>NC_041406.2:117281213-118004963 GCF_900747795.2 Erpetoichthys calabaricus | reverse complement strand
AGCTGGCAACCAGTCAGCTGATGCAGGCACCTGACTTTCATTTTCAATCTCCAAATTACTTGTATCAAACTTGGAGTTGGATAAGTCAGAGTCCGATTCAGCAATAATACACAAAAAATAAAGAAATAAATAATATGCACAGAATATTTTTGCTTTGTGCATTTGCTTTGCTCTCTCACCCAATGTCGATGCCATTCTAGACGTTGCTTACTCTATGCTACTCACACACACGCAGGGTTTCAACATCAAGTCAATGAGTCTAACAGTCCTCCGAGCAAAGAGGGTCTACCTATAATGTAATGGTGAGTTTTATCAGCATTTAAAGATTTCTTTTGCACTCTGCCCCTGATATCCATCCTCAACCTCTTGTGTCAACAAAAGTCGACATCCGCCCTAAAAGAGTTAATTCATAGTTCAGTATTGTGAGTTTCGAACATTTATTCTTCAAGTATTATATTTCTATGAACATTCAAACTGCTTAGGAAAGAAATTGAAAAAAAGTGCATATTCAGTGGAAATTAGATGAAAACTACAAATCAAAAGATTTTTATTCTGGAAAACAAACATAAAATTAAACTAATATTATAATGTAGTACAGCAACATAAAGGAAACCAAGAAATGTGTATTTCAGTTAATGTGTTAATGATATATGACTGATTTCTAGACAAGAGAAATACATACAAAAGAGAACCATCCTTTTAAAGTATTTGCGTTAGAAATAAACAATTATCTTAATACTTTACCTAATACTAGCTGTGTTAGCTGTAGAAACAAATGCAGAAAGTACAGCTATACTAGCTAAACTGGATTGAAAGATAAGTAATCACCATAGACCTCAACATTAACATTTGCAGTGCACAAACTATTGGAATGTATTTTGTAATGCTTGTAGTAATAAAATACTTTGTATTTGTCATTTCAACAGATGGTGCATCAAAAACATTTGTAGTAATAAAATGCATTATTACACGTTTGTGCTGCAGTATTAGTTGGAATGTCAAAAACATAACAACAGGATCGCCACACAGATACAAAGACACACAGACATTTTATTAAGGTGGATTAGAAATAATGCATAATTTAAGTATTTGTCAATTCTTTGTTTTATGTTTATTCTAAATGTACATCCATGCCTTTGTAAATATTTGTAAGAAGCACTTCTCGCTATTACAACAGAAGTAGATGGGTTAGTAATAGAGAAAATAAAACTGCTACAAGAATGATTTGGTTAATCTATCAGAATGAGGTAACCATTACACAGCTTCTTCTCTGAACATCACAAATGTGAATTTCCCATCAGGATTAATAAAGTATCTATCTATCTATCTATCTATCTATCTATCTATCTATCTATCTATCTATCTATCTATCTATCTATCTATCTATCTATCTATCTATCTATCTATCTATCTATCTATCTATCTATCTATCTATCTATCTATCTAAAGAAAGGACCAAATTTAATATGTTGTATGATGGGTTCCCTTCAAGTGCAACTGCTGACACACTGACTCAACAATAACCACTTTAAGTAATAGAAAAACCAATAGTTACCTCGGAAAAATATAATTTCAAGGATCAGGCTGCAGGTTCGTTTCATATGCGCCTTGCTTTTATATTTTTTGAACATATTATGTTTCCTCATTGCTGAAAAGACAATCTGCTTGGAAATAGAAAGGACTTCTGACCTCCTACCAAGGTTTGTTTAAGGCTCAGTGTTTTAGAAAGCAGCTTCTCATCTTTATCCCCTATCCTTTTTACTCCAAGCACCTGCTTCTGCTGTTTTGCTGCTCCAGATTTATTTGATTTCAGGGTTAAATAGTCTAGTTTCTTCAAGAAACAGACAGAGACCCCCTCATTGACATCTGATCAAAGTTGTCACTGACATTTACCTGGAATACCTTAAATGGAATTCAAAGATTGAATGATACTTATAATGTTAAGTGGTTGCTCCTGTTTGTTCTGCTAATAACACAGAAATCAGTCAACTGGGGGGTTTAGACTTCAGAAAATCTAAATCTCAAGGTTTGTGCTCCCTGTATACAGGCTTGTCTGTAGAGTCACAACACAGCAAGCTGAAATTTGGGTGGCACTGAATCCTTGAATGTTAGGGTAAAGCAGAGTGGATAGATGTTGGTAGCTGCTTTAGCTCATACCCACTGTCATTGGCAGTTAATTCGCCATTAGCCATGTGACCCTCATCCAGAAAACATTTTAAAAGTTCCACATTTTTCTCATTTCAGTAAATTGTGTGCTTGGGAAAACGGGTTGGGGAAAGGAGAGTAACAAACCCAGGGATAATGATGTCCACACTATTGTCTTACTTGAAATTAAGTGAATCCTTATACCCCCAAAAAAACCTTTCATAAAGCCCCATAGAAATCCAGGCCACTTTGGACAGGAGCAGGTGGGAATGCAAGAACACAACACTCAAATTAATTTAAGCATCATAGAGGTGCCACCTCACACTCACACATTCCACCACAAAGAGAACAAAAGAAAAGTTTGGATCAGTTAAGCTTTATTTAAGGCATCAAAAGGGTATTTTAAGAAAGCAGGGAATCGAAGACAGGGCAGTTCAATACATTAGTTAATTTTGAAGCAATATGTAGAGGAAAGCTAAATTGTTCTGGTTGTCCAGTTGCGGGAGTGGTGCACGTTGGATATCTTCAGTACAGGTCACAATCTTCTTTGTATTTTATTAGGTCTTTTTCAGCAAGTAATGCCTCCAATCCATCCTAATTTTGGAGAAAAGCTTGTTAGACTCAGTCCTCTGTCTGACATCTCTGCTCTACAAGTCATTTCTTTATCCAAATGGGTTCCTTTTAGGTCCCCTTCTCCTCCACACTACACCTGCCTAAAGCTGACATTTTCATGTTTGGACAAGCTATCTCAAAGTATTAGTGAGGGTTTTCACTGTATAACAAGCATTGTAAAGAGTGAAACTTTAATTAGTGACCAGGAGATGGAGGGAAAGGGATGAAGCAGTAAATGACCTTTTAATGAACACCACATCTGGGCACACCATGACTTAGTACATGTATACTGAGACACCAAAGACAGGCAAAGAGTTACATAAACATACATGGTCATAGTTGAGGCCACTTTAGAACCTGAAAATGACATTTATTTTCTCTCTCTAACAGCCTACTACTGCCCCCTTGGATACTTATGCCCCCTGGTCACTTGTGAAAGACACATGGAAACTTTTTGTATCTGTATCTCACCAGATTGGTTGGGGTCCACTGGGGTTCCGGACCACTCGCTTGGCACATTTAATGTCATCAGTGATGTCATCATTCTGCAGTGCTGCAAGATAAAAGGGATTATTTTACAGTATTTTAAATTGCAGAAAGAGGGAATCAATGAGTAGTTCTACTGACAATGGCTCACATACCATTACAAGAGATTTTACAGGCATTCTTGGAGCCTGGTGTCTCTCTATCCTCACACCCCCAACGACTGTTAATTTGAAATACAGTATACCATAATCTGCTGAGCCGTCCTTGTTAATGTTCCTTGCCATGGTGTCATACTCAGACTTAAATGATGTCATGCAGACAAATGTGACAGTAGAAAAAGGAACCTATCCCAGGAAACTGGAAAACAACAAGCTAATAATCTGCCAGCTGTCCTAACTGGGAACCTGTAAGCTTCAGAGTCTTTGCACACTGGGCCATGCTTAACCAACAGCTGAACTTCACGCTTTTAAATTGAGAGTCCTTGGGAAGTATCAACCTGTGAAATATAAGTCTATTGGCTACAGTATATTTCAATAACCCTGAGTCACTGTCTGAACTGGTGTCTAAGCTGGAGTTCACAGTCTTCATTTGTTGGACACAACGGGAGTGAAAAACAGAACAGAGAAAATCCATAATAAAATGAATTACCCGTCATCTGCACTGGTAATTAGCATTTTTTACTAAACAGCAGAGTCTACTGTAAAAAGATAATAGGATGAGGGAGCTCTTAAACTGATTTAGGATCCTAAGGCCCAACCCATCCAGTCACTCACAGTTAGGAAGACTGACTCCTTTGTATCCATCCATCCCGGATGCCTTAAGCTGTTTTGCCAGCTCACAACGTTTTCCCATGGTTGGAGAGATGATGAGAGCGAAGAAGGTGACTCCAAGCAGAAACATTGCCTGCATTTTTCTCTCTCTGTGTTTGTGATTCTCTAATTATTTTTCTCCAGATGTAATGAGGGCTTAATGAGGCAAGAAGTGCTTAAATAGAAAGACAAAAGAGGAAGTAATGACATATTCGTGAATTATTCAACAGGGAAAATTTCCTATCCTTTCAGTTTTAGTTTTTGCAGCCTCTACCTCAGTGCCTTTTCTTCTTTTTCCCAAATTTAAAAGTTTCTGTACCTGTTTAGCACCTATAAGCTTTTGACCAAATGTTATGATGCTGCGTGTTGTTTCAGACTGCACTGTGATAATCCTATAGTCTATAACAGCCAGGAATGACGTCCAAAACATGAAGGCTAATTGCACTGCATTCAGTTTAATTTTTTTTATATGTGCTCTTCTCTGACGGGATACTCAGAATGATTACATAGATTTGCAACGTACTGTAAACAAACTAATTTCAGACAAATAGCATTAGTTTTAAAAGACTATAACATCATTTAATTCTAGGAATCAAACAAGATGCCTGCACATCTATGCCTACTAGTTTTTCGTCTCCAGGTTACAAAAAAGACATAGCAACACTAGAAAAAGTCCAGAGAAGAGCAATAGGGCTACAGTGGATGAATTATGAGGAAAGATTTAAAGAGCAGAGCCGTTTCAGTTTAAGCAAAAGAACACATGATTGAATTGTTAAAAATCATGAGGGGAATTAGTACAGTGGATCAAGGCTGTTATATTAAAATGAGTTAATAACTTAGTTATTAACTTAGTTAATAACACAGAAACTTGTTGAGATTAAATTTCACACAAACAATAGGAAGTTCTTTTTTGCACAGAGAACCATAGACACGTGGAATAAGCTACTAAGTAGTTGTAGTAGACTTTATGCTGTTTTATTTATATTATTACACATTTATTTCAGAAGATGGTGCATTGTGCACCAGTAGCTGGCTCTTGGAGAGAAAAACCGAGTCCTGTGGTTATTACAAATAACCTTATTGAGCTTTGCTGAGTCATTACTAGGCATGGTTGCGAGACACATGAAGCATGTGCTTTGGGAGTCTGTTGCAAAAAAGAAATGACTGTGAATATTCAACCATTATTTTGACTACATTGATAATTTTACCTCCATCCTGGGACCTCTTCTGTTCTCCTTGTACCTGCTGTCACTTGGCGCTATTTTCCTGAAACATGGTATTTCCTTTCATCTTTATATGGATGACTGTCAGGTTTATTTCCCTCTAAAGTGCCCTGGTCCATGCTCTGTCCAGCCCCTCCTTGATTGCCTTATTGACATCAGGAGTTGGATGGCATTAAAGTTTCTAAATTTTAATGAGAACAACGTCAGAAGTCATGCTGTTTAGACCCAATGGCACCAGCGGGACCCCCTGCATCGACCTTTCCACCGTGGCTCAATATGAGAAATCCATGATCACAAATTTTGGTGTGAAAATGGATTCTACTTTAAAACTTGATAGCCATGTGAACGCAGTGGTAAAATCTTGCTTTTTCCTTTTGAGAAGGCTGTCAAAAATCAAGCCTTTTTTGTCTAAATCCAACCTTGAAACAGTGATACATGCTTTTATAACCTCTCGTCTAGATTACTGCAATGCGCTTCTTTTTAGAATTAGCCAAGCTTCCATTGCTTGCCTACAGCTGGTGCAAAATGCTGCTGAATTAATTTTAAGATTCTTGTATTTGTTTTTAAATCCTTTAATGGTTGTGCCCCACTTTATCTGTCGGAACTGCTGCACCCATATGCACCGTCTCGCCCTCTCAAGTCAGCAGACCAGGGGCCTCATGTATAAATGGTGCGTACGCACAAAAATGTAACGTATGAATGTTTCCACGTTCAAATCACGATGTATAAAACCTAAACTTGGCGTAAAGCCACGCACATTTCCACAGTAGCTCATACCCTGGCGTACACAAGTTCTCCGCTCTGTTTTGCAGAGTGGCGGCACCCAACATCAAAGCAATGCTACTGTTCCAGTGTGGTTTCCCTTTCTTTTTTAGATCCACATCCCTGACGCGGCTTTATAAATACACTGAAATTAACCGCATATTGTTTATTAGTTTAATGCATCTGATTGTAATTAACCTGTAACAATATAATGGTTCACAGAATGGTCAAACTATTCTAAATACCATAGCTGCTTTAGCGTTGTTACTCTCACTGCACCTTCTTATTCTTCTTGCAGCTGCTCCCATTAGGGGTTGCCACAGCGGATCATCTTTTTCCATATTACTCTCACTGCACCACTCGGAGTATTTATATCACTGTATTTGAGTGTGGAATCACAGCTGTACAGCAGCTGATCGGAAAGAGAATTATCGGTACACAGCATCAAGCACATGCTGTCTCAGCCATGCTGTCTATTGAACTGCTCTCATATGGCAAACGCTTCAGAGCCTTTCCTCGCAGTTCAGAAACAGTTTCTTCTCAAGAATTATAAACGCACTCGATCAGTCCATCAAATGCTCCTTGTAGAACTGTTTGTACCTATAAGTACAATTACCTCACTGTAAATTTGCAATACAGTTATAATATTGCACAACCTGAGCCACTTTATAAAGCGCGTATTTACATATGATGACAATATCATTTTTAAGATGAAATGCTATATTATACAGATACAATTTTAGCTTAATTTAAATAATCTATATTGTTAATAAATAAACAATGAGGACACGGTGTCGCAGGGCTAGCAAGGAGCTGGCGCTCCGTTCATGAATTGTTCCTGCCTCATGCTGTATTCTTGTTGGGACTGGCGTGACACTGGATGGATAGAATAATTTAACATGTACTACGAAGATATTTCAATGTTCCTTAAAGGTTTTGAAGAATCGGCATTTTAAGCTTACAGATGGCTTAACGTCTATTACAGAGCTGATTGTGTGGCAATTGGGTATTTGGAGAAAGAAAAGTAAGGACAGGAATTGGGGGTTAGTACGTTTGAAAGAAACAGTACTGCTGCAATAAATTATTTCATCGAAGGTCACGCACGGCACAGCAAGCATCCTGCATGAGGCATGAACAATCGCTGCACCACCGTGTTCCCATGTTTAATAACATGCTTTAACTCCTATCATCATGAAAATTATATCTAGTATAGATCTCAGTATTTTAATTATTCAAAGAGCTGTAATATCACGAATGTAATGGATTCTGTGTCCTGTCGGAGGAAGAGCACGTAGTGATTCAGGCACATATAAGATCAAACACAAAACAAAGCATTTAACATGCTACTTTAGTTACGTTGGGATTTGAGAAACTAGTAAATTAAACGATTTTAAGATGAAGTTTATGATGTTCTACTTTAATGATAAAATAAACTACATGACTAAAGTGGAAATTTAGAGATTAAAGTTGACATTTCATGCTTTTTTCCCACTGTGTGCCTATTTTTTTTTCTCTGTACCCTATTAAGCTTTCATATGACACTCACACGGTGGGCTACGACTCGTCTTTTCATGGCGACTTTGATATCTGACAACTTATTTTTTATTTCGGGCACTGTGCGACTTTGTGAACTTCAGCTGTAGAGTTTCTCCGACACTCTATGTCACTCGATCAACTTCCTTTTGTTGTTTATACCACTGTTTCAACCAACAGATAGTACATTTTTCCTTGCCTCCACTTGGTATTCGCTGAAATTCCTCTATTTCCCCCTGTGCTTTTGCCATTGCCTTTTCACAGAATGCTGAGCTTAAGGGCTATTTATATTGATTTGCATATTCAAAGAGGCGTAATTCTGGGAGGAGATGGGGCGGGACAGCAGGCGCATGCACGTGCATTACTTTTCATGCTGACTGGGATTTATGTAGCAGAAGAATGTGGAAGTTGGCATTCGCACAGATTTATGCATCTGGATTTTTTGTGCATACGAACATTTCCGCTTTTGTGCTTACGCCATGTTATAGTGTGAGTTCTACGCACAGCGTTATACATGAGGCAGTATGTACAGTACGTTAGAATGTCTGCTATTTGAATTTGAGGCTAGGCTTCCTGGGGTGAGGAATGCATCTTAGGCCCAGATATAACAGAGTCCTATGTCCATATTTATGAAGTGTCTAAGAGTATACAAATGGTTCTAATTGACACAAAAATCTGAGGGATGCAAATTTAGGAATTCTTAGGAAGAGGAGTGAAAGCATTTTATCAATTTTCCTTCATTAGGAAATTACTCCACCCAAGTATGGATGAGCACATATATGTGAATTGCAAGAGATAACACAGTATCAAAATTAAGGTGGTTAGGAATGTAAACTATACTGTAGTAGCCATGAATGGATGATGGACAGTGAAATGTCACCCAGTTACGCTGACCTCTGCATTACTCGAACTCCTGAAACATTTGAATTACAATTTACAAGCCTCTAAAGGTTCAGTTGAGGCACTGAATACATTTAGAAGCACCGAAGATAAGGGGGATCAAGGAGAAGGACATGGCATTCAGGTCTGGAAGAGAAGCAGGACACTGGAAGAATGGACACAACTTCAAAAACAGCATAAGAATGGATGTGCCTAGTTTCAGGAATTGTACATTTACAATGTGTTTACTATGATTATAACAGTGGGAAGGTGCTTAATCTGAAGGTAAGGCTGTGGATCTTCCAGTTATCCATCCATCGATTTTATTTATTTGCCTGCTTTATTCAGAGGAGTGTCATGTGCAAGCTGGAACCTATCCCTGCAAGCACAGGGCGAAAGGCAGGAACAATCCTTGGAGCATTCAGTAAACATTCCCATTGTCAGGCCTAACTTTCATTCCTTGTGTGTGTGTGTGTTTCAGTCTTTTCATCTCAGTCCTCGTTACTGTATTATTATTATTACTAGTCATTTAGCCCGTTACAATAATGGGCGCTAGAACAATAGTGCATAAACATTAGTAGGAACAGTCTATATTAAATGGCAAGGGACTCTGACCTCATTCTTTTTGTTGGTCGTATTTTTCTTTCTTTCAGCCTTTCTTTTGTTGATGTTTACTTGCTGAGCTGACCGTTCTTCGTGGACTGCCGCCGTGTATTGTGTGTCTTTAATTTTCTGTGACAGTAATACTGTCTTGTACGGCTCTATTCAATAAGGGCGCGCACAAAAAGGCGAGCTTTAAAAGGGTGACCTCAATTGAGCGCGGCGAATAAAGACGTTCGTAGATAATTTAGTTCAAATGGCTCTGGAATACGTGAAGAGCAACAAGGTGCAGATCTTTATTTACGCGCGCCTTTATTCACTGTGCCCAATTGAGCTCGCCCTTTTGAGGCTCGCCTTTTTGTGCGTGCCCTTATTGAAGGATACCGTCTTGTACATCCGCTGGCTTGTACGTCCGTAATATACCTTTAATTTTCTCTGGCGGTAATACAGGCGTGTGCGTCGGTAATATGCCTTTAATCTCCTCTGACAGCAATACTGGTTTGTATGTGGCTGTAATATGCGTCACTGTATTGTGTACCTTTAATTTCCTCTTGCAGTAATACTGGTTTGTATTTCCGTAAAACGCCTCTAACTTTCTCTGACAGTAATATCGCGCATCGCACCATGCCCCGCGCATGCGCACTTCACCAGAAGACACCCACACACGGACACCTGGACGCACATAGGGATTTTATATATATAGATTATGTTGTTTCAAAGTGGCAACATCTTAGAGTAATATACTACCTTTTAATGTTTTACTCCTCCTTCTTCTTCTTCTTCTAATTCTACTTTAAATATTATTATTGTTATTATCATCATCATTATCCTTGTGGTTTAGCCTTAGTGTTAGTATCATAAAACTACAAAATATCATTATGATTTCCAGTTTGTGGCTTGGGGTGTTGTGAAGTCATAATGTCTTTCATTCTCAAATGTGAACTCTCACTTCTAGCTGGGAGTAAGATTAAGCTGCTTTGTGAATGAACTTATGTCCTACTCTGAGGTGGGACAAACTCTTATCCTAGTGTGACTTTTAGTGCAATTCCTAGGAATAATTCTGAAATGCTTGATGAATACAGGCCTTGATCTGGCTTTATTTTGATGCCTGCTCACTTTTTTTCTGTTTTGGTGTCGCTGAAACACAACAAGAACACAATCAAAAAATGAAAAAGTAAATGAACTAGAAAAAAGGTGGAAGTGGGCAGATCTGTAGAAAAGAAATGGAAAATCCAAGAAGGGCTATTTGCTGGTATTACTGACTTCCTGCAAAATATTTTTTAAACTTTTCAGATTTGCAGCTAGAATTTTGAGAAGTGTATTATTTCCACTTCATCACTGACATTCTTGTTAGTTTTGTGTACAACAATCTATGCACATTTTTATACAAATAAAACTAAACACTAAAAATTGAACAAAGTTCTTCATCAGGTGGTGGCATAATGGCATAGTGGTTAGTGTTGCTTCCTCATGGATCTCCTGTCACTGGCTTGAATCTTGCCCCCATTTATTGTCATCGTGAAGTTTGTACATTCTCCCTGTGTCTGCATGCTTTATGCTTTTTCCACATGTATTTTGGTTTTCCATCTATGTGACCAAGAATATCTTTCTTGAGCTAATTGTTGATTCTAAATTGTGAGTGTGGATGCATGCATTCATGGTCTGGTTTAGCCATGTGCCTATGCCATGTCAGGATTGGCTCCAGGCCTCCGCAAACCATGCAATGGATTAAACATGTTATATTATGTGATAAAGTTCTTAAGTCAAGTCAACTTTATTTATAAAGCACTTTACATACAACAGCCGCTGACCAAAGTGCTGAACATAGGCTAAAATAAATTTTAAACAAAAACAAAATAATAAATAAGTAAATAAAATACAATAAATAAAACTAATTTAAAACATAGTAAAAACAACTAAACAGAGTTAAAACAGAGAAAAATCAACTGCTCACACAGGATCAAACGCCAAACCAAAAAGGTAAGTCTTAAGAGCAGACTTGAAAATGGGCAGTGAGGAGGCCTGTCTAATGTGGATCGGCAGTGAATTCCAGAGCCTTGGAGCCACAACGGAAAAAGCCCTGTCCCCCCTGAGCTTTTGCTGAGTCCTAGGCACATCCAGAAACAGCTGACCAGCTGATCTGAGTGAGCGGGAAGGAGAGTGCATATGCAGCAGCTCAGCGAGGTAGGGCGGAGCAAGCCCATTTAAGGACTTAAAAACAAATAAAAGAATCTTAAAATTAACTCTAAACTGAACAGGCAGCCAGTGCAGTGAGGATAATACAGGTGTAATGTGCTCATTCTTTCGCGTGCCAGTTAAAAGGTGTGCAGCAGCATTTTGCACCAGCTGCAGCCGAGACAGGGTGGACTGGCTAACACCAAAATACAACGAATTACAATAGTCCAACCGGGTTGTAATGAAGGCGTGGATTACTGTTGTAAATTGATCTTTGGAAAGAATGTTTTTTATCTTCGCCAAACGTCTTAACTGAAAAAAAACAGATTTCACCACCGCACTGATCTGACCATCCAGTCGAAAATCCTCATCTATCCTAAAACCCAAATTTGTAATAACAGGCTAACCATATTGTGCAAGGGGACCCAAATCCACAGGAGCAGAAGTAGAAATAGACCCACTGGTGCCCCCAGGACCAAAAACTATAACCTCTGTCTTATTTTCATTAAAATTTAAGAAGTTCACTGCCATCCAAGCTTTCACCTCTTCTAGGCACATAACCAAAGTTTGTATGGAGTAAGCATCCTTGCGTTTGAGGGGTACATAAACCTGAGTATCATCTGCATAATAATGGAAAGCAATATTATGCTTTCTAAGAATAGAGCCAAGAGGCAGGAGATACAAAGAAAATAGCAGAGGACCAAGTATGGAGCCTTGCGGAACCCCACAAGATAGTGAAGCAGAGGAGGAGCTAAATTCATCTAGCCTCACTGAAAAAGTTCTTTGAGTCAAATACGATTTAAACCACGCCAAGGCAGTACCACGAATGCCCACACAGTGCTCCAGACGAGATAATAAAATACTATGATCTATAGTATCAAAAGCAGCTGTTAAATCGAGCAGAACTAAAATCACATAATCCCCTGAGTCTGTTGCCAAAAGGATGTCATTAAAAACCTTCAGTAATGCGGTTTCAGTACTGTGAAGCGGCTTAAAACCAGATTGAAACACTTCGAGCACATCACTTTCATGGGACATGGAGTAGCAGAGATGTACTAGTTTCCAGGATATTATCATATTATTATTATTATTATTATTATCTTTGAGTGGTAGCCTTTCTAGCAGCTCTGTGTAGGACTTTATCTTTTTTATCTTTCTACCTTTTTCTCTTTCTCTCTGATCACTCCTATCACTTTCTTTTATGTGGACTTGTTTCCTGGACACTTTTTACTAGTTGGACATGGATTTTTACACACAGAGACTCGTCTATTCAGGTAGTCAACTTCTAGCGCTGAGAACAAAGGCCCGTGCCGGTGTGGTTCCCTATTCACCTGACGAGGTAAGAAGGCCGTATCGTGGCAGCAAAGCTGGTGCTAAGCTAAAGGCTAAGTAGCTAGCGAGAAAGTGGCGATACAAGCCTTTGGTGCCTTCTGTGATTATGGGAAATGTGAACTCACTACCAAATAAGATTGATGAACTGGCTGTGCTGGTGAAAAATGTTAGGACCTACAGAGAATGCAGTTTGTTGTGTTTTTGTGAAACGTGGCTAACAACTAGCATCCCAGAAGCTAACGTGGAGCTACCTGGGTTTAGCACAATTAGAGCAGACAGAGACGCAAATACCTGTGGGAAGCGGAAAGGAGGAGGACTCGTTCTCTATGTGAACACAAGGTGGTGCAACCCTGGACATGTAAACGTCAAAATCTCCACTTGCTGCAGGGACATCGAACTGTTGGCTGCAAGTCTGCATCCCTATTACTTGCCCAGAGAGTTTGGAGATGTCATTGTTGTTATTGTTTACATCCCTCCTCGCGCGGACGTGGAGATAGCGGGTGACATCATCCACTCCGCTGTTGCTAAACTACAAACACAGCACCCCGAGGCGCTTGTGCTAATCTCTGGAGATTTTAACCATGTGACGCTGGACAAAACATTACCTGCCTTCTCCCAGTATGTGGATTGTAACACCCGGGGAAACAGGATTATTGACCTACTTTATGCAAACGTTAAAGACACATATAGTGCCACCCCGCTGCCTGTGCTTGGGAAAGCAGATCATAACCTGGTTCTGCTTCAGCCTCACTACAAACCAAGAGTGAGGGAGCTACCTACAACCACACGCTCATTCAGGCTCTGAGAGACTGCTTTGGAACTACGGACTGGGATATCCTGCAGGAGTCACATAGTGAGAACATTGAGGAGGTTGTTGACTGCACTGCTAACTACATCAACTTCTGTATGGACATTGTAGTACCAGTAAGAACAGTACGCTGCTGTGCTAACAACAACCCATGGATTACAAATGACATCAAGGGCCTTTTGAACCAGAAGAAAAGGACTTTTAAAGGCAGTGATCAGCATGAGCCCAAGCGCGTGCCTGTCACCCTGACGTCACATGTGATGAAGACCAATGAGTGGCTGCTGCTTCAATACCTGAGGCCACAGGTCTGCCACACCCTTGACCCTCTGCAATTCGCATACCAGGAGAAGGTGGGAGCGGAGGATGCCATCATCTACAAGCTCCACCGATTCCTCTCCCACTTGGACAGAGGCAGTGGCGCAGTAAGAATTATGTTTCTGGACTTCTCTAGCGCCGGTGCTGTAAGAATTATGTTTCTGGATTTCTCTAGCGCCTTCAACACCATCCAAACTCTGCTCCTTAGGGACAAGCTCACAGAGATGGGAGTAGATTCATACCTGGTGGCATGGATCGTGAACTATCTTATAGACAGACCTCAGTATGTGCGTCTCGGGAACTGCAGGTCTGACATTGTGGTCAGCAGCACAGGAGCACCGCAGGGGACTGTGCTTTCTCTGGTCCTGTTCAGCCTATATACATCGGACTTCCAATACAACTTGGAGTCCTGCCATGTGCAAAAGTTTGCTGATGACACTGCTATCGTGGGCTGCATCAGGAGTGGGCAGGAGGAGGAGTATAAGAACCTAATCAAGAACTTTGTTAAATGGAGTGACTCAAACCACCTACAACTGAACACCAATAAAACCAAAGAGCTGGTGGTGGATTTTAGGAGGCCCAGGCCCATCATGGACCCCGTGATTATCAGAGGTGACTGTGTACATATGGTACAGACCTATAAATACCTGGGAGTGCAGCTGGATGATAAACTGGACTGGACTGCCAATACTGATGCTCTGTGCAAGAGAGGACAGAGCCGACTATACTTCCTTAGAAGGCTGGTGTCCTTCAACATCTGCAATAAGATGCTGCTGATGTTCTATCAGACGGTTGTGGCGAGCGCCCTCTTCTACGCGGTGGTGTGCTGGGGAGGCAGCATAAAGAAGAGGGACGCCTCACGCCTGGACAAACTGGTGAGGAAGGCAGGCTTTATTGTAGGCATGGAGCTGGACAGTTTTACATCCGTGGCAGAGCGACGGGCGCTGAGCAGGTTCCTGTCAATCATGGAGAATCCACTGCATCCACTGAACAGTATCATCTCCAGACAGAGGAGCAGCTTCAGCGACAGACTGCTATCACTGTCCTGCTTCACTGACAGACTGAGAGATCATCCCTCCCCCACACTATGTGACTCTTCAATTCCTCTTCAATTCCACTTTGGGGGGTAAACGTTAACATTACACAATGTTACTGTCTGTTGTACCTGCATTTTTATCACTCTTTAATTTAATATTGTTTTTTATCAATATGCTGCTGCTGGAGTATTTGAACTTAATAAAGTGTCTATCTATCTATCTATCTATCTATCTATCTATCTATCTATCTATCTATCTATCTATCTATCTATCTATCTATCTATCTATCTATCTATCTATCTATCTATCTATCTATCTATCATACAGTACATTTCACAAATATCTATCTATCTATCTATCTATCTATCTATCTATCTATCTATCTATCTATCTATCTATCTATCTATCTATCTATCTATCTATCTATCTATCTATCTATCTATCTATCTATCTATCTATCTATCTATCTATCTATCTATCTATGTTGTTAGAAGCAAGAACAACAGAGCTGGATCATGGGTTGTGACTTTCTTCAATAATGCCGAAATCCAGCATCCTACGTGTCTCTAGCTCCACCTCTGCCTTCTTGGCCTCTGGTAGTCTATACAGACCACAACACCAGCTTGCTCATGATGTTGTGTTGTATCAAGGAGGTGTGACCAATTTAGGGTTGACCACTGCATCAACAGACGATATTGTTTTCTAAAGTACACCTTTCTGCCAGGTTGTGAGGGTTTGCTCAGAGTTTATCTGTCTGTAAAGAGTGTCGCTGCAGGAGTAACTGCAGAGACTGCATGTTCTTGATCTCACCAGGGTTTGAGAAGATTTACATGATACACATGTTCTGATCAGGCTGGTAGACAATAGTTGACCAGGCTTGTTTGTTTGCGGATCTCATATGGTCCTTGCTGGTGTGCTAGAAGCTTTGAGTGTGATGTAGGAACAAGAACCAGAACCCTGTCTTCCAAATAAAATTCACAAAGTGTCTGTGCCTCAAATGGTGAGAGGCCTGTTGACACCCACAGGACTTCCCAAAAGGCAAACAAGAATAGGGGTAGTTGCTGAACCCAGTCCTTCACATCAGTCCGCACCACTTTCCTCAACATTTGTTTGAATCTCTAGTTGAAATATTCAACCAGTCTGTTTGTCTGGGGATAGTATACCAATGTTTTGAGGTACATGGAGCAGCGTAGTTTGGCAAACACCCTGAAGCTGGTGGAGTTGAAAGACGTCCCTTGGCCTTTAAGGATTTCCTTGCCAATCCTTGTAAAGACCCCTACCAGTTCCTCGGAAATGATTTCTGAGTTACCCAACCTTTGGGGTATAATTTTTTTTTGATTGTGCAGTTTAGAGCTTCTGTACTTGTTGAACTGGCTCCTAGCAAAAAATAATTCAATGCACTTCACACAAGCAACGAATGCAAAAGCAGATTTCACACAAATGCCGAGAGTGCGATCTTTTTGGAGACTTGCACCATGAAAATGAGCTTCCAGTGCAGCAGTTAGAAGTCAACTGAGTCCTGTTCTTGAGCAGTCTTCAAATCAACGTTACTCTTCTGCTCCAATGGGCTTACCTCCAACCAGGTTAGGTTGGAATACATATCAGGGATGCAGTGAGGAGATACACCCATTTGGTCAACAATTCTGGCAGTGGATTCCCAGTAGTCCCTTACACAGGCAAGATGGCAAATGGCTTTTTTTACCTGAATGAGGTACCTCTTCCCATTCAGTTGCACTCTTTATGCTCTGTGAATGATGTGACAACAGATCGGCATTAATATTCTGTCATCCAAGTCTATATTGAATGTCAAAATCATATGCGGCAAGAGCTGCAAGCCACCTATGTCCAGTTGCATTTAGCCTAGCACTGGTTAAGACATATGCTAGGGGATTGTTGTCAGTCCTTACTATAAACCTTACACCATAGAAATAATCATGAAATTTATCTACAACAGCCCACATGAGTGCAGTGAATTCAAGTTGGTGAATAGGATAGTGCTGCTCTGATTGAATCAACTTGCAACTTGCAAAGGCAACAGGTCTAAGTCTTTCAGGATTTTTTTGACAGAAAACAGCACCTAAACCATTAAAACTAGCATCCACGTAAAGTATGTAGGGTTTTGATGGATCTGCAAATACCAATACTGGAGCATGGGTGAGACAGTAAGTAATTTTATGAAAGGCTTATGTGCATGCCTGGTTCCAGCAATCGCCAAAGGGTTCCATTTCTTTAAAATAAGTTGTCGCCTTGCCTGGCCTAGCTTTGTACCCATCCTTGGCAGGAGTATAACCCTTATTGAGTTTGTCGAACAGTCTGACAATAACAGAAAAATTCTTTATGAAACAGTGATAATAGCCATAGAAGCCTAGAAAAGACTGTAATGTCTTTAAATCATTGGGCATCTTCCAGAGGGTTACAGCTTCCACTTTTTCAGGATCAGTGGCTATTCCAGCTGCAGGCACGATATGTCCTACGTATCTCACAGAACTGACATTTGTCCAGGGACACCTTCAACAACATTCTTCCAGTTGGTCAAGCACCTCCAACAATCATTTCTCATGCTCTTCCAAAGTACATCCAAAAACTATTAGATCATTAGATCTAGATAAACAATTACATGGAAAAGATGCATGTCACCCACAGCTTTCTCCAAAGTCTTTGAAATGTGGCTGTGTCTAGAGTAATTCCTTGTAGCATCTGTTCCAATTGGAAGAAACCTAAAAGGCAGATAAATGTTGTCTTATCTTTGTCTTCCTCTGCCATTGCATTCTCATAGTAGCCACTCCTGAGGTCCAACACCAAAAACCACTTACGTCCTGAAAGACCATCCAAAGCATCGTCAGTCCTGGGAGTAGTGTACTGGTCCGTGACAGTTCCGCTGTTGAGAGTGTGGTAATCAACATTAGTTCATATATTTCCATTCTTCTTTCTTGCAGGGACAATTGGTGACGCATATGGAGTACTTGATTCCTTGATAATACCTGCCACTAAAAGATGTTTCAAATGACATCATCAATGTTGGCATGGGCAATACAACAAGATTGTTCTGTAAAGGGTGTAAGAAAAAGGCTCTATATGGGCGCCTGACCCGACACAGATGGACACAGAGGCACGTGTAAAATAAATAAACTTTTATTTTTCTTCACCTTTGGGCATGTCTTTCCATAATCCCCACAGGCACAACACAGTCCCAACAAGTGCACAAACACCAAATTAAACACACCAAGTACTCTTTTTCTTCCTCCACCACTCATCTCAGGCAACCTCGTCCTCCTCCTCCCAATTCTGGCTCCAGGTGCTTGATTGCCGACATCCGGCTGCACTTCCGGGTGAGGTGAAACCAGTGCCCAAAAGGGGCCAGCAGCTCCTGCTGCAGCACCCCTGGCGGTGCCTGCGGAACCCAACAGGGCTGCACAGAACCCCAAACCCCATGAAGCCCTGGGGGAGTCCGAGGCACCACTGCAACCAATGGAATGCTGCCATCTAGCGTCCAGGGGGAGATACTGGGTTTCCCACCCTTGTCCCCCTGGTATATATGGTACAGGGGCGTCCTGGCCGGGCACAAGGGTTTTGGGTCCATTCATTTAAAAAAACACATTACCTCTTTCTGACCGATTTTTGCAGAGTCTTTCCTTCCATGCCTCTGGAATAGGAGAGTTGCCAAAGTCAAACAGCTGTGGATCAATAACTCTTGGTGAGTGTTTTCCTGTTTGTACTACAGTGAAAGTGTCTTTAGCATATACTTGTGCAATAACAGTCCCACTAGGTATGCAGGCCTCTTTGAGAGTTTTATTACAAATTATAACTCAAAAAGAGTTTATTTCAATGGCAGAGAGTGGCAGTGCCACAGGCTTTACAAGTACCACTGCTGTAAGCATTGACGTATATGATGTTTCAACCATGAAAATATCCTTAGTCAAAGGCTTGCAACACTTCAGCTTACACCTGTGTATCTCTCACCTTTAGGAGGAATGGTGATCAGGCCAGGACCCATCTGCTTAACTTCACCAATAGGCTTTTCCACTTCCTTCTCATCCAAATGTCTCTGAGTTCTATCAATATTGTCCTGTGGTTGTATTCTCAATAAATGAGCAAGGTTACCATCACTAGACTTTTTATAGCTTTCAGCCAAATGTTGGAAAAGGTTAGCATTAGTTCAAATGAGGACCGACACTTGGTCAGGGCCTGGGGGTTCAGGGAAGATAAGTGCTAGTACCGAAATGGACTCTTTTGCTCCAGTCAGCATGGCCGGAATCTCTATATCTACCCCTATTTATCCATTATAAGGGTTATCTGGATGAACTAAGACCCCAAGTGGCTAGGCCAGTGATAGAATGGATAGGCACATGAGACAGGTATCTAGAATAAAATTTCTCAAATACAATTGTCAGTTGTGATCTACTATCTAGCAAGGCAGAGCATGGACACCCCTTTAGCTTCACTGGAATGATGGCAGACGGTCCAAACAACCCCTTGGGAAACATACTCATCCCTTCAACATTAACTTGTTCTCTCTTGGAAAAATATATTGTATCCATAGCATCAGTTGGATTGGTCTTGGATTCTATTTTCTCTAACCCTCCGCGACAAGAGGATGAGCTTAGAATTTCCTGAGCCGAGTTCTCTGAACATTGACACTTGCTGGATATGTGCCCATCTTCCCCACATTGATAGCAAAAGTAGTCATCCTTGCTTTTAGCAAGTTTTCTAGTTAAACGTGTCTTTGCAAGGTCATGCTGCAGTAGATCATTTCTGTAAGGAGGATATGGTTCTATCCTCATAACAGTCAACTGAAGTTGCAGGCTTTGCACAGGTTTCTTCAGATTTCAGATTTGCTACTGAAGCCTTTCTTGTTGACTTTGCTTTACATTCAGGTACTTTAGGTAAAGCAGGGGTCTGGCTAGTTCCATCCCTTTTTTGAGAAGCTCTTTGATTTCTGCTTTCATCACTTGCATTTCTGTAAAGTGTGGTTTTTCCTCCTCCATCAACTTCACTGGCTTCATAAGCATTTAGCGTATGCCTGGATGCTTCAATCTCCTCTTCTTCATGTATTTCATTCAATAGGTCTAAAAAGGTAAGTGGGGTTTCTCTCCTCTCCCTTAGCCTCCAATTCAACAGCTCCTCTAATTAGCTGGTCTACACATGCTTGGACCTCTAGCCGAGGGGACAACCATCCTCTTTGCACCATCTTGGTTAATGATCTTTCCATCCTCTGCAGAAAGTCTGACAATGCCTCACCATGTTGCTGATGGAGTCATCTGAAAGGAAAATATATGTCTTCCCCTGACTCGGATGTCCAAAAATCAAAAAGCACTTTCCAAGCCTTCAATATACTTGACTGCAGTGGCCTGAGGAAGGGAAAGTCTAATAGGTATTTCTAATGCAGGACCTTAAAGGCTAATCCTTTTCCTTTTCTCTTTATCTGTGCATTCAGTTATCACTACTCTAGCCTGCTCAATCCAGTTTTCCATAGTTTCTTTTCCAGCCGGGGTAAGAATAATGTCAGAGAAAATACGTAGCCATCTATAAGCAGTGTCCTCACTAGAGTGTTTACTGTTTTCTCCAATATCTCCCCTACAGCATGAATGATGGTCTCAAGAGAACTCACTTTAGCAGCAACATGTGAGAACAATGCCTGAATGTCACTCATAGAATTTTCCCCCTTCTTTCAACAGGGCCTCAAGTTTTGCAACAAACTCATCAGGAGCTAGATCTGATCCCTTGACCACGACAACCTTCCACGCCTCACTTTCATTAGGGGGCTGCACCTCCTGTGGTATGCATTTGGATTCAATTTTCACATAACACTGTAAAGGTACTAGGAGTTGGACCAGCTTGGGTAGCTCTAGCATACAACCTTCCAAATGCTTTAATAATCTATGCAGTGTCTTCAATATAATCTACATCTGTTTATTCAGGCACACCCACCAACAAAAATGCATTGGCTGCATCCATTTTTTTTCTTTCTGTACCAGTTAACAAGTTCAGTTTGTAATACAGAGCAGCTCTGAACATCCATATTTAACTGGGCAAAGCAGCAGTGTTAATTTATCTATCTTCCTTATTTTGTTCCCTGTATCTATTTATTGACTTTTATTTTGCAACAAGTGAGGATCCCAGCAGTGCTTCCAGTTTTTTATGTAACACCCCTTCCCTCCTAAATGCCATGCCACTGCTACCTAAGGATAACCTGGGAAATGCCCCTGAGTTTTTTTTCCTCTCCTATTTGGAATTGTCTTGGGGAATAACTAAACTTACACAGTTATGTGCACTTGGAGCAGTTCCAAACCAAGCCTATGCAAAATCACAAGCTATTAATAACCAGACAGAAAATACATACGAACTTAAATGAACTCATTTACTAAATAAAATAAAAGACTGCTAAACAATGATAACAATAACAATGGAAAAAATAAACATGTGCATTGAATTGGTCCCTTCTCAAAACTTTCAACAGAAAAATATTAATATATTTTCCAACTATTTACACTAAAGAAACCCCCACAATCATGCAATACAACTACAAAAGAATCTTAGAATATATAGTACTCAGTAATCATTACTTATAACTTTTTGTACAGGTAATCACTTCTGTGTGAAATTGTATTCATGCATTAAACCAAAATTCTGATAAAACTGTAACATTGATTTCAGCCTTAAATCATAGCCCTAAATGCAATTACCACTTAGCCAGCCTATGGGCCCACACACACACGCTTGCATTCACCCACACCCATTATAGGCCTGTACTGAAGGTAGCGAACGTGGGTCCGGAAAACTTTAAAGAGTCTCTTCTTCCAAATGAGCTCAAATGAAATAAACCAAAAGAAAAGCGTACCTCTGTCCAAGTGTACAATTACCACCTCTGCTGAGGAATTCTGTTTCAAATGAGACTGTGAACCAGCGTTTGGCAAACAGATTCTCTCCCACGTGGAAGACTAGTTTTGCACTCCACTCCAGCAAAAAATGGTCGCTGACCTGGAAACCATCTATCTCACATTGATGGAAGAAGGCACTCCTCTCCCGTGAAACGATCTTCTGCCTAACTGGGAACAGTCGCTCCCACAACAAAGGCAGCAGTGTTTTCTACACGTACCAGTCTTTTCAACAAGTTAAAATATTCAATTAACCAACTTTGTACAGGAACAGCTTACTACTTTTAACTTTGTACTCTCAGCAAACATCCATAAGTTATTTATTTAATAACTTATCTACTACTGCCAACCTTATATAGCCAAAGTTTCAGTAACTTCTTCCAGAACCTTTCCTTTATTTTTGGTAGTGCTGAAATCCAACTGGTCTACATTAGCTCTTCTGCCTCTCAGCTCTAGTGACTTCAATTTAAATATTGCCTTATCACTGCCTGTATGAGATTGGCACAATCTACCTTTTTGTGCTATTGTTTCTTTTTATTTCTGTGGTTTTCATTCTATATTCCAAAGACGTGTTTATTAGTTTCATGGGTGACTGTAAATTAACCCTACACAAATGTACCTATGATGGATGAGCACCCTATCCAGGTTTGCTTCCTACTTTGCACCTAATTTTCTCAGAAGGAGTTTAAGATCCTGGACAAGATTTATAATGGGATCAAATAATGAATAGATGGAGCGATAAAAAGGAAGTATGGCTATTCAATATTGAATGATACAGTACACTGTGCTTTTTAATGTCTGCAATCTTTAATCTGCATCTAAATATCACTGATTGATGACTCACACAGTGCAGATTTGACTTTTCTGTTGCCAAAACTTTCACTTTAAGAGATTCTCTCAAACTAAAATCTCATTTGACTGGGTCTCCAGATTACATTGCTCTTGTAAACTTCACAAACTTCACTAACAGTAACTGGCAGTAAAACCTAATATCATAAAACATTAACTAGTATTATGCGAAGATACCTTTTCAGTATTTGACTGCGATGATTTCCCTTTAAATAACAGAAGTAGGTCACTCATAATATTTTCAGCAAACAGTGCTAAGTGCGATACAGTCTGACATATTTATATTCACTGTTCAAACATTTTGAAATGTAGGTCTGGTTATGGCCACCAGAATGCTGTATACTGTATATCAAAGGCACATTTAGATTATTGGGTTAGATAAAAATGAAAATTGCTATTATTCTAAAATACAGTGCATCCTCTTGTGAAGTCACTTTTTAGGACTGATCAAATCATTCCTTTAAATAAGTATTTAAAATAAATCAGCAGAAAAAAATAAAGCAGAACTGCAAAGAAACAAATCTGAATTTGAAAATATTCCAGTAGTAAGCATCTTTGACTAGTAGGTGTCCTCCTAGTTGTAGCCTGAAAGCAATGTGAATAATTAATGATCATTTTGTAATAGTTCAAGTAATGAAAGTGAAAGTGCAATGTTTTGTTGTCTGTTAAATAGAATGACGAAATAATGAGTTGTTGAAACAATTTGTTAAAAATAATTAAGAAAAAGGAGTGTTCTCAATCGAATTAACCACAATGAATCACAGTCCATGCTTGATCAGAATGTATCTTAATGGGTGGTGTGCTGGAGTGCCTTATGTTAGTCTTCTCAGAAAATTACTTTTTCCCCATAGACAATTTATCTGTTATACCTAAAAAGATGGGAAGAGAACTTTTCTTTGTATAATCTTTATCTTTCTTTCAAGAGGTAGTTAGAAATCTGAAAAGTGAGGTTAAAGAATAAAGTGACAGTTCTGAATTTACTTTTACTTTTATCCTGTTCAGGATAAAGTTACATTAGATTCGATTTTTTTAATAACTTTTTTAATCTTTAAGGGAAAATTGTCTTTTTGCATGACCTCTTGGCAGTCAGACGACAGGCTCGGCAATTGTAGAGCACCCCTGAAGCAATTTTCAAGTTAAGGGCCCGGCTGAGGGGCCCAACAAAGTACAATCTCTTCTGGCAGTAACTGGATTTGAACCATCAACCTTCCAGATACCAGTGCAGATCCTTATCCACAGAGCCATTATTTTTTAATTTTTCTGGATTTCCTGGTCTGAAGCACCACAGGCCCCTACAATATTAACTTTAAATCTTTATTTGCATCATACAAAGAATACTATCAATGAAAATGGCCTGTCATTATTACTTAGCTTGACATTTTGCCAAGTATGAAAATGGAAGGCAAACAGTCTAAATACCTTGTATTTTTGAACATTAGAACTTTTGTTTTCTTACAACAGGCCATTGCTTTCCCTCCTCGAACCGCCACCTTACCGTGGTGGAGGGGTTTGCGTGTCCCAATGATCCTAGGAGCTCTGTTGTCCGGGGCTTTATGCCCCTGGTAGGGCCACCCAAGGCAAACTGGTCCTAGGTGAGGGATGAGACAAAGAGCGGTTATACAAACCTCCTATGACGAATAAAAAATTTGGACGGCGTTTTCCCTCACCCGGACGCGGGTCACCGGGGCCCCCCTCTGGAGCCAGGCCTGGAGGTGGGGCTCGATGGCGAGCGCCTGGTGGCCGGGCCTGCACCCATGGGGCTCGGCCGGGCACAGCCCGAAGAGGCAACGTGTGTCCCCCTTCCCATGGGCTCACCACCTATGGGAGGGGCCAAGGAGGTTGGGTGCAGTGTGAGTTGGGTGGTGGCTGAAGGCGGGGACCTTGGCGGTCCGATCCTCGGCTACAGAAGCTGGCTCTTGGGACGTGGAATGTCACCTCTCTGAAGGGGAAGGAGCCTGAGCTAGTGCGCGAGGTTGAGAGGTTCCGGCTAGATATAGTCGGGCTCACCTCGACGCACAGCTTGGACTCTGGAACCAATCTCCTTGAGAGGGGCTGGACTCTCTACCACTCTGGAGTTGCCCCCGGTGAGAGGCGCCGAGCGGGTGTGGGTATACTTATTGCCCCCCGACTTGGAGCCTGTACATTGGGGTTTACCCCAGTAGACGAGAGGGTAGCCTCCCTCCGCCTTCGGGTGGGGGGACGGGTCCTAACTGTTGTTTGTGCGTATGCACCAAACAGCAGTTCAGAGTACCCACCCTTTTTGGAGTCCTTGGAGGGTGTGTTAGAGGGCATACCATCTGGGGACTCCCTCGTACTGCTGGGAGACTTCAATGCTCACGTGGGCAATGACAGTGAGACCTGGAAGGGCGTGATTGGGAGGAATGGCCCCCCCGATCTGAACCCGAGTGGTGTTTTGTTATTGGACTTCTGTGCTCGTCACAGATTGTCCATAACGAACACCATGTTCAAGCATAGGGGTGTTCAAATGTGCACTTGACACCAGGACACCCTAGGCCTCAGTTCGATGATCGACTTTGTGGTCGTGTCGTCGGACTTGCGGCCACATGTCTTGGACACTCGGGTGAAGAGAGAGGCGGAGCTATCAACTGATCACCACCTGGTGGTGAGTTGGCTTCGATGGTGGGGGAGGATGCCGGTCAGGCCTGGTAGGCCCAAACGTGTTGTGAGGGTCTGCTGGGAACGTCTGGCAGAGCCCCCTGTCAGAAGTAGCTTCAACTCCCACCTCCGGCAGAACTTTGACCATGTCCCGAGGGAGGTGGGGGACATTGAGTCCGAATGGGCCATGTTCCGTGCCTCTATTGTTGAGGCGGCTGACCATAGCTGTGGCCGTAAGGTGGTCGGTGCCTGTCGTGGCGGCAATCCCCGAACCCATTGGTGGACACCGGCGGTGAGGGATGCCGTCAAGCTGAAGAAGGAGTCCTACCAGTCCCTAATAGGTACCGGCAGGCCAAGCGGAATGCAGCTTCGGTGGTTGCTGAGGCAAAAATTCGGGCATGGGAGGAGTTTGGGGAGGCCATGGAGAACGACTTTCGGACGGCTTCGAGGAGATTCTGGTCCACTGTCCGGCGTCTCAGGAGGGGGAAGCAGTGCAGTGTCAACACTGTATATGGTGGGGATGGTGCGCTGCTGACCTCGACTCGGGACGTTGTGGGTCGGTGGGGGGAGTACTTCGAAGACCTCCTCAATCCCAATAACATGCCTTCCAATGAGGAAGCAGAGCCTGGGGACTCAGAGGTGGGCTCCCCCATCTCTGGGACTGAAGTCACCGAGGTGGTCAAAAAACTCCTTGGTGGCAGGGCCCCGGGGGTGGATGAGATATGCCCGGAGTTCCTAAAGGCTCTGGATGTTGTAGGACTGTCTTGGTTGACACGCCTCTGCAACATCGCATGGACATCAGGGACAGTGCCTCTGGATTGGCAGACCGGGGTGGTGGTCCCCCTCTTTAAGAAGGGGGACCGGAGGGTGTGTTCCAACTACAGAGGGATCACACTCCTCAGCCTCCCTGGAAAAGTCTATTCGGGGGTTCTGGAGAGGAGGGTCCGTCGGATAGTCGAACCTCGGATTCAGGAGGAACAGTGTGGTTTTTGTCCTGGTCGCGGAACAGTGGACCAGCTCTACACCCTTAGCAGGGTCCTGGAGGGTGCATGGGAGTTCGCCCAACCAGTCTACATGTGTTTTGTGGACTTGGAAAAGGCGTTTGACCGTGTCCCTCAGGGAATCCTGTGGGGGGTGCTCCGGGAGTATGGAGTACCGGACCCCCTGATAAGGGCGGTTCGGTCCCTGTACAACTGGTGTCAGAGCTTGGTCCGCATTGCCAGCAGTAAGTCGAACCCGTTTCCAGTGAGAGTTGGACTCTGCCAGGGCTGCCAATTGTCACAGATTCTGTTCATAACTTTTATGGACAGAATTTCTAGGCGCAGCCAGGGTGTTGAGGGGGTCCGGTTTGGTGGACTCAGGATTGGGTCACTGCTTTTTGCAGATGATGTTGTCCTGTTTGCTTCATCAGGCCGTGATCTTCAGCTCTCTCTGGATCGGTTCGCAGCTGAGTGTGAAGCGGCTGGGATGGGAATCAGCACCTCCAAATCCGAGACCATGGTCCTCAGCCGGAAAAGGGTGGAGTGCCCTCTCAGGGTTGGGAGCGAGATCCTGCCTCAAGTGGAGGAGTTCAAGTATCTTGGGGTCTTGTTCACGAGTGAGGGAAGAATGGAGCGTGAGATCGACAGGCGGATTGGTGCGGCATCCGCAGTGATGCGGGCTCTGCATCGGTCTGTCGTGGTGAAAAAGGAGCTGAGCCATAAGGCAAAGCTCTCAATTTACCAGTCGATCTATGTTCCTACCCTCACCTATGGTCATGAGCTATGGGTAGTGACTGAAAGAACGAGGTCGCGAATACAAGCGGCTGAAATGAGTTTCCTCCGCAGGGTGTCTGGGCTCTCCCTTAAAGATAGGGTGAGAAGCTCAGTCATCCGGGAGGGGCTCAGAGTAGAGCCGCTGCTCCTCTGCATCGAGAGGAATCAGATGAGGTGGCTTGGGCATCTGATCAGGATGCCTCCTGGATGCCTCCCTGGTGAGGTGCTTCGGGCACGTCCAACCGGGAGGAGACCCCGGGGAAGACCCAGGACACGCTGGAGGGACTATGTCTCTCGACTGGCCTGGGAACGCCTCGGGATTCTCCCGGAAGAGCTAGAAGAAGTGGCCGGGGAGAGGGAAGTCTGGGCATCTCTGCTCAAGCTGCTGCCCCCGCGACCCAACCTCGGATAAGCGGAAGAGGATGGATGGATGAATGGATGGATGGATGGAGGCCATTGCTTCAGAAACATTTAATGGGGCAAAATACAATGTTTGATATGCTTCTTTGTCACAAAGTTGAAAAAATACTGTATTGGCTGCTTAATTAAATTGTTAATTTTAATGCTTTTATCCATAGTAATGGTGTAGATCAATCCAGATGAATAGGTGCATGTCAAACAAACATGGATTGTTATGATGCTTATTGTCCCTTTTCATCTTTTACAATTCTTGTGACGACCAGTAATTAGAGAAATAATGCTGGACTCTTGATAGTTTATTATAAGTCAAGCCTTAATCAACAAAAAATTTCAAAATGGAAACACAAAGACAAAACTTAAAAAATCTTCTGCATATGAATAAACGACAAACCTGTCAGAACTGCTGTATTGTGACACTAGTTTTCTAAATCATTCAGGGCAGGGCAAACAATCCAAAAATATTTTTCATGACTATTGACAGGTTCTTAAACTCACTCCCAAATGTAAGTTGGCACAGAAAAGCATCTCAACCAAATTGTAAAGCATTTGCTTCATTTTTGAATAAAAAATCTATACATTTAGGAGCTGGTATTTTTCAGTTTTCTGTTTAATAGCTCTGCACTTACTTTGCTACATTTGCTATTTGTTGAATTTAGACTAGGCTTTAAAATCTTTCTAAAGGTTTTTTAAAGCAATGCTTACTTTAACTTCTCCAGTCATCGACCCATTCTTATCTAATTATCTATATATAAAGGAGAGTTGGGATCCGTGTGGCTGTGTTTGTGGAGGGACGGAGAGTTAAGGCGGGTGTTGGAGTCACGTGATCATCTCCCCTCCCATTCACCTCATTTCGCTCCGAGCTGAGCTCCGCAGCTGACGCGGTCTTGCCGTTCTTTTTCCATAGTGTTTAGTTCTTTCTCCTTTACTGTTTAGTAGATGCGGTGCTTACTGAATAGCATTTTTTCCTTTAGTGTTTCTACTTAGTGTTTCTTAGTGTTTAGTAAATGCGGTGTGCGAAAGGAGAGTTGGGATCCAAGAGACTATGTTTGTGGAGGGATGGAGAGTTAAGGCAGGTGGGGGAGTCACGTGATCATCTCCCCTCCCATTCACCTGATTTTATTCACTTCATTTTGCTCCGAGCTGAGCTCTGCAGCTGACGCGGTTAGTCCTTTCTCCTTTACTGATTTACTGTATGCGGTACTTACTGAATAGTATTTTTTCCTTTAGTGTTTCTTAGTGTTTAGTAGACGCGGTGTGCCGGTGTTCCCGGTGCTGTTGCGGTTTAGTGTTACTTTCTACTTTGTTTTTGTACTTTAGTGTTTAATAATAAATAATAATAATTCATTACATTTATATCGCGCTTTTCTCAGTACTCAAAGCGCTAAAATAGTGAGTGATACTTAGCTGAAAGCAGTGTAGAAGCAGCACAGCACAGGTAGCGTAGGTGAGCGGCGATAGCAAGCAGCAGAAAGCACAGCAGGAGGAGGAAGCAGGATTTGGATGTTCCAATATAAAACCATAAACAGTAACGCTTGGTAATTTCAGACGTGATCGCCCCGGAGCCATAAGCCAGGTTAGTATGAACATCAGATCAGTTCTGGGTCGTAGAGTACTGTAAGATGAAACGGGAGCAGATCAGCATAGCGAATATAATCACGGAGACAGATCATCCCGAGGTGCTAGATCGCTTGTACAAAGAAATGTTCGTAGGTCTCGTCCTGTGATCCACAGACTCAGCTGTTCCCAGTAAAGTGGAGTCCATAAAATCTGTAAATATTAAGCCAAATCCATGCAATTCGAGACAGCTGTATCCACGAACTATACGTACAATAAACGAAATAAAACAAGCATAAGAAAGTGCAGAATTAAGGCGCATTTTGCAAAAAGTGTTGTTAACAGGGAGGAGCGGTGACAACAAGCGTGCGCCAGCGTCCCCTCACCTGCTATAATAAAGCAGTTATAATAAAGAAGTTTAGTAGACTTTTACTTTATCTCATTTAGTGTTCTTCCCGGTGGTGTTGCCATTTTTTAGTGTTAGTGTCTACTTAGTGTTTGTGTTTGGTGTTATGGAAGGAGTGATCTTACCACTGTCAGATTTTGCAATGAATGAGTTGGTAAATAATGATTATTTATCAACAGATCACATGAGTAAATTCAACGAAATTTTAGCTGCGCATACAATTTTCCAACCTCAAAAGGTTTTGCTAATGTGGACTCCTGACATAACTATAATGCCCACTCCACAAAATGCAAAACATATTCAAATATTACCTTCTGCAGCTACTGAACGATTGACTCACTGGGTGTGTACCTATTATGATGGTTGCTGTAATTCATGTCTATGACAGTTTAAACACTGATAAAAAATTCAACCTCACCGAAGAGCAGCTTTGTTTCCTTCATGCTTTGTTTCCTTACAAACCTCCCATAGTTTATGAAGACGCACAGCAACAATTAAATCATACAGATTCTGATGTATTCTCAATTGCATTTGCTGTGTGTATTTCTTTAGGTATTGACCCAAGTGATCAAGTTTTTACTATTTCTTCAATGCAAAATCACTTACAAATAATTTTTGTTACTCGACAATTGCTTCCATTCCCTGTCGAAAGTAGCCGACGGGTGACACCAGTTACAAGAATTCAGTGCGTTCAAAGACCTGTACGAAGTACGGCCACTAACACAGTCACTCATAAAAGGGGAGATGACTCGGTGCAGGAAATGGGTATTGAAACTACCTTGGAAGACATGCAATCAACGAGGCGATTAAACGGATAATAATAATAATAATTCATTACATTTATATAGCGCTTTTTTTTTCTTAGTACTCAAAGCGCTACAGCTCAAGAGACGTCTTCTAGGTTGGAAAAAAGCGCTTGGCTGCCAAAACCATATATATACATATATGTGTGTGTATATATATATATATATATATTGTCACACACGTGCGATTAGGAGGCAGTCAAAGAGCTTAAAGGTGAGTGAAATATTGCGAGATATGGGTGTCACATGGTGCTTACCTAAATCTCTTCTCTTTACAGAAAACCAGAGGAAAAATAATTGTCCCGATTCCGGGTTCAAGATGGCCGCCGATTACATCACTTCCGGCCATCTCCACTAACCTCACTTCCGACTCTGCAATATCACATCACTTCCGACTCCTCCTGATGATGTTATTTCCGGTTCCTGTTTTGATGCCAACCATTTCCTTTTCCCATAATCCTTTCTGTATTTAAACAACCATGTTTCAATAGTAAAACTGTCACTTGTTCTGAATTTAAAAAGACTTGTGATCACTTCTTCCTTTTGATATTGTCTTAGGGCAATATATGGGGACGGTCCCCAAACCTTTTTTTTGTGTCTTTTGGACTTATTTTTGAAAAAACTTTACAATTGGCATAGCCGACAGGATTGTTCTTTTTTCTTCAAAAAAATGACAGAAGAACAGGACCTAAATACCGTGCTAACCACCATTATGGGCGAACTCCGTACTTTAAAAGTACAGATGGGGGAGACCAGGACCCAGCTAGCGGAATCTGAAGCCTGTGCCGCTGCATCAGTTTGAACGGAGGCCGCTCGGTCATTACCCACTCAATTAACGACCCTAACTGAGGAGGACGATATAGAAACATATTTTTGATTTTTGAGCGTACCGCTAAGCGGAACGCATGGCCGAGGTTGGAATGGGCGTACCTACTGGCTCCCTACCTGAAGGGGGCGGCGCAGAGAGCCTATTATGATTTAACTGAGGAGCAGGCTGCCGATTATGATGCTCTAAAACTTGAGGTGTTTAAACGCTACGGCATATCAGCGGAGCAGCAGGCGAGCGAATGGAGGGAGTGGCAATTTGACCCCGAGAGGCCTCTGAGAACCCAGGCTTTTGAGGCTTGGGGTAAAGTGTGTCGCTGGTTAAGGCCAGATATCAACAGCTCACACAAAATGGCCGAGCTACTGGTCTGTGAAACGTTTGTCCATGCCCTCCCTGAACAGATCGCCCAGCAGGTCCGTAAGCATAACTTTGAAGATATGGATACACTGAGCAAGATTGCGGAGCGTCACTGGGCGGCTTGCAAATCAGGGCGATCAGAACGGTTTTCTCGTCGCACCCAACAGGCACGTGGGGCAGCTCCTGAGCCCACCCGACAATCTCCCGTGCCTACCATTCACAAAAGAGACAAACCATACAACCCCCGCGCTATTTCAAGTGTGGGGAACTTGGTCATTTGTCCCCCAATTGCACCACGGAGCTCATGGATTGTTCTTTGGTGAAGGGAGAAAGGTATTGTGCCATGGTGACTAACCCGTTATCTCTCCCATGTACAGGTGCAGTTCTTATAAATGGTAGGAAAGTAAGGGTGATGTTTGATTCCCGGAGTAACATCTCTATTGTTGCTGCCCGTTTCGTTTTACCGCAATAATGGACTAAAATCAAAACTAGTCTGAAATGTATTCATGGGGACATCCAGTTTTACAAAACAGCCCGATGTGTAGTCTCGGTAAATCACAATGTAGTGGGAATGGCCATGGCTGTATTACCAGATCCCCCTTTTCCAGTCATACTGGGTAGAGATTGGAATAAAATTAACAGCGGTAATAACGTAACTGTACCAGAAAGGAATTTAGGCTTAGTCATGGAGAATGATGCTCCGACTGTCTCCACGCCGTGTCCCTCAGTAGCACGGACCCACACGGGTACCCAATGTGAAGAATTTGATGTCCCATCATCCTCTGCGGGAGTTAGTACAGCTAACGAGGGGAACGTGGTGACAGATACTCCGCCCATTGAGGTCGATAGAGACCCAATACAAGATTTACCTTCCCAAATTATATTAACCTCTCCCTCGTTCAAACGAGAACAATGGAATGATGATTCCCTAAAGTTTGCAAGAAATGCAATTGTATCTGCCGAGGGTGATAATACCCTAGATCCCATACCACCGATGCCGTTCTTTGTATTAAAAAATGAATTGTTATATAGAGTGGCAGAACACGGGGGCGAAGTGCGAACATTGCTGCTAGTCCCACACACTTTTCGTCGACAAGTGTGTGAGTTAGCGCATGCTCACCTTCTAGGAGCCCATTTAGGCTCCGAAAAAACATTGGAGAGAATAAAGCTCCGATTTTATTGGCCAGGAATTAATGAGGAGGTCAGACGATTTTGCGCTTCTTGTCCGGAGTGTCAACTTCGCCAGATTCCCAGACGGACTAAAGCTCCTCTCGTTCCTCTACCCCTTATTGATATTCCGTTTGAAAGAGTCGGAGTTGATCTCGTGGGACCTTTAGAACCCTCGATAAAGGGCTTTAAATATATATTAGTCCTAGTAGATTATACCACTCGATTCCCCGAAGCTGTTCCGTTGCGCTCAGCTAATACAAAAAATATCGCACGGGAACTAGTAGGGATATTCGCTTGTGTTGGGATCCCCAAAGAGATTCTCACGGATCAAGGAACTCCCTTCACTTCGGAGATGTTCAGGGAAGTGGCTAAATTACTCCAGATCAAACATCTGAAAATGTCAGTCTATCACCCGCAAACTGATGGATTGGTGGAACGTTTTAATCAGACGTTAAAGCAGATGCTACACAAGGTGGTTAACAAGGATGGGAGAAACTGGGATCAGTTACTCCCTCTCGTTTTGTTTGCATACCGGGAAGTCCCACAGTCCTCTACGGGTTTTTCTCCTTTTGAATTATTATATGGAAGACAACCCAGAGGTCTATTGGATATGCTAAAAGAAGGTTGGGAAGAGGAGGTCCTTCCTACTTCAAATATTCTCGAATGCATCGCGCAATTACGCGATAGATTGGAGAAAATTAGACCTATTCTAAAAGAAAATTTGGAAAGAGCCCAAGCAGCGCAGTCGCGTTATTATAACCGTAACTCCACCCTCCGGGAATTTGTCCTGGGTGATCGTGTTATGGTTCTCGTCCCAACTTCTCATTCCAAATTATTAGCCCATTGGCAAGGTCCCTATGAAATTAAAGAAAGGAAAGGTCTTGTCGATTATTTGGTTAAACAACCCAATCGTCGACTGACCGAACGTGTATATCATATTAACTTGCTGAAGCCGTGGAAGGATAGGGAACTAGATCCCTCCTCCGGTCAGCCTCGTTCCCTGTTTATGTCTCATCCCCACCTTAATTTCGGCCCCGACTTGACGCCAGAACAACGACAAGATCTCAAAAATGCTATCTTGTCTGTCCCCAAAGTTGTGGATGAAACTCCTGGGCGTACTGCGTTGATTGTGCATGACATCATTACTGACCCTGGAGTAATTGTCAGAAAGAAACCCTATAGGCTCCCGGAGGCAAAGAAAGTGGAAGTAGAGTTGGAAATTAGACGAATGCTAGAATTAGGGATTATTGAAGAAAACTATAGCCCTTGGTCTAGTCTAATTGTCTTAATTTCTAAGCCTGACGGGTCATGGAGGTTTTGCAACGACTTTCGTCGACTTAATCAGGTCTCTAAGTTTGACGCGTATCCCATGCCGCGAGTGGATGATTTACTCGATCTACTGGGGAACGCGCACTTCCTAACTACTCTTGATATGACGAAAGGGTATTGGCAAATTCCCTTAACGGCTTCCGCTAAAGAAAAAAACGCATTTAGTACACTGAGTGGACATTGGCAGTACAGGGTTCTTCCTTTTGGTTTGCACGGGGCGCCAGCTACCTTCCAACGTCTGGTAGACACACTGCTACGGCCCCACAATTCATTTAGTGCCGCCTACCTGGATGATGTAATCATTTATTCCAGCACATGGAAGGATCATGTACTGCAGGTTAAAAACGGTTCTCTCCACACTAGCGTTAGCTGGGCTTCGTATTAATCCAAAGAAATGTTTTTTTGGATTTTCTGAAGCCAAATATTTAGGCTACCTGGTGGGTGGGGGTACTGTTAAACCACAATGTAAGAAAATAGATGCCATCATTAATTGGCCCCGTCCGATATCTAAGAGGCAAGCTTGGCTACTATCGCCGTTTTGTACCTCATTTCTCCGAAATTGCTGCGCCCTTATCTAGTCTCACAAAGAAAAGAGCACCTTTAAAAGTGATATGGGATAGCTCGGCTGATAAAGCATTCAGTGACTTAAAATTGGCCCTTACGTCAGCACCTGTTTTGAGATCTCCTAACTTTTCTCTTCCTTTCATCCTCCAGACCGACGCATCGGCCACAGGATTGGGTGCCGTGCTGAGCCAATGCGTCGATGGTGCTGAACACCCCGTTATGTACCTTAGCCGGAAACTGCTGGACCGGGAGACCAAGTATGCTGCAGTGGAGAGGGAAGCCTTGGCGATTAAGTGGGCTATAACATCTTTAAGGTACTATCTATTGGGACGTGAGTTTACTCTCGTGACGGATCATGCCGCTTTACAGTGGCTCAGGGGAGAAAGTTTTTATTCCTCGCATCCCCGTTATACCCTCTGATCTCCCATTTCAATTCAAACGCCTCCAATTTCCAGTAAGGCTCTGCTTCGCAATGACAATTAATAAGTCTCAGGGACAGACCCTACAAAAGGTTGGCATTGATTTGAGGCAGGACTGCTTTTCACATGGCCAACTGTACGTTACATGCTCAACAGTAAGCTACCACACAGCTTGGTCATATTACAACCAGAGGGGCGAACTGACACCGTGATATACAAAGAGATCCTTAACAAATAATTATTGGTACATTTTCCCTCAGTTTATTATTTAAAATTTTAAAGCAGTACTTCACCGCTGCGAAGCGTGGGTATTTTGCTAGTCTCTCATTAAATGGTCTTCAAATGTGAACAGTGAAGTGGCCAAACCCCATTACTTAATTTAATCAGAAAATTACTATCATTCATTTCTTGTAAAAGCACAACTCAGGTTCTTTAATATAACTTTGCAATTGCAGATAAAACTTTGCTTCACTAACGTTTTTTTTAAGAAATGTTGGGTATTAATGTCACTTTAAGTAGTATCCCCTTAATTTACTTAGATATTTACTTTTTCTTTACTTAACTGATATCTTTTAATATTTACAGTACAGCCTCAATTATCCGGTTTAATGACCGGCGCCCGTCATCTGGATAATCAAAAATCACTGATAATCGAAAATAATTCTAAAAATTCGCAAATGCTAGAATAGGTGCTGTACAGTGCAATTCTTACCTTTCTTGTGTTGTTTATGAAGTTTTCTTGACAAAATCAGACAGGAGACGCAGCTTTGTGTTCTTGCAGCGCTTCAGTTTTATTGACGTGCGCTCCGCAGCTTGCGAAGTGTTAGGATGTCACTAAAATTTGAATCCGCTTCCTGCTCAAGAAAGTCTAGCAATGTTTCGGCACAATTTAGCGCTTCTGCAATTCAAACTTTCTTTTCTGAAGGTTCGTCTTCAACTGCGTCATCGTCGCTTTTTTCGAGAAGGGTATTGCTGCAGACCGGAGACATTATGGGCGGATCTGCAGGCGGGATAACTGTAAATGCAAGTGGATAGTATTGGCTAGGGCGGCACGGTGGCGCAGTGGGTAGCGCTGCTGCCTCGCAGTTGGGAGATCTGAGGACCTGGGTTCTCTTCCCGGGTCCTCCCTGCATGTTCTCCCCGTGTCTACGTGGGTTCCCTTCGGGCGCTCCGGTTTCCTTCCACAGTCCAAAGACATGCAGGTTAGGTGGATTGGCGATTCTAAATTGGCTTTGTGTATGGGTGTGTTTGTGTGTGTCCTGCGGTGGGTTGGCACCCTGCCCGGGATTGGTTCCTGCCTTGTGCCCTGTGTTGGCTGGGATTGGCTCCAGCGCACCCCCATGACCCTGTGTTCGGATTCAGCGGGTTGGAAAATGGATGGATAGATTGTATTGGCTAAGTCAGAGTTTCAACGAATGAGATTGTTGTTACTCTATGACAATCAAAAACTCACCTGAAGTTGTACCAAGTGTAACTTTAACCAGTCGATTCACAATTCGCCATTAAACAAAAGGAGACAAAAAAGAAGAAGCTGCGGCGATGAAACTCCATTGGACAAAAGAAGGAGAAGCGACAAAACTAATTGCTCGTATTTTTGACAATGGAAGTAAGTGTGCTTCGAAATTAAAACGTGAAATTTGCATTTTTTTTGTATTTTTAATAACTTTGTTTTGCATGGTTATATTTGTACCATGAACCTTTACGTTTGTATTAATAATCATTTTCGCTGTAGTAATTGATTTATATTCAGTGCCTCAAGTGGACCCGAACTCAGCGGTACCGGCAACTCTTCAAATTCCACAAGGCAAGTTTCACTAGAACTCCTTGACTGTGCATGGAAAACGAAAAAAAAAACTTATACAAGCATCTAGGAAACGCTTGATCAGTTATTCTGTCGTGAAGTAGGCTTTTGACAAAGTTCAGATTGACTACAGTGGTGCACCATGTTACCTTTTTACTTTTCAGTTTAGTTCCTTATGTTGGAGTAATGTGTCTAAATTGTAATACCAAGTAATCTGCGATGTTTTGTACCGTCCATTTTAATAGAATTTCATGGTAGTTTTGTGCAGATGATGCCTGCAATTTCTAAATTGTTAAAACACTTTCCTACAATGGGCATTGCACCACTAAATTGTATGCGACTCAGACTGACAGTCGCAATGTTCACAGAGCCTTTCCGTTTGATTACAAGTGACATTTAAATTTTTTTTCCTTTCAGCCAGCTTGCTACAAGAAAATCTTATGGAAATTGGATGTTAATGAAAAATAAGGTAAATTGCAAACACCCATATCTTAAAACTTGTAATTCACTTGTAGTGTTTGACTTTCAAGTGTGTCTTTTTTTATTTCCTTCTCTTCCTAGGACATCCCTGCTGGTTCAGACTGTGGAATAGACATGTTGATGGTACTGGAATATTAACTTTAAGCTTTATGTAACTTTACATTTGTGTTTAGATTGTTTAGGATTTCAGTACTTTATCTCTTATCCTCTCTCAGTCTGCTCTTTATCTGACCAGGACGGACCCTTTGATTTTACTGCTCTCAGTCTTTTAAAGATGCTGACAATATACTATATATTTTTTTTTTCTTCATGTGTGGCATACCTTTAATTGTGGCATTCATTTAATGTGCCCTCCACTATTAATGACACCCCTTATAAAAATGTTAATTTTAAAAATATTTATTTCTTGATGAGGGCTTTGTTTTTCTTTGAATGAAATTGTTTCAATTAAAAGTCAGATGTTTATAATTTTTTCAGTGCAAGGTGACATTTCTAGGGCAAACAGGGATTTTTTTTTGTAACCCTTCTTACTAATTTTTACAAGGGTTGCCAGTAATAATGGAGAGCACTGTATTTATCCTTTTTATCTTAGGATGACATGCCTGTGACTTGCATATTACTTTAGGTAGTGTCCAGATTGGTGTATTTATAATACTCTGAAATAATTGATGTATTCTAACAAACTATTGAGATAACCATGAATGAGAGTTTTTGTAATGAACCACAGAGTAATTCTCACAGTTTGAACTTTATTCCAAAGTGTCCACTTTTCTGAGAAAACAGGAGTGTTCAGACCAAAACCAGACAGCCAGCATAAGACAAATACTACATGTGACAATTTGATGTATTTATTTGTGTGTGTCCACCGTGTAGGAGAGCAGGCTGGCTGTGTGACTGCAGAGGGGCGGCTGACTCGAGAACAAGGGGCTCAGGTTTATGAGGCTGCAGAGATCAACATGGCCTCCAGGAGGGCTTTGCATGAAAAACTGTTGAAGTTCATCATAAAGGGCCATGGAGCAGATGATCACTTACTAGTAACTTAGTTCAGATAACAAGTAAAACTTTGTTATTGTAATCTATGTAGTAGTAGAGAGCTATGATGACTTTATAGCACCAAACTCTTGTATTTTCTTGTCCAACAGGCTGTTGTATCTCAAAGATGTCATCCAAATGGTTTAAAAAAGATGAAGATCCTAAAGGTCACCGGGTAATGACCTCTATACAGTAGAAGATGAGGAGCTGACAGATAGCCTCTACAACTACCTGATGAAGTGATGTGAAGAACTGTAGGCACTTTTGAAAAGATCAACACCCCGAGTTCACATCATTCTGGTTGTGCTGATGCCAGAGGCTCATTTGGCTTCAGTGAATCTGTGATGAGTACAGAAAGTGTCTCCATGAGTAAGAAGCAGAAGGTCTGCTCATTGATGGACCAGCAGACAGTGAGTGGGATGTCATGTGGTGTTGGGGATCAGGCGGTCCTTTCTTTTTATCTTCAGCGCCATTATTGTGTTAATCAGAATACCATTTTACTTGTAGTGAATTTAGACAAGAATATAAACTAAATACATATAAATGTAAATATGTTTAAAGTGAAATTTAAAATACACATTAATACACTTTTAGTATTGGTGAAAGTAAATCTTTTTTTTTTTTTTTTTTTTTAAAGTGAGTGAAGAGTTTGACACACTTGTGCTTCAACTGTTGGAATACGAGGACAGACAGCATCACTGAGGCTTTTCAACTTGGGATTCCATCTCAGTGCCTCCTCTAATAAACGAGTCACTGGCTTTACTGGTTTTTGGCCTTTTTATTTCTGAGTGTTAAACTGACCGTACATAATAGAGTTGTGTATATTTGATTTAACTATTGATGTAAATAATAAAGGACACTTTGTTGATTTAAGTTCTGTATATTTGAAATTGTCTGCCAATTCATGCCATCTGCATTTTTTCTTTAATTTTTATAACTGTATTGTACAGTTTTATTACTTTTTTGAACATTACAAGCAAACATTATAAGCCCTGCTTCAGTTTATTCCCTGATCAGTCTGTTTGTTAGAATGCACAAAGAAGATTAATTTTTCTTTCGGTTCAGCTGACCCATCATTATTGTTACTTGTAAGTATTTCTTGAAATGGTCGTACAATTCATTCTGAATAATTAACATTTTGTTTTTGGTAGTGACAATACTGAGTATTTTAATTTGTGCTGGCCCAATCAACTCGTGTATTAACACAACTAGAACTGATAGATGTGAGCAGAGCCTCCTCTCGTATCAACACCATCTACAAATGGCACTTTGCTGGACTTGCTGGGGGGGGGGGGGGGGGGGGGGTGACGGGCAAGTCCAATGGGATCAATTCCTTCATCCTCTTGCCACATGAGGCCGGACATTGTCATGCACCAAGAGGAACCAGCATAGGGTTTGACAATTTGTCCAAGGATTTCATCCCAATGCTAACAGCAGTCACGGTGCCGTTGTCTAGCTTGTAGAGGTCTGTATGTCCCTCCATGGATATGCCTTCCCCAGATATACCATCACTGACCCACCACCAAACCAGTTCTCCATGGCTTCTCCAGACCCTTTCACGTCTGTCACACGTGCTCAGGGTGAACCTGCTATCATCTGTGAAAAGCACAGGGTGCCAGTGGTGGACTTGCCAATTTTGGAAAATGCCAATTGAGCTCCACAGTGCCCACTAGAGGACATTGGGCCCTCAGGCCACCCTCATGAAGTCTGTTTCTGATTGTTTGCTCAGAGACATTCATACCAGTGGCCTGCCTGCTGGAGGTCATTTTGTAGGCTCTGGCAGTGCCCATCCTGTTCCTCCTTGCCAAAAATACCAGTGGGTCCTGTTGATGGGTAAAGGACCTTCTACAAGGGGCCATGTCCAGCCCTCCTAGAGGAACTGCATATCTGTCTCCTGGAATCTCCTCCATGCCCTTGAGACTGTGCTGGGAGACACAGCAAACCTTCTGGCAATGGCACATATTGATGTATCCACCATCCTGGAGAAGTTGGACTACCTGTGCCACCTCTGTAAGGTCCAAGTATGGCCTCATGCTACCAATAGTGACACTGACCATAGCCAAAATGCAAAATGAGTGACAAAACAGATGAGGAGGGAAAAATGTCAGTGGCCTCCCTCCACCTGTTAAACCATTCATTCCTGCTCTGGGGGTCATCTCATTGTTGCCCCCTCTAGTGCACCAAAGCAACTGAAACTGATGAACAAGCCTCTCTGCTACTTCACTGACCAGATCAATAGCCCAGAAGTTTCATTGACTTGATGCTATTCTCTCATTAAAAAGGGTTCCTTTAATTTGTTTGAGCAGTATATATATATATATATATATATATATATATATATATATATATATATATATATATATATATATATATATATATATATATATATATATACAGTATATATACAGTATATATATATTGTGGCAGGTGGCCAGGTGTGGTCCGCAGCCGCCTGCCTATTTTAAGGAGCCGCCTCCCTACAATCAAGGCTGGAGTCGGGTGAGGAGGTGGACAAGGTCAGAGGAGGTGGCAGGAGAGGCCTTGAGTGTTGTTTGGAAGAGAGAAGAGACGGCTGTGAAGAGCCAGGACTTTGGGTGACGGTTGGGGTTTGTGTGGTGCACTTAAGACTTGTAAATACTTTGTATAAATAAACGTGTGGTGATGGCTTCAAATGTGTCTGCCTGCCTGTGTCCGGGAGCACCCTTTCACAATATATATATATATATATATATATATATATATATATATATATATATATATATATATATATATACAGTATATACAGTATATATATATATTGTATATATATATATATATATATGTATATATATATATATATATATATATATATATGTATGTATATATATATATATATATATATATATATATATATATATATATATATAAATATATATATATATATATATAAATATATATATATATATATATAAATAAATATATATATATTATGACAGACGACCGGCTATGGACTCCGGTCGTCACCCCCAGGCCGCTAGGAGGAGCCCTCCGGACAGCATATTCGTGCCCCGAGTTCCAGCAGGGCCTCATGGACTTTGTAGTGTTTTGACACAGCCCTGCTGGATACCTTGGGGGCCGCCAGGAGTCGCTGTAGGGGGGCTAGTGGGCTCTGGCATGCCCTATAACCTGGGAGTGCATCCCAGTCACGTGCCAATCTCTTCAGCAGGCAAATATGGGGAAGAAAACTGGGAAGAAAGCTGGGGTTGTCCAGAAGACTTCGGTCCCAGATCCCATGGAGAAGCTGTGGACTTACCTGACGGGCAGTGAGGACAATCGGGAGCAGCTCAATGCAGAGCAAACCCGTGCGGGACGACAGCCGGAACGTTGCAGGATTGCAACTCCCGAAGATTATTACAGGGAGTTGGAGCGTGACTGCATACGTTCCGAGGTAAGTGCTGGGGAAACACACGAACCGCCGGGCGCTTGTTTTTCTCTGTTTACAGAGGCTTGTCTGCACGAAGCGGACAAAGAGCACGCCCGCCTCACACCTAGACAAGATGGCCGCGAAGGAAAGAAAACAAGCCAGTCTAGGCATCCGCAGAAAGGGAGTCCATTGGCTGACGATGTCCACGTGACCTCGCGCGACGACAACCAGGAAGAAGGTCAGTTGGGTGCCGTCGGTGAGCTCAGTAATTCCCCAACACGTCTGCGCTCCCTGAAGGGGAAGGGGGCGGCGAGCGAAGCAGCGCCGACTTTGAATAAAAAGAAAGAGGGGCGGGAAGTGACTGTAGTGTCTGACATCAATAGTAAAAAGGCAGACCTCAGTCGGCTTGTTGCAGCCACCCGTCCCTCAGAAGACTCCAAATCCCAGAAGACCTTGCTCATTGGCTCCCGGTCGGTAGGTGACCTAAAAAAGGAAATGTATGTCCCTCCGGCCGAATTAACTGAATATATGATACGGGATCTCGAAGAGGTACTCGAGCCCGTACTGGGTTTGTTTCAGGGAATCGAGGACCTGAGGAGACGGGTAGAGGAGCTGGGAGCCACGGTCGAAGCGCCGCTGAGGAAACTGCAAGTATACCTGCGACGGTTAGGCCGTGAAGCCCCGGCCTCGATTGATTCGGCGGTGCAGGTGAGTGAAATCTGCGCCGTATATAATAAGGGGACGCAGTGTGAATCGGCACCGCGTTTAATAAGTTGCGGTTGTCAAAGCGCTGTGTGCCCGACAGTAGAGTGTGGTACGAATACGGAGTGGTTGGGCAGCGATCCGATAGAAGCAGGGCAGCGATATCAGACGCCGCTCCGGGATAACGCGGACCGTAAAAGCCCGACCCGCGTGGAAAAGGGGTTGCCGTTGGTTAATGAAGGGGCGGGGGAAGTACCGATCGTCCCGGGACAGCTGAATAGTGCTGTTACCCGGAGCGATGCGGTACTAATGATGCCGCCTCCGAGTTCATATAGGACAACGGGCGTGCAAACAGCAAAGAGGCTCTCTCTTTTCCATAGAGAGCCTCACGTTGTGCGCAAGCCCCAGAGAAAGCAGGAGATCCCCACACAGAAATGCGGGTCTCCTAACAGGGAAAAGAAAAGGGCTGAGAGCAACAAAGCGGCCGTTAAACCCTCCTTGGCGGAGGACAGGGTGGAGCTCACTGAATTCCCAAGGTGCTTCAGGTCTCGGGAAGAGAGGCCACCAGGAGGACGTCGGCGGTGCTATAACTGCCGGCAACCGGGCCATGTGTGGAGGAGTTGTCCCCGGAGGACAGGGGAACGGTGGGATACCAGATACACCGTTTCCCCAAGGTTCGCTGGGGGGTCTCGACAACAGAGCCACGGTCCGGATAAAGCGTTCTCCTGGAGGAAGACGTCCCTCGCGGGAATCAACGCTCCGCCCCACTGGTCGTCGCTAAGGGGGAGGGACTGTGACAGACGACCGGCTATGGACTCCGGTCGTCACCCCCAGGCCGCTAGGAGGAGCCCTCCGGACAGCATATTTGTGCCCCGAGTTCCAGCAGGGCCTCATGGACTTTGTAGTGTTTTGACACAGCCCTGCTGGATACCTTGGGGGCCGCCAGGAGTCGCTGTAGGGGGGCTAGTGGGCTCTGGCATGCCCTATAACCCGGGAGTGCATCCCAGTCACGTGACTGGAAGAAGCGATGTGCTCCCGGGATGAAGAAAAGGACTTTGCCCTGACCCGGAAGGAAAACGGACTTGTGGGTTTGGCTTGGAGCCACTTCCGGGTCAGGGGCTATAAAAGAACTCTGGTAAGCCCAGACATTGAGCTGAGCTGGGAGGTAGGGTGGCGACGTGTCTGGGAGTGGAGGATTGGTTATAGAGAATAGTGTATTGTGTTTATATGAGTGTGGAGTGGAGGGTGCTTTGTGCACATTATAATAACAAAATAAAAAGTTATTATTATTATACTTTCACCTGGTCATCAGAGTGGTACCTGAGGGTTCGAGAGGTGGACACGAGCCCCAACTGCTACAATATATATATATATCCATCCATCCATCCATTTTCCAACCCGCTGAATCCGAACAGGGTCACGGGGGTCCGCTGGAGCCAATCCCAGCCAACACAGGGCACAAGGCAGGGAACCAATCCCGGGCAGGGTGCCAACCCACCGCAGGACACACACAAACACACCCACACACCAAGCACACACTAGGGCCAATTTAGAATCGCCAATCCACCTAACCTGCAAGTCTTTGGATTGTGGGAGGAAACCGGAGCGCCCGGAGGAAACCCACGCAGACACGGGGAGAACATGCAAACTCCACGCAGGGAGGACCCGGGAATCGAACCCAGGTCCCCAGGTCTCCCAACTGCGAGGCAGCAGCGCTACCCACTGCGCCACCGTGCCGCCCTATATATATATATATATATATATATATATATATATCCTTTGGAAAACTACATTGATGTAAACTAGTTTTTCAGTTTAAATTTATGACAAACAAGAAAATAAAATGCCTTACCAGAAATATCATTGCCAAAATAAATTCCCAGCTGTTCAGACTGAATTATTTAATGGCTATGACTTGACAGACTCAGTGTAGTGTGTGCTAAAATGACAAGTAAAGTGGAGTTGTTTACAGCTGTACAGGTTGTTATGTTAGGGCCATACTGGAGTATACAGACTTTGTATGCTCTTAATATGCTGTTTGCTTGGGTAGTCATATAGGATTATGCCCAGCTGAACTATTTGCTATCTCTATCTTGTTACCAGTCGTGATGCTGAAACACATCAGTGCCTGCTATAAAGTTGGACTCCTGACCTTCTCCAGTCTCAGAGACCCTAAAGACAGGCTGATGTGTTCAGCACACCACTAGGACCTGATGGAGTCAAATGGAGGCTCAATGAGATATGAACTACAAACATTTGCATAAATAATATGCATTATGATATATATATATAAAGGAGAGTTGGGATCCGTGTGGCTGTGTTTGTGTGTTTGTGGAGGGACGGAGAGTTAAGGCAGGTGTTGGAGTCACGTGATCATCTCCCCTCCCATTCACCTCATTTCGCTCCGAGCTGAGCTCCGCAGCTGACGCGTTCTTGCCGTTCTTTTTCCATAGTGTTTAGTCCTTTCTCCTTTACTGTTTAGTAGACGTGGTGCTTACTGAATAGTATTTTTTCCTTTAGTGTTTCTTAGTGTATAGTAGACGCGGTGTGCAAAAGGAGAGTTGGGATCCGAGAGACTATGTTTGTGGAGGGATGGAGAGTTAAGGCAGGTGGGGGAGTCACATGATCATCTCCCCTCCCATTCACCTGATTTCATTCACTTCATTTTGCTCCAAGCTGAGCTCCGCAACTGACGCGGTTAGTCCTTTCTCCTTTACTGATTTACTGTTTAGTAGACGTGGTACTTACTGGATAGTATTTTTTCCTTTAGTGTTTCTTAGTGTTTAGTAGACGCGGTGTGCCGGTGTTCCCGGTGGTGTTGCGGTTTAGTGTTACTTTCTACTTTGTTTTTGTACTTTAGTGTTTAATAATAAATAATAATAATTCATTACATTTATATCGCGCTTTTCTCAGTACTCAAAGCGCTAAAATAGTGAGTGATACTTAGCTGAAAGCAGTGTAGAAGCAGCACAGCACAACACAGCCGGTAGGACAGGCGGGTGTGGTAGCGTAGGTGAGCGGCGATAGCAAGCAGCAGAAAGCACAGCAGGAGGAGGAAGCAGGATTTGGATGTTCCAATATACAGCCATAAACAGTACCGCTTGGTAATTTCAGGCGTGATCGCCCCGGAGCCATAAGCCAGGTTAGTATGAACATCAGATCAGTTCCGGGTCATAGAGTACTGTAAGATGAAACGGGAGCAGATCAGCATAGCGAATATAATCACGGAGACAGATCATCCCGAGGTGCTAGATCGCTAGGTACAAAGAAATGTTCGTAGGTCTCGTCCTGTGATCCACAGACTCAGCTGTTCCCAGTAAAGTGGACTCCATAAAATCTGTAAATATTAAGCCAAATCCATGCTATTCGAGTCAGCTGTATCCACGAACTATACGTACAATAAACGAAATAAAACAAGCATAAGTAAAGTGCAGAATTAAGGCGCATTTTGCGAAAAGTGTTGTTAACAGGGAGGAGCGGCGACAACAAGCGTGCGCCAGCGTCCCCTCACCTGCTATAATAAAGCAGTTATAATAAAGAAGTTTAGCAGACTTTTACTTTATCTCATTTAGTGTTCTTCCCGGCAGTGTTGCCGTTTTTTAGTGTTAGTGTCTACTTAGTGTTTGTGTTTAGTGTTATGGAAGGAGTGATCTTACCACTGTCAGATTTTGCAATGAATGAGTTGGTAAATAATGATTATTTATCAACAGATCACATGAGCAAATTCAACGAAAATTTTAGCTGCGCATACAATTTTCCAGCCTCAAAAGGTTTTGCTAATGTGGACTCCTGACATACCTATAATGCCCATTCCACAAAATGCAAAACAATATTCAAATATTACCTTCTGCAGCTACTGAACGAGTGACTTACTGGGTGTGTACCTATTATGATGGTTGCTGTAATTCATGTCTATGACAGTTTAAACGCTGATAAAAAATTCAACCTCACTGAAGAGCAGCTTCGTTTCCTTCATGCTTTGTTTCCTTACAAACCTCCCATAGTTTATGAAGACGCACAGCAACAATTAAATCATACAGATTCTGGTGTATTCTCAATTGCATTTGCTGTGTGTATTTCTTTAGGTATTGACCCAAGTGATCAAGTTTTTACTATTTCTTCAATGCGAAGTCACTTACAAATAATTTTTGTTACTCGACAATTGCTTCCATTCCCTGTCGAAAGTAGCCGACGGGCGACACCAGTTACAAGTATTCAGTGCGTTCAAAGACCTGTACGAAGTACGGCCACTAACACAGTCACTCATAAAAGGGGAGATGACTCGGTGCAGGAAATGGGGATTGAAACTACCTTGGAAGACATGCAATCAACGAGGCGATTAAACGGATCTCGAGAGACGTCTTCTAGGTTGGAAAAAAAGCGCTTGGCTGCCAAAACCATATATATACATATATGTGTGTGAATGTATATATATATATATATATATATATATATATATATATACTGTATATATATATATATATATACAGACACACACATATATATATATATATATATATATATATATATATATATATATACAGTGGTGTGAAAAACTATTTGCCCCCTTCCTGATTTCTTATTCTTTTGCATGTTTGTCACACAAAATGTTTCTGATCATCAAACACATTTAACCATTAGTCAAATATAACACAAGTAAACACAAAATGCAGTTTGTAAATGGTGGTTTTTATTATTTAGGGAGAAAAAAAAATCCAAACCTACATGGCCCTGTGTGAAAAAGTAATTGCCCCCTGAACCTAATAACTGGTTGGGCCACCCTTAGCAGCAATAACTGCAATCAAGCGTTTGCGATAACTTGCAATGAGTCTTTTACAGCGCTCTGGAGGAATTTTGGCCCACTCATCTTTGCAAAATTGTTGTAATTCAGCTTTATTGAGGGTTTTCTAGCATGAACCGCCTTTTAAAGGTCATGCCATAGCATCTCAATTGGATTCAGGTCAGGACTTTGACTAGGCCACTCCAAAGTCTTCATTTTGTTTTTCTTCAGCCATTCAGAGGTGGATTTGCTGGTGTGTTTTGGGTCATTGTCCTGTTGCAGCACCCAAGATCGCTTCAGCTTGAGTTGACGAACAGATGGCCGGACATTCTCCTTCAGGATTTTTTGGTAGACAGTAGAATTCATGGTTCCATCTATCACCGCAAGCCTTCCAGGTCCTGAAGCAGCAAAACAATCCCAGACCATCACACTACCACCACCATATTTTACTGTTGGTATGATGTTCTTTTTCTGAAATGCTGTGTTCCTTTTACGCCAGATGTAACGGGACATTTGCCTTCCAAAAAGTTCAACTTTTGACTCATCAGTCCACAAGGTATTTTCCCAAAAGTCTTGGCAATCATTGAGATGTTTCTTAGCAAAATTGAGACGAGCCCTAATGTTCTTTTTGCTTAACAGTGGTTCGTGTCTTGAAATCTGCCATGCAGGCCGTTTTTGCCCAGTCTCTTTCTTATGGTGGAGTCGTGAACACTGACCTTAATTGAGGCAAGTGAGGCCTGCAGTTCTTTAGACGTTGTCCCTGGGGTCTTTTGTGACCTCTCGGATGAGTCGTCTCTGCGCTCTTGGGGTAATTTTGGTCGGCCGGCCACTCCTGGGAAGGTTCACCACTGTTCCATGTTTTTGCCATTTGTGGATAATGGCTCTCACTGTGGTTCGCTGGAGTCCCAAAGCTTTAGAAATGGCTTTATAACCTTTACCAGACTGATAGATCTCAATTACTTCTGTTCTCATTTGTTCCTGAATTTCTTTGGATCTTGGCATGATGTCTAGCTTTTGAGGTGCTTTTGGTCTACTTCTCTGTGTCAGGCAGCTCCTATTTAAGTGATTTCTTGATTGAAACAGGTGTGGCAGTAATCAGGCCCTGGGGGTGGCTACGAAAATTGAACTCAGGTGTGATACACCACAGTTAGGTTATTTTTTAACAAGGGGGCAATTACTTTTTCACACAGGGCCATGTAGGTTTGGATTTTTTTTCTCCCTAAATAATAAACACCATCATTTAAAAACTGCATTTTGTGTTTACTTGTGTTATATTTGACTAATGGTTAAATGTGTTTGATGATCAGAAACATTTTGTGTGACAAATATGCAAAAGAATAAGAAATCAGGAAGGGGGCAAATAGTTTTTCACACCATATATATATACACACACATATATATATTTATACACACACATATATATATATATATATATATATATATATATATATATATATATACAACAACAACATTTATTTATATAGCACATTTTCATACAAAAAGTAGCTCAAAGTGCTTCACATAATTTGGGTCTTCCATGGTATAACAATGCTAGAAGATTTTTTAACTGTCTTTTCAGGTGCAACTAAGTCAACAGCAGCTCTCACTTTAGTATTAAATCTTTCCACCTTACTATTTACATTCTCCTCGCTATTATGGTTGGCACTATAAACGGACTGATTGCTTAGAATGTTTATAAGTTTTAAAGCTGCTGATGAGTCAAAGAAGTGTTTTTTAACAATATGCTTCTCATGAGTGTTTTCTATCATTATTTCTATATTAAAAAGTAGAAGAAAATGGTCTGATAGACCAGTATCAATGACCTGATTTACATCAACTTTTAATCCTTTAGTAATCACTAAGTCTAACGTATGACCTGCTTTATGTGTAGGCTGATTAACGAGCTGTCTCAAATCAAAAGAGTCCAGGAGGTTCATAAATTCTTTTACTTTTTGGTCACACTGATTATCTATATGAAAATTAAAGTCGCCAACTATTAAGAGTGTGTCATAGTTCGTAATTAAAATTGACATTAAGTCAGAGAATTCCTCAAAAAAAGACGCTTTGAATTTTGGAGGTCTATACATGGATAATACTAGAACGTGAGAATCTCCATGGATAACAACGGCGAAATACTCAAAGGACTTGAATTTGACAAAACTGACATCTTTACATTTTAACCGGCTCGAGTAAATGTTTGTCGAGCCACCTCCTCTCTTTCCTTGGCAATCACATACATCACATACATACACATATACATATATATATATATATATATATATTTGCAGTTGGAGATCCACAAAGGGAGAAAAAACGAATCACGCATCATAAAATAGTTTTATTCCTGAGCTTTCAACCCCTATCAGGGGTCTTCATCAGAGGATAATGCTTAGACTTACAAGAATCAAAGGCAATATATAGCAACACATTCAGGATGGGGGTGGGTGGGTGGAGGTGACTAAGTCAGAAAGCTCAGGAATAAAACTATTTTATGATACGTGATTCGTTTTTTCTCCCTTTGTGGATCTCCAACTGCAAATATGCAAACCGTATCACAGACCTTCTCTTCCATTCGTACAACCTTCGGGCATGAAGCCCCCCAATGCATTAGACGATGGGAAACTTCGGCAATCCGTGAAGTGCACAGCTATGAAAAACTCTTCTTCCTCCACAGTTGCATCAGGCACGATGTAACTCCGAGATGCCTACGATTCAAGCCACCAACGAACACCCCGAAAATGTCAACCATCATACAACAGTTTACTAAACGAGTTTTGTATGAACTTATCACGGAAACACACCGCCAACGAAACTTTTACCGATCTGTAATTATGGAGCAACACGCTAAACTAATCACAACATGTGGACAAACGGTTACAGAGGAATGGACCTAAAGGATCCAGGACACCGCTTCCAAAAACCGTATTTCTAAACGAAATACACTCAACAAAAAATGGGGTAAACTCACGGGAAATCAACATATGAACAACCCCCAATCCGGAGTACACAACCTATCCAAAAGACGGCTCTCCACCACAGAACACAATATTCTCTCCAGAGGATTAAAATTCAATTATAAGGACACATCTAACATGAACTTCCTCGGTTCGTTAGAACATATCTTAGCAACTGAAAAAATACCAACAGAACAGGCACAAGAAATAAGATGCAACGTCGCCAGCCAGCTACACACAAGACAACCAACCACACGTATTCTGGCAAGTGAACAGAAAGCTCTAAGATCTTTACGGAATGACAACAGCATTATTATTACACCAGCTGACAAAGGAGGCGCAACTGTTATCCTAGACAGAGAACAATACTCCACAGCTATGGAAGAAATGCTTTCTGACACTAATACTTATCAACAGCTAAATAACGACCCAACAAAAACCACACAGAATAAAATAAACTATACTCTGACCAAACTCCGAAATGGTAACCGCCTGGATGTACAAAACTTTCACAAAATGAAATCCAATGATGCTAACTGCCCGGAATTTTATGGACTCCCAAAAATACACAAAACACCACTGAAATACAGACCAGTGGTTAGCCTAATAGGCGGACCATCATACAACTTGTCAAAAAGACTTTTCCAACTACTTAAACATTTAACGGACGACTCGGATTATTCCGTCAACAGCGCGGAGTCGGCATTACAGCGCTTTAATGACGCATCCATCGCCGAGGACGAGATCATGGTCTCGTTTGATGTTATATCGCTATACACCATGATCCCGACCCAACTGGCCACAGAAACATTATTAATGAAACTGGATAGTGACCCCACCATAGAGACAAGGACCAAACTGTCCATCAAAGACATAATGCACCTAATATCACTTTGCCAAAAAACGCACTTTCATTTCAACGGCAAGTATTACACACAGAAAGAAGGCATGCCGATGGGATCACCGTTATCTGGGACTCCTAGCTGAACTGGTAATGCAACGATTTGAAAACATAGCTTTATCCCAGATTACACCCAAAATTTGGATACGCTATGTAGACGACACATTCGTCATATTAAGAAAGAACCAGCTGAATGAGTTCTTCAATCATATTAACACAATATTCCCTGCAATCCAGTTCACAATGGAAAAAGAAAACAATCGACACATCAACTTCCTGGACATTTACATCAAAAGAAATAGTGACGCCACCCTGACCACAAGTGTTTACCGCAAACAATGCTACGCAGACAAGATCCTACACTACGCCAGCAACCACCCGGTATCTCATAAACGGAGCTGCGTGAAAACCCTATTTAAACGAGTCCACACGCATTGTAATACCAAGGAAACAAAAATTAATGAGAGACGCTATCTGTTTCAACTTTTCACCTCGAACGGATACTCAAAATCATTCATTAATCGGAGTCTACACAGCAGACGCCAAAGGAATCAGCATACAAGCGACGTAAATCAGAACCCCCACCCCACCTGGCATTCACTCCCGTATCACCATAATGTGTCAGAAGGCACGGCACGCACCCTGACCAAGTGGGGCATCAGAATAGCACATAAACCCACCAACAATCTGCGCATGGTCCTGTTTAATGCTAAAAGCAAGAAATCGACAGCCGAAACACAAAACGCAGTTTATAGTATTCCATGCAATTCTTGCTCAGCTGTATACATAGGACAAACGTCAAAAAAAATCTCAACACGTGTACAGGAACATCGCAACGCCGTCAGAAGAAAGGACGCACTATCTTTGATATATGCACATACTAAATCGACAGGACACACATTCAACTGGGACAACGTAAAAGTAAAATTTAAGGCCAGTACAAAAAGCGCCAGAGAGTTGGCCGAGTCTTGGCTATCAGATGAAAACGCCATCAACAGACACTTGGACATAAATCCAGCATATGCCAACTTAAGAAGGACATATACACAATGATTAAACTATACAACCCAAATCCCCCCTTGATCATACTGACTTAGTCACCTCCACCCCCTACCCCATACTGAATCTGCAAAACTCTTTTTATGGCATAATATTTGCTCTTCACAGATCGTTTAACATAGTAAACTTAATTATAAAAATAATAATTGAAATGTGACTATTAGCACTATGATAACTGTGTTTCTTACATTTAACATTGATAACATGTAGAGACAGCCAATGGATTCTTTAAAGTCACAATTTTATTGCCAGCTTTTTTAACATTGTCTCTTCCCTGATACATGAACGTGAGAGTGTCAAGTATGTGATTTGTAATATTCTGTAATCATAATACAGCTAAAAAAACAAACTTGAATACGAGATCCACAGGCAAGAAACTCACTAGAGCTGCTGGTGTGTTGAGAACAGACATGAAGACCGCAGAATATTTGACACTCATCAGCAAACAAAGAACAGAGGCTGATCTGATCTGAAGGGGGGGACAATGGAATATTAGGAATACTTAAATAAATAAACGTTGATAAATAGTAATGAAAGAAATAAAACACATTTTAGGATTGTGTATTATAAAAGTAAAAATTTAACTCTGACAGTTTATTCAACGTTTAAAATTGTAATACGTTTATAGCCCGTCTTTAAGGTGAGTTGTTAAATGTAGGTGACTATTTCATTTGGACATTCGAGTAAACAGCAACAGTTACATATTTGTTTTAATCTGACTGACTCAATCAAGTAGAGCCCACACTTAAGTCCATGTCAATCCATTAAAATTAGGCGGACACAAATTTTAATTGTTATGTTCATTTAAATTTTCTTCAGACATTGTTTAGTAACAATGAATATCTCATATCCAAACTTTTATTATCACTATTTTTTCAGAATCGCTAATCATAAATGACGGTGGTAAAAATATACTGCAGTCTTAATAATGCACTCGACAGAGTGTTATAGTGTAAGATAGTGGCACTAGTAGACTATCGTCGCAGATGTATTTTACAAATACTGTATACACTCTGTCTCTTACAGTCACTTTATCTTACACGTCCACCTTTAGAAATTATCTTACACGTCCACCTTTAGAAATTACTCCCACCTTTCTTTTTACATATCCATAAGGCAATTGGCTAAAGTGGAGTATGAATGACAAATAACACCGATTGGCGATTTGTTAAATAAAACGGTGATTGACCGTGACGTTTCAATTTTCGATTGGCTGATCACTGCCTGACGTTCGCAAATTTAATATATGATTGGCTGAAGTCGAAAATGATATTCACGCCCATTTTACTCCGGTCTGCAGCAATATCTACTTGCTTTCTTCTGGCAATTCCGCACTTGACTTCGCTTCTGCAGCAAGGGCGGCGTTGTCTTTCACTTGATATCCAGGCTGATCATTATCAGAGAGTAGCCATTCTTCGATGTTTTCTCTGTCGACATCTTCAAATCCATTTACATTTTGAATTTCCTCCAAAGCGATGCCGCTGTTATTTCTTGGCTTTCACTGTCATTGACGTTTTCAACACTATCCATTACATCAGGGAACAATTTTCACCATGACTTTCGAAAGGTTAAGTTCGGCATGTCATCCCAACTCTCTGAACATGAGAAAATTGCGTCCTTAATTGTCCATTTCTTGTAAAACTCACAGAGATCTCCATTTTCTTCCAAGACTGGATGGAGTAAAGATTTTCTGTATCGACGCTTGAATGCTTCTAAGATGCCCTTCGTCCATAGGTTGCTTAAGCGATGTCACGTTTGGAGGAAGATATGCAACGAAAATCTGGTCATCGCTTGTTTTCAGGACATTTTCACTAGGATGGGAAGGTGTGTTGTCCAACAGTAACACAGCTCTTTGTGGCAATTTTTTGGAGCGTAGATGATCTCGAACAGCAGGAACAAAATGTTTAAAAAAAACAATCTTTAAAAATCTCTCTGTTCATCCATGTTTTGGTCTGATTGTAGTAAAGGACAGGAAAATTGTGCATTTGTGTTCCCTTAAATGATCGTGGATTCTTAGACTTTCCAATGCATACGAGTTTCAATTTGTGCGAACCAATGGCGTTAGCGCATGCTAGCACTGTTATTCGTTCCTTACTGGACTTGTGACCTGGAGCAGACTTTTCTTCTTTTGATACGAGCGTTTTTGACGGCAAAGCCTTCCAGTACAAACCAGTCTCGTCAGCATTATAAAGTTGGTCAGGTGAAAGATCATGAGCTTCGACAAGACGTTTAAATTCCGTTACGTATAGTGCTGCAGCGTCAGAATCACCGCTTAGTTTCTCACCTTGGATATCCAACTGTCTAATTCCGTGGCGAGATTTGAAACATTGCAGCTATCCTTGAGACGCAGCAAATGGTTCAGGAATCTTCATCTCACAGTGAAACCATTTCGCTTTTTTGAGCAGCAATGGCCCGGATGCAGGACATCCCTCGGTGCGTTTTTGCTTGAACCATTCGAACACAGCTCTATCCAGATCATCAAATTTTGAACCCTTTGTTGTCTTGCACGCACTCGTCCCGTTAAATGTATCGGATGAAGTTACAAACTTGTAGAGTTCATCTTTCTTCCGAACAATATCACACACTGTTTGATTTCCTATGTTAAATTCTGATGAAAGCTTAGCAATTGATTCCCCCTTTTCAGCATGTTCAACAATTTGCAGTTTCGTAGCAATTGACAAAACAACTCTTTTTCTTTTTGCTCCCGCACTGGACCCCGACATTTCAGCACGAACTTACGCAAAACCGCTTTCTTTTTTTTTTTCTTTTTTTTTTTTTTATTATTTTTTATTGTAATCATTCCATACAAATAGATCAATTTATAACCAAACAAAATTGAAGACAAATCAAACCCCACCCCTGAGAGGGAGAGCTTAGCTAAAGGAGAATTGCTTAGGGCTTTTTAATAAGACAACAGTAAGCAAAAGAAAGGGAGAAATAAATATATATGTAAATAAGAGATGGAGAAGGGAATTAAATGCGGTAATAGTTATTTCTCTTATTCTAAAATAATATTGATCAGATCCTGCCAGGTTTTGAAAAAATTTTGTACAGATCCTCTAACTGAGAATTTGATTTTTTCCAATTTCAAATAATATAAAACATTGGTTTCCCACTGACTTATAAGAGGAGAATTAGGATTCTTCCAATTTAACAGAATAAGTCTGCGTGCCAAGAGTGTAGTGAATGCAATCACCGCTTGCTTGTCTTTTTCCACTTCAAGTCCGTCTGGAAGAACACCGAACACAGCTGTTAGTGGGTTAGGAGGGATTGTGTCCCCAAGGCTGTCTGAAAGGCACTTAAAAATTTTGGTCCAAAATGATGTTAATTTGGTGCAGGCCCAGAACATGTGACCCAGTGAGGCAGGAGCTTGGTTGCAGCGTTCACAGGTTGGATCTTGCCCTGGAAACATTTTGGACAGTTTTAAGCGAGACAGATGGGCTCGATATATAATTATTAGTTGAATAATTCTATGCTTTGCGCATATGGAGCTCGAGTGAATTCTCTGCTTTGCTACCTTCCACTCCTTTTCTGATATATTGATTAAGAGATCTTCTTCCCAATGTCCTCTTGGATCTTTGAAAGGTAGGGACTCTAATAAGATTTTATATAATGCGGAAATGGTGTTTAATTCCTGGAAATTGAGCAGTATTTTTTCCAGCATTGTGGAGGGTGCGAGGTGGGGGAAATCGGGCAATTTCTGTTTAACAAAATTTCTAATTTGAAGATAGTGAAAGAAATGTGTAGCTGGGAGGTTGAATTTTGAACGTAATTGTTCAAAAGATGTAAATATGTTGTCTATATAAAGATCTCTGAGCATTTTAATCCCAAAACTTTTCCAGGTATTAAAAACTGGATATGTTTGCGAGGGTTGAAAGAGGTGGTTCTCTTGCAGAGGTGCCACGGATAAAAGATTTTCCATCTTAAAATGCTTTCTAATTTGGTTCCATATTCTGAGTGAGTAAAGCACAATTGGGTTATAAGTATATTTGCGATAACTTGCATTTATTGGAGAGCAGAGCAGGGAGTATAAAGAAGTACTACAGGATTTTACTTCCATTGCAGACCAAGTCTGTGTATATTCATTTTTTTGTGTCCAGGTTTTTATGGCTTGTATGTTTGCTGCCCAGTAATAAAACTGAAAATTAGCTAAAGCCATGCCACCTTCTGCCTAAGGTATTTGTAAGGTTGCTCTTCGGATACGTGGGTGTTTTGAGTTCAAAATGAATGAGGTTATTGTTGAATCTAACTGTTTAAAAAACGATTTATTGATATTTATTGGAATGTTTTGAAATAAAAAAGAAGTTTAGGAAGGATATTCATCTTAACAACGTTAATTCTTCCGGCTAGAGTGAGATGAAGGGTTGACCATCTATCTAGGTCTTGCTTAATTTTTTCCATACAGACGGCAAAATTTTGTTGATAAAGAGCTTTATGTTTACTTGTGATATTTACCCCTAGATATTTAAACTGATCTGCTATGGTAAAAGGTAGGGTGTCCAATCTAATATTATATGCTTGTGAATTCACTGGAAAAAGTATACTTTTATTCAGATTAATTTTAAGACCAGATATCTTTTGAAATTCTGTTAGTGCTGTTAGCAAAACCGCTTTCTAACCTTGAGGTGTGGATGCCAACTGAATGAACCCGTACATGAACCGTGCTACCCATACAAAACTTATTGACGAATGGCAGTCGTCTGAATTTGGAAAAAGGGGAGGGAGAGTGTTTGGAAGGAGTCCTCTGCATCGGATTAAGTCTAATTGTTTTTCATAGCAGGGGATCGCCTGGCTGGTGCACAGATGCTATACTGTACTTTCAATCCTTTTAGAATAATTCTCAGAAACCCATCGACAAAGAAAACTTAAGCTGTGACACACGTAGTGTACATTCCTGTAGTTGGAATTCTTGGTGGCGAAATCTTGGTGGTCTTGTGATGTCTCACACTTTTTTTCTAGGCGATCCCGGATAACCAAATGCACGGTTAATTGAAGACCGGATAATCGAGGTTCCACTGTATTTATTACTAGCCAACCTGCGCCGCATAATTATTTATTGATGGGTGAACACTTCCTGAATGACACAGTTGTCCAAATGGAGTGGGTTTGATGATACGACTGTCAGTGAATGAAAACATGGAACTCTGGAGAAAGCCACATACAATTGTCCGTGACTGAAAACTGAGTTTGGCAGATACAGGCATATCGTTTTGAAAGTTTGTCCCTGTGCCTTATTAATTGTCATTGCAAAGGCCAATCTAACAGGAAATTGTCTGCGTGTAAAAGTAAAAGGCAAATTTGAATCTGATGGGCTCAGGGATATCCGGGGAATAAGGACAGTTTGTGAGGTAGGAGCTGCGATAGTTTTACATTCCAGTACAGTGGAACCTTGGTTCACGACCATAATTCGTTCCAAAACTCTGGTCGTAACCCGATTTGGTCATGAACCGAAGTAGTTTCCCCCATAGGATTGTATGTAAATACAATTAATCCATTCCAGACCGTATGAACTGTATGTAAATATATATTTTTTTAAGTTTTTAAGCACAAATATAGTTAATTATACTACAGAATGCACAGTGTAATAGTAAACTAAATGTAAAAACATTGAATAATACTGAGAAAACCTTGAACAACAGAGAAAACTTAACACTGCAAGAGTTCGCGCTATAGCGCTACAAACCGCTCGCTAAAAACACTTTTTTAATGAGTTTTAAGCACAGGGAAAAAATGAACATTTGAAAAATCTGTAATTTAATAAACCACCAAGAAAAGTGACATTGCAATAATGCACGCTACGAACCGATCCCTGTAAACAGAAGTGAAAACAAAATCAAGCCCGGTGCATTCTTTAACTGCCTTCTCTGCCTTATGCGTCCAGCCCCCTCTCCCTCACGTGCCTGTATGTGTGTGTCTCTCTCTCACGCGCCTGTGTGTGTGTGTGTGTGTGGCTCTCTCTCGCGTGCCTGTGTGTGTGTGTCTCTCTCTTGTGCGCCTGTGTGTGTGTGTGTCTCTCACGCGCCTGTGTGTGTGTGTGTGTCTCTCTCTCGCGTGCCTGTGTGTGTGTGTCTCTCTCTCGCGCTTGTGTGTGTGTGTCTCTCTCGCGCGCCTACACAGATGAAAGCGACTCAGGTGAGGAGTTGGGGGCGGGCACATGAGCAGACAGTGCGCCTGCCTCGAGAGCCTGTGTGTGTGTCTCTTTCGCACGCTTGTGTGTGTGTGTTGAAAGCGACTCAGGTGAGGAGTTGGGGGCGGGCACATGAGCAGACAGTGCGCATGCCTCGAGAGCCTGTGTGTGTGTCTCTTTCGCACGCTTGTGTGTGTGTGTGTGCTCTCTCTCGCACGCCTGTGTGTGTGGCTCTCTCTCACGCGCCTACACAAATGAAAGCGACTCAGGTGAGGAGTTGGGGGCAGGCACATGAGCAGGAAGTGTGCATGCCTCGGGGAGGAGGGTTAGAGTTGGCGGGCGGGGCTCTGTCTTGCGTGCGTGTGTATTCCATGGTCGGGCGACGTGGCTCAGAGGTGCATGTGGACTGTAGCAGAGATGAAGCGACTGAGGCGGTGTTTGGTGAGGTGCTATGTGCCTTGAGAGTGAGGGTGGACTCGGGAGGAGGGTTAGAGTTGGTGGGCGGGGCTCTGTCGTGCGTATCCCATGGTCTTAGAGTTGGTGGGCGGGGCTCTGTGAGTTGGCAGGCATGGCTCTGTCTTGCGTGCGTCTTGCTTGGCATGGACTTGCGTGCGTCTTGCTTGCCATGGTCTGGTCTCTGTCTTACGTGCCATGGTCGGCTGCTTAGTGAACTGTGAGTTGGCAGGCATGGCTCTGTCTTGCATGCGTCTTGCTTGCCATGGACTTGCGTGTGTCTTGCTTGCCATGGTCTGGTCTCTGTCTTATGTGCCATTTTTCGGCTGCTTAGTGAATTGTTGGTGGGCGGGGCTCTGTGAGTTGGCGGGCGTGGCTCTGTCTTGCGTGCGTCTTGCTTGCCATGGACTTAGTGAATTATATATATAGATAAGGTAGAGAGCACAATCATTAGGTATTGTGGCAGGCGACCGGGTCCCATGCCCGGCCGGGACGCCCCTTCTACTTATGTTCCGGGGGAGCAGCCATGGGCTCCTCAGTACCTCCCCCGGGACACTTGGTGGCAGCCTCCCTGGCTGACGATGGTGCCTCAGTTTCCCGCAGGGTTCCATGGGAGATGGAGTTCTCCATAACCCTGTGGGGATCTGGGGTGGCCGCCAGGGGGTGCTGCATGGATCCCGGAGCCAACCATGACAATTCTACAGCCCCGCCCAGAAGTGCAATTAGGAACAGGTGATCCAGCACCTGGAGCACTTCCGGGTGGGCTATAAAAAAGGACCGGTAACCACCACTCAGGGCCAGAATCGGGAGGAAGAGGACGAGGTTGCTAAAGAGGAGTGGTGGTGCCAGAAGGGCGTGTTTTGGGTGTGCTTGTACTTGGGACTGTGTTGTGTCTGTGGGTACGGGGAAGGCGTAGCCCACAGATGAAGAAAAATAAACAGTTTGTGTTATTTTATATATGCCTCCGTGTCAGTCTGTGTCAGGTCGGCGCCAATAGAGCTCTTTTGTTACAGTATCAAATTTAGTAAACTTACACACGCACAAAAAGGGGCCAGAACTCCCAACACAAAAGGTGGGATTTGTAAAGGAAAATATGCAGGGAGAACATGCCTGTATTTACAGCAACTTTGACTCATCTATATGCAACATTTCGAAGAAAGTGAGAATGATGACACCTTTGATCAAGTAGGTGTAAAAAGAAAGCAGGCAGAAGGCATAATAAGGTTTGGGGAGGGCCACCCCTTATACTGAAAAATAGCAAGGCAGAAATCAAAAACATCTTTACAGCTTGAAGTTCAAAACAAATTTAATTAACAGGGTGAGACTGGGTTCTAAATACTGCTGAAACAGGAAGGGGATGGATCAGGGCGCCCAGAATGGGAAATGAGGTGTTCTGTTGGTGGGTTCTGGAATGGATAGGACGTCATCAGAAGGTAGGCTGGTGGTGAAATAATTGGGAAGTATGTTCTTTGGCTGGTCTACAGAGGGATGAAAGGACTGGATGACAGCTCCAACCCCTGGTCCAACCAAGAAATGACATCTTTTGAGCCCATCAACCTTCTCCCATGCATATATGTGTGACAAGAGAAATGTTGACAAACAAGATCAATGTTTACTCGTACATACAATAATCCATATCACTGAGTATTTATAATAATGTTCGTTGACATGACAAACATATCAACACTAGAATCCCTGAAGCCTACAAAAATATTTATAATGCTGGGTTACCTTAAATTCCATCTCACCTCCTCATCAGCATTCTTGGTAAGATAACTATTTGAACCCTCAGTGTTTCATATGGCCTATATTATTCATTGTAAAAACAATAACGTCATTACATGTGCTAGGTACTAGTGGCTACCCACTCAGACGCTGGCACCTTATGCCTTTCCCTGAACCTGTACTTCAATGCCATGCTGAGCAAATACTAGATGTAGGTGGTGGTGTCTCGATGTGTCATGTGGTATGTTGCTGTATCAGCCAATGCAGATCTGCAGCAATGCGACTGCATATTTATGAGGTTGATTAGCATAATCCATATATGACTGTTTCAGGGTGACAGCTTAGCGTGTTTTGATGTATGTTCACGTACACACATTTGCAAAATGAATATGATTTATAAAGGTAAATTGCCAAGAAATGTTTATATGTCAAGTTTTATAAATTAGTTTTTGTGGCATACACATTTTCCTGTTTTTTGATGTACACTTATTTTTACACTTGAATCCATTCAGTTTTATAAATGAGACCACTGATGGCTGCAGAAGGCAGCAATGGTAGCCTAAAGCAAAACTTAAGAGATGATAAAAAGAAGTTTACAAACAACAATACATATGAAGGCAATCAGCAATTTGCACTCTGAGGCTGTCTCCAAAAATTTCAAATCATGTATTGAAGAGAAAGACAAACTGAATAAAGCAACAAATCTTCACATCTTTAAAGTTTGCTGTTCGAGAACTACTTTAATAATGAGGCAAAAGAAATGAAATCAAGGTGAGCCCCTAAATAAGGTGTGACTTATCTATCATTTAGACGTCAAGTCTCAAGATGAAGAGAAGTGCTGCTCTTCTAAGAGCTCCATTGTCCAGCACTCTTTTATGGAGGCTGAGGTGGAAAAAGTAGAGCCAAGAAGCATCAGAAATTACATTAATGATCTAAGGGTGGGACTTCCTATGTCCTAGGAATGTGAATTGAGGGATTGAATTATAGATGGTGTAACACCTTCTCTAGTCCCCTTGTGCACTGTTATAATAGCAATGCCAACACTGTTAGTGGCACAGTGACACATTAACAGGCTAGTTATAGGCCCCAGTGTCCCAGATGGTGCTTCAGTCTTAACTATTCCAGGCACATAAGCAGAATTAGAAAATAGGGGATAACTGAATATAGGTAATTAGTTCCTCAAGCTCGTAGTTGGTGTACCTTATATCTGTTGTGAACAAGTTTCCCAGAAGAAAGCTTGGCTGTTTAGGAGAAGCTGGAATTTAGATTTGCATGGGGTACCTGGGCCCTTTAGGAAGAGTCTGAAGAGGGAGAGCCTCAGGAGTTCAATAGGTCATTCCAAACTCCCTGAAAAAATGCACTGGTCGTCTCCTAATTGGTTCCTGTGGCTGGGGCTTAAAAGCCTTTTACATTTACTTATTTGGCTGATGCCTTTATCCAAGGCAACTTACAACATTTATGGTACAATTGGTTACATTTGTTTTTTTTTTTTGTTTTATCTAATTGGAGCACAGGGAGATCAAGTGACATGCTCAGGGTCACACAGTATCAGTAGTGGGATTTGAACCCACAACCTCACAGTTTGACGTCCAAAGCCTTAACCACTACATCACACTGCATCTTCTGGGGCCACCATTTATTAAAGCCTACTCATGTACAAAAAGAGGCTCGAAATGAGTGTACAGAACATCCCACACAAACACTGAGGTTTCTAAAAGAAAACTTGGCATGAAAGTTCATGTATATTTATGGCCCCAGTTTCTGCAATATTTTGGAGAAACTGGAAAATGACAACACCCTTAATTAAGTAGGGAAATGCAGCCAGACAAGCTAAATGATGACTCACATATAATAATTTATTTCTTTGAGTTGTTATTATAATGAGCATTAATGTGACAAAGATGTTACACCGCAAAAATGTTGAATATGATGTATAAATTCTTTTTTGTCCCCTTTTAAGAAGGCCAATATTGCATATTTTCACTGAAAAACTTTTTTGGTTTTTCATCAGTTTATATAGGCTGTTTTTTGTCACTTCTCAGGGAACTGGCCAACTTACTCCATGATGCCTGCTGTGCGGGAAACCATTAGCTTGTTGATTAGGCACTATATCCAGTTTTCATATGGTGTCGGTATACATACATAAAACATAACAGGTTTTTGCCAACATTAAAAGGCAAATTGCAAGAGTGTCTAGTTCTCCTAATGTAATCGATTCACTTTACTGTACTCTTATTGCAAGAAGAGCATAGTGAAGCTATTTTTGTTAAATGCAAGCTCTTATTCCATTAATGCATAAGTCATGTTTGATGCCAAGATGAGACTGACAAACATCATGCCTCCGTGACCTTCATCAACCTGGGATTTACTTATTTTGAGGCAAACTAGCTTTGATAGACTGTACTATATATAGTGGCTGGATTGTTGGTAAGGTAATTGATTGAACGCTAACCTTTTCATATGTTTCATATGTTCTATACTATGCATAGTATCAGCAATCATGTCATTGTGGTATATGAGTCCACGGCTCAGGAAACAGTGGCCAACTTTAAATAAATAAATAATTGGAAGGGCTCGGGCTGGGAAGTGGAACAGGTGTGATCGATCTGCTGAGAAGACACCTCGTCTCCGGGTTTCTTGTGAGGCAGTCAGCCGATCGTGCATTGCCTTGCTGGCATGTGCGGATTGTCTCATTATCAGCCTGGGGCGGGAATCATGGGGTCGCACCTGCTAATGCTCCCCAGCACATAAAAGGGGAGAGCAAGGGATCGGTGGGGAGAGACAAAAGAGCATCAGCGTGGATGTTAAAAGAAAGAAAGAAAGAAAGAAAAAGAAAGAAAGAAAGAAAGAAAGAAAGAAAGAAAGAAAGAAAGAAAGAAAGAAAGAAAGAAAGAAAGGGAGAGAGAGCGAACTAGGAGGCAGGCACCTATGATGAGAGCTCCGCTAGGGAGCAGGTGGCCACCGCACAGGGGGCTGTTGAGGAGATCACTCCAGCTAAGTGATTTGGGAACTGGCATGACCAAGTCAGGCAGCGGGAGACAGCAAGGATTGGACGGGGACCCCCATTGTAAGCACCATGGTCTTTGGGGATCCGAACTTTGGGTCTGGATTGAGGCGCCCGTCAAATAGCTGTCTCTTCAGCTGCAAGGTCTGGTCTGGACAAGCTGAGGAGACAGCTGTTTTAAAGGAGTGCATCTTTAAAGACTCTTTCCTGCTTTGTTTTAACCTCGTTTTTTAACTGATTACTTATGGGATTGTTTTTAACCTCCACATCACTTTGTTTTATGGATTATTTATTTATTTATTGAACATTTTACACTGCACAATTTTTTAACACTCTTGGAATTGTTTGTTTTTTAATAAAAGCACTGTTCCACCTTCCCCTTGGTTTATGTGGTGTCCTCATTTGTTCAGCTCATAACTTGGGAACGTTATTGGTGGTGGTGGGTTCAAGAGGCTCCTGGTGGGACTGGTAGCGTGGGGCTGACCCACACTGTCACAGTCATTACATGTGCCAGGTGATAGTGGCTACCAATTCAGACCTTTCCCAGACTCCCAGAATGTAGAGGAGAGGTGCTATAATACCACACATGATCCTGCACACTCAGTTTCGGTGCATAGCCAGATGCTCCTCAGTGTTGGTGGTGGAGCTTTAGCACATCAGGAGGGAGGTAGCTCTACATGCCAATGAACATCTGCAGCATTGTGATTGCATATGTATGAGGTTGATTAGCATCAAGGTGCATTCACAAATGCACATTTACAATGTGATTGTGATTTATAAAAGTGTAAATTGCATAGACATGTGCATACACCACACCTTTATAAATCTGACTTTGTTTTAGCGTATGCATTTTCCTGTTTGACGTGTGCATATTTTCAAAAAGAAATCCGTGCAAAATTTTCTAAATGAGATCCCTGGTCTTCAGACCACTAGTTTTGAAATTGTGTTTGTTTGGTTTTGGCAGGTGCTCAACTTGTCAGAGGAAAAAGGGCCAGAGGAAGAAGAGCAGGTGAAAGCAGTATGAGGGAAGAGACTACTGAGGTAAGAAACGATTGAAAATTGGCCTACAAACACAAAACATCTAAAGTGTGCTAAACAATGAAGATGATGGAAATGGCACATGTGTTTGCATGTCGAAATGTAGTATGAAAGTGAATGCAGTAATATACTGTAGTTATAAATAAAACATCTGCATCAGTCTGTATTCTTTATACAGATAAAATTGTTAGAAATAAATAAAATAATTCAAATTCTTTACACAAATTTTTAAACTTTACATCAGTTATCCAAACTGGAGTTTCTGGAGTGTGTTTTCTATCTGTTGTAATGAAGACAAAAGAAAGGTGTTGGGCCACTGTAGTGATCCTCGTATAATTGGCAGTTTGAAAAACAAACAACAAAAAACAAATTTTGGGTCTTTTCAGACCTGAGACTATCTTTGGAGATGGTGGAGGAACCGTTTTTAGTCTGGAAGACAAGAAGAAGTGGATTCAGGCAGTTGGGAACCAGAAGTGACATTATTACGGACTTGACAGTCAATCACTGCTTCTGCAGAGGAAGGAAGAGAAAAGGTACTAGGTAAGATTTCCCTCTGCATATTCACTGCATTAAATTCCAGATACTTCTTGGAAATTTACACACAAGATTCAAAGTTATGAAAGTGTCATCAAAGAGCTGTGCATAAATATAAGGATATTCAGTTAAAAGTATGAATTAAATTAAACTATCCCTTATTAATATATTTTTTATATCTTAGTGTAACTCATTATAATATTTTAAAGAAATGCTATAATTTCCTAAAAAGCATACAATTTTTATTTTATATCATATTATTATCTGGAAGCATGAGAGTATTTTTTAATTTTTTTTTTTTTTAAATTTTCAATTGGTGTCTTCCAGATTTTTTTAATTTAAACAGATCACATTACCAATGTTCCTTACAGATCCGCTGTGATTGCTACATATCGTACATTGTGTCACGGATGGCCAGGGACACTGCGTGGCCGGGACAGCGATGTTAAGGAAGGACCGGGAGAGAGAGAGAGAGAGAGTGGTCAGGGCATTATATCTCTTGGGTGGCTGCAGTGCCCTGGGTTGCTGTGGTGCCACGGATTCCCGTAAGGATTCATGGAAGATGGAGTTTGGGACAGTCCTTTTGGGTTCTGGGGTTTCTGCCAGGGGGTGCTGCAAGGGCTGCACAGCCCTACTTCATTGGGCTTCCGCCTTATCTGGAAGTGCTTCCCAACCACACTATTGGGGCACCAGAAGTAATTCAGGGTATTTGAATTAAGGGAGCCAGCTGCCACTACTCTGGGAGCCAGAGTTAGGAGGAGGAGGACAAAGCTTGTTGAATGAAATAATGGAGGACAAGAGAAAAAGAGATAGAGAAAGAAAGAGGAAGAAGAAGAAGAAAGAAGAGAAATGACTGTTTATTTGTGTTATGTGGTGCTTTGTACAATACAATACAATACAGTTTATTTTTGTATAGCCCAAAATCACACAGGAAGTGCCGCAATGGGCTTTAACAGGCCCTGCCTCTTGACAGCCCCCCAGCCTTGACTCTCTAAGAAGACAAGGAAAAACTCCCAAAAAAAACCTTGTAGGGAAAAAATGGAAGAAACCTTGGGAAAGGCAGTTCAAAGAGAGACCCCTTTCCAGGTAGGTTGGGCGTGCAGTGGGTGTCAAAAGAAGGGGGTCAATACAATACAATGCAGTACACAGAACAGAACAATTTCTCAATATAGTAAGAAATAAAAAATATAAATTTTAGAAGTACAGAGCAGAATTTAACAGTAGATGATATATCCCATAATAAGATTTGGATTTGTGTAGAGTCCTGGAGACCTCATCCTTCAGGCTGCCTCCCCCCTTTGGCCATTCCACGGCTGAAACAGTGCTGGGCCAGCCAATCCGATGAAAGGACCCCTCTTTCCCACGATTCCTGCGATCCTCCATCTGGGATGACTTTACCTTAGGCAGGCAAAACAACTTGGCAGGTGGGCCATGGCACCAAGTGCCACATTTGAGTACCGAGAAGAAAAACAGAATAAGTGAGGGTTAGTATCCAATTATAACTCATGTTACTTATGTTTTAGTGCTAATGACTAACAGCAGAGATGCAGTCTGTACAGTTAATCAGCAGCTCTAGTCAGGATATGCTAAATTGAAGTAGTGAGTCTTCAGCCGGGATTTAAAAGCTGAGACCGAAGGGGCATCTCTTATAGTAGCAGGCAGATCATTCCACAGTTTAGGGGCCCTGTAACTAAAAGCTCGACCTCCCACTGTTATTTTATTAATCCTTGGAATCATAAGCAGACCGGCATCTTGAGATCTTAATGTGCGCTCAGCTTTGTACTGTGCTGCTCTGGGGAGTGAGGGAAAAGTGTATTCTCCACTTCAATAAATGTGTGCTGTGTTACAAAACTCATGCCAGGTGTCTGTTTATGTTGGGGTTGGGTGGCTGAAGCACCCCTGTTTGGTTAGTTGATTTTTATTAGTACACATGTCTGATTCATTCCTACACAATTTTTAGTTTAGAGTCTACACGTATCACTTCATACAGTTTGGATATTTAGTTGAATAACACATGTCTTCAGATCACTCGGTCTTTAGATAACAACACCAACAACATTTATTTATATAGTACATTTTCTTACAAACATTGTAGCTCAAAGTGCTTTATGAGATTAAATAAAAATGAAGTTAATATAAAACATAAACAAACAAGATTAGGCAATAATATTATACAGGATGTAACAAAGAAAAAGTTAAGATTGGATGGCCAGGAGGGCAGAAAAAACAAACCAACAAACAAAAAAAAAAAAACTCCAGTTTGGCTGGAGAAATAAAATGAAATCTGCAGGGGTTCCAATGGCAAAAGACCACCCAGCCCCCACTGGGCATTCTACCTAATGTTGTTTTAAATCAGATGTTTTAAATCAGTCCTCATGGTTTTCAGACTTCACATGTAAAAATTTCATGGTGATGGTCATGTACACATCTGGGACAGCTGCCATTCAGTCAATAAAAGCTGGGGCAGCAAGGTACCTTGATCTGGTGGTGGTGGCGCATTTCGCCACCATAGAAGAACCTGAAAAGACAGCAGAGAAAAGTACAGATTAGTAGAGACTTGCAGAACCCAGAGGAAAATGATAATTCAATACTCATACAGTGTAATAGGAATACAACTAAAATGTAGCTATGAAAAAGTAGTTTTAAAATAATGGGTTTTAGCAGCTTTTAAAATTCTTCTACAGTATTAGCCTGATGAATTTCTATTGGTAAAGATAATTTATGGATTCAGAGCAGGAACACTGTGGTATATCTTTTTGGGGGCTTGCAACTATATGAGTTAGCAAAGCAAAAATGTGAGTTTGGCTGGAACATTTACGGTGTCTTTCTGTGTTTAGTTTCACCAGCTTGCTGCTGGTCATATTTAAAGACAGATTATACTGAGTATTCAAGTACTGTTTTTACAGTATATCCTGCATAGTATTCTTTGAATATTCATGCACATCCCTAATTTCCTAAATAATTAAGTAATGGGACAGTGATTTAAAGATAACTATACTTCCTTTAAATATATCTGCATATATATATATATACATACAGTATATATATATATAGTGATAAGAATGAGTCAGAGACATCATAAAGAGTTGGGGCAGCCACCCGTATAATATTTTCTCAGCTGCAAAAGTTGCTTTGTTAGGTAGCACGATGTGCTTAGGTCAGAGTCTATAACAGAACTGCCTGTACTGAGGCAATATGGCAGTTTTAAAGGCCTGGAGGGGAAATTACATCATCGGTGAAGGAACTGGGAGTGGCGTCATCATGCCTGGAAGTGACGTCATCCTTGGGGCCAGCAACAGGCAGGATTTCCCAGGAAAGGTCTGCAAGGGACTGAGAGAAATAGTCAGTACACTCTGCTGCCCTCTTGCCTGGCATAGAATTACTAGTGTTTAGGCCCTTCAACTGTTTCCCATGCGCACGTTTGTGACAATATATATATATATACAGTATATATATATATATATATATATATATATATATATATATATATATATATATATATATATATATATATATATATATATATATATATATATATATATATATATCTATATACAGTAATCCCTCGCTATATCGCGCTTCGCCTTTCGCGGCTTCACTCCATCGCGGATTTTATATGTAAGCATATTTAAATATATATCGCGGATTTTTCGCTGCTTCGCGGGTTTCTGAGGACAATGGGTCTTTTAATTTCTGGTACATGCTTCCTCAGTTGGTTTGCCCAGTTGATTTCATACAAGGGACGCTATTGGCAGATGGCTGAGAAGCTACCCAGCTTACTTTTCTCTTTCTCTTGCGCTGACTTTCTGTGATCCTGACGTAGGGGGATTGAGCAGGGGGGCTGTTCGCACACCTAGACGATACGGACGCTCGTCTAAAAATGCTGAAAGATTATCTTCACGTTGCTATCTTTTGTGCAGCTGCACGGTGCTTCGCATACTTAAAAGCTCGAAGGGCACGTATTGATTTTTGCTTGAAAAACAAACTCTGTCTCTGTCTCTGTATCTCTCTCTCTCTCTCTCTCTCTTTGTCTGCTCCTGACGGAGGGGGTGTGAGCTGCCGCCTTCAACAGCTTTGTGCCGCGGTGCTTCGCATACTTAAGCCAAACAGCCCTATTGATTTGTTTGCCAGAGATTGTTTTCTCTATCTATGTGACATTCTGTGCTCCTGACACGCACTCCTTTGAAAAGGAAGATATGTTTGCATTCTTTTAATTGTGAGACGGAACTGTCATCTCTGTCTTGTCATGGAGCACAGTTTAAACTTTTGAAAAAGAGACAAATGTTTGCTTGCAGTGTTTGAATAACGTTCCTGTCTCTCTACAACCTCCTGTGTTTCTGTGCAAATCTGTGACCCAAGCATGACAATATAAAAATAACCATATAAACATATGGTTTCTACTTCGTGGATTTTCTTATTTCGCGGGTGGCTCTGGAACGCAACCCCCGCGATGGAGGAGGGATTACTGTATATATATATATATATATATATATATATACAGTGGTGTGAAAAACTATTTGCCCCCTTCCTGATTTCTTATTCTTTTGCATGTTTGTCACACAAAATGTTTCTGATCATCAAACACATTTAACCATTAGTCAAATATAACACAAGTAAACACAAAATGCAGTTTTTAAATGATGGTGTTTATTATTTAGGGAGAAAAAAAATCCAAACCTACATGGCCCTGTGTGAAAAAGTAATTGCCCCCTTGTTAAAAAATAACCTAACTGTGGTGTATCACACCTGAGTTCAATTTCTGTAGCCACCCCCAGGCCTGATTACTGCCACACCTGTTTCAATCAAGAAATCACTTAAATAGGAGCTGCCTGACACAGAGAAGTAGACCAAAAGCACCTCAAAAGCTAGACATCATGCCAAGATCCAAAGAAATTCAGGAACAAATGAGAACAGAAGTAATTGAGATCTATCAGTCTGGTAAAGGTTATAAAGCCATTTCTAAAGCTTTGGGACTCCAGCGAACCACAGTGAGAGCCATTATCCACAAATGGCAAAAACATGGAACAGTGGTGAACCTTCCCAGGAGTGGCCGGGCGACCAAAATTACCCCAAGAGCGCAGAGACGACTCATCCGAGAGGTCACAAAAGACCCCAGGACAACGTCTAAAGAACTGCAGGCCTCACTTGCCTCAATTAAGGTCAGTGTTCACGACTCCACCATAAGAAAGAGACTGGGCAAAAACGGCCTGCATGGCAGATTTCCAAGACGCAAACCACTGTTAAGCAAAAAGAACATTAGGGCTCGTCTCAATTTTGCTAAGAAACATCTCAATGATTGCCAAGACTTTTGGGAAAATACCTTGTGGACTGATGAGTCAAAAGTTGAACTTTTTGGAAGGCAAATGTCCCGTTACATCTGGCGTAAAAGGAACACAGCATTTCAGAAAAAGAACATCATACCAACAGTAAAATATGGTGGTGGTAGTGTGATGGTCTGGGGTTGTTTTGCTGCTTCAGGACCTGGAAGGCTTGCTGTGATAGATGGAACCATGAATTCTACTGTCTACCAAAAAATCCTGAAGGAGAATGTCCGGCCATCTGTTCGTCAACTCAAGCTGAAGCGATCTTGGGTGCTGCAACAGGACAATGACCCAAAACACACCAGCAAATCCACCTCTGAATGGCTGAAGAAAAACAAAATGAAGACTTTGGAGTGGCCTAGTCAAAGTCCTGACCTGAATCCAATTGAGATGCTATGGCATGACCTTAAAAAGGCGGTTCATGCTAGAAAACCCTCAAATAAAGCTGAATTACAACAATTTTGCAAAGATGAGTGGGTCAAAATTCCTCCAGAGCGCTGTAAAAGACTCATTGCAAGTTATCGCAAATGCTTGATTGCAGTTATTGCTGCTAAGGGTGGCCCAACCAGTTATTAGGTTCAGGGGGCAATTACTTTTTCACACAGGGCCATGTAGGTTTGGATTTTTTTTCTCCCTAAATAATAAAAACCATCATTTAAAAACTGCATTTTGTGTTTACTTGTGTTATATTTGACTAATGGTTAAATGTGTTTGATGATCAGAAACATTTTGTGTGACAAACATGCAAAAGAATAAGAAATCAGGAAGGGGGCAAATAGTTTTTCACACCACTGTATATATATATATATATATATATATATATATATATATATATATATATATATATGTATATATGTATATATTGTCGCAGGTGGCTGGGGGGGGCGACCCGGCTGGGACTTACGCCTTTCCCAGACCATGTGGGGGCGACTGCCCTGGCAGCTGTGGAGGATCACGGGTACAGAGCTTAGAAGCTCATCCCTGTAGGGGCCCATGGTCACCACCAGGGGGCGCCCGAATGCCTTGGGAGCCCTGGACCTCAGCACTTCCGCCACACCCGGAAGTGCTAGTGGGAAGAGGATCGGGGACACCTGCAGTGCTTCCAGGTACGCAGCCGGCACTTCTGCCACACTGGGGAGTGCCGGTGAAAGATTGCCGGTAAGCACCTGGAGCACATCCAGGTGATTATAAAAGGGGCCACCTCCCTTAACTCAGGACTGGAGTTAGGTGGAAGCAGGATGAGGTCTGGGAGGAGGCAAGGAGGCGGCCTGAAGAGAGAGAAGGCATTGTGTGTTGGTCAGGACTTTGGGGACTTGGGGACTGAGGAGCACTTTCTGTAAATATGCAACCTGTAAATTAACGTGTGTAATAAATGTGTATTTGAGGAGTCCCTTAAATGGCTAAAATGGTAATACACCTATCCGTAAAACTTTGAAATACATTTTCTTAGCCAAATGGATTTCTTGAGATATTTTTAAAATTATTTAAAGAACTCTGAAAATGACAGTATTATATCCTTAAATCTAGTATATAGAAACATTTCTTTGGTACTGCCTACCTCTCATCACCCGCTGCTGACAACAGCATTAAAAAGAAATTAAGAAAGATTAATTGTGCAAAGGCACTGACTACACTTAAATCAAGAGATATTTTAATAAAAAAAATTTAAAGATATAAAATATTTCAAGACATTTGAAATCCATTGAGAGACATTTTTTAAATGGTCATTTGGCTTTCCACTTATGCTGAGCTATGCACAAGTAAATATGTTTAATTTTTGTATGCTGTAGAAAGAATGAAATATGTTCATCAGAAATGTGCTGTGTTACTTATAAAATAATATGCTTATGCTTCTTTATTAAATAGAGATGTAACAAAAAAGAGTTAAACTTAACTGTAAGGTTATTTGGCTGCACCTGTTATCTGCTGAATGTCAACGTTCGTTCTAACCGTGCAGCTGGATAGATCTCAATATTCTTATGAAAGGACTTTTAACTTTTAGTCATGTGATTGACTTTAAGAAAACAAAGATGAGATATTTAAACTTCGCCCAAATAGTTTTACCAGAAATGCAGGCAGCTTGGTTTCGTTTTTGTTTAAGAATAACATTGCAACACAGCTGATACCTGCAAGGCGAAGAAGAAGCAGGGATATTAAAATAGAATAGAAAAAGAAATAGAATATATAGAATAACAGCAGCAGTGACATTGGGGTGAAATCATTATAGATATTTAAGTTTTCCTTGTGTCCTGGTTAGCCTTGTCTGTCTTTGGAAATGGAAGATACTTTTTTTGTGGTGGCCATTGACTTTGGAACTGCATATAGTGGCTACTGCTTCTGTATCAAGGATGAAGTATCAAACATCAGAAATCCTTACTGGGGTATGGAGTATGGATTCAGACTCCCGAAAACTCCAACTTGCATTTTGTTCAATGAAGATCAAAAGTTTGTGAAGTTTGGCTTTGATGCTGTTATGACCTACAAGCAGATGCCTTCTAAAGAAGCTTTGCGTTTCTACTTTTTTGAAAATTTTAAGATGGAGCTCTACAACAAGGTAATGCCTTTTCATTGATTTTTCATTGGTTTCTCTAATGCTACCATGAATTGATATTATCAAGCCTCCTTGCTACACTTTATTGCTGGAAAAATCTTTTCACCTTTTCAAAAACATTTTTCACAAGCTTTTTAGAGAAGCCATGTGCAGAATTGTGTAATGGGACTGATTTCAGTATTTCTCAAGATAGAGTAAAGATTTGGAGTTGTGCAGATCTGCAATTTACATGATCTAATGAAGCCGGAGTGTGTATGGTAGGGTTTCACAAGCAGGATAAGGACAAAGAAAAATGTTATTAATGTAATACTGTAGAGAAAAGCCAAGCAAAATGACACCTTTTATTGGCTAACTAAAAAGATTACAATATGCAAGCTTTCGAGGCAACTCAGGCCCCTTCTTGAGTTCTTGAGGCCCCCGTGAAGAAGGGGCCTGAGTTGCCTCGAAAGCTTGCATATTGTAATCTTTTTAGTTAGCCAATAAAAGCTGTCATTTTGCTTGGCTTTTCTCTACATTCATAATGGCTAACACGGTACAACACCCTAGTACTACATGTAATACTATATAAACCCAAGTTAATCCCAAATGAAATACACACAATAAAAACAATTTCAGATATGCTATAGTTAGCATGAGTAATGGTGTGTCTCATGATGTGATATACTATGCATATTTTTCTTCCATTTAGAAAACACACTTAATAATAATAATAATTCATTACATTTATATACCGCTTTTCTCAGTACTCAAAGCGCTATCCACACAGGGAGGAACCGGGAAGCAAACCCACAATCTTCCACAGTCTCCTTACTGTAAAGCAGCAGCACTACCACTGCGCCACCTGTGAGGTTTGTAGCTCCTTTCCAATGACAAGTTTATGAAAATAACCAACATGCAGATTATCAAATATCAGGAAACAGATTTTATATACAGTATCACTTCTGGTACAAATGTCATACTCAATTTCAAAAAAGAGTGTATTTATTTAAATGGCTTCTGTTTAGTTAATGTCTATAATTTCTATCATGTTTCCAAACAAAACATAACTACCCTGCTGTAAAAGTTTGTATGTTGGCTTTGATCCCAATCAAACACACACTTTTCATGAAACATAAAGCACTCATTGTTTATTCATCTATCAATGTCATGAACCCACTAGTTCCTGTAATTTCAACACACACACATCCAACCTATTTTATTTAAATAGTCATTATAACTATTAATGACTTTAAGGCAATTAAAAGCTAATTTGTAAATAATGAAAAGTACCTATTACCTTGTTGAAACAGTGGTTATGAATCCAGCTGCTGGTTGTTATGTATGCAGAGTCTGTCTGTCTTCTCTATGCTTGCAAGGGTATGCTACTTTCTCCTTGCACATCCCTCAGAAATACTGTACTAACAATTCTAAATTTCATTAACGAGTGGAACATGTCTTGGATTGTTGTATTGTCCAGTATTGTTTCCTGCCTTGAGTCCAATTCAAGCTGAACAGGCACAGCCACCGTCCTGACCAAAATTGGACTGAGCAGGCAGTGCTGGTCAATTATCTAGAGCACCATATTCTTAATGGAGCTGATTTAGCAAGCCAATTTCACTATGATATTGTTATTGTAATATAATAATCATCTAATTAATCCTATGATATAAGCATGCCTCCATGGCTCATCAACAAGGTTTAACTATGTTTATATTACTGATCATTTAATAACTGCAATCAGTGACATGTATCAGTAATAATATTATAATAAAAAGTAACTGGCACCGCCAGACTTCTCCACAGACTAATTATTTAATTATTAGAATTACTGAAGATGCATGGAAAAAATATTTGTTGTTTGTTTTTCAAAAGAAATATCCATGGCACTTCTGGTTGCTTGTAGCTCATTATCCTCATGTTTACATGTCTCAAGTGACTTGCAGGTAGTGACAGAGAGTGGCAGTTGGTTGTGACCACTTTGTTGTCTAACAGCGTAGCAGGGATGTTCAGTGTTGTGGTGTCAGATGGCACAGTTGGATGTTGGGTGCTGCGCTGTCATGTTGTCTGCAGCAGAAAATGTACACGTCTCTTAGCTGTTTTGCATCACTGAACTGACACTGCAAATGCCATTCTAGGTCCAGAGCTCAGCTTTGAGGCTCTCCTCCTTTTGCTGCTCTGTAATGACTCTACAATCTGCTTTGTCCTTTGCCTGAGCAGTTTTACCACTGGTCCTGCTTCACACGGCTCACCTGGGTTAAGTGACAACTAAATCTGCTACAGATTTTTCCAGCTCTATTAGCTAGAAGATCCACTGACATCTGAGCACCCAGGCCAGTGAACCTTAGCCAACGCAGAAGCATTGGTGGAGTCACAGAGGAAGCAGTCTCTCAACTGTCTCCCTTATTGATGCTGCAGTGTCAGTGGAAAATAGTGGAAAATAGGTATTCTTTACAATTCACTTCTAACACCAATACTGATTGCAGGAATGGATCATCTTGTTCTTTATATGGCTCTTTTATTTGGCTAGCTATTCTTAAAAAAACTACTAATTTTTGCAGCACTAGAAGGAACTTTGTTTGTGAAATCTAATTTTTATTGGAACCCCTGCATCTTGTGATAGAATGCCAGCTCAAAATTTGAGTGACCCATCCCCGGCTGATGCAACTTGTCAGCACCTTTACGAAAAAGTGATCATTTTGCATCAACGATAAACTCTGATGCCTATATTTGAATGTATGTTGCATAAAAAAGTGCCGGACAACTTTCAAAGCTGCGTTCACAGATATAGAGGGTGTGAGAAGAAATGTGTCAGATATTGATGATCCCTTACAGATTTTCATTCTGTTAATAAGCTGATAATATGACTTATTAGCTGTAATTGTGACAAAGCATATGTGGTCAGATGTCAGTTAGGACAAACTGCTAGCTTTCTTTGTACTTATTTTATACTGTATAATAATTCAAAAGTATAATGTTGAAATGAATTGATCTACAAAACCATTTTCTGAAACACCATATGGACCATTTTAGGTATGCATCACGGTGATAAAACGTTTTAGCTTACTTGTAAGGTGTTTGTATTTTGTTGACAACAACTTGCTTATTACTTTGCATGGTAGTGATAAATCTGTTTTGAAAATAAAATCATTTTCTACACTTTTCATGCCTGAGCAAAATTTTATTGACAAATCATAAGGTTTGACAAGATCAGTTGACAATGAAGCAACACAAACTGTATCTCGTACATCTACTACGTTGACTGCATCTCTACTGAACAACATGTATTGTTTAGTGGTAGCTGGAAAAAAAGTGTTTGAAAAAGGGTTTGAAAATGTAAAAAACTAAACCCACTTTTGTGTTAATTTTTATAATATTTTTTGTTTTCATTTTTTAGTAAATGCTGAAAAAATACGACATTGGGAAAATAACCAGGTTTTTTAATGGTTTTAAATATTTTTCCTCCCTCTCTCCCTCTCTCTTACAATAGATAGTTAAAATGGATCAAAATCTCTTTGTTTTTAATATCTGACATGCCAAACTGTGCTCAGATGGCTATCAAGTATAATGCTAAATTTTGCCATTGCATACTCTGTCTTTGTCTCTCGCACTCTAAAACTCATAATCTCATGTGTTGCTCCTAGATTTTTTTGGTTAGCCATGCGCTTATTGCATAATCTTCAGTACTTGCTGTTCTTGTATAGCGACTCTTCAAGCTTAGTCAACTCCTAGTATTAATGTTACATATTAGGTGATTTTACTTTGCTATTACATACTAGTTTGTTTGTGTTTTCCTCAGAACACTTAGGTGGGCATCAAACGGTGGTTCAAACTTAGGGGCCAAAAATCTCACAAATGTCCAACCATGGTAATTAGGGCAAACGCTTAGGTGAATTTTCTAGCATTGTCATTTATGTCACTTCAGATGTCAGTCCTTACTTTTTGTTGAATGTCAGTTTTAAAAACTCTGCAACTGTTGTGTTATGTTTAAGTGATATAACATACAATGTACACAGTTCCAGTAATAGTGGTGTTTCTCAATTTATTCTTATTTACATATATTTCGATTGTGCATTTGCCTCAAAGCACCTGTTTAAGATATAGTATTTAGTAATTACTATTATAACATTATTTACAATAACCTTGCATTTTTAGTTAGTTTGCCATTACTTTGGTTTATTGTATTAATCAAAAGCAACCTACAATTTTACATCTATTGCTTGTGCATTTATTTTGGCATGGTGTTTCATTTTTTCTTTGTTTTGGGTGTGGGTGACGCTAGCAATGAACCTTGCCTGAGGCTCCACAAGGCCATCAACTGGCACTATACACAGGTTTGAAAATGTTATATCATTTTAAATTAAACAGAAGACGGTAGAAGACAGTACATTTAGGAAGACTTTCGCCTTTTTTCATATTTCTTCATATAACAATAAACCTGCACTGAGCCATAAACAAAATTCAGCATGAAATATTTAGTTCAAAATTGATCTTACTCAGCAGGACTAAGTAAGGACTAACATATTGCTGATCTTCACAAACATGTTTATTGCTATTTAAAAATGTTTTATAACTTAATTTGTAATTCTTCATAGATTTTCAAATCTCCAAGGTTTATAAATCTTAATTATTGATTATGGATTATCTGAACCTGTAAAATTAGATTAATACCTTATTCCATTTTCCTTTCAGATGCATTTAAAAAACCTTTTAATCAAGGCTAAGAATAATAAACCCCTTCCTGCACTGATTGTGATTTCTGAGAGCCTTCGCTTTCTGAAGGACCATGCTCTGAAGTTGATCAATGAGTCCAGTCTGGAGGTTACATTCTCTGAAGAGGACATCACGTGGGTCCTGACTGTGCCAGCTATCTGGAGACCTGATGCCAAGCAGTTCATGAGGCAAGCAGCTAAACAGGTGAGCCATTTAGCTCATTTCATATGCAAAGAATTAATGTTAAGTATTCAAAACATACCTAACTATAAAAGTCATGCATATTTCTCAGTAATATACTTAACTAAAACAGAGACAATCAAACCTGATCTATGGTACAGACATAACCAAAAAAATATTAATATATTTAAAATGACAAAATGTTTGCTCCCATCCCATCTATGCTGAATTGGAATAATCAGGTTCTAAAATGGATCAAGGAATGGATAAAAAAATGTAGTGATAATTAGAAAAAATACATATGTAATGTGTTTTTTATGGGGGTCCATTCAGGAATAGCTCATAAATAAACAAATTGATTAAGATATATGTCTTCTAGGATCGGCCTTTTTAACTTGCTGCAACCTAGTGCCAGATCTCAATAATCAGCTTAAACTGCACCGGGTTCAACTTTGCACCTTGTTTAACTTTACACTTGAATGTGTCTCTCCATCTGAACGGCTTGTATAGGTCTGTTCTGATACATATGGTTAAGATACATTGGTTTGAATATATCCATTCAGATTATACATTAGTTGAGCTATATATTGGTTGATATACATTGATTTAGATATATATATATATATATATATATATATATATATATATATATATATATGGTTTAAATAGATTTATGGTTTAGATATATACTGTACATCCATTCAGATACATCTATTCAGATATATACATCAGTTTGAACAGAACAGTTGGGATTTTCTTGCAGGTACAGCATGGCTACCTAAGTTTATCATCTCCATTTCACTTAATCATTGCATTTGATGGGGGGGTCCTGATTCTAAGGCTCTTTTCTTTTCTTTCATTATTTATTACACTCACATAGATCCCCACCTCCTCATCCCCACTTAGTCCTGCCCACCCCTCTCTCTCTCTCTCTCCCATGAGTTGTCAGAAAATGTTAATTGCATTCTGCTATATGTAACTTTTTTCACCCTGGCTGGCAGAAGCAGCCTGGCTGCTGCTTCTCATTACTCTTTTTAATGTTTCTGAATGTTTGTTCAGTTATACTTACTTGGATGATTTAATTGTATTTATATCTGTGAGCTGTGTCTAATTTCATAGTGTGATCCTTAGTTTTAAGGATTTCCTACTTCATCTGTCTTCTAGGATCAGCCTTTTTAACTTTCTGCAACCTAGTGCCAGATCTCTACAATCAGCTTAAACTCCACAGGGTTCAACTTTGCATCTATTTTAACTTTACACTTGAATGTGTGTCTCCATCTGAATAGTTTAATGTGCTGAAATCGCTGAAGTATCTGGCCAGTTTATATCTCTGGATAGCCAGCTTCTCAGAATAAACCACAGCGTAGGCCAACCATTTTCTTTTTTTCTGGGAGCTGACCTCTTGGAAAGAGTGCAGGTGTTTGATCACTGTTAAGCCATAAATTATTCCATGAGTTACTCTTCTCACAAAGTACTGGTATTAGGATGAAACTACATCTTAGTCTTAGTCTACCTACTCTCTAATCCAGACAATAGATATTCTCCAATGACCATGTTATATTCATCACAATTCCCACTGCGGCTGAATAACATATGATACCATTAGGAGTAGTAAGTGTTTTAGGTCAACTGTTGTTCAAACTTTGTCATTCTATGCCAGTTTGTAGAGGCTATTTCTAGTTCAGTTTTCCAGTGGAATCTGAAAATTAGCTGACAAATGTTTGTTTCTTATAAAGCAGCTCTTATCTATGACTTTATTAAGGACTTTATTATATTTTCTTTTGAATCTTGTATTAATTCATTACTTCAGGTTTCATATTATCATATTCACAACATTCCTCAATTATGTTCCTTTTAATTTTATGCTTTGACTGATATATTTATTCATGTATGCATTACTTTAAAATTAGATTACTACAGTGCACATTTGTTTGATATTCCAAACAAGCTACTAAATAGGCTTCATTTGATTCAGAATGTAGCAGCGGATTTCCTTAGATATAGTAAAATCTACAATCTCATTTCCTTGGTTTTAACTCCATTGACTGCCATGTTGAATTCAATTATACTATTCAACTGTTTACATAGAAAGCCCTCCATAACTTGGAACTAGTCTACTTCTTGGATTTTCTTTGGGATTATATCCTTTCTCACTTGGTTCTTACCTCTAAAGCTGGTTTTCCTATTCTCCCATTTTTCTGACTTTGTACAGCAGGAAGGTGCGCTTTTAGCTATGCTTCATTCAAACTTTAGAATTAACGTCCTGTACATATTAGGTCTTCAGATTAAAATTTAATGCTTAAGAAGCAATGTAAAAGCTTTTGTATATTTTTAATCTTGTTTTTTCAGTATGTTTAACTTTTTCCTGTTATTTCAATGATATCTCTAAGCTACAGTATTTGTATCATCATTCAAGGTTTGGAAAAGTGTGATTAAATTAAATGTACAGTATAATAATAATAATATGCTACCATAAGTATAGTGTAATGAAATGCAAAACACAATCAAAAACAGTTGGGGCACCTCGAACTTAAACAGTATATATTTGATAGCCAAAATAAAGAACAAAGGCAAAAATGTTTTTAGGTCTTTCCAGACTGCAGTCAGATTAGCTACTGAGACAAAGACAGCAGTTCTGCCCCTGAAGCCAGACTGGAACAACCAGTAAGTGTACGATGCTGACCTTTATACCTATGACCCAGTGATGTGATTTGCTGCACACTTCTTGTTTGTTATGAATTTGAGTTCCTAAGCACATAAGTGTCAAAGTAAGCAAGTTCCAAAAATACTTCCAAAAATGGCCACCAGAGGGAGAAATCCCATCAATAACCCAGCTAGATACAAAAAGAATCTTTAGAAAATAAAGGGTTATTCTCACAAAAAATGCTCTTCAGACATGAATGGATCTCTGTAGAGCACAAAATCGCAAAATGGTGATGACTTAAACAAAAAGGCAATTCATTGCAAAAAAAGTCCCAATACAAGAATCCAAAGAGTGGACAAAGGTCAGAGTAAATAGGTCGAAAAGTCCAATAAATCACAACAGGCACATCAGAAATACAATAATTTGTCAAAACATCCCAAACACATTTGAAATGAATTGCCAGGAACTGAGGAAGACCCTCTTTATTTACAGGGCTGAGGGCACTTCCTAGCAGTGATTGGCAGATGAACCCACCCCTTGGAAAACCACCCACAAAACACATGAAATATAGCACAGGCAGAGAAATCAAAACTTACAATAAACAAAAGTATCATTAACATGCCTCAATGACTCAAACCTGATTAAAAGACAGAAAACAAGACTTTGAACCCCAGTGGCTGAGATACAACATTTCTAAAGCAAAGGAATAGTGAGCATAAACGAAAAGGTCTTAAAATGCTGTTGTCCATAAGAAAGGCAGTGCAGCAGAAGAATGAATTTTAAATTAATATTGTTACAAAAAAAATAATTTAACCACTAGTTTTCTGGGCTTCCAAAACCCCCAACACAATGTTTCAAATAGCTGTAGAAACCAAGGAAGTGTTAAAAATTAAAAACAAAAGGCAGATCATGACAAGTGTGACTCATTAACTGATTTGAAGGTTAACAACAAAAGCAACAATTTATTTCTTGTATAGACTAAAATCACACAAGGAATGCCTCAATGGGCTTAAATGCCCTGTATTTGACAGGCCCTTGTAGACTTAACTCTCAAAAAAACTTTGGGAAAAGCAATTCAGAGTGAGAGACCCTTCAAGGTAAGTTAGTGCTGTAACTGATAGAGGCACTGTCGACCCCTTGAACCCTCAGACCAGACGTCAGACACCAGATAAAAGTCCAATAATAATATTTATTTTGAACAAATAAGTGCACAAAGCACCCTCTCTCCACAATATTCATAAACTACACAATAACTAATCAATAATCAATCTTCCACTCCCAGACACGTTGCCACCCTTCCACCTAGCTCAGCTGAACGTCTGGGATTTCCCACAATCCTCTTATAGTCCTTGACCCGGAAGTGGTTCTGTCCCTCAGTCCATGTGACTTTCTATCAGTTCTGGGTCAGGTAAAAACTTCTCCGTTTCTTCAGCCCAGAAGTATATCATTTCTTCCGTTCCCGTGACTTGGAAATACTTCCGGGCTATACGGAAAGCATAAATCCCTGGGCCTCCCTGCAGCGACTTTTGGCGGCCCCCATGGTATCCAGCAGGGCTGTGAAGAAAAACTCCAAGGTCCATAATTCCCTGCTGGCATTCAGGGCACCTCCATGCTGCAAGGAGGGCTCCATCTGGCGGCTTGGAGGTGTTGGCCGGAATATATGGCCGGCAATTCCTCACATTGCAATGGGTATCAAAAAATGGGGTAAATACACTCCACAAAACAAAATACAAGTAATCTTCTTCACGGAGCTAGATGGCCAATCTATCATTGTCACCTCAAAAATATAATACATTAGTACAAACTACAAGGCAAAATACAAGAAAATAATATGCTACTCACAAAATACAGAACTATGCATCAAAAACAAAGTAGAAACTAATTAACAGAAATGAAAAACAGCAATATCTGTCTACCAGCTAATTACAGAACCATGGCCAGATTGTAGAATAAGAGTCAGGCAAGCTAGAGACAGCCAGAGTCCTGGAGGCCTTGGCCAACTAACCACCTCCCTACTGGCCATTCTATAGCTGAGTCAGTGGTGGGCCGGCCAGTCTGATGAAAAGACGCTTCTACCCGATAATTCCAGTGCTGCTTTATCTGAGATGACTTTTCCATAGGCAGGCAAACAACTTGGCAGTAGAGCAGTAGCACCAAGTTCCACATGAGGATACTGAGAAGAGAAACAGAATAGGCGAGGGTTAGTAATGGTTTATAAATATATTACTTATATTTTAGTATTAACGATTAACAACAAAGATGCAGCATGCACCTGGCCCCATTTTTTAAATACTTGTTCTAATCAGGATAGTTAAAAACCCTAATCCAGGTCACCAAAAATACAAAAATAAGGCAGCAAGAACATGGGCCATTAGAGTATCTATTAATCCTAAATGATGGGAAGCTAGTTTTCATCCCAACAACTTTAGTTTTATATAGAAAACTCTTGATCTGCAGCACTCTTGTAAAAAAAATTGCAAAGGATTAGTTTAAAATCAATAAAAAAAACAAAATAGGCATTACAAAACGATATAAACACATAAATTCTTCATCACTTTTGTTTGACCCTGTGGCAGGTGGCTGGGGATCAGAACCAGCTGGGACGCCTGGAAGGACCGGGAGGAGGACTATACATCCACCGGGCCATAAGGAGGCAACCGCCCTGGTTAGTGTGGGGACCACGGGAACAGAGCATGAAGGCTCAACCCCACTGGGGCCCGTGGCCACCGCCAGGGGGAACCCCGAGCTTCATAGAGCCCGGGATATCTGCACTTCTGCCACACCTGGGAGTGCTGGTGGAAGACCTTCCATGGACACCCGGAGTGCTTCCAGGTGATCATGCAGCACTTCTGCCACACCAGGAAGTGCCGCCGGAAGGACGTCAGGAAGCACCTGGAGTACATCCGGGTGAATGTAAAAGGGGCTGCCTCCCTCTAGTCGACAGCTGGAGTCGGGAGGAAGGGGACAGAGCTCGGTGGAGAGGAATGGAGGTGGTGCAGGACCATTGGAGGGCCCGTAAAGAGGGTGTTTGGTGCAGGGACACTGTGTGTTATGTGGACAAATTGTAAAATTGTGTGTGCCTGTCTGTGTTCTGGGACTGAGCTTCCACAATTGGCACCCCAGATGGGACTCTCTGCCTGGTGCAAGATGGGGACCCCATGAAAAAAAAAAAATATTGTGGTCAGCCCAGAACAGCAGGACACCGCGCACATGCGCCATTGATAGCGGCACAGACACACACCGCGAGAAGGCGACTCACCCAAAGACCACCTGTGGTTTTGGGAAACGTAATCTTTACCCGATGCGGGAACGGAAGCGGGTTAATAGGGCTGAACATAGAGCAAGTCCTCCGCCGGCTGATGTTCTGTCTTTGTTAGCGTCTCTGCGCGAGCTGGAGGATTGTTTTCAGCCCACAGAGATGTAGCTCCAGGTCATGCACGTCCTGCGTGAGGTGATGGAGGAGCTGGAGGGAAAGGCGATTGCGTCACTGAAGACACTACGTCAGTGGATGAAGTGGCACAACACTGGATTCTCCAGCTGGAGGGACACGGCGGTGCAGGTAAGTGACACCTTTGCCGTAAAGGGAAAAAGGAGGTCGTGTGAAGGGGGCCCAGTATCGGTCGGTTCTGGGTACCGAGTAGCTGTACCTCCGACAGTGGACGCGGCGAGGGCCGATTGTGTGGCAGGGGCGGAACGAGCAAGAGGGCAGGTAAGACGCCGGCTGTTGTGTGCTGGGGGGTCTAGGGGCCCTGCTCCCAGAGCCAGAGTCAGTCTCACGCAGCTCTACAGGGATGCAGATGGTACGGGCTCTCCTTTTTTCCCATAAGGAGACTCAGACCATCAGGGCGTCCCAATGTAAGAGGAGGACCTGGAGAAAGAAAGCCGGCTACTGCGACAAAGGAGGGTGTGAGGCTGGAAGCTCACATCCGGTGACAGGCCGCCCTCTGTGGGTGTAGAGGGGAGCCCCGAACTCGGCTGAGAAGACAGGGGTGCAAGTGGACCCGCTGGATGTCCCAGTGGTAGGGGCAACAAAGGATCGAAGGAGGTGCCAGAGTTACGAGTGCCAGGGTGCCGGGCAGAGGGGGGAGCGTTACCTAGCGAGAGACACCAAGAGAAGACAACGTCTCCACCCCTTGACATAGATTGTTTTTTACAGGATCGGACCCTGGACAGGAGTGTGTCAGCGCCCCACCATGGAAGATCTGCCCTACGGGTTTCAGCGGAGGGTGGGGTACTGTGGAGTGCTTCCGGGTTCTCATGCGGCACTTCTGCCGGAAGGACATCAGGAAGCACCTGGAGCACATCTGGGTGAATATAAAAGGAGCCACCTCCCTTTAGTCGACAACTGGAGTTGGGAGGAAGGGGACAGAGCCCGGTGGAGAGGAGTGGAGGCGGTGCAGGACCATTGGAGGATCTGTAAAGAGGGTGTTTGGTGCAGGGACACTGTGCGTTATGTGGACAAATTGTAAATAAACGTGTGCTTTTAGGAACCATCGGTGTGTACCTGTCTGTGTTCCGGGGCAGAGCTTCCACAACCCAAATATATATATTTACTGCATTTTGCAATTTTGAAGTTGAACATGAAATAAGGTTTGGGTATTGCACCCATTTTGCACATTTCTCTAAATATCCTGTCAGTTTCAAAGTTCTGTCCTAAAAGACGCCTACCATTTCCAACCGAATATGCACATTACAAACTTATGGGTCTTTTACTAGACAATGTACCTGTGACTGACACCATAATAATATTTCACAAATTTAAAAAAATGTACAAAATGACAATGACAGACAGTCACACACCAGATGTCCAAAAACACACATGTTTATTACTCACCACACAATGCTCAAACCAGCCAAATACTCAGTCTCTTCTTTCTCTCTGTCTTCTTCTCTTTCTGCCACCTTCACTCCTCCACATGCAAGCTCTGTGCTTTTCCACCCAACTCCGGCTCGGCTAATGGAGTGAGGCGGCCTCCAGGTGCTCCGTAATGATCTTCTGGCAGCACTTCCTGGTGTGGTGAAAGTGCTGCATGAGTACCCGGAAGCACTCCTGGTGTGCCTGCGGGTTGACTTCAGGTAGCACTTCTGGGTGTGTCTTAAGTGCTGCAGTCCATAGCTCTGTAATCATTTGGGTGCCCCCTGGTGATGGCCATGGGCCTAAGCTCTGATCCTGTGGCTCTGATGCAGACACCGATACAGGCTGCCCTCTCGCGGTCCAGGGGAGGTATTGTCCTTCTCCCAATCCTTCCAGGCATCCTGGCTGGGCTGGATCGCCAGCTGTCCACCACAGTATATACATAAAAGTATATGTGAAAAATCAGAAACATGAGCACTATGTCAATTGCTGACATCTTTGAAATACATATGTCCTGTTTGATGCTTGGAAGCCTGAAAGGTTGTGAAGTGGTGTGAATTGCAGTTCTAAAATATTTGAAACTTTTAAAATAAAATATTTCTTACAATTTTTAAAGACAGTATGTAAATTAGACACATGATGTGTATGTAATATTTACAGTTCAAAATGTATTTTCTGGTAGGGCATACTGTTTGAACAGAATCTTAATGGTTTGCTTGCTTACAATGAGTTTACTCTTGTTTCACTGAAATGATAGAGTGGAGTTTCAATTTCATCAATCTAAAGCTAGAAAATGCAAAATAACTTTTCAGTTATTGTATGTAATTTAAAAAATGCACTTATCACAACAATATTTTTTTATTTTATTTTGCAGGCAGGACTGGTTAATGAAATCAATTCAGAAAAGCTCCTCCTAGCTCTTGAACCTGAAGCAGCATCCCTGTGGTGCAGGCAGTTACCCAGCTCTGGATTTGTAGCTGAAAACAACAGTGGTGCTACCATTCAGAATGCCCCAGGAACTCAGTATGTGGTTGTGGATTGTGGAGGTAAGCTTGAACAATATAAATGTCTGATACTACAATATGACTTGGCAACTGATTAATGTGAAAACATATTGCACTTCCAGGGCTTATGGGACTACAAATAAAAAAGAGTTTACAGATTACAGAGTTAGAGACTGATGTTGAGTTGTGGCTGCTGATAACAGATTTTGGTTCCTATTTGGGCTTAGGTATAAGATAGGACAGATATCTGATTTAGACTTTTGGCTTAGTTTTCTTTGCTATGTTTCATCTTTTCCACCAATCATACATTTCCACCTGCCTTCTGTTTTTAATCTAGGCAGAACAATTTGGAAGAGTTTCACATCTTTCAAAAGAATATTGACATACAACTCATTTTGCTTAAGAAAATAAAGTTTCGGGATCAAGAGTGTAGGCAGGTGATTTTTGCAGCTGCTGAAGGTTTTGTCCTCTTTTCTGTAACACATTTCATTACTACAAATGTTTGTGGTATGCTGTCTTTTGGAGTGAAAAATGCAATATGTTTTATTACTACATGCATTACAAAATACATTCCAATAGATGGTGCATTGCAAATGTTAATGCTGAGGTGTATATTGATTTCTTACACTGCTAGTACATATATACAGTGCTAATAATAACTTACCAAATCCCTGTTCTCCCTTGTCCTAATTAATATTACAGTTAATTGCAAAATGAATAAGAAAGCAATTAAACATCCAAAAAGTCAAAAATAGTGCACAGTTACTGTAGAAGGTGGAACATAATGGAGAAGAAAGTTCCTGAGATGTAAATGAAAATGAATGAACCACTTCAAACAGGGCTATTCCAAAAAGTCAACTAAAAATAATCTCAGCAGTGAATCCTGAAACCCTAACTGGTCTGTGTCAGCCTGATGAAAGTTTACAGGGTTTTTTTTCCAATTTCCGTTGATGATATTGGTGTTTCAGAGAAGCAATGCAGCTGACTACTTGTTTGAATGAAATTTGTGGTCCTTTGTAAGTTATCTTACCCAGAACTGGATGACGTGAACAGACAATCCCAACGTTCAGAAGAGTATAAATGCTCCACTTCAGTCTCTAATATTCTGTATTATTCATTGTTTCATGTTATTCTAATGTATTTGTAGTGAAATATTTTTGGTTATATATACATTTTTTCAGATAATTTACTTTGCACTTGTCTTTTACAATTTGTCTTTTTCTCATTTTGATAATGAGATGTTCTTTAGTGAGGAAGGGAGAGAAGTGTGATTCAGTTTGTGGTACATAGATGTACCTAATAAATAATAGGAAATCAGTGGTCCAATTATTTGATCTAGAGCAGTGGTTCCCAACAATTTTCTGTGCCCTGTACCCCTAGGAAATGTTTTTTGTTTGCACTCCCTACAAAAGAAATATCACATGTGAAGACGAACAAGTCTTATTTTTGAACCATATCCAGGACCGTGGAAGAACAAATTTAACTCAAAAAATAAGCTTTAAACTCAGTGCATAATATTTAAATATAAATTTAGCAATTAACTTTAATAAATTTCAGTGATCTTGTAAATGTGTTCCCCATGAAGCTTAGACACTCAACTAACAACCTGGGGGTTGGGGTGTCCTGTGAAGCATCAAGTGCTTCAAAAAAATGACACATGATCAATTATCAAGAGGTTTGGTGGATTGGAGACCCCAATGAAGCAACAGCTGCCTGTTTAGACACTTGATTAACAACCTGGGAGTAGGAGTATCTCACAAAACATCAAGCACTGAAAGAAAATGACATAGGATCAATTATTGAGAGGTTTGGGGGGAGACTCCTGTGAAGCAATGGGTGCCAGTGTGCCACTAACCAATAAAAAACAGTTAGCGAGCTTTGTTCCCTGATAACACCTTCACTGCAGTTCAAAAACATATGTGCCATCCAGGTAAAAATGCTGCATTACTGCCAGGACTGCCACCAGGAGAGATAGGCTGAATGTAAGCAGCAAGTGTTGCATTCAATTCAGTCGCCCTTGTCTCCCCCTGCCAAAAATGTCAATGAAACTTCAAAATCATTGACATTTCACAAGGGCTTGTGCAGAAATCAATACTAGTCTTCACCCTTCTATATGAATCATTCAGGTCAGGTCAGGGAGCATGCACTGGTACAGCATGGTGCTGCGCCCACCACATAACATAACAGCTCAGAATCCTGGTTGGCAACCTCCCAGGCCAACACGTAGTCTAGTCCCACCCTCCAGAAATGGCTATTTATCTGGAAGGTGTTACGTGGTTATCCCCTTGGCTTGGTCCAGCTGTTTCGGTCCTCAACAATGAGGATCCTGTGGGCCAGATCACCTACATGGCTGTACTGCCGTAACTGACACTCCCTCACAATGTACTTAATATGCCTCATTCGGGACTCCATGAGCAACTGCTCATTGGACACAAAGTCAAACCAGCGGTACCCAAGGATTCTCCTAGGGCACATAATACCGAAGGAGTACAGTCCTTGTATCAGTTCACTGGACAGCGTCCATGTCTCACAACCATATTGCAAAAGAGGAGGCACCAGGACTCTAAAGACTTGTACCTGTGTCCTTTTGCATAGATATTGGGAGCACCACACATCCCTTTCCAGCAACCTCATGATCCCCCATGTTTTCCCAATCCGTCTACTGACTTCAAGTCACGATGCGGGTTCACTCCATGCTCCCATCAGACCTCTGGGAGCTCTTGAACCCTACACCGTCGGTAATGTCACCGATGAGCTAGACAGTGACGCACAACAAAGCAAGGGGATGGTGCAAAAAGTGCAAAGTGCTTTTATTTTTAACATAAACAACAACAAGACAGTGTCCAAATAAATAGTGCAGTGTATTAAAAACTCTTCAAATAAATAATCCAATAAAACAAGGTGAAATCGTGGAGTCTAAAAACACAATAGAAAAATCCTTTAAAACAACGAGGTTAAAACAATGGCTGGAAGCTGTCCTTTTAAAAACACAAAGCATTCTTTTACTGGTGATTCCCCTGTTTCTCCCATCCAGGTATGCACCAGGGGAGCCACCCTACCTGCAGCTGACCTTCATTCTACCTTCTGGTCTGGAGGCTTCCCAATCCCTGGCTTCGGTTCTGCTTTCCCAGACCGAGACTTGGGTTTCCAAGGGAACAGGATGCTCACGCTGGGGCATCCACCTCTCAAGCCTCCCGATTCCTGCTGTCTTCTGCGGCGAGCCATCCTTCTTCCGGTCACTCCTGCTCTTCACAAAATGCTCAGCGGGAGCGACCACAATTTACTGTTCCTTAGGTGCTGGCCAAGCACCCAGGCTCACTGCTCAGCTGCCCTCTTCGCTTGCTCACGCACCGCCTTTCTCCTCCTGCTTCCTGCCTTCTCCTGCAACCTCCCGTTCTTTGTTTCTCCTCCCTTCCAGCTGCCTTGTGCTTCTATTTATTACGGGGACGTGGATCAGATGTGGCAATTAGCAGCTCCCAGCATTAATTACGGATGTGGACGACTCCTCACCTGTGCACTTAAGTGAGGAACATCCGCATCACGTATCACCCGGGAACCGCTCGGCCACACTACCACGCCCTCTCACTAAGCTGCTAGTGCGGCTATCACTTATTTAAAAAGTGGCCTTTTTGACTTGAGCTGTGGACCTGCTACACCACACTTCATAGGAAGAGCCACTAGAGACATGAATGTCACAGCCCAGGTAAGTAAACCTCTCAATAAGGTTGGCACTCTCTCCACAGAATGACACACTGCTGATGGCTGTGCCCAAGAAGTCATTAAAGGCTTGGATCTTGGTTTTTATCCAGGACACCCGCAAGCCCAGATATTCAGACTCCTCGCTCAGTCTCTTGAGAGCCTTGATCAGAGTCTACATTGAGTCAGTGAAGATCATAGCATTGTCGGCAAAGTCAAGATCAGTGAATCTCTCCTCAACAACAGCTGCCCCACAGCCGCTGGACCAATGACCTTGCCCAACATCCAGTCCATGCAAGCATTAAACAGAGTAGGAGCAAGAAGACACAACTGACAAACCCCAGAATCAACTGTGAAAAATGCAAAGGTTCTGCCTCCACTCTGTGCAGCGCTCACAGTACCAGTGTACAGGCTGGCCATGATATCCATCAACTTTGATATGATCCTGCGAAGTCTCAGAATGTCCAACAGGGCAGCTCAGGCAACTAAGTTGAATGCTTTGTGAAAATCAACAAATGCTGCAAAGAAACACTGCTGATATTCACGTTTGAGCACCATGAGAACCCTCAGGGACAGGATGCAGTCGATGGTAGACATCTTAGGCATAAAACCAGACCACTCCAGTCACTAATAGGTGAGCAAGTGATCATGGATCCTATTGAGGATAACCCTAGCAAAGACCTTATCCGGCACAGAGAGCAATGTTATCCCCCTGTAGTTGCCGCAATCCAGGTGGTCACCCTTCCCTTTCCAGATAGGGGCAACAAGTTCTGTTTTCCAGTCAGTTGGGATGACGTCAGTCTCCCAAATGGAAACAAAGATCATTGGCAATGCCACAAGGACAGCCTTACAGCCTGCCTGGAGAAGTTCACCCCGGATACCACAGATCCCTGCAACATTCCCTACTCTCAGCTGGTTCACCACCTGTGCAATCTCAGTGAGATTGGATGGCTCACAGCTAACTGGAGGATCATTGAAAGGTCCAAATCCCATTCTCTTAAAAACAGTTATTTGACTTTACAAATGCTCTGTCCGCAGCATGGAACCCACAAAAATACACATTTCTGCGGCTCATTTAAAGGTGATAAGTGTGTGTGCAATGCTTGATTATTTTCATCTCATTGACAGGATCACTAACTAATAAATGAACTACAAATGACAGCACACTGCAACAAACTGATTGCACCATGATAATGTCGGACAACACACCTCACTCAATTTTAGCAAAGGCGACAACAACCTTTCTCTTTGTTGCACCACCTAAAATACCAATTTGTACCCTAGGGTGGGATGGGAACCTCTACTCTAAAGCCTTGATGGATTGGCCTGGTCTACCACTTTATCCAGCCTCTTTCACATACAGATAACTCAACTTTATAATTTCACTCTTTTCTGCAGGTGGCACCATTGACATTACAGTTCACGAAGTGCTGGAAAACAACCATCTGAAGGAGATTCAGAAAGCTTCTGGTGGGGGTTGGGGAGGATCATCTGTAGACAGAAACTTTATTGTCTTTCTGAGAGAGCTGTTTGGAGCTGATGTGTGGGACATCTTTGAAAAGCAGCATCCTTCTGAACTACAGAAGATGATGTATAATTTCTCCATTCAGAAATGTATTGAAAAGACGGATATTTATTTCTCATGTGTTTTTAGTTTAGCAAAATTGGCAGAGCAGAAAAAGGAGATATCATCATTTTTCGAAGGTATAGATGGGGTCAAGTGGTGTGATGGAAATATTAACATTGCCTATGTAAAGCTGAAGAGCTTTTTTGAAGACAGTCTAACAAGCATTATTGATGTAATAGAAGACATTATAAAACAGCCAGAGGTCCACATAGATTATATTTTGCTGGTAGGAGGCTATGCAGCCAGCAAGATTTTACAAGATAAAGTGAATGAAATGTTTGGAACAAAATGTAAAATCATGTGCCCCATTGACTCCCAGCTGGCCATTGCAAAGGGAGCAATTCTCTTTGGTGTAGATCCCAAAATAATTACATCTCGAGTGAGTGCTCTCACTTATGGCCTGGGAGTGTCTGAAAAATTTGTTGCTTACAAACATCATTGGAAAAAGCGCAGAGTTGCCGCAAGTGGATTTGTTTATTGCACGGATGTCTTCATGAAATTAGTTGAAAGGGGTCAGTGTGTTGAGCAAAATGAGGCAGCAGAGTATTGCTTTAATCCGATAGATGGGGATCAAGTAGAAGTTTTATTTTCCTTCTTTTCTACAGAAAAGGAAAATGCCCAATATACAGATGATGAAGGAGTAAAAGAAGTTGGGTCTATTATTGTACCGATACCTGGTAACATTTCCAGTAAAGAACACAGAATCAAATTGGAAATCAATTTTGGTTTAACCGAAATAAAGGCCACAGCAACTGACCTGAATACTGATAAGACACAGAAAATCACTCTAGATTTCATGACAAAGTAAAAAATGTGAATATGTTCACTGCAAGAATTATGTGCAAAAAATATTACATGTTGCTTAAATGCATTAATTCAAATTGATTAAAAGGATTAATATATTTACAGTGGCAGAACACATTAAAATAACCAACAATTATTTTATTCCAAAAATTCTTTAAAATCTCGCTTTTCTAATCATTACTTTAAGCACTTTTCTTGGCGGGTATTGCAATGCAAATTTTTAGAGCAATTTTTTTAACAGTCCCATTTAAAGGAATACCCCACCCAAACATATTTTTAATTTGTTACTCAGCCTCGTGTATTTTGTAGTAATCTCTTAGATTTTTGTTGTTTTGAAACCAGTTTTCATTTGGTTTCAAAAAAGAGGAAAAATGTAACAAAGTAAAACATTTTCATATATAAATCTGTACCCCTTCCACCCCAAGTAATTCATCATCCCAACCAACCCCGGCACCCATAAAGTTATGCAAAAGAGTAAAATTTAAATTAAGAAAAGACACATGTCACTGATAAAGCCCAGATATCCACACATCAGGCTGAGCAAGAAAAAAATAAAATTTACAAATTAAGTTGGATCATAGGCTTGCTGTCATCCATGACTTAATCAATTGGATATAGTCTTTCCACCTGCTGATGGTTTGAGCTGCTACACCATTGATCCATGTTGCAGACAGAACTAGGTTATTAAAAGAGAACCAGAGAAAGTAAAATGGTCAGGACTCTTCCATTGAGAAGCTGTAAGAACTTTCGCTACTATTGAAATTGCTATTGAAATAATGCACTTTTGATGAACAGAGAGAAGGAGTAGAGAAACCTAAAAGGAGTAGAGTAATAGGAGAGTAAGGAATAGTGACTTATAATGGGGAAGAGCATGAAAACAATTGAGGCCCAAAGAACTGCAACAGTGGGACATTCCCAGAATGTGTGGAGAAAAGCACCCAATGAATTAAGGGAATAGTGGTGGCAGAGTGGGTCAGTAGCTAAACCCATTACGAAACATTTGGTAGGATAAGGATAAACTCTATGAAAAACTTTATATAGGATGTCTTGAAGATTAGAATTTTGGAAGAAATGTTTTGTTTTTAAAAAAATGTGTTGACAGGGAGAATCACAGAGGCAGGCATATGAAGAGGAAATGCATTAAGTGAAAAATGAAGACACAAAAGAATAGTCAAATAATTGATGGTTGGGAACAGGGGCAGAAAAACCTATTCCACACTTCCTGAGAATGACTTTAATCTTTAAATAGAAAAAGAAAGAGGAACAAGGAATTTTATATTTATTTTTAAGAAACCTGAAAATGGTGAAGAAAAGTTTCAAACCTAATGTTTTCATGTAGAATAGAGATAACAGTTTCTGATAGAATAAATGTCTTTGGTGTCCAACATGGGAAACAGCAAATAATATCAAAACTGTCCACGGACAAATCTGTGCATTGTTCATGTCGCATAATCCATCTGTTGGGTTATAGAAACATCCATCCATCCATTTTCCAACCCGCTGAATCCGAACACAGGGTCACGGGGGTCCGCTGGAGCCAGTCCCAGCCAACACAGGGCGCAAGGCAGGGAACCAATCCCGGGCAGGGCGCCAACCTACCGCAGTTATACAAACATGCTCATAACAAATTAATTTTTACTATTTCCAAAAAGCATTCTTGTGAACAAAAATGGAATGCGAACATTTTAATAAGAACATGACAACAATCTTAACAACACAAGGCCATTCATTCTAACAAAGCTCACCAGTCTTATCCACTCAGTTCCTCTAAAAAAAAAATCAAGTCTAGTTTTAAAAGCCCCTACTCATACTGTCCACCATACTACTTGGTAGCTTATTCCATGTATCTGTGGTTTTCTGTATAAAGAAAAGCTTCCTAATGTTTGTGTGAAATTTACCCTTAACAAGTTTCCAAAGGTATCCTTGTGTTTTTGATGAACTCATTTTAAAATAACAGTCTCGATCCACTGTACTGATTTCCTTCATAATTTTAAACACTTCAATTATGTCTCCTCTTAATCTTCTTTTGCTTAAACTGAAAAGGCTCAGCTCTTTTAATCTTTCCTCATAATTCATCCCCTGTAACCCTGGAATGAGCCTAGTTGCTCTTCTCTGGGCTTTTTCTAGTGCAGTTATGTTGTTTTTGTAGCCTGGAGACCAAAATTGTACACAGTACTCCAGATGAGACCTCACCATTATAAAGCTTCTAAACCTTCTTGGGCTTGTACTCCACACATCGTGCTATGTAACATACAGTAACATTCTGTTAGCCTTCTTAATGGCTTCTGAACACTGTATGGAAGTTGATTGTGTAGAGACCACTACAACTCCTAAATCCATCTCATAAGTTGTACTTTTGATTTTCAGACCTCCCATTGTGCATTTAAACCTAGCATTTTTACTTCCTACGTTTAATACTTTACATTTATGGACATTAAATTTTATCTGCCACAAATCTGCCCAAGCCTGTATGCTGTCTAAGTCCCTCTGTAATAATTCAATGGATTCCAGATTACCTGCCAATCCACCTATCTTGGTATTATCTGCAAACTTAACCCTTTCGGCCCTGGATTTTCTGTTTTTATTTGAAAAATTATTTTGTGAGATATTCTAACTTTGGGGTGTCTAGGAAGCTCAAAAATGAAAAAAAAAAAATCGCTATTATAATACAATAACTGCCAAATACTCCAATCTTCTTGATGAAATAAAACTGAAAGTGGAGCTACTTACTATGTGGTGCGCACAGTCCGGAAGCATCCATTTTCATTTCCGTGTTTCATGAACTGTATACCAGTCTCTCCAGTCTGTGCTAATAGTAGCACGCCTGGTTCCAACGGCTGCAAACATACCTGTGCTTTACAAAAATGGCTACATATTTATGTACTAGCAATAGGATGTCAGGGCCGAAATGGTTAACCAGCTTGTTACTTATATTCCTATCCAAATCATTTATATACAGTAAATTAAAAATAGCAGCGGCCTTAGCACTGCCCCCTGTCAAACACCACTCTTAACATCAGCCAATTCTGATAAGGTTCTTCCTCGCACCATCACCCTCTGCTTCCTGTGTTTGAGCCCATTTTGCACCCATCTACAAACATCACCCTGAACTCCCACTTCTTTTAGTTTGATGCCCAACCTCTCATGTGGCACCTTATCAAATGCTTTCTGAAAGTCTAGATGAATAATATCATATGCTCCACTTTGATCATATCCTGCTGTTGATTCCTCATAGAATTCCGGCATGTTGGTAAAACATGACCTCCCTCTTCTGAACCTATGCTGACTGTTCAGTAAACCTCTTGTTCTTGCCATGTGTTGCTCAACTTTATCTGTAATAATTCCTTCCACTAATTTTTATGTGATGAACATCAAGCTTATTGTCCTATAGTTGCTTGAATCTGCCGGGTCACCCCTTTTATATAACGGGATAATATTTTCCATTTTGTAGTCCTTCGCAATTTCCCCTGTGTGCAGTGACTTCCTAATTATAGGCTTTCCTCCAGTCATTACATTTATATTGATAATCCACAACTGGAGCATGTGTGGATTAAGATGTGCTCTCTGAAACTAAACACATGAATTGCTTATTGAACCATCTAAGACATGCGCAAATACAAGGCATATTGTCTTCCTAATAATGTTTTCACTCTCTTTTCTTTAATTGTTAATCTTTAGTTGTACATGTCTCTTAGAAAACTAGCATTGCTGATATCATGTGAAGTGCAGCCAATGAATAAGATGTTACTAATCCGGATTTGGGACCAGTGAATGATGGGAGGCTGCTGTTCAGTTGAAATGTTCACTAGAGTTTGAGCACATTCTGTTTTAATTCACAAGTGCATTTTACCATAGTTACTTATTGAACAATATTGTAATAAAAGTAGATGTATTGGGGAAACGTAAGCTTGGCATGTGGATTATGAATGTTTTGTAATTGTTTGGTCTATTGACGCCAAAATTGTCAGAAACTTTTTTATGTCTGTTTTGCATGAAATCAATAAATTAAAATTTTTTCTCAGCCATCTCTATAAACTATGTGGGATAAGTAACATATAAAAAACATAGTTTTGGGGTGCACTATTCCTTTAATGTTTTAAAAGATTATCAGCAATTAGTGTGAAAAAAAAAAAGATTCTCATTGAGCTATCATAGTGGGTTTAGGAAATGAATGTACATTATTCATAGACAGGATGAATCTGAATAAAATTGACCCTCAGTGAAAAAAGGCTTTGAACAAAGAAGTAATGTACAATTCAGCAAGTTTATTCGCTGATCAACTGCATCTCCTGAAGAAGTCAGTTAACCTTCCAGCACTCCAAGAATTGATTCAGTAACAATCACACATCGAGAATAGACTGCCCTGCTCAATAGCTCATAATTTCAAATTTAAGAATTCATTTACGACATTTAATGGGAAATGAAAAGTACACTAAGGTGCTGATTTGCAACTAGTATGGAGAAATTAATTCTATGAACAAACAGATTACCAGAAAATTCTAAGTGTGTCTATGCTGTTTATTTTACATTTTTAAAGATTTTCTCTTCTTCGTTTCAGTCCAGTTACTCTGGTCTTTCACATCTCAGAAATGTTTTTATTTTATTCATTGGTGAATAAACTGGCAATCTGTGAGTTTATGTCAGTGTGTGTCATGCTATCAACTAGGATTCCACTCATCAATTTTGTATTAAATAGATGTCTGGGTTGGCACTGGTAACCTGTGGTTCTGTAATGAACAATGTAGGAAGTAAAGTGATGGGTGGTTTACTGCAGGATTGCAGAACCTGGCCAGTCACAGGGAAGGATGGATGGAATTGCAGTTATGTTTTCTTTATATTTGTTAATAAACACTGTTAATAAATGGTTAATAAACGGAGACATGTTTTCTTCTGCTTATTTTTAATTTAATGCTAGAGTTGTTTTTCTTTTTTTTTTTTTTTTTTTTTATATTTTTATTTTATTAATTTTCATTGTAATCATTCCATACAAACAGATCCATTTATAACCCAACAAATTTGAAAACAAATCAAACCCCATCCCTGAGAAGGAGAGCTTAGCTAAAGGAAAATTTCTTTAAGCTTTTTAATAAGGCAACATTAGACAAAAGAAGGGGAGAAGTAAATATCTATATAAATAAGAGATGGAGAAGGGAGTTAAATACAATAATAGTTAATTCTCTTATTCTAAAATAATATTGATTAAATCCTGCCAAGTTTTGAAAAAATTTTGTACAGATCCTCTAACTGAAAATTTGATTTTTTCCAATTTCAAATAATATAAAACATCAGTTTCCCACTGACTTATAAGAGGAGAATTAGGATTCTTCCAATTTAACAAAATAAGTCTGCGTGCCAAGAGTGTAGTGAATGCAATCACCGTTTGTTTGTCCTTCTCCAATTCAAGTCCATCTGGAAGGACACCAAACACAGCTGTTAGTGGGTTAGGAGGGATTGTGATACTAAGGCTGTCTGAGAGGCACTTAAAAATCTTTGTCCAAAATGATGTTAGTTTGGTGCAGGCCCAGAACATGTGACCCAGTGAGGCAGGAGCTTGGTTGCAGCGCTCGCAGGTCGGATCCTGGCCTGGAAACATTTTGGACAGTTTTAAGCGAGACAGATGAGCTCGATATATAATTTTTAGTTGAATAATTCTATGCTTTGCGCATATAGAACTTGAGTGAATTCTCTGCTTTGCTACCTTCCACTCCTTTTCTGATATATTGATTAAGAGATCTTCTTCCCAATGTTCTCTTGGATCTTTGAAAGGTAGGGACTCTAATAAGATTTTATATATTGCGGAAATAGTGTTTGTTTCCTCGGAATTGAGCAGTATTTTTTCCAGCATTGTGGAGGGTGCAAGGTGGGGGAAATCGGGCAATTTCTGTTTAACAAAATTTCTAATTTGAAGATAGTAAAAGAAATGTGTAGCTGGGAGGTTAAATTTTGAACGTAATTGTTCAAAAGATGTAAATATGTTGTCTATATAAAGATCTCTGAGCATTTTAATCCCAAAACTTTTCCAGGTATTAAAAACTGGATATACTTGCGAAGGTTGAAAGAGGTGGTTCCCTTGCAAAGGTGCCACTGATAAAAGATTTTCCATCTTAAAATGCTTCCTAATTTGGTTCCATATTCTGAGTGAGTAAAGCACAATTGGGTTATTAGTATATTTGCGATAACTTTCATTTATTGGAGAGCAGAGCAGGGAGTATAAAGAAGTACTACAGGATTTTACTTCTATTGCAGACCAAGCCTGTGTATGTGCATTTATTTGTGTCCAGGTTTTTATGGCTTGTATGTTTGCTGCCCAGTAATAAAACTGAAAATTAGGTAAAGCCATGCCACCTTCTGCCTGAGGTCTTTGTAGGGTCGCTCTTCGGATACGTGGGTGTTTTGAGTTCCAAATGAATGAGGTTATTATTGAATCTAACTGTTTAAAAAACGATTTATTGATATATATTGAAATGTTTTGAAATAAAAAGAGAAGTTTAGGAAGGATATTCATCTTAACAATGTTAATTCTTCCGGCTAGAGTGAGATGAAGGGTTGACCATCTATGCAAGTCTTGCTTAATTTTTTCCATACAGACGCCAAAATTTTGTTGATAAAGAGCTTTATGTTTACTTGTGATATTTACCCCTAGGTATTTAAACTGATCTGCTATGGTAAAAGGTAGGGTGTCTAATTTAATATTATATGCTTGTGAGTTCACTGGAAAGAGTATACTTTTATTCAGATTAATTCTAAGACCAGATATCTTTTGAAATTCTGTTAGTGCTGTTAAAACAGCAGGGACAGTGTTTTCTGGGTCCGATATATATAAGACCATATCATCTGCATATAGAGAAATTTTCTGTTCCAGTCCTTCTCTGACAATCCCCTTTATCTGATGAGAATTTCGGCAGTGAACCGCCAGTGGTTCAATAGCGATTGCAAACAACAGTGGCGACAAGGGACATCCTTGTCTGGTACCACGTTCTAGTTTAAAGTAGTCTGAGCAAATTTTATTAATACAAACTGAAGCTTCTGGACTGGTATACAGTAGTTTAATCCAAGCACAAATATTCGGGCCAAACCCAAATTTCTCCAATGCAGTGAAAAGGTAATTCCATTCGATCATGTCAAATGCCTTTTCTGCGTCTAATGATAGTAATATCTCTGGGGTGTTTGATTTTGCTGGTGAATATATAACATTAAACAAGCGTCGGAGATTTGAAGATAGATGTCGGCCTTTAATAAATCCAGTTTGATCTTTTGATATTACCGAGGGCAGCACTTTCTCCATCCTTCTAGCTAGGATTTTTGAGAGTATCTTAACATCATTATTCAGGAGTGAAATTGGTCTATATGATGCACATTGTAACAAGTCCTTATTTTGTTTAGGAAAGACGGTGATTAATGCTTGTCGAAATGTTTGAGGTAGTATTTGGTGGTCTTTAGCTTCTGTAAATGTTACCAATAAGAGTGGAGCTAGCTGAGTGGAGAATTTCTTATAAAACTCTACGGGGTAACCATCAGGGCCTGATGATTTCCCGCTTTGTAGTGACTTTATAGCGTCTAGTAATTCTGTTAGCGTTAGAGGTTTATCTAGTTCCTCAGCACTTAAAGCATCTATTTGTGGTATTTGTGAATTATCCAGAAATGCATTAGATTGCGTGTTGTCTTCTTTGGGCTCAGTGGAATATAAAGACTTATAGTAATCTCTAAATGTGTGCATTATTTTATTATGGTCGATGATTTCTTCTCCATTCTTGTTGGTGATTACTGGTATTGCATTGTGAACTTCTTGTTTATGAATTTGTTGAGCTAAAAGCTTATTAGCTTTTTCTCCGTGTTCATAGTAATGCTGTCTAGACTTATAAATAAGTTGTTCAGTTTCTTTAGTTGTTAAGATGTTAAGTTCTGTATGCAAGGCCTGCCTTTTCCTGTGAAGAGCTTCACTTGGACGCCTGGCTTGTTCTTCATCTATTCTAGTAATTTCATTTCTTAGCTCTGACACTTTCTTGGTTTCTAATTTATTTCTATGGGAAAGATATGAAATAATCTGGCCTCTTAGGAAGGCCTTTAGAGTTTCCCAGAGTGTTCCTGCAGAAACCTCTGTAGACATGTTTGTCTCTAGGAAGAAGCTGATTTGTTTGGATATAAATTCTGTGCAGTTCTCGTCTGCCAATAAAAGAGGGTTAAGACGCCATCTGCGAGGTGAGTACGAGGGGCTTATTGATTTTAGCTCCAAGACTAGAGGGGCATGGTCAGAGATAACAATTGTGTCATATTTGCATAATTTAATTGTAGGCAGGAAATTATTATCTATAAAAAAATAATCAATTCTTGAGTAGCTATAATGCACTGGTGAGTAGAACGAGTATGTTCTTGAGTTTGGGTTAAGAAACCTCCAGGGGTCTGATAAGTTGTGATCCTTTAAAAACTGTGTAATTATCTTTGCAGTATTAGAGTTGTTTTTCTAATTAGAGATTTTGCATATTACATGTAGAAAATAAAAATGTTACATTTTAATACATAATGTGAGGTTTGAAACCTGAAAACAGACTTCGTGAGAAGGGCCTAGTTGCCATAGTGAACTCCTCACTATCTCTACATCCAGAAAGTGTGTAGAAGCAATTGAGATGGCTAACTGCTAATTAAACAATATGGCCTGATGCGAGAAGTTCATGTCAGGGGACATCATAAATGGTATATAATGCAATGGTGAGGTCTCTTCTGGAGTATTGTGTGCAGTCTTGGAATTTCCATTACAAAAAAGACAAAACAGTTCTAGACAAAGTACAGAGTCAGTAGAGCAGGCAGGACTGCATAGTATAATCTATAAACAAAGACCGAAAGAGCTGAATATTTTTGTTTAAGCAAACAAAAATAAAGAGGTGACATTATTAAATTGTATTAAAGTATTAAGGAAATTCGTATGCTGGATCCAGGATTTTGCTTTAAAGTTTTTTCAAGAAGAGCACAAAGACAGAGATGGAAACATGTTATGAGTAAATTTAGCATACATATTCGATTAGTAGGATTGAAGCGGAATGGCCTCTTTTTTTTCAAAATTGTTCCAGTACTCCAATAATATGATTAATTATCAGATACGATAATCTGGTTTAACCATACAAAAATTTAGCACAAAGGGGCTCCCACAGACATACTGTCATTGTTTCACTGTTACTCATTTAGTTTGATTTTAATTGTTAAGAGTTCAATGAAAAAGACAATACAGTGAACCTTAAAAATGTTAGGAAATTAAGGCACTTTCTAAATAAACAGGCTTCTGAGAAATTAATTCATGCATTTATCTCTAGTAGGATTGACTACTGCAATGCAGTGTTCACTGGATGTTCAAACTGTTCTTTATACAGCCTCCAGTTAATACAAAATGCGGCTGCAAGAATTACTACAAAAACAAGAACATACAAACACATAACTCCAGTTCTTAAATCCTTACACTGGCTCCCGGTTAAGTTTAGGGCAGATTTCAAAATCCTTCTTTTAACATATAAAGCATTAAATAGCCGAAGTCCAGCTTACTTGTCTGAACTTATCATGACTTACAAACCAGAGAGCACATTAAGATCTCAAGATGCTGGTCTGCTTATGATTCCAAGGATTAATAAAATAATGAGAGGTTGAGCTTTTAGTTACAGGGCCCCTAAACAGTAGAATGGTCTGCCTGCTACTATAAGAGATGCCCCTTTGGTCCCAGCTTTTAAATCCCGGCTGAAGACTCACTACTTCAGTTTAGCATATCCTGACTAGAGCTGCTGATTAACTGTACATACTGCATCTCTGTTGTTAGTCATTAGCACTAAAACATAAGTAACTTGATAGTTAGAATCCAAAGTTTCTCCCGGTCCAACTGCGATAGTCGATTGTAACATCCCTGATGGTTTACCAGGTGGGTTCTCCAGCTGTTGACACATGTGGCAGTTCTTCACGTGGCGGCAAACATCTGTCCGGACCGATGGCCACCACACCACCCCCAGAATCTTCAGAAGGGTTTTTGTCCGGCCAAGATGACCACCTAAAGGACTGTCGTGAAAAAAATTCAAAAACTCGGGGATGAGCGCCTCCGGGACCACAAGTTGTTGCTGCAGGCCCCCCCAAGGATGATGGAACAGATCTATAAAGAACTCCGTGGAGGTCCACAAAGTGTACCCGGTCGGTGCGCTGGTTATCCAGCTCCTTTTGAATATTTTGGCAGAAAGGGGTGAAAGCTTGAGCTTGGGCCAGATCATATAGAGTACTAGGTAGTGATGGAAATACCTTCTTTGCTTCTGCCAAGCACACCATCCCCAAGGATTCTGACGCCCTAGACAGAGCGTCAGGCACGATTTTGTTACAGCCCTTCCAGTACGTCACCTTGAAGGTGAAATTCTGGAGGCGCAGCACCCACCTGGTCAGTTGGGAAGATGTCTTCGGGTGATTAAACACCCAGGTCAGAGCATGGTGGTCTGTGTACACTTCAAAATCAACCCCTTCTAGAAAATGTTTCCATTTTTCCACGGCCCACACTACCGCCAGGCACTCCTTTTCTGCTGTTGAGTAATTGAGCTTGGCGCCGTGCAGCACTCGCAAAGCATATGCGATGACGCGCTCTTCCTTGTCCTTTTTTTGGATGAGCACGGCCCCGAGCCCCAGGTTGCTGCCGTCAGTATGTACTTGAAAAGCGAGCCGTGGATCGGGCTGGGCCAGGATGGGTGGCTTCTGTAGATGTTCTTTCAGCTGCTCGATGGCATCCTGGCATTCTTTAGTCCATTCCCACGGGACATCTTTCTTTCTAAGTTGGTTTAAGGGAGCTGCTATGTCAGCCAACCGAGGGATGTATTTATGGTACCACCCCACCAACCCTAAGAAATGCTGCAAAGATTAAGTCTGTGGGAGTGGGGTAATCACGGATGGCCGTAATCTTCTCTGGGTCTACAGCGACCCCCCTCTGCAGACATGATATGCCCGAGGAAATGGATTTGGGGTTGGATGAAGGTACACTTTGTGTTCAGGGTGAGGTGTGCTTGCTGGAGACGATGAAAGATGGTATCCAGGTCCTGGAGATGCTGTTCTATTGAAGGGGAGTAAATAACAACATCATCAATGTACACAAAGCATATCTTTCCGATTAATCCCCTCAGCACTTGTTCCATAAGCCGTTGGAAAGTGGCACCAGCGTTCTTTAGGCCAAATGGCATGGTTTTAAATTGGAACAAGCCCTCAAGGGTGATAACGGCCGTCTTCTTTTTACTCCCCTCATCCATCGGCACCTGCCAATAGCCACTGTGGAGGTCCAATGTACTAAAAACAGCCACTCCATGCAGTGACTCGAGTATTTCGTGAACCAGGGGCATGGGATATGCGTCCAGGTTTGTCTTCGCGTTCACACCCCTGTAGTCCACGCAGAAATGAAAGGTGTCATCCGTTTTCTTCACTAGGACTACAGGGGATGCCCAGGAGGAGAAAGATGGTTCAATTATTCCCTTGGCGAGCATTTTGTCTAGATGTTTAATAATATCCCTCTTCAGTGGAGAAACACGATACGCCCGGTGTCTCACAGGGACTTCGTCGGAAGTATGACTCATGTGGGTAACCCCATGTGCGACTCCCAATTTCTCAGTCCATACCCCCAACCACTTCTTCAGGACCAGCCTGACCTCTTCGGGTTGTTCCTCCACTGGGGCAGCCGCCGAGGTTTGATTTTTCACTCCTCACTGCTGAGTAAAAATTGATTTGCTTCAGACTTAAGTCTTCCCTAGGCTTATGTACAAAATCGCATACCCCTTCCCCTGGCACCATATACCCCCTGGGACAGAGATGAATAGTCATTTTCATAGCTGTTAAAGAATCCAGCCCAAGGAGTAATGGGACGGACAGGTGCTGGTCATCCAGGACGTAGGTCTCCATTTCCCAGGTGGTGGACAGTACGCTGTACCTCAGGGGGACTCTGCCCAAAGCCTTGTGTTCACTCCCATCTGCCAACAAGAATTGGACAGATGGGGCAGGTGTTATTTTATCTGACGGTCGGCAAATCTTCCTCCAAATGTTCTGTTTGATGAGGGTGTGATGGCTTCCTGTGTCAACCACTGCATCCACCAGCCACCCTCGCAGCGACACTGGGACGACCAGGAGGGACGCACTGACCTGCATAATCGTGAGATCAGCCTCCGACCGGCCAGGCTTGACTCGCTGGGGTCTTTGGGACTGGGTTTCTCTTGTACTGGACTGTATTTTACTCCAGTACGACTTGGAGTTACCCCAGTCCCGTTCCACTTGCGAGCCAACCCTAACCAGATCTTCAACTGACCCCACAACCCAACTGAGACACCCAGCTAGCCGCGGGTTGCAGGCATTAAGGATGTGGCGGACCACCTCTTCTTCGGACATGGCCGTCCACCACTTTAAACACAAAGCCCTATATTCATAGGCAAAGTCCCGGATGGATTGTGCTTGAAGTTGCACCATGGATTGCAGCTTGTCTTCAAGTTCGGTCTCATAATCATCAGGAAGAAAAGCTGTGAGGAAAGCTTGTCGAAAGGATCCCCAGTCCCTGATGTTTTTCTTTGCTGTCAGGCACCAGCTGCACACTGGCCCAGAAAGGGAGGCCCCTATCACTCCCAAAAGTTCTTCAGCTGTCAAAGGAGTGACAGCCAAATACGCCTCCCCTTCTTCCACAAAGTTGAGGACATCATCTGTAGTATATTGAGCCCCCAGCTTGGGGAAGGCCAGGCGTACCCCAGGGGTGGGAGGACGGGTAACATATATAGCGCCTTGAGACCCCCGAGGCATAGAGTGGATAGGTGACTGACGGTATGTCTGGAGACTCCTTCTGACTTCCCCCTGAAGAGATTCTTACCAGCGTCACTCTCGCCTCTGGAGGCACAGCACAATCTCTTGCCCCAGAAGTTTAAGTTGTTCATTTATATAATCTTTCATCTCCTCCTGGGAGCTGCTGATGCGGGTCCGTAAGGCATCCTCGTGTTCTAATGCGCTTTCGGCTACCTCACTGACCCTCTCATTCACACGAGCGAGTTGCTGCACCAGATATTCCCACGGAGGCGAAACATCTTCCTGGCCATCCTCTTCAGGTCCATGGTGATTTTCAAGGTACAGCGACTGTAAAGAATCCACCACCTCCTGCACCGCTGAACATGATCTGACCGTGACGTGGCGAGCCCCGGCTACTCCTTCCTCACACTGCAGCGAAGCAATGGTGTCATCCAGCTCGGCACGCACTACAGACATGATGGTAATCGGAGGGAACATTTATTTATTTATTTTTTTTTAAAGGCAGACAGCGATGGTACTTTTTAAAGATTCCTCAGAGAGGGCACCACTTATGTAACGGCCGATCCCTTACCCAGCCGGCAGCTACACCTCCAAGCCCTGTGGCCTGGATAAATTACTGAAATGAATCTAAATAAGCCATACCTCTAACAAATGAAAATTTTTCCCCACAATCGACGGTTTAAACAAGCACGCAAAAAACAGATAATATGTAAAAATGGGTAAATAACAAGAAAAAATGCACAATAAATATAGATATATAACCCTCCACCAAAGCAACAACACCATATATACATATATATATATATATATATATATACACATATATATATATATATATATATATATATATATATATATATATATACATATATACACACACACACACACACACACATGCACACACACAATAAATCCTCCCTTGCCCTTGTAACATATAACAAACAACACGAATAACAAAAAAATGAATGAGATACGGAAATGAATGTGAACTTGAGTCCGGGCATAAAAACTGTCCTGAATACGGTTGACTGAACTAGCGATAAAGTCGTTTGATTTTCCCAGAACAAAATGGAGCAGCCTCACCATGGATCCTCGGTGCGTGGTGGATGATGAAGTCCGACCCCAGGGTCTCTCGTGATGAGGGTATTGAGGTAAGTCCGGCGGACTGAAAAACAAACTGGATGAAAATGCGTGATGTGGAGTACAGCAGGTACAAATGGCTCGTGGTCGTGAAAATGAAAAGTCTCCTTCTCTCCTCTCCTTCTTCCTTTTTCTGTTCCATCCTGATTACTTAAATAGTCCTGTGATGGATGTAATTGATTAACATCAAACAGGTGTTTTCCAGGATTGAGGATGCGGTCTCCTCCCATCATCCGTCCCCCTTTACGGGGACGACATTCACTGACACACAAACAGCAAATGAGACAATGGAACAAGACGCACGTGGTACTAACACTGACAACACTATTACTACAATGTAGCCCCGCAACAACTTGACTTCAGAAACCTCAGAACAGCTGCCAAGAAGTCTGAGAAACTCACTGGAAAAGTCACAAAGATCAATAAAAAAAAACAAAAGCAAAAGATAAAAATAACCACTAGATTTCTTGGCCTCTGAAATCCCAAACCCAAATTCAAATAGTTTTTAGAAGCCAAACAGTTGGAAAAAAATTAAATTTACAATGAGGCTCTCTCACTCGCTTGCTTACCGCTGTTGCTGCTGCCAAGCAAAAACTGCACAAGACATGGCTCTTTCCATCCTTCCTTCCTGCCTTACTTTTTATTATGACTAATCAGGCTGAACCACATGGAACTCTGGGTAATTCTCTTACACGCAATTCACATACAAGTCCATACAAAGACATTACCTTTAAGACACTAATACACCAATGCAAAATCACATTTTCTGTTTCCTTTCCCATGCATGTTTTGCATTTTATGTTCAAATGTGTTGGCAAGTTTTTGTCAAATTTTTTTAGGAACCAGTAAAATTTTTTTCTTAAATCTATACTGGACAAATTTCAACTAATATATTGCACCCCACAACATCAGATATCACTGCTTTTAGAGTTTGATTGACATTCTCCCCATGAGGTGGGAGGAGGCACATCAGAGAATAACTTTCCACATTAGAATGAAAACATGAAACAGAAGAAGTACACAGGGCTGACAGAAGAAATACGCCGTTTGAGGAGAATGGACAAGGTGATAATTGAGCCCAGTGTTGTATCCATCATTGGTGTCATCACACATACACTACATGAAAACCTACAGACATCACAAATAAACCAATACACATACATAAAACTACAGAAAGCATCCATTTTAAATACATGTCTTAACCCCTTTAAACAATCATAAATATACACACCACATACAACCCTATATATTGGCCCAGGTGTGACATACAGTAGATGGGAACAACAGGGAAATCCCAGAAAATACTTTGAATAATAACACAAAGAAAGCATTGCTCTGTGGGCAGCCTTTACATTCATGTACTGTTGAGTCAGAAAATTTGAATCCACTGAAGGTGTCCAGTCAGAGACAATGAGACATGAAAAATCTTTCAGACTAATATATTTCTTATTTTTTCTTTACCACCCTTTAACTTTAACACTCATTTGGATCAAGCAATAAAAAATCTTCTTTTTTCTTTATATGCATGTAAACATACAGTAAATGTATGGTTTCTAAAAGAGAAATGGCAGCAACAGGTTAATAAAGTGCCTTATTAAAAATGCTTGGAACGAATGGCATTTTGTTTTATTTAGAATTTTAACATGTTAAACTAAACCTTAACAACTTGCTTTCACATTAACAATCAAATATAATAAAACAGATTGAGCTAAAAAAATAACAGGTCTTCACTACAACATGAACATCATAATGAAATACTACTGGGGCTCCTTTATACCAACAGCAATACACCTGCATAATGCTGTACTGTGACGGGGACTGCCAAGTCAACAGCTTTCTTTATTTTTAAATTTTCTTCCTTTTTAATTATTCTGGTGTATGTTCAGAATACAATGTGTGTGTATTTCAGGACTAATTGGGTTACAAAATGATTGACTGACTGACTACTTATGTATTTATTTTATTTAAAGAACTTATGTAAAAAGTCAAATTTTCCCCTTGGGACATATAAAGTTGAAAGGAAATTTTTTTTATTTTATATTCATGTACACTTTGAAAGAAACATACATTATACACATCAGCTCCCTGTCCTTGTTGCCTTATAGAATTGAACAATAACAATATCACCGCAGTGATTTCCAGAAGAGGCGGATGCTGTTGTGCTTTTCAGAACGAGTCAGAGGGCCAGTCTTTTAGTAAGCAATAAGTTAGAAGTTGATCACAACATATATATATAAATATAATTTAAAAATAAATAAATAAAATATCATAAAAGACCCAAGGCCATATTTACAGGCTAGAAATATGCATATTCAAGTGCCCACACAAACATCAGGATTTATGTAAGAAAACTTGGAGACACACATGAATACTTACCAGCCGGGAAGGACTGGGAGAGGGTCAATACCTCCCCTGGACTACGAGAGGGTAGCCAATCTGGTCTGCATCAGGGCCACGGGATCAGAGCTTAGAAGCTCAACCCTGTTGGGGCCCAGCGGCACTCAGATGATTACAGGGCAATGGACTGCAGCACTTCCACCACATCTGGAACTGCTGTTGGAAGAGTATTTACAGAGCACCTGGAGTACATCCGGGTGTTATAAAAGAGGCCGTGTGTTGATGTGACAAACATATTACATCTCATAAATGATGAACATGACGTACAAGACCTTATTTTAGTTCCCTATTAGGAAGGCCAAAGCTAAGTATTTTTACTAAAGAGCTTTTATGGTTTTTCATCAGTTTATCTTGGCTACCTGTTGTCAGTTCTCAGGGAACTGGCCGACAGGTCAACAGGATCTCAGCCCAAGTTCATTCAATCATGAATGCTGTACTGGAAGCCATTAACCGACTGGTGAGGCACTACATTGAATTTTCATATGATGTAGGTGAACATACATAAAATATAACATAAAAATGCAAATTGTAGCAGTGTCTGTTTTTTCTAATGTAATCAGATTGCTTTACTTCACTCATATTGTCATCCAAGATGTGACTATTAAAATCATGTCTTAGTGGCCTGGATCAACCCATGATTCATTTATTTTGAGGCAAAGTACCTTTTACAGACATGATGGTGCTGTGTGTGGTGGCTGGCTGTTGGTATGGTAATCGGCTGATCCTTCAGTGTTTCCAATGGTCTGTACTATCCATTGTAATAGTAATCATATCATTAGATGTGCTACCTTGAAATCCTCTTGGAAAGACACAAATACAACAGAGTGCTCAGAGAAGCAATGACAGTGATATTTGAAGTTAATATTCAGAATGCTCAAAATTTCGACTTGTATTCAGTATACTTGAATCATAAAATGGAATTTATTCAGCACTTTTTGTTGTCTTATCTGTTTAATGTAAATGTCCATCCATCCATCCATTATCCAACCCACTATATCCTAACTACAGGGTCACGGGTGTCTACTGGAGCCAATCCCAGCCAACACAGGGTGATAGTCAGGAAACAAACAGGGCACACACACACACAGACACACACACGCACACACCAAGCACACACTAGAGACAATTTAGGATCACTAACGTACCTAACCTGCATGTCTTTGGACTTGGGGAGGAAACCAGAGCACCCGGAGGAAACCCACGCAGACACAGGGAGAACATGAAAACTCCACACAGGGAGGACCCAGGAAGCGAACCCAGGTCTCCTAACTGCGAGGCAGCAGCACTACCACTGCGCCCCATGTACATGTCCAGCTATTATTAAATGACATAATTATTGTCATGATAGTTACAATTGCCATTATGACCATCAGTGCCATGTTTTTGGCATAGTGTAAATAAAACTCCATCCAATCTCGTAAATATTAATTTCTTTGACCTAATATCAGTTTTCACACATTAATGATAATATGTAAATACTAGCTGACGCCCACCGTAGCATACGGCGGTGTAAGAATAGGAACGGAAAACGGTGAGAAAGGGATTCAGAACATCAAGAAGAAATAAATAGTTCTTGAAAGATGCAGTTGGGAATGTTGCATGTATCTTGGACTTCCTGGAAATGTGGATTGTAATATGATCGTTTTGCCTACACGTATGTTGTTATTTTCAGCGTTTACTTGCAGTGCGTCCAATCTTAATTTTATTTTTCATAAACTTTTGTTTCTTCATCTTGTAAAGCACTTTGAGCTACACCATTTGTATGAAAATGTGATATAAAAATAAATGTTGTTGTTGTTGTAGTGCCAAGAGTCAGTCCTGTTGGATCCCATGTGATTTGGTAGGGGTTTTTTGCAGGAATTCACAATCCCTACTTTTCAGGATTTCCGTCAGACCTGGAAGTACTTCGTTTGGGTTATGCCCTAGCATAAGTCATTCCGCCTCCTCTGGTGAGTCAGAGATGAGAAGAAGGAAGGAGGTGGATGAGAAAATGGAAGGAGAAAGAAGAAGACTGTACTGTGTATTTGTGTTTGTGTGACCAAGAAGAAACCTGTTGTAAGGTATTTTATAAAAAATGCATATGTTTTTGAACCCGTGATTGTCTGTGTGTTAGTTGTTTCAGGGTTGGAGGCTCAGTGGCGCCCCCTATCCGTCACAGCACACAACTCCAAAAATCAGCTAACAAGCCATCATCATAAGCCCAAAAATCATCATAATCCCTGACAACTTGCTTCTCACGTAGCCTGCTATTGGTGATATCCTCCAATATAGCTAATGCTGCCATTGCCAATTATATAATACAACACAATGCACAAGCTTTTTATAGACAGAATAGATGGACTACACACTAAGGCCGTTAACTTTAAGCGTAATAGGCGGTATTACCAATGTTGAAAACAGTCAGTTAACTGTCATAAAATTAGTTCAAGAACATCAGAATGTGACTGATGAGTCAATGAAATGCACAATTAAATTGGATTTTCTGTTCACTTCATTGTCCTGCCATCTGAAGTCACTAAAATGCCAGTACTGAAAAGGACTCTGTAGGACTTTCAGGTGGTTGAATTTTGCCCTTACATTAAGCCAATTTTCATGCCAAGTTTGTATTTTATAAATCCTGACTTTTCCATTTATGTTTCCAAGAGTAAGAACATTTTATACATGAGCCCCTAAATAATGTTAAACTGCAAAATAAACTAGCATACTGTATATCTGGGATCCACACTTCAACATTATCTTGTGCCGCTCTAAATGACAGTGTTTAATGAAATGATTCTGTACACTATTATACAGTATGGGGTCTTGTAACCTGAAAAAATAAAAATAATACAGTAGCAGGGTCTGAAGTGATGTACCAGCTTTATTCTGTTTAAGTAGATGAGCACAGTGTTTCAAAAACTTCAAGGACTGTGAAGTAGTACAGTAATTTCCACATGTAAATCAAGTAATTACATCCATTGATTTATATTATGATAGTTCAATTTTTCTACTACCTTGTGTTCCTATATTACACTGGGTATTTTGTTCTTACAATATCATTCATCAAGACAACAACATGTTCACTCGAATAACTCAAATTGGACAAAGGTATTTGGTGATGGGGGCTGTCTTACCTGAAAGAGAGAGAAGAACATGATTTGAGATATCTGGAGATCATTGCCTTTTTCCTCCTGAACTTTCCCTGTGCTCTCAACTCAAATGACAATAAGGAGGAGGATCTAACAACATGTTTAACTTTTTTTTTAGACAAAAAAATATAAATTAAAGTATTATACACAGTTGGAAGGTATTGGAATGAAATATACCAAATAATACTGAGCATGAATTTAAAGGAGGGTCTCAGTCTAAATAAATTTGTTGAACAACTAGTAGATGCAGTGGTAGACAAAAGCAAAGCTTATGATCTCACTTACTAAGCCTATAAAAAAGCATTCTGCACCAAAGGTTAATACTAAAGATCAGTATCAGAGTCCTAATGGAGATTTTCTTAGAACACGGTCAAGCAGAGATGTTGTTACAAACTCAAGATGGACTACAATGCTCTGGACACTATGGGACATGTAGCTCTGAATCATGGGCTCTTGTCCTTCCAACCAGAGAGAGACAATGAGCCAATGGACTTTCTAAGATGCAGGTAACTTGGAAACTTTTGCCGCAATTGATTCAGTTGTACAAGTACACCAAGTGGCATTAGAGAGAGCTCCATCCTACTGTCTCCACAGTTAAAGAGGACTGGACTGACCCAAAATGCATTTTGGCATCTTTTAGTGTAAGTTACTGCACCACAGAGGTTTAAAATATAGAAAGGGTTAAGCAACAGATATAGTGACAAGTTTAGTTTTGTTTTTCCCTCTCTTCTTCTTTATGTGTTCTTTCCTTTTCTTTCACTCATCTTTTTCCAAATTATTTGTTAAGTTCTAACTCAAGATATTACATAAAAATGAAAAATTTCTGTGAAGTATAATATGTAACAAACAAGCATTTGTGGTATACTTTTTTTCACACTGAAACTGAAAATTAGACAACCAAATCTAAAGCATATCTGACATAAGTGCGATCCTAAACTTCAAAACAGAAAAAGGTGTTTATTTTGTCTTTTTTCTTTAAACATAACTGATATGTATCTTCATACATACTCTGGATTGTTAAATAATAATAACCTCTTTTATAAATCATAAGAGCTATCCAACCATTTCCTAAAGTGTATGCAATTACTACTATAGCATTTACACTGTATTTTGATTTCCTTTGTCCTCTAGAAGTCAGTTTAACATGTCAAAAGTTTATTTAGAAATGTAATTTCCATAAATATAAAAATATCAGAAATAATTAGTATCTTTGTAAGAACTCAGTGTCACAGATTGTGCTGCCTCTCTTAACTGAATGCTCTGGAAGTGCAAAGGTAAATCTAAATCAGGGAATGAGGACCCGGATGCTTCGAATCCAGTTCTGCTCACTTTGTAATGAACAAGAAGTACATAATACATGATATGCCTAAGAAATGAACCTGCTATCCAGATACAAAACAGCCAAGAAATCTGAAACCTCTCTCTCCACACAGACCAGTTGATGGGGTTTAAAGGGTGACAAAACAAGACAAAGTCTACTTCACCAGTCTCCAAAAATAGAAAGCACCCAGGCATCCATTTAAAGACTTAAAATTCCTGTTTGGCAATTTTAAAGTTTAAAGTTTTAAAAGTTTGATTTATTTCATGGACGCATAGGAGCATCTGCCTTCCCAATCCCATTCTTTAGGTCAAGGGGGTAATGACCCTCTGATTTCAAGAGAACTGCGACCGAAAAGTTGCAATGGTAAAAATAAGCTGAAAAGACCATACTGGGTACATTTAAGTTTTTGTGTTCCTACAGGCTAATAAAACTAGATTTAGATTAATATTAAAAGTGATGAAGTACAGATTGAGGAGATCGTTCGTCCCCCAAACTATGCGACTCTTTAATTCCACCTGGGGGGGTAAACGTTAACATTTAACATTATACATAGTTATTGTCTGTTTTTCACCTGCATTATTATCATTCTTTAATTTAATATTATTTATTGTATCAGTATGCTGCTGCTGAAGAATGTGAATTTCCCATTGGGATTAATAAAGTATCTATCTATCTATCTATCTATCTATCTATCTATCTATCTATCTATCTATCTATCTATCTATCTATCTATCTATCTATCTATCTATCTATCTATCTATCTATCTATCTATCTATCTATCTATCTACAGATTTTTGTTTTATTCCTGAATGTTCAAGATCTCTATCTTGACTGTGAATAATTAATAAAACTTAATTCATCAGACAGATGCAAATTAATAGACAACTATGACTGCCACCTACATGCTGACTTCAAATTGATTACAGTTCAAAATGTCTGCAAATTTTTTAGCTCATGATGACAAGCAGGACAGGATCTGGGGACTTATGTGAACATGATGTACTAAAAAGCAGATGACTATAGAATATGAAGAATCACAAATATGTAATTAAGCTGGCAGCTTCAGCCAGGCAGCCAAATCAAACAAACAGAATTTTCAAAGACACCACTTATAATGCATGAATTTTTAATTTATTACACCAATATTTTGGAATACAATTTGTTGATTTTTGTTGTATTTTTCAAAATGGATGTTATTATGTGACTAGTGAAGGATTTATTTGGTCACCTTATTTGACTTTATAATAAACACTTTAGGGAAAATACTTTTTCATAATCTAGAATGTGACAAGATAGTCAACAAACTGTTTAGTCTCACAGTTCATTTCGCTAAGCACATTCACTTCTGGTTGGCAAAGTGGTGATGTAGGTAGTAGCGTTGCGTCACAACACTTGAACTTCACAGCACATGGGCTTGCCCTGAAGGTTCTGGTTTCTTTCTGCAATACCACAGCCATACTGTTCAGCTGAATGTAAACTATAAATTGCCCCAGAGTGACTGAATGTGGTTCAAAAATTGACTGAAAAATAGACATTTACTTGATATCTAACTAATGCATCAATCAATTTTAAAATCCTGAAAGTATGAAAATGATACTCTCTTTGCATAACATTGGGCCAAATTAGAGTTATCAGTCAAACTTCGGCATGCATAAAGGCAGGAGGCAGACTACCTAGAGAAAGCACAAAAAAGCAAGAACAATGACTGGTATTCAAACCCAGATTCCAGCAGTTTTGAGGCAGTTGGTGAGGCAGCTAATTGGTGCTCCTACTGTAAGCAATGACCATTATCTACTCTCTATATATAAAACCCTAAGCTTAAAAGTGCAACGATTTTATGTGATGTTTTTATGTCACTTTTTAGTCACACTTTAAATTGGACTTATTTTAAAACCTGCTTATATATGTTTGGTATCATTCTTTTCAGATTCTCAGATTCTTATTCCATTTTTAAATTAGAAACTAAAAAATATCAAGAACTCACATCCCGTGAGATAAGACTTAATCAAGAGTGCCAAGAGATTTAACCACGCCTGGGGCCGGAAATAAAAGACAAAGAGTAGGACAGCTGCTGTACAGGCTTTTAAATGTTCAAAGCGCCGCACTTAATGCAGATCACGCGGCACGGCAGCAGCAACAAGCCAGCAGCTGATTGAGCAAAGAGGAGGTTAAAAAAAAAACGTTTTTTGTTTCTCATTGCATTACCATTTAAGAGGGGGTTTCGGAGGAGCGACCGCGTCTCCTTGGGGTGCGTTCAGCTCCCCTCTTTACAATGTGAGTGGCAGACTGGCCGCAACTGGTGGATGGGCGCCCCTAGTTATACAATAAAGAATAACTTAAATAAACTAAATATAATGGAAAACTAAAAATGATTGACTAAGTAGAAAATTGCATGCTGTGAGGTGAATGTACTGGAGTACCAAGAAGAAGGAATGCAGTGGAGTTCTGGAACTAAGAAAATATTTTCAATGGTGGAACTACTATGGAGATGTGTGAATTGCAAGACCAAATTAAAATAATACAAACTGTCAGTCAGTATCCATCCCGCTATATCCAAGCACAGGGTCACGGGGGCCTGATGGAACTGATCCCAGCCAGTACAGGGTGCAAGGCAGGAACAAATCCCAGGCAGGGTGCTAGCCCACCGCAGGGCACACACACACACACACTAGGGACAATTTAGGATCGCCAATGCTCATAACCTGTATGTCTTTGGACTGTGGGAGGAAACCGGAGCACCTGGATTAAACCCACGCAGACACGGGGAGAACATGCAAACTCCATGCCGGGAGAACCTAGGAAGCAAACCCGGGTCTCCTTACTGCGAGGCAGCAGCGCTACCACTGCGCCACCGTTCCGCCCTCATTTTAAATCTTTTAGTAAAATTTCAAAGCAAAACAGTTCACATTAATATAGAGAAAAACTGATATTGAAAGAAAAGTTCTTGTTTAAAGAAAGTTCTGTGTAAGGTTTACTTATCTTGTTTCATGTTTCTCCAAGTTTGGTCATACAGTTGTACTTTCAAATGTTCATATCAAAATGGTTAGAATAGCTTTATGCCGATCTACTTTTTGTAAATTTATATAACAGTCCATGCTAGCAATAAGACTGGTTCCTAACTGGGTCAATTAACACTCAGTTTTACAGATAAAGCAAAGAAAGTTCTATTTCTTGTTAACTTACACGGGGCAAAAGACTATACGATATTCTAGGTAGTTGGAAGAAACTGATATTCTATTACTGAAATTAAGCAAACAAATAAATGTAACTTTAATATTACTTTCTTAGATGGCTCTTACGTGGAGTGTTCAGAACCCACGATGACACCTCAACATGGTACCCAGAACAGTTTCCGAGGTGTCTGTCTGGAGAAGAAAAGGGAGAAAGAAATTCCATGAAATCAATACGGGGTGGCCGATTTTAAGTCACAGAATATGGCTTCAGTGTCAGGTGTCCATTTCACCATATTCAGTGCCGTTTTCTTTGTCACTATGATTAAAGGTACAGCCCTTTTGGAAGACTAGGGTATGAGCCTCCTATAGCACCCTACAAGTACTAGGAAGGCTTGGACTTGCCTTTTATTTTGGACCAGTAACGAATGGCTGCAAATTTTGACCCTGAGGCTTGACGTGTCCTCCTTCCATTATATAGCCTAAATATTTGGATTTGGTAAGTTCAAAATAAAACATTTTGGGATTGACCTGGGATTGTCTCCCAGGTAGAATTCACAAAGTTGGGAACTCCAGTTATAAATTTGTGTCTGCGCCTACTACGCCTTTTGGATACGTTCCTTAACCGGGGCCATAGCCTCAAAAAGCGGTCGCGTAAGTCTGCAACATATTCAATGATGTTGTGGGACGAGGGTATTGCTTCCCCTCCCAACCTTCCTGAATTAGATTGAGTAGACCCCAAGGCTGTCTCTCATAGAGGAGCTCAAAAGGCGAGAAGCCTGTCATTAATGCATGCTGGACTTCCCAGAAGGCAAATAAGACAAGGGGTAGGAGTTGAACCCAGTCCTTCCCATTCGTTCGCACTACCTTCCTCAAAATTTGTTTGAACGTTCAACCAGTCTGTCTGTCTGGGAATGGTGTACCAATGTTTTGATGCAGAGTAGTTTGGCCACCTCCTTGAAGGTGGCGGTGGTGAAAGGTGCCCCTTGGCCTGTATGGACTTACTTGAGATGTCAACCCTCATAAAGACCCCTGCCAGTTTCTGGGCAGTGATTTTTGAGTTAGCCACCAGTTGGAGTATGGCCTCTGAATATCATGTAGTGTAATCCATGAGGACAAGAATATACTTGTGGTTCTTAGACGAGGGTTCAAGCAGAGTGAAGATGTCTATGCTGATCTGTACACATGGGATATCAGTTATCAGCTGGAGAACAAGAGGTGCACAGTCTTGCTGAGGGATTTGTGCTAGGTGACACTCCAGACAAGTGGTGCACCTCCTTGTGCATGCTGGGCCATTAGAAGCATACAGGATTTTTTTCAGCCCTTAAGTGGCCCCGTAGCACATGGGCATGAGCCAAATCACAGATCTTACACTGATAGGAGCAAGGAACAAAGAATTGTTTCTTGTCTCACCTTCTGTCTTGGCTACCCAATATAATAAATCTTTATCCAAGACAAGGTGGAACATGGATGGTGTGGACTGCAGCAACAACATTCCCTGCAAACTTCAAGGAATCATCATTCCATTGCTTGTGTTTAAAGGAAGCAGAGAGTGTCTGAATCCAGATCTGCATGGAGGCTGTGCTGGTATAGCAGCCTGTGTTAATATTATTAGCCAGCATTGGTATATTCCTTAACCCCCCCCCTGCCTTTTAATTGATACATATTGATATGACTCTAGCTCTGTTTTTATTACTGGCACTGCCTTAGTCTTAGTTTTACATCCTGCCATATTGTACTTTAGGTTAAAGAGATTATCAACTTTTTACCTTCAAGTTGTCATTGGTTATCACATTTTAATATATTGTAAAGTCCTGTCAGGAAATCCTTCCATCCATCCATCCATCCATTGTCTCCCGCTTATCCGAGGTCGGGTCGCGGGGGCAGCAGCTTGAGCAGAGATGCCCAGACTTCCCTCTCCCCGGCCACGTCTTCTAGCTCTTCCGGGAGAATCCCAAGGCGTTCCCAGGCCAGTCGAGAGACATAGTCCCTCCAACGTGTCCTGGGTCTTCCCCGGGGCCTCCTCCCGGTTAGACGTGCCCGGAACACCTCACCAGGGAGGCGTCCAGGAGGCATCCTGATCAGATGCCCGAGCCACCTCATCTGACTCCTCTCGATGCGGAGGAGCAGCGGCTCTACTCTGAGCCCCTCCCGGATGACTGAGCTTCTCACCCTATCTTTAAGGGAAAGCCCAGACACCCTGCGGAGGAAACTCATTTCAGCCGCTTGTATTCGCGATCTTGTTCTTTCGGTCACTACCCATAGCTCATGACCATAGGTGAGGGTAGGAACATAGATCGACTGGTAAATTGAGAGCTTCGCCTTGCGGCTCAGCTCCTTTTTCACCACGACAGACCGATGCAGCGCCCGCATTACTGCGGATGCCGCACCGATCCGCCTGTCGATCTCACGCTCCATTCTTCCCTCACTCGTGAACAAGACCCCGAGATACTTGAACTCCTCCACTTGGGGCAGGATCTCGCTACCAACCCTGAGAGGGCACTCCACCCTTTTCCGGCTGAGGACCATGGTCTCGGATTTGGAGGTGCTGATTCTCATCCCAGCCGCTTCACACTCGGCTGCGAACTGATCCAGAGAGAGCTGAAGATCACGGCCTGATGAAGCAAACAGGACAACATCATCTGCAAAAAGCAGTGACCCAATCCTGAGCCCACCAAACCGGACCCCCTCAACGCCCTGGCTGCGCCTAGAAATTCTGTCCATAAAAGTTATGAACAGAATCGGTGACAAAGGGCAGCCCTGGCGGAGTCCAACTCTCACTGGAAATGGGTTCGACTTACTGCCGGCAATGCGGACCAAGCTCTGGCACCGATCGTACAGGGACCGAACAGCCCTTATCAGGGGGGCCGGTACCCCATACTCTCGGAGTACCCCCCACAGGATTCCCCGAGGGACACGGTCGAATGCCTTTTCCAAGTCCACAAAACACATGTAGACTGGTTGGGCAAACTCCCATACACCCTCCAGGACCCTGCTAAGGGTATAGAGCTGGTCCACTGTTCCGCGACCAGGACGAAAACCACACTGTTCCTCCTGAATCCGAGGCTCGACTATCCGACGGGCCTTCCTCTCCAGGACCCCTGAATAGACTTTTCCAGGGAGGCTGAGGAGTGTGATCCCTCTGTAGTTGGAACACACCCTCCGATCCCCCTTCTTAAAGAGGGGGACTACCACCCCGGTCTGCCAATCCAGAGGCACTGTCCCTGATGTCCATGCGATGTTGCAGAGGCGTGTCAACCAAGACAGTCCTACAACATCCAGAGCCTTGAGGAACTCCGGGCGTATCTCATCCACCCCCGGGGCCCTGCCACCAAGGAGTTTTTTGACCATCTCGGTGACCTCAGTCCCAGAGATGGGGGAGCCCACCTCTGAGTCCCCAGGCTCTGCTTCCTCATTGGAAGGCATGTTAATGGGATTGAGGAGGTCTTCGAAGTACTCCCCCCACCGACCCACAACGTCCCGAGTCGAGGTCAGCAGCGCACCATCCCCACCATATACAGTGTTGACATTGCACTGCTTCCCCTTCCTGAGACGCCGGATGGTGGACCAGAATCTCCTCGAAGCCGTCCGAAAGTCGTTCCCCATGGCCTCCCCAAACTCCTCCCACGCCCGAGTTTTTGCCTCAGCAACCACCAAAGACGCATTCCGCTTGGCCTGCCGGTACCTATCAGCTGCCTCCAGGGTCCCACAGGACAAAAGGGTCCTGTAGGACTCCTTCTTCAGCTTGACGGCATCCTTTACCGCCGGTGTCCACGAACGTGTTCGGGGATTGCCGCCACGACAGGCACCGACCACCTTACGGCCACAGCTCTGGTCAGCTGCCTCAACAATAGAGGCACGGAACATGGCCCATTCGGACTCAATGTCCCCCACCTGCCTCGGGATGTGGTCGAAGTTCTGCCGGAGGTGGGAGTTGAAGCTACTTCTGACAGGGGGCTCTGCCAGACGTTCCCAGCAGACCCTCACAACACGTTTGGGCCTACCACGCCTGACCAGCATCCTCCCCCACCATCGAAGCCAACTCACCACCAGGTGGTGATCAGTTGACAGCTCCGCCCCTCTCTTCACCCGAGTGTCCAAGACATGTGGCCGCAAGTCCGACGACACGACCACAAAGTCGATCATCGAACTGAGGCCTAGGGTGTCCTGGTGCCAAGTGCACATATGAACACCCCTATGCTTTAACATGGTGTTCGTTATGGACAATCCGTGATGAGCACAGAAGTCCAATAACAAAACACCGCTCGAGTTCAGATCGGGGGGGCCATTCCTCCCAATCACGCCCTTGCAGGTCTCACTGTCATTGCCCACGTGAGCATTGAAGTCTCCCAGCAGAACGAGGGAGTCTCCAGAAGGTATGCCCTCTATCACCCCCTCCAGGGACTCCAAAAAGGGTGGGTACTCCGAACTGCTGTTCGGTGCATACGCACAAACAACAGTTAGGACCCGTCCCCCCACCCGAAGGCGAAGGGAGGCTACCCTCTTGTCCACCGGGGTAAACCCCAATGTACAGGCTCCAAGTTGGGGGGCAATAAGTATACCCACACCCGCTCGGCGCCTCTCACCGGGGGCAACTCCAGAGTGGTACAGAGTCCAGCCCCTCTCAAGGAGATTGGTTCCAGAGTCCAAGCTGTGCATCAAGGTGAGTCCGACTATATCTAGCCGGAACCTCTCAACTTCGCGCACTAGCTCAGGCTCCTTCCCGTTCAGAGAGGTGACATTCCATGTCCCAAGAGCCAGCTTCTGTAGCCGAGGATCGGACCGCCAAGGTCCCCGCCTTCGGCCACCACCCAACTCACACTGCACCCGACCTCCTTGGCCCCTCCCATAGGTGGTGAGCCCATGGGAAGGGGGACCCACGTTGCCTCTTCGGGCTGTGCCCGGCCGAGCCCCATGGGTGCAGGCCCGGCCACCAGGCGCTCGCCATCGAGCCCCACCTCCAGGCCTGGCTCCAGAGTGGGGCCCCGGTGACCCGCGTCCAGGCAAGGGAAAACGCCGTCCAAAATTGTTTTTTATCATAGGAGGTTTTGTTTAACCGCTCTTTGTCTCATCCCTCACCTAGGACCAGTTTGCCTTGGGTGGTCCTACCAGGGGCATAAAGCCCCGGACAACAGAGCTCCTAGAATCATTGGGACACGCAAATCCCTCCACCACGATAAGGTGACGGTTAAAGGAGGGGGTCAGGAAATCCTACATTAAAGTATATGGATTTGACTGTCTTGGTGAGTAAAGCTTTCAGTCCACATACACTACATCCAGTGGGGCAACACACACTCAGGATGGACTGGGTCTTAGGAGAGATGCATTGCTAATACAGCGTTCAGGAATGGAATAGAGGCTAATGAATTAATCGTGATTACCTGGGATGGCACCAGGTCAGGGGCCAGGAGCGTATTCACATCTATCAACATGAAATTGGATTTCCTGCTCCATTCATTGGCATCGTATTGAGTGTCCATGCCCTTACCATCTCTTTTGCATGGATGGGGTTCACCTTCAGGCAAGGCTTCCTCATTTATGGTCAGACTTTGTGACCAGTTGCAAACTAGTATCATGGCATGGGGAGACCACCATTTGTAGCACCACCATTTGCAATTGCCACAATACATCTTGTACAGGGAGACAGGAAACTGCGGTAGTATACTGCCAGGCCTTACTTTGTATACATGACATGCTGGCCCCTTCTCCATCACAAAGGTGATGTTGCTGGTAGAATCATATAAGGCGTGTACCTTGTATCCACTGACTCAAGTGGGACCTGAAAAGGGAACCATAAGAGGGTTAGGTGCGACTGCAAAATAGTACCTCTTTTCATGTGTCCACCCACCCACCCCATGTGTCCCTGTTTTCAGGTATCTGTCTCTGGTTCTTTGGGGCTTGTACCACTTCTCTGGGCTTGAAATGTCCTGCTGCATTGCTTCTCATCAGGTCTTTCAGTCTGGAGAGGCTGATGGTGGCGTTCAATAACCTCGACCAGCCCCTCCATGTCTGTCCAGGACTGACGGAACACCTGGTCAACTAGGTATTCCAGGAGGGCATGGACAAGGAAATCTGCCGCCACTAGTTCCATGACTCCTTTGGCTGTATATCTCCAGGATGCAGCCAGTGAGCCAGCCTGCCCCACAAATTGAAGGCTTGAGTGCAAGTGGGGCACTCAGCGTCGAAGCTTCATTCCCCATAGCGCTGCACTTGACAAACAGGAGTGAAGCCATATTGGGCTACTATTACCCTCTTCAGGGTGGTATAATCAGCTGGTGCGTTTTCCTTAAAATTATAAAACGCCTGTTGCACTTTCACTGTTGGGCAGAGTGCAAGTAGATGTGCTCATTCCCATTGAGGCCAACAGTGTCAGGCAGCAGTGTGCTCAAAACTTAGCAGATATAACTCAATGTCATGACTCATTTGGGCTGGTCCCTTTCCTTGTCAGATGTGTTTGGCTTCTGTAGCCTCACATCATTCTTGAGTTCCTGCCAGGTCTACCTGTTGGGCAGCAACCTGAATTTGTAACTGGTTTACATGGTCTAGCAGTTGTTGGACCAGTTCTGCCAGGTTGGTGAGGTCTGCCATTGTTCTGTGCAAAATCTTGCCAACTGCGCCACCTGTCGAGTGAAGGACATGACCCAAGTGGTCAGGCTCATCCTATTGTTCAAGTTCGGCTGGCTTGGCTTTGTGACTATTCGCAACCTTGTATCACGGCGTAGAGAGACCACTATTTGTGCCAACTGGGCCACTGTCTTTACTTGAAATAAAAAGAAAACTAAAAATGATAGGTGTGTGATACTGTAGAAGTACCAAATACTAAGGCTTTAGCCACTGGCATCATAGGCTTTGGAGAGTGGTCTTTGTACAGGATCAGAGCTAAGTAAAATGTATGCCACTTTTCAGGAGCACCTCGCTTTTATAGTTCCTGGACTCATAAAGGCATGGTCAGTTGCCCTCAGTGTCCGTCTTCTGGGAGTTGTGGGTGATAAGAGAGATACAGGAGTTAGCGATCGTGGCCCCCTGGTGTCCAAGAGTAGTAGTGCTTACCTCAGATGGGCCCTGAAAGTATAATAACACTGCCTCTCAAGACTGACTTAGGAGTGCATTATAGTAATCTAGGCAACTAAAACAAAAGCTCGATCTAATTTTTCAGTGTCTTGTAAAATTTATAAGACTTCTAACATTTGCTGTATCCTTAAGTGCAAAAATGCAGACCAAGTGATGTGGTTAATATGTGATTTAAAGTTCAGGTCAGAATCAATAATCACCTCTATATTTTTTACATCCGCCTTGACTTTTAAGCATAAGGGATCAAGTTTATTTCTGATACCCTTGCTATATCCATGTTTGCCAATCACCAAGATTTCTGTTTTCTCCTTATTTAGTTTGAGAAAGTTACTACTCATCTAATAGGAAATACTGCTAAGACAGTGGATCAGAGAGCCAAGAGCGTCAGGGTCATCAGGCGCTATCGATAAATAAAGCTGTGTGTTATCTGCTTAGCTGTGATACCTCACCTTGTCCTAATGGAAGCATGTTGATTGAAAAAAGCAGCTGACCCACAAAGTATCCTTTTGATACACCATACACAATATCATGGGTCTATGAACTACAATCACCACAACTAACAAAGAATTTTCTACCTGTTAGCAAGACTGAAACCAATTTAAGACGCTGGTGGGGAGGCTCACCCATTGTCTAAAGCAATTTATAAGAATACTCTGGTCTGTGGTGTCTAATACTGAACTCAAATGTAACAGAACAAGAACAGATTGACAGACCCTTTCCTCATTAACCTGCAAATTATTTACTACTTTAACCAGTGCAGTTCTGTACTATAATTTGCTCTAAAACTTGACTGAAACGTATCAAGAAAAGAATGTTAAATTAAGTAATCATTTAGGTGCTTAATTACTGCCTTCTCTAGAATTTTAGTTACGAAAGGCAGGTTAGAAAATGGTCTAAAGTTATCAAAAACAGAGGAGTTGAGATTATTTTTCTTGATCAGAGGTTTAACAACTGTAGTCTTAAAACAGTCATGGAAGGTCCCCATATCTAATGATGAGTTCATTATATCAAGTACAGTGTCAATTAGCACATCAGGGACTCTTTGGAAAAAGCATGTTGGTATTGGGTCATGGTGCAGGTGGAGAATTCAGTTGAGAAATAATTCTACATAGTTAGGTTAGATCTATTCCAGCGAAATAATTTAACTTGTTTAAAATGGAATGCCGGGATTCAATCGGGTTAACTGTGAGAGGATGTACTATATTATTTCTAGAATGATTTATTTTAGCTTTAAAAAATATAGCAAAAGCCTCACAAGTTTCACTAGTAGTTTTTAGAAGGCATTCCATTGAGTGGGCTGGGTTTAGAAGACAATCAATAGTTGAGAATAAAATTCTTGAATTACCAGGATTATTGTTTGTAATTTTAGAGAAATAGAACGATCTATCAAGGTGGACTACGTTGTTGTATTCAGTTATTTTAGCCTTCAATATTTCAAATGGACTATCAGTTTAGTTTAGGATATTTTCCTTCATTTCGGTCACACCATTGTAGAAATAGCAATGCTTTTTGTACATGTAAATACCACCCCCGCCCCCCAACAATGTCAGGGCATCATAATGTTTGGAACAGTTGGCTTAAGAGGTGTTTGTAATTACTCAGGTGTGTTTGCTTGTTTCATTAGTGCAGGCCTAAGGTACCTGGTTTTGTGTCTACCTATAGACTACCTTTGAAGTCTGTAGCTGTCATTGTTCAACATAAGGGCAAGAACTGTGCCAATGAAAGTCAAAGAAGCCAGTATGAGGCTGAAAAACAAGAATAAAACCATTTGAGACATCAGTAAAACCTTAGAATTACCTAAATCAACTGTCTGGAATATCATTAAGAAGAAAGAACACATTGGTAAGATCAGTAATCGCAAAGGGACTGGTGGGCCAAAAAAGACCTCCTCTGTTGATGACTGAAGAATCCTCACTATTGTAAAGACAAAGTTTCAAACACCTGTCCAACAGATCAGAAACAGTCTTCAGGTGGCAAATGTTTATGTGTCAGGGACTACTATCTTCGGAAGACTTTTTGAACAGAAATACAGAGGCCACACTGCAAGATGCAAATCACTAGTTAGTCACAAAAACAGGATGGCCAGATTACAGTTTGCAAAAAAGTACTTAAAAGAGCCTGCAGAATTCTGGAAATAGGTCTTGTGGACAGACGAGACAATAATGAATATGTATGAGAGTGATGGCAACAGCAAAGTGTGGAGACAGAAAGGAACTGCAAAAGATCCAAAGCATACCACCTCATCTGTTAAACATGGTGGTGAACGTGTTATAGCTTGGGCATGTATGGATGCCATAGGTACTGGCACATTCTTTTCACTGATGATGGAACAGCTGATGGCAGTTGCAGAATGAATTCTGAGTTGTATCAAAACATCTTATCTGCTCAGCTTTCAGTAACTGCCTTCAAACTCATTGGACAATGCTTCATCCTACAACAAGATAATGATCCCAAACATACTGCTAAAGCAATACAGGACTTTTTCAAAGCTAAAAATGGAAAATTCTTGAATGACCAAGCCAGTCACCTGATATAAATGGAATTGTGCATGCCTTTCATATGCTGAAGAGAAAACCTAAGTAGACACACCCCTAAAACAAGCAGGAGCTGAAGCAGGAGCATTAGAGGCTTGGCAGAGTATCACAAGAGAAGATACTAAGCACCTGGTGATGAATAGCAGACTTCAAGTAGTCATTGAATCCATAGATATGCAACAAAATACTGAATATGACTACTTTAATATACCTGCCATTGCTATGTCCCAAACATTATAGAGCACATACACAGTGTGCTCCATAATGTTTAGGACAAAATCACATTTTTCTTTGATTTATCTGTCTGCTCTACAGTTTAAAATTGCAAATCAAACAATTCAGATGTGATTAAAGTGCACGTTGCAGACTTTAACGTAAGTGTATTTGTATACATTTCAGTCACACCATGTTGAAATTACAACACTTTTTATACACAGTCCCCCATTTCCGGGTACCATAATGGGTGTTATTCTTGCTTTACAGTCTCATAATGGCTTCTTTGACTTTCATTGGCAAAGCTCTTGTCCCCAAGCTTTCAAGCTTTATAACACACTGGTTAGACCTCACCTGGAGAATTGTGTACATCTTTGGTCTCCAGGTTACAAAAAGAACATACCAGTAATAAAAAAAGTCCAGAGAAGCACGACTAGGCTGATTTCCAGGGATACAGGGGATGAATTATGAGGAAAGACCGAAGTATTTAAAATTATGAAGCTAATTAGCACAGTGGATTGAGACTGTTATTTTAAATGAGTTCAACGAGGACATGGGAACACAGATGGAAACTTGTTAAGGTTAAATTTTGCACAAACATTAGGAAGTTTTTTTTTTTTTTTTTTTTTTACCCAGAGAGCACATGGAATAAGACACCAAGTAGTGTGGTAGACAGGGAGTTTCAAAACTAGACTTGATGTTATTTTGGAAGAATTAAGTTGATAGGACAAGCATGCTTTGTTAGACTGGCCTTTTCTCATCTAGATGTTCACTTTGACCAAGTCTGTAGGTAGTAGCAAGCCTAGGTATCTTATGTCTGCACTAATGAAGCAATGACACACACTTGAGCAATCTCAAACACTTGTGGAACCAATATGCCCAAAATTTTTTGCCCTGAAATAGGGTGACTATGCAGAAAAATGTTGTAATTTCTATATGGCATGACTGAAATTTTTAAAAATACTCTTAGTTAAAGTCTTTAATCATGTCTGAATTGTTTGATTTGTAATTTTAAACTGTGGAGCAGAGGTATATGTACATGTGTGTATAGAGAGTGGGGGGGGGGGAGGGGGGGGGGGAGTCAGAGTGCTTTAAAAAATCCCTTTAGCCTATAATCATTTTTGCAACAGCGTGGATTTCCTAAATGTTAGCACTGCTACCTCTCAGCTCTAGTGATTTTGATTTAAATATTGAATTATTACTGTCTATATGGGGTTTGTGTGATTCACCGTTTTATGCTTTGGTTTTCTTTTATTTCTCTAGATTTCTTTCCATATCCCAAAGATATGTTTATTAGTTTCTTCATCCATCCATCCATTTTCCAACCCGCTGAATCCAAACACAGGGTCACGGGGGTCTGCTGGAGCCAATCCCAGCCAACACAGGGCACAAGGCAGGAACCAATCCTGGGCAGGGTGCCAACCCACCGCAGGACACACACAAACACACCCACACACCAAGCACACACTAGGGCCAATTTAGAATCGCCAATCAACCTAACCTGCATGTCTTTGGACTGTGGGAGGAAACCGGAGTGCCCAGAGGAAACCCACGCAGACACGGGGAGAACATGCAAACTCCACGCAGGGAGGACCCGGGAAGCGAACCCAGGTCCCAAGGTCTCCCAACTGCGAGGCAGCAGCGCTACCCACTGCGCCACCGTGCTGCCCTATTAGTTTCTTTGGAAACTAAAAATTAAGCCTATGCAAATGTATCTATGATGGACTAGCGCACTATCCAGGTTTGTTTCCTACTTTGCAGCTTAAGATCCTGGGCAAGATTTGTAATGAGATCCAATAATAATATATGGAGGGATAAAAAGGAAGTATGGCTGGGTAATATGGCATGATACAATACACTGTCATTTTTAATATGTGCAATCTTTAATCTGCATTTGAATGCCACTGACTGACAATTCACAGAGAGCAAATTTGATTTTTCTGTTGCCTAAAATGTCACTTTAAGTGATTCTGCCAAGCTAAAGTCTCAGTTGATTGGGTGTCTAGATTACATTGTTCTTGTAAAGTTCCAAATTTCACTAACAGTAACTGGCAGTAAAACCTCAAAATCGCAAAACATTAGCTAGTATTATTTAAAGATATCTTTACAGTATTTGACAGGCATGATTTCCCTCTCAATAACAGAATTACGCCACTCATAATATTTTCAGCACACAATGCTAAGAGCAATATGATTTGACATATTTATATTCAGTGTTCAAAGATTTTGAATTTCAGGTGTAGTTATGGCCACCAGAATGCTGCATTTATCAAAGGCACCTTCAGATTATTGAGTTAGATAAAAATTTAAATTGTTTTAATTGAATATATTGTGCAGGTGTTGCCGTGCTCCATTTGAAAATCACTCGCATCTTCTTGTGAAATGACTTTTCAGGACTGACCGAGTCATTCCACGAAATAAGTATTAAAAGTAAATTAGCAGAAAAAAATAAAGCAAAACTGCAAAGAAACCAAACCAAATTTGAAAATATTCCAGTAGTAAGTATCTTTGACCAGGAGGTCTCCTTCTAGTTGTTGCCTGAAAACAAGAATACTGCTACTTTTTGTAATAACACAAGCAGTGAAAGTGCAATGCCTTGTTGTCTTCAAAATGAAATAACAAATTAAAACAATTTAATTTGCAAGAATGTTTTTTTTTTTTTGAAGGATCCTTCAACGATTATTAAAGGATAATTAAGAAAAAGGAGTATTCTCAGTTGAATTAACTACAATGAATCACAATTCATGCTTGATCAGAATGTATCCTAATGGGTGGGGTGCTAAAGTGCCTTATGTTAGTCTTCTCAGAACATTACTTATTCCCCACAGACAATTTATTTGCTATGCCTAAATGATGGGAAGATAACTTTTCTTTGTAAAATTATAGCTAAAAATATGAAAACTGATGGAGGCTGGTTAAAGAGTAAAGTAACAGTCCTGAATTTTGTGTGTAACTTTTACCCTTTTCAGGATAAAATTAAAAAAAATTAATTAAAACCCTTTGCTGAAGGGTCCAACGGAGTAGGATCCTTTCTGGCAGTAATGAGATTTGAACCAGCAACCTTTGAGATACCAGCGCAGATCTTCAGCCACAGAGCCATCAATAGATTAGATTAGATAAACTTTATTAAAATGTCTCATTTTACTTGACTTGTCACTTAATTTCAAAGGGAAATGTAGAATCCTAACCCTAGTGTAGATGTAACTATTGGAATCAGAGAAGAAGTCTTCAGTTTTTCTGGATTTTCTGGTGTGAAGCACCACAGGCCATACAATACTTATTTTAAATCTTTATTGCATGATACAACCAATACTGCTATCAATGGAAATGGCTGGGTATTATTACTTACCTGGACATTTTACCAGGTAACAAAATGGAAGGCAAAGGGCCCAAATGATATTTATTTACATTTTTTGCTTTTTTGTTTTTTTTACAACAGGCCATTGTTTCCGAGACACTTAATGGGGTAAAAGACAGTGTTTGATATGCTTCTTTGTCACAAAGTTGAAGGACTACTGTATTGGCTGATTTATTAAATTGTTCATTTTAATGCTTTTATGCACAGAAATGGTGCAGATCAGTCCAGATGAATAGGTGTGTGTCAAACAAACATGGATTGTTGTAATGATTGTTGTAATGCTTAGTGTGCCTTTTTGTTTTTTTTACAATTCTTGTGATAACCAGTAATTACAAAAATAATGCTGGACCCTTGATAGTTTATTATGGATGAAGCCTTAATTGACAAAAAAAATTCAAAATGGAAGCACAAGGACAAAACTTGAAAAATCCTCCACGTATGCATAGACAACAGACCTGTCAGAACTATGTGACACTTCTAGTTTTCTAAATCAATTCAGGGTAGGGTAAACAATCCAAAAATACTTTTCATGACTATTGACAGGTTCTTAAACTCACTCCCAAATGCAAGCTGGCACAGTAATGCATCTCGACTAAACTGTAAAGAATTTGCTTCATTTCTGAATAAAAAATGTACACATACTGTACATTAGCTGGTATTATGCAGCTGTCTGTTTAATTACAATGCATTGCTTTGGTACACTTACAACTTGAATTTAGACTAGACTTTAAAATCTATTGATTAAAATCTAAAAGTTTTTTTAAAGCAATGCTTACTTTAACTCCCCCAGTCATCCATCCGTTCTTATCTAAATATTTCTCAATAAACATTCTTCAAATGAGAATAGTGAAGTGGCCAAAGGTCATTACTTCTTTTAATGAAAAAATTACTATTATTAATTTCACTAAAAGCTTTTCAATTGTAAATAAAACTGTGCTTCACTATCTTTTCTTAAGAAATTTTGGGTATTCATATCACCTTAAGAAGTATCCCCTTAATTTATTTAGATATTTACTTTTTTTTTACTTAATTGATATATTTTAATATTTATTTATTATAAGGTAAAGAGCACAATCATTAGAGGTCAGATTTATTAAAGTTACATACACACAAAAAGGGACACGAATTTTCCGTACACAACTCTCCACACAAGAGTTGGGATTTATAAAAGAAAATATGCTGGCAGAACTTGCCTGTGTTTACAGCAACTTTGACTCTTCCATATGCAACATTTCAAAGAAACTGGAAATGACGACACCTTTGATCTAGTAGGAAAATGTTACCAAACAAACTAAATCTTTACTCAATTGTATAATAATTCATATCCCAAATCCATTATAATAAAGTCTGTTTACATGACAAACATATTAAACCCTAAATGTGATGAATATGATGTATGGACTTATTTTTGTTCCCTTTTAAGAGTGCCAATGCTGTGTATTCTAACTAAAGAACATTTTTGTTTTTTAGTCAATTTACAGTGGTGTGAAAAACTATTTGCCCCCTTCCTGATTTCTTATTCTTTTGCATGTTTGTCACACAAAATGTTTCTGATCATCAAACACATTTAACCATTAGTCAAATATAACACAAGTAAACACAAAATGCAGTTTTTAAATGATGGTGTTTATTATTTAGGGAGAAAAAAAATCCAAACCTGTGTGAAAAAGTAATTGCCCCCTTGTTAAAAAATAACCTAACTGTGGTGTATCACACCTGAGTTCAATTTCCGTAGCCACCCCCAGGACTGATTACTGCCACACCTGTTTCAATCAAGAAATCACTTAAATAGGAGCTGCCTGACACAGAGAGTAGACCAAAAGCACCTCAAAAGCTAGACATCATGCCAAGATCCAAAGAAATTCATGAACAAATGAGAACAGAAGTAATTGAGATCTATCAGTCTGGTAAAGGTTATAAAGCCATTTCTAAAGCTTTGGGACTCCAGCGAACCACAGTGAGAGCCATTATCCACAAATGGCAAAAACATGGAACAGTGATGAACCTTCCCAGGAGTGGCCGGCCGACCAAAATTACCCCAAGAGCGCAGAGACGACTCATCTGAGAGGTCACAAAAGACCCCAGGACAACGTCTAAAGAACTGCAGGCCTCACTTGCCTCAATTAAGGTCAGTGTTCACGACTCCACCATAAGAAAGAGACTGGGCAAAAACGGCTTGCATGGCAGATTTCCAAGACGCAAACCACTGTTAAGCAAAAAGAACATTAGGGCTCGTCTCAATTTTGCTAAGAAACATCTCAATGATTGCCAAGACTTTTGGGAAAATACCTTGTGGACTGATGAGACAAAAGTTGAACTTTTTGGAAGGCAAACGTCCCGTTACATCTGGCGTAAAAGGAACACAGCATTTCAGAAAAAGAACATCATACCAACAGTAAAATATGGTGGTGGTAGTGTGATGGTCTGGGGTTGTTTTGCTGCTTCAGGACCTGGAAGGCTTGCTATGATAGATGGAACCATGAATTCTACTGTCTACCAAAAAATCCTGAAGGAGAATGTCTGGCCATCTGTTCGTCAACTCAAGCTGAAGCGATCTTGGGTGCTGCAACAGGACAATGACCCAAAACACACCAGCAAATCCACCTCTGAATGGCTGAAGAAAAACAAAATGAAGACTTTGGAGTGGCCTAGTCAAAGTCCTGACCTGAATCCAATTGAGATGCTATGGCATGACCTTAAAAAGGCGGTTCATGCTAGAAAACCCTCAAATAAAGCTGAATTACAACAATTTTGCAAAGATGAGTGGGCCAAAATTCCTCCAGAGCGCTGTAATAGACTCATTGCAAGTTATCGCAAACGCTTGATTGCAGTTATTGCTGCTAAGGGTGGCCCAACCAGTTATTAGGTTCAGGGGGCAATTACTTTTTCACACAGGGCCATGTAGGTTTTGGATTTTTTTTTCTCCCTAAATAATAAAAACCACCATTTACAAACTGCATTTTGTGTTTACTTGTGTTATATTTGACTAATGGTTAAATGTGTTTGATGATCAGAAACATTTTGTGTGACAAACATGCAAAAGAATAAGAAATCAGGAAGGGGGCAAATAGTTTTTCACACCACTGTATACTTGTTGTCACTTCTCAGGGAACTGGCTGACAGACAGTATCTCAGTTAAGCTTCACTCCATCAAGCTGACTGTGCTGGATGCCATCAACTGACCAAAGAGGAGCTACATTCAGTTTTCATATGGTGTGAGTGTACATACATAAACTATAACATGCTTTTGCCAACATAAAAATGCCATTTGCAGCAGTGCCGGGTTCTCCTAATATAATCGGAGCAATTTACTGCACTCATATTGCAATAAGGGCACCTAGCAAGAATGAAGCTGCTTTTGTTATCATAAGCAGTTACACATGATACATTGTTACATTAATGCACGAGTCATCTGTGATGTCAAGGTGAGAGTGATAATTGTCGTAGCTTGAGTCATTTATTTTGAAGTAGTTTTGGCAGACATGATGGTACTGCACAAGGTGGCTAAGTTGTTGGTAAGATAACTTTCTGAACCCTCAGTGTTCCATATGGCCTGTACCATTCATCATAACAGCAATCACATCATTACATGTGCCAGGTGATAGTGGCTACCCACTCAGACGTTGCACTTATGCCTTTAGATACATTAGATACAGAAGGTGGTGTTTCGATGTGTTTTATAAATGAGACCACTGATTATTACAGCAAGCAGCAATGGCTAACCTAAAGTGAAATTTAAAAGATAATAAAAAGAAGTTTACAAACAACAATGCACATGAAGGCAATCAGCAATTTGCACTCTGTGGCATCTCCAAAAATTTCAAAACATTAAGTGAAGAGACAGACAAACAGAACAAAGTAACAAAATTTTACATCTTTACAATTTGCCATTTGAGAATACCTACTATAAGGAGAAAAAATAAATGAAAAGAAGTTGGACCCCTACCATATAAGCCCTGTTTAACTTTGTAACTTATTTTTTGGAGACACAAGTCTGAAGATAAAGTAAAAGTAGTGCTCTTCCCTGAGCTCCATCTTCCTACACTACTCTAGTCAATGTGATGATAATCTTTCAGTAAGGTCATCTTTTAAGGAGGATAAGGTGGAAGAAGTAGAACAAAAAGTGATCAAGAATTACACCAGCGATCTCTGGGCGGGACTTTCTATGCCTTAGTAATGGGAATAGAAGAATGCATTATAGATGGTGTAACCTCTTCTCCAGTTGCCTTGTGCACTGTTATGTCAGCAATGCCAACACTGTTAGTGGCACAGTGACATATAAACAGGCAAGTTATAGGCCCCAGTGTAATAGAGGGTGCCTCAGTCTTAACTATTCCATGCACATAGACATGGTTAGAAAATAGGGGACAACTGAATATAGGTAATTAGTTTCCCAAGCCCATAGTTGGTATACCTTATATCAATTGTGAACAACTTTCCTAGATAAATGCCTGGCTGTTTAGGAGAAGTTGGAGTTTAGATTTGCATGGGACACCTGGGCCCATTAGAAAAAGTCTGAGCAGGGGGAGCCTCAGGAACTCCATAGGTCATTCCAAACCCCTTAAAAAATGCACTGACCTGTCTCCTAATTAATACCAGTGGCTGGGGCTTACAAGCCTCTTCTGGGGCCTCATTTATTAATGCTTGCTTACATGCAAAAGAGGCTTGAAATGTGCGCACAGAAATTCCCACGTAAACATTGAGATTTGTAAAAGAAAACTTGATGTGAAAACTTATGTATATTTATGACAAATCTGACCCATGCGTATGCAACATTTTGAAGAAACTGGAAAATGATGGCACCCTTGATCAAGCACGGAAATGCAGCCAGACAAGCTAAATGATGACTCACACATATAATACTTCATATCACTCAGTTGCTATTATAATGTGTATTGACATGACAAAGATGTTATACCATAAAAGTGTTGAATATGATGTATAGACTTTTTTTTATCCCCTTTTAAGAAGGCCAACACTGAAGAACATTCTTGGTTTTTATCAGTTTATAAAGGTTGCCTTTTGTCACTTATCAGGGAACTGGCCAACAAGTCAGGAATACCTGAGCCAAGCTTCGTTCCATCATGCCCGCTGTGCTGGAAGCCATTAGCTATTAGCCGTTAGCTAACTGAGGAGGCGCCACATCCAGTTATTGTACAGTGTGGATATACATACATAAAACATAACAAGTTTCTTTTGCCAACTTTAAAAGGCAATTTGCAGGTAATGTCTAATTATCCTAATGTAATTGAATCGCTTTACTGCACTCACTTAACAATAGTGAAGCTATTTTTGTTAAATGAAAGCTGTTAAATTCCATTTACGCTTAAGTCATTTATGATGCCAAGATGAGACTGACAAACATCATGTCTCTGTGGCCTGGGCCAACCTGTTATTTATTTATTTATTTTGAGGCAAATTAGTTTTGGTAGATATGACTGTACTGTATATATTGCATGGCTTGTTGGTAAGGTAAGTGGTTGAACCCTCAGTTTTTCATATGTTCTGTACTATGCATTATATGTGTTCAGAAACAAACATTTACAAGGTGTTTATGATTTGTAAAGGTAAATTGCACAGAAATGTTTATACACTAGGCTTTTATAAATCTGACTTTTTTTAGCATATGGATTTTCCTGTTTTTTGACTTGGGCATATTTTCACAATCAAATCCACACCAAGTTTTATAAATGAAGCCCCTGGTCTTCAGACCACTGGTCTTGAAATTGTGGTTGTTTAGTTTTGGCAAGTGGTCAACTTGTCAGAGGAAAAAGGGCCAGAGGAAGAAGAGATGGTGAAAGCAGTATGAGGGAAGAGACTATTGAGCTATGAAAAGATTGAAAATTTGCCTACAAACACAAAACATCTAAAGTGTGCTAAGCAATGGAGATGACGGAAATGGTGCATGTGTTTGCATGTCAAAATGTTGTACGAAAGTAAATGCAGTAATAAAGGTATAAATAAAACATCTGCATCAGTCTTAAAATCTGTATTTTCTATACAAATAAATAAATTCTTTACACAAATAAAATTTATATTATTAACATCATTTGTCCAAATTGGAGTTTCTGGAGTGTGTTTTCTATCTGCTGTAATTAAGACAAAAGAAACAGGTAATGAGTTGGGGCACTGTAGTGATTCCCATATAATTGGCAGCTTGAAATACAAATGAAAAAAGCAAATTTTGGGTCTTTTCAGACCTGAGACTATCTTTGACTGACTCTGAGATAGAGGAAGAACCATTTTTCAGTTTGAAAGACAAGAAGAAGTGAGTTCAGGCAGTTGGGAACCGGAATTGAAGTTTGTTAGGGACATGACAGTCAATAACTGCTTCTGCAGAGGGAGGAAAAGAAAAGACATTAGGCAAAGCGCCTTCTCCTGGTTGGGAGCATAATTACATTTATATGAGACTTGAAGCTGTCTCCCAAGTGCACGTTTGTGACACTGCATATTTATTGCATTAATTTCCAGATACTGCTTGGGAATTTACACACGAGATTCAAAGTTATGAAATCTAAAGTGTCATATGTGAGCTGTGCTGAGATACAAGGATATTTAGTTAAAAGTATACTGTATATTAAATAAAACTCTCCCTTATTAATATATTTTTCATAACCTTCAGTAACTCATTATAATATTTTAAAGAAACTCTATCATTTCCTAAAAAGCATACAATACTTAAAGTGAATGTTTCATTCCATGTCCACTGGTTCATCGGTTTCTTATGTTTTAAGAAGTGCATTTATTTTATTGCCTGGAAGCATGTGAATATCTTTTTGTTTTTTTCATTTTCCATTGGCATCTTCAATATTTTTTAATTATAAACAGATCACATTACCAACGTTCCTTATAAAACTGTTGTGATCTCTGTCTATCCTACATCAATTTTTATTAGTACACGTCTGACTCGCTCCTGCACAATTTTTAGTTGAGATTTTAAACTTGTCATTTCATACAGTTTAGATATTTAGTTGAATAACACATAGCTTCAGATCACTTGGTCTTTAGATAAAGATCATTTATGGATTTGAGGTAGGTACAGTGTGAAATATCTTTTTGGGGGCTTGCAGCAATGTGTGTTTGGCTGGAACATTTACTGTTTATACTGAGGATCCAAGTGTTTTATATTCTGAATGGTATTCTTTAAATACCTTAATAGAAGTTCATGCACATCCCTATTTTCCTATTTAATTAAATGATGGGACAGTGATTTAAAGATAACTATATTTCATTGAAATTTATCTGCAACTCATTTAAGAAGATCTTTGAATTGCTTGAAGGAGTTCAGTAAGAATATACCTAAATAAAATAAATCAAACACTTTAAGCATTGATCAGTCTGAAGCAAGGATTTATTCCTAGACACACAAATGCCCCATTCCCTGCTAGGGTCCTGCTGCAGCTTCTAAGATGTGTGTGTGTGTGCTTGTTGTATTGAGCAGGCTGCTTTTAGAAGTTCACACATACATCATCATGTATCTTTTAAAAAGTGTTATTTCTCTGAAAGAACAAAATGGTCTTAAAAACTAACAGGCTAATTTTGAAACAAGATTCAAAGGCAGCTTTTCTAGTACAAACCATACAAAAAAACTTAGAGTCTTAACATTGCTGCCTCATTATTTTCATAAGTCAGTGAATAACTTAAGGCAATGTATAGAAATAGGCAAACATGGGCTAAAGCAGTTATAAGCTAATACAATTATCCATCCATCAATTATCCAACCCTCTATATCCTAACTACAGGGTCATGGGGCGCTGCTGGAGCCAATCCCAGCCAACACAGGGCACAAGGCAGGAACAAACCCTGGGCAGGGCACCAGCCCACCGCAGTAATGCAATTATGTGCTCAAATAAAATATAAATCAAGACTGCTACATGGTTCAAAATACAATTTAATACCCCAGAACTTCACCAACTCCTACAGGCATAAATGGTAATGGTTAGTTCAGTAAAAGTAAAAGTTTTAAATAAATTTTCCAAGCCAAATTAATATCGAGATATTTTTAAAATTATCTGAAGAAACCTGAAAATGACTGGATTATATCCTTAAATCTAGGCTCTAGAAACAGCCTGTCTTGAGATGGTGCTGCCTACCTCTCTGCCACAACAGCATTAAAAAGAAAATAAGAACAATTAATTGTTCAAAGGCACTGACTACACTTAAATCAATTTAGTGATGTTTTAATGAAATAATGTAAAGATATTAAATATTTCAAGACATTTAAAATCCATTTAGCAATATCTCTAAATGAGGGCGGCACCGTGGCACAATGGTAGTGTTGCTGCGTCGCAGTAAGGAGACCTGGGTTTGCTTCCCGGGTCCTCCCTGTGTGGAGTTTGCATGTTCTCCCCGTGTCTGCATGGGTTTCCTCCGGGTGCTCCGGTTTCCTCCCACAGTCCAGAGACATGCAGGTTAAGTGCATTGGCGATCCTAAATTGTCCCTAGTGTGTGCTTGGTGTGTGTGTGACCTGCCCGTGGTTTCTTCCTGCCTTGCGCCCTGTGTTGGCTGGGATTGGCTCCAACAGACCCCCGTGACCCTGTGTTAGGATATAGCGGGTTGGACAATGACTGACTGACTGTTTTATGTTTCATGAAAGTTGTGTATCCTAGACATGTTGTGTATTACAGACATGAAATGTTTGATTGGGATCAAAGCCAACATTCAAACTTCTACACACACACATCTTACTATTAAATACACATCCAACCTATTTTATTTAGTCATTTTAAATTTGTAAATAATGAAAAATATCTATTACCTTGTTAGGGTACACTGCTTTCTCCTTGCACATCCTCAGAAATACTGTACTGGCAATTCTAAATTTCAATAATGAATGGACCCTGTCTTGTACTGTTGTCTTGGCGAGTGTTGGCTCCTGCCTTGAGTCCAATTCAAGCTGAAAAGGCACATCCAAGCTGTAGTAAGCAGGCAGTGCTGGTCAACTGCCTAGACTGCCATCTTCTGGGTGGAGCTGATTTAGCAAGCCAGTTTCACTTTGATATTTTTACTGTAATATAATGATCATCTAATTAATCCTATTACCTAAGCATGCTTCCTTGTCATGTCAACAGGGTTTGATTGTGTTTATATCCCTGATCATTTAATAACTGCAGTCAGTGACATGTGTCAATAATAATATTATAATAAAAAGTAATATGTACAGCCAGACTTCAGCACAGGCTAATTATTTAAAATTACTGAAGATGCATGAAAAAAATATTTGTTATTTGTTTTGGAAACAAAATATTCCTGACACAAGATGATACCCTAGCGCTGCGTAGCCTCGGTGGGCCAGGGATTGATTGACTACTCTTTACTGTTATTCCCTGAGATAACAAGCTTCTGGTTGCATGTAGCTCATTACCCTTCGGGTTTTTGTAACAAAAAGCATGTGAAGAAAAAAGTGATTTGCTGTGTGAGTGACAGTTGTTCAGTAATGGTTAGTGACAACATTCTACTTCAAATGATAGTGAAGCATGCTGTAGCATTACAGATGATGTTTCTTCGAAAAGGTCAGTTTCTTCTCTTTCTATCTCACTTGCATACAGCAGGGAGATGTGATTTGCAGGTTGAGCAAATCAGCTACAGGTCAAATCTTTAAACTTAAAGTGAGTGGTTGTAACTGAATGACCATTTTTACATGTCATTGCAAAATAAAGCAGAAGATCATGCATGTGCACATATTGGATTTGTGTTTTTTAGCGGTCTTGAAAAAAAATAAGAGTCTGCTTTGCCCAAGACCAAGACCAAAAACAGTCGAGTCTAATCTTGAGTACTACAACACTATGTACTATATGTAGTCCTCGCTTTGAAGCCGTTATCATCAGTGAGCACTTCCAGGTCCTTGCAATGGTGCACAAACCCGTCAAAATGGTATGGTGATCTTCTCTCCCACTTTGGTTGTCAAGCTGGTGATAACAGTACATCAGCAGAGATTGTGACCACTCTGTGGTCTAATGGTGTAGCAGGAATATTCAGTGTTGTGTGTTGTCAGATGGCGCAGTTGGATGTTGAGTGCTGCGTTGTCATGTTGTACTGTAAGTGAGTAGGCAAACCTACTTGTCTGGAGCTGAAGATGTACTTTTCTTTTGGCAGATCTCAGCTTTGAAGCTCTCCTTCTTTTGCTGCTCTGTAATGCCTCTGTGATCGAGCTCTGTTCCTTGCCTGAGCACTTTAGCCACCACTCTTACTTCACACAGTTCTCCTATGGTCAGTGGAAACTCAATCTACCACGTTTTCTCAGCTCCATGAGCTAAAAGATCCACTGGCATCCATGCTCCCAGGCCAATGAACCTTAGCAGATGGAATGGTGTTGGTGGAGCCACAGAGGAAGCAGACTCTCAACTGTCAACCCCGTATTGATACTGCATTCTCAAGTGGCACTTTGCTAAGGATGATAGGTATTATTTACATTCCACCTCTAACACCAATGTAATGCTGGCATTGGGTGCCAGAATGGATCCTCTTGCTCTTTACTTGGCTTTTATGTGGCTTGCTATCCTTAAAAAGACTGCTCGTCTTTGTCGCACTGTATGAAACTTTGTTTACAAAATTGCAGGCTTTCCATTTTCATTTGTGTCCCCTGCATCTATTGATAGAATGCCAGCTCATACTTTGGGTGTCTCATCTCCAGCTGATGCAACTGGTGGGCTCCTTTAAAATAAGGTGATGATTTTGCATGAACAGTAAAGTCCGATGTCACTTTTGAATGTACATTATGTAAAAAAGTGCTGGGCAACTTTCAAAGCTGCATCACTGACATCCAGGGTGCCAGGAGAGATGTATCAGGTACAGAATGTTAGTCTGTTAATAAGCTGATAATATGGCATATTAGCTGTGATTGTGACAAAGCTAACTTTCTTTGTACTTATTTTATTATGTATAATAATTCAAAAGTATAATGCTGAAACATATTGATCAACAAAACCAACTTCTGAAACATCTTATGGACTATTCTGGGTATGGATCAGGGTGATAAACCATTTTAGCTTACCGTATGTACTCACATATAAGTCGGGTCTTGAAACTGAATCGATTATAAAATCAGACCCCGACTTATATGCCCGTTCAAAAATGCGACACTTAAATTTTTTTTTTTTACATCTTCTTGTCTCCACCAATCTCGCATCAGTTTCTCAGACTCATCGAATTTTGTTGCAGCAGTGCAGTTACCAATTTTTTTTGCTACTTCAACAACGTTTAATTTAAAACCGGCTTCATATTTTCTTCTGATCGAATGCTCCATCGTAGATAAGGGATGCAATGAAGATAAAGGTGTATGAGAGTGTGAGATACCAAAAACACAAATCAGTGGAAATGTTGCTTTGGAATAGTTCGGGTATTACCGTGTGGTCACATTGGCACAATACATAGATAAAAAAAGGCAGTGTGCTCCATGGTTGCGCTCTCAGGTGGGCGTTAGCATATCACAATCTCTTGGACCAATAGCGTGAGTTTTCCGAATTTGACTTATATGACCAACATTATAAAATACCAGAAACTATAAGGTAAACTCAACTCCCGACTTATCTGCGGGATAACTTGCAATTTAATTAATACTTCGCACAAGTGAGAAATCCATTTTGAAAATAAAATCATTTTCTACATTATTCATGCCTGAGCAAAATTTTATTGACAAATCATAAGGTTTAGAAAGAAAAGTTGACAAAGAAGCTATACAAGCTGCACCTCATACAATTACTATGTTGGCTGCATCTCTACTGATTAACACGTATCATTTAGAAGTAGCTGGAAAAAAAATTAAACCCACTTTTGTGCTTATTTTAAACCTTTTTTTGTTTTTATTTCTTAATAAAAACTGATAATGCCTGACATTTTGAAAATAACCACGTTTTTAATGGATTTAAATATTCTACCCCCACTACTTCTTTCTTTCTGTCTTACAATAGATGGTTGAAATGGATAAAAATCTCTTTGTTTTTAATATTTGACATGCCATACTGTGCTCTGATGGCTATCAAGTATAAGTCTAAGTTTTGTCATGCATACTCTGTCTTTGTCTCTCTCTCTCTCACTCTCTGTAACTCATAATCTCATACGTTGTTTCTAGATTGTTTTGGTTTTCCATGCATCTATTGCATACTCTTCAGTACTTGATGTTCTTGTATAGGGACTCTTAAGGTTTAGTCAACTCCTAGTATTAATGTTACATATTAGTTGGTATTACTTTGATATTACATACTAGTTTGTTTGTGTTTTCCTCAGAACAATTAAGGGGGTTCCAAACAATGGTTCAAACCCAGGGGCCCAATCCCACATAAGTCCAACCATTGTAAATGGGACGACTGCTTAGGTGATTTTTCTAGCACTATGATTTACTATATGTCACTTCAGATGTCAATCCTCACATTTTTTCGAATGTCAGTTGTCAGTAAATGTCAGTAAAAGCTCTCCAACTATTGCGTTATGTTTAAGTGATATAACGTACAATGTATACACAGTTCCAGTGATAGTGGTGTTCCTTAATTTATTCTTACTTACATATATTTTGATTGTGCTTTTGCCTCAAAGTACCTGTTTAAAACATTTAATATTTACTATTATAATACTGTATTATTTATAATAACCTTGCATTTTTAGTTAGTTTTCCATTACTTGGTTTACTGTATTAAACAAAATCATCTGTGTTTTTATATTAGTTGTTTGTGCATTTATTTTGGCAGGTGTTTTTTTTTTCGGGTGTGGGTGTCTCTAGCAATGAACCTTGCCTGGGGTGCCAACGGGGGCATCAACTACCACTGTACACTAGTTTGAAAATGTTCACCTTTTTCATATTTATTCATATAACAATAAACCTGCTCTGAGCCATAAATAAAATTCAACATAAAATGTTTAGTCCAAAACAAATCTTACTTAGTAGAACTGACCTTCAACATATTGCTGATCATCTCAAAAATGTTTATTGCTATTTTAAAATGTTTTATTGCTTCAAATTAGAAACTTTATCAAACAGAACCTGCCCGATTTTCCCCATCTCCCACCTTCAACTATGCTGGAAAAAATATTGCTCAGTCTCGAGGACTCTGCCTGCATTTCTGCAATATATAAAAATATTTTACAGTCCCTCCCTTTCAAAGATCCAAGAGGACAATGGGAAAAGGATCTCACTCAACATATCAAAAAAGGAGTGGAAGGTAGCAATGCAGAGAATTCATTCGAGCTCCATATGTGCAAAGCATACAATTATTCAGCTCAAAATTATATATCCAGCACATCTGTCTTGCTTAAAACTGTCCAAAATGTTTCCAGGGCAAGATCCAACCCGTGAACACTGCAATCATGTTCCAGCCTCACTGGGACACATGTTCTGGGCCTGCACCAAATTAACATTATTCTGGACAAAAATTTTTAAGTGCCTCTCAGACAGCCTTGGAGTCACAATCCCTCCTAATCCACTAACAGCTGTGTTTGGTGTCCTTCCAGATGGGCTTAAAGTGGAGAAGGACAAACAAACTGTAATTGCCTTTACTACACTATTGGCACGCAGACTTATTTTGTTAAACTTGAAGAATCCTAACTCTCCTCTTTTAAGTCAGTGGGTAACTGATGTTTATTATTATTTGAAATCGGAAAAAATCAAATTCTCACTTAGAGAATCTGTGCAGAACGTCTTTAAAACCTGGCAGGATCTAATTAATAATATTTTAGAATAAGCTCTGAAAGCAATGAGAAAGTAGACTCTGTCCCTATTTCTTTTTCTTCTCCATTTATCTGTATCCGCCTATTAAACTCTTCAATTTATTTATTTTTACTATTTTTAAGTTTTAGTCTGTTGGCCATGCTCTCTTTTCAGGGGTGGGGATGGATTTGTTTTCAAACCTATTTTTTTTTTTGTAAAAATTGATCTGTTTGTATGGAATGATTACAATAAAATAATAAAATTAAAAAAAAAAAGGTTTATTGCTTAATTTGCAATCCTTCTTAAATTTTCAAATTTCCAATATTTACAAATATTAATTATTGATTATGAACTATTTCAACCTGTAAAATTAGATTGATACCGTATTCCATTTTCCTTTCAGATGCATTTAAAAAAACCTTTAATCAAAGCTAAGAATAATAAATCCCTTCCGGCGCTGACTGTGATTTCTGAGAACCTTCGCTTTCTGAAGGACCATGCTCTGAAGATGATCAATGAGTCTAGTCTGGAGGTTACATTCTCTGAAGAGGACATCACATGGGTCCTGACTGTGCCAGTTATCTGGAGATCTAATGCCAGGTGATTCATGAGGCAAGCAGCTAAACAGATGAGCCATTAGTAGGTTTACATCTGCCTAGCATCCTAAATGACCTTTTTTCTCTGAGCCTGCATGACCTTCTTATCCTGAGGGGACTTGAAAATTTTTCCACCTCCTATTGCAAAATACATGACCTCTGCTCGCCCCGGCTACATGACCCTCCTGCCTCCCAGCCAGCATGAGCCTTTGCCCGCCCCGGCTACATCACCTTTGCTACTCCATCGGCCCCATACCACTCCTGCCTCTTATGAGTTAGAAGACCCTCTGTCTTTTTCATATTAAGTCCACCCATCACTTTTAAATCAGAGTTCAGGGTCCTCACAGACTCAAGCCAGTGGCGAATGGACATCTGGTCATGTACCCATCCTGTAACCCTGACCTGTCTCTTATTTTTTTTGGATGACCCTCTGTCTTTTTCACTACTAAACCCCCCACCACCTTTAACACTAGAATTACCAGAGCCTACGACAAAACTCGTAGATCTGGCCCACCCTAAATCCGTTCGCACCTCTCCATCAGCATCTTTTGTCCTCTAAATGTGGCGATAAAGACAAGCAGCCTGCTATTCCATCCCCCCACAGCTGCAGAACGTTCACAACGTTCTCCCAGCTCATGCCTTGATCGATTATCTGGGAGTGAAGTGCTGGAGTATTAGAGTGGAAATAATAGATCGTTATTTGGAACAAATGCATTTTATGTGTGTTCCGTTTCTACAATAATCTGTGTAAACACATTGTTAAAACAGAAACGTTTTTCATATTTTAGTAGTAAATGACAAAATGTTAGCATAAACTATATAATGTGTGAAGCCTGAAGTCCAAAGATCAAATAAACACTTCCACAAAAGGTACAAGTATAACATGACTAACGTGACCATACGTCCCGTTTTGAACGGGACCATCCCGTTTTTAGGTCGCCCATCCCATTGTCCCCAAGCACAGCTTTGGGACGCCGAAATATCCCGTTTTCAGAAAGAGAGCAACCCACTGTAACTATTTCAAAAAAAGGCACGAAAAATAAAAAAATCAGATGGTACCGCCTAGCAGCGCGGCGATGATGGCATGCGCAATATTTCTCACACACATGCAAGTCGGTCAGAAGCCTGCTAGCTCACTCGCTCCTCAGTTGTGAGTACGCGTAGACAGCTTGTGCATCTTTCTTGATGATTGATTATTGTTTTTTTATTGTAGTCAATTTAAATTCCTTGTATGTGAACCCTTCATTTTAACAATGCCTAAACACAAGTGCACTTTTAATGTTAACTTACAAACTAAGTACCCGTTTATAAAGCAAAGAAGTACTCCATCGGACGTCAGATGTGAAAAGTGTTGTACAGAAGTTAGCGTATCCCATGGAGGTGCCAGCAATATTGAGCAACATTTAAGATCAGAAAAACATAAAAATTCTGATATTGCTGCTGCTTTGAGTTCTTCTATGCTTAATTTTTTTAAGAAAAGGGATTCACCAATTTCGAAAGATCTGGAAGTTGCTGCGATGGAAGGCGCTTGGGCTTATCATACGGTGCAAGAGAACCACAGTTTTCGCTCAAACGATTGTGCTTCTAAGTTAATTCAAACATGTTTTGAACAGAAATTTAGATGTGCTCGTATGAAAACAGTAGCTATTGTTGTAAATGTGTTAGTTCCAATAGTAATAGGTGAATTAAAAGATCGCCTCAGCGAATGCAACTGTATTACCATATTAACTGATGCTTCAATCCATGGGTCCAAGAAAATATTCCCTGTTTTAGTTTGTTTCTTTTTACCATACGAAGGCACACAAGTCAAACTTTTAGAATTTCAAGACCAACCAGGTGAAACATCAGACATTATTGTCAATTATCTAATGAAAGTATTGACAGAAAATAATTTGACTTCAAAAATCATAATATTTTGAGGAGATAATACTAACTGCAATTTTGGTGGATTTAAAAGACGAGGCGTCAGAAATGTTTATGCAAAACTAAATTTATCTCTCGGAAGAACATTGATAGGAATCGGATGTGGAGATCACATAATTCACAACACGATTAAAACTGCCGCAGATTGTCTACCTGTAGACTTTGAATGTGTTATTGTGAAAATATATTCACATTTTCATATCTATAGTTTTCGCGTGGAAGCTCTAAAAGAATTTTGTAATGAAGTTGACACAGAGTATCAGAAATTGCTAGGCTATAGTAAAACTAGGTGGCTTGCGCTTATGCCAGATATTGAAAGAGTTTTGAAACTGTATAATCCATTAAAAAACTACTTTTTGAGTATCGATAAATGTCCAAACATATTGACAACCTTTTTTGAAAACCCTAACTCTGAATTATGGCTTTTTTTATGCATGCACAGTCAGAACTTTTCCATCAAGCTGTGTTAAAGATCGAGGGTCAGAGTATTTCTGCTATTGAAGCCATGAAGGAAATAAATCAACTTAAAGAGAATTTGGCCTTGAAACAAAGTACTCTGTTTCTTCCCCACTCCTTTCGTAATTTAATGGCAAAATTGCAAGAAAATGGCTGAAGTGGTGTTTATGAAGAATTTATGAAAACTACAGCTGCTGAGTTCTATAAAATAAGCAAAGAATATTTGGAATATAGGACTTTGTTTTTTGAAGAATTAGAAATATTTGAATGGGCGAATTTTAACCAAAATACCTACGTGGGAAGAAATTCAAAGTGTAATGGATGTATTGATTGAAAAGGGATTTATTAATTGTAACCAAGATACAGAAGTATTTGATGAGTTTTCACTTATTTCTAACTACATTACACAGCAAAAAGTGACAGAATGGCACACTGGGAATGTTTCAACCGAAAGTCATTGGGTGGAATTGTTCAAACACTTTCACACCAATAATTTGAATCATACGAACTTTCGTATTAATATTGAATATATTTTATGTCTGCCCGGCACTAATGCACCCGTATTAAGGATCTTTTCTTTTATGAATAAGTTTAGGACAAGCAAAAAAACACAGTTACAAATTGCAGTTCTTAAAGCAGTGATAAGTACCAAAGTAAATTTTAAGAAATCCTGCCAAGAATTTCATTCTTATTTGAAATCAACACCAAATATACTTAAGCAAATTTGTTCTTCAGAAAAATATAAGACCACATAAATTATTTATTTTGACGTGTTCATTGCTGTCCTTTTTATTAATAAATAAAAACTATGAAGAAATATGTGTTTTCTTGAATACACATATTATTACTTAAAAATTAGTAGATGTCCCATTTTGAGGAAAAAAATAAATGGTCACGTTAAATATGACAGCTTCTGTGCTGCAGCAGTAAGAACTGCTGACAGGTATCCAAGAGACCGCTGGTTCAATACTGGTTGCTCACAAATTTACCATTTTGAGTCGTGAGTTGCTCTTGTTGTTAATATTATACAATAAAAACATTTGATTTGTGTCTGTAACAGCCAGTGTAAATGTATACTACTTGTAAAAGTTAGTGCTTTTTTTTAATTTTATTTTTTCAGTATCACAATACTCCATTTGCATAACATCTTGCATTAGTAATCACTGACCACGTGTTTCGCGTGTTTTTTTTTTCCCTATCTTGAACAGTCTCCACATTTTGGTGCATGGTGGTGTTATTTTTGTACTCCAGGACATGCAGAGGAAAGAAAAGTACAGAGAGGTCAGTTCAGCGCTATTTGCAATCATCAAATTCAAATGTTCCCACACACCCAAGGACCATCCTTCCTACATTTACAACAGCTGTACCTGTTGCAATGTACACTCCTCTCTCTATTCTGTGGTTCCTATTACATTGAAGGGGCACCTGACACTGACTGAAATTGCTTTCCTGGGGGAAGCAACAGAAGCTTGTCGATGTTGCATCATCTTTTTCTTTTTCCATCACCTTTTCTTGTAAGAAGTGACGACGATGTTCCTCTGCAAGGTGAGCAAAGAACACTCTTCTTTTATTAGTGGACCCGTGCATGCCTTGTATAGCACATGTGCATCGATCGGGTCAAGCATGTTGTAGCACACACCAACTGGCCACCTGCGTGTTCCTGTTCACACTGAATAAGCTCACGCCTTCTGGTCCATGATGTCAACGCAGCACTGGGCAAAAAAATAAAGCGACAAATATATGTGACATTTTGAAGAAATCATTTTATGATCTGAATAGTACCAATCAGAAAACATCATCGCACTAATGAAATATTATTTGAAAACAAACAGCGTAAGATCAGGTGTAAATTTATGGTACTTTTTTTTTCAGTTTTATTCTGTCAGTCACGTTCATGCTCTCACTGCCCCCCTTCTGATCTGACCCTAACTAACAGCATCAGCATACAATAATACATGAAACAACAGAGGAGAAGCATTAGGCAAAAGTGCCAACCCTCAGCTCATCTATTCCAATTAGATGAGCCCACAAGTTGTCTCCCAATCACACATGACTATAGAACCAATGAGAATTCCAAAAATATCAAATATGATTATTTAATTCAGATACATAGGAAATGATGATCAAAACGAGTAAACATAAATTTCCAAATAAAATAAAGACACTGAAAACCAGGCCACTCCAATTGGCCTAACAAATATAGCATTTTCCCTTCTTTAACTAAGACTTTAATGTGCCTGCTTTACGCTTTCTAGAAAATAACCTCAAACTCATCTATATGCCTATTTGCTCTTTGAGTATGCACTCCATGTTGTTCTAAAACTAGAAGCTTATATAGATTTTAAATTTACAAAGCTAAAATGTTTATGAAAATATAAAACTGACTAACACCACAGAAAACAAATATGGCTAGTCAAAATATTGTGTACCAAAATTCAAACGGAAAATAATGTGAAGTGCCATTGTGAAATATTAGCAGAGAGCATGATTAATTCTTGGTGTTCATAGCATGTTTTGTTTGTAAGTGTGTAGTTTTGACTGCAGTAAATGGCAGTAGCCTGAAATGAGAATGAGAGTTAGTAAAATAAGCTAGCCAAGGTCAAAAATGGAAAATCAAAAATCTAAGAGACAAACTCAGAATGAGAAACCAAAAGTATAGTTAAGATGGACAGCAGGAGAGTCAAAAACCAGTAAAGTAAATAGAAAACACAGCCAAGAAGTTAACCAAAAGACATAGTCAAAATTCAAGAAAATTCTGCAACCAAAAATCAACCAAATATTATAAAAGATCAAGCAAGAATTATAAATTGTATCCATGTACTTGAACAACCAGGAATTGTAAAATGCTGACCTTTATACCCACGCCCCAGTGATGTCATGTGCTACACACTTCTTGTTTGTTATGACTTTGAGTCCCAGAGGACCTACAATGTAAATCCCAAAAACACTTCCAAAAGTTCCCACAAGAGGGAGAAATTCAATCAATAGCCATAGGTAGATACAAAAAAGGCAATGCAGAATCTCTCTATTATAAAAAAAAATCTTGCGACGAGACGTGATCTTCTGAAGAGTGACAGAGGGACACTTCACAGAGGCAGAGACACTTTCACTTCCCGCGACACAGTCAACTCACATCATATTGACATCCAATGGAAGCATGTTCCCATGAGATGGTGACCTAGGCAAGGAAAGTAATAATCAGCCCGGAACAAGTAGTACTGAAAACCTTGCAAGTCCAAACAAGGTCAGAAATAAAAGACAAAGAGTAAAAGACACAGTAGAACTTCATACAAAAGTTCAAAAATGTTGGCGTGATACACATTCAGAGCAGGTTACAGATTATGAAAGCAGTGGAATTCGAAAGGCTCAAAAAAAAATCTTGGCACGATACACACGCAGAGCAAGTTCAAAAACATGACAGTACTAAAATTCGAAAGTGTCAAACAAAAGAGACTACAGATCGCATTCGCGCAAACAAATGGAAATTATTACTAGGTGAAATAATGGAACAGCAAAAAGAGATTGGATATATGGACATAGGTGATATTTCGGAAGTATGTAGGTATTGTAAAGCTTTAAAGTTTAAGTCGGAGATTTGTAGATTGTCTAATTCGTGTTCCCATCAGGGAAAAGTACTGCTGCTTCCCAATGAACTGGCGTTTCCGCAAGAATTAAAAGATTTGTTGTATGGTGAAAGTGAAATCCACAAACACTACAGGCAAAATATATGTGTTGTGGTGGACGGCCAGGACCTATGCCCGGCCAGGACGCCCCTTCAACACTGGATCCGGCGGAGCAGCCACGGGGTGCACTCTGTGTCCCTCGGAACACGTGCCTCCATTGTCAGTCTGTGTCGGGTCAATGCCTATATAGCGCCTTTGCCACAGCGTCTACAATAATCTTTACGCATTTGCATCATTCAATGCACAAGACGTTGATTTACACAGTAATGGACGATACGGTATGAGAATCTGTGTTCCCGCAACAATTACAGCTATGACAAGTTTAATTTTGAAATAACCACAATTTGCTCAGATGTATCTTTATGATCATGGAGAAGCGATGCAACATAGCATCGAAAGAGTTAAACAATCTGACGTAATAGAAATTATACAGCCACTAATGGATACAAATCCATACGTCTAAAAGTATCGTACTTTACACAAAATTTATCATATATATATGAATCCGAAAGATCACAGTCACATTTATAATAAAACCACATGTGACGAATTGTCAGCGATAATAATTTCGAAAGATGGAGATATCAAAGACAGAGAAGATATTCATGTATATCCAAAGGCAAAGCATGATTCGTCATTTATGTCAAATACATCGCCACATGCCGACCCTTTACTCTTTCCTTTGCTTTTCCCAGATGGTGAAACAGGATGCTGCGGTGGGTTGGCACCCTGCCCGGGATTGGTTCCTGCCTTGTGCCCTGTGTTGGCTGGGATTGGCTCCAGCGGACCCCCGTGACCCTGTGTTCGGATTCAGCGGGTTGGAAAATGGATGGATGGATGAAACAGGATGGTCGTACAATATGAAACAAGCGCATTCAGAAAAACGAATAACACCCACACAATATTTTGGGTCAAAATTAGTGATACATTCTCATGTATATAACCCACTTCTATCATCTCAACGTCTATCGCAACATTACATTATTAATGCATATGTAAAAGTCGCAGCTAATTGTCTCTTCTTTATTAAATCGAATCAAGCTAAACTTAGAACGGAACATATGCAAGGTCTCATTGATCACGTTCAAAATTCAAATATCAATAGCTCAGACAAATTCAAAATAGGTAAAGCAGTAATATTACCATCATTATATCAAGGTAGTCCAAGAGCATTGCAACAGTTGTATCATGATGCAATGGCAATATCCCGAACTATCGGTTGGCCAGATTTATTTCTTACAATGACGTGCAATCCACAGTGGCCAGAAATCTGCAGCTTCTTGAGAACAATGCCAATGGCTACATCGGCTTGGGATATTCCCACTGTCGTAAGTAGATTGTTTTATCAGAAAGTCTGACTTTTATTAAATGAACTCGAAGCAGCGATATGCCATTCGTATTAAACCGTTTACAGTTTCCTGCGAGAATAGCTTTTGGAATGACAATTAGCAAATCACAAGGACAAACATTTGAAAAAGTTGTTTTATTTATAAGAGACAAAGAGACGATATATACTCACGGCCATGTGACAATGCGGGTTTGCTGCATGCTCCCATCTGCTGTCAGGGAGTCCTTAACCCGACACCGTCGGTAATGTTACCGATGACCTAAGCAGTGAGGCAACAATATAGCAAGGGGTTGGTGCAAAAGTGTCAAGTGCTTTTATTAAAACAACAGAACAAAAACAGTGTTCAAATTAATAAAGTAAAGTAAGTGCAGTGCTTCAAAGTCTTCAATAAATAAATAATCCATAAAACAAACTTGAATAGTGGAGGTTAAAATATAGAAAAAATCTACTAAAAACAATGAGGTTAAAATAACGCAGGAAGCATTCCTTTTTTAAAAAAAACAACAACAACAAGCCCGGAGTCTCCTTTCCTCTGGCGGCTCCCCTGCTTCACCCTTCTGGGCCCTGCAACAGGAGAGTCGCCCTCTCAGCAGCTGGCCTTCTCTCCACTGTCCAACTGTTCAGTTCATCTTACCAATCCCTGGCTACAGTAGGCCCCACCAAACAGTGACTTGGGATTCCCCAACGACCAGGGCTCTCACGCTGGAGAAATCCACGTCCCAAATCCCGTCTCGCGCTGCCTTCCACGGAGAGTCATCTGCCCTTCACCACTGGTCACTCCCGCTACATGATCACTCAGCGGGAGCGACCACTACTACTAATCCTGGGTGTCAGACCAACACCAAGGCTTCCTGTACAGCTGCATGCGCGAGCCTGAACTCGTTCGCTCATTCTCCCACACCGGCTCTCTCTCTCTCTCTCCCCTGCATCCTGCTTTCTCCTGCAACCTCCGAACGTTTCTCTTCTTTCTTTTTCTTTTTCTTCCCTTAGCCAACTCGCACTTCTATTTTATCAAGAGGGCATGGCAGCTGTAGCAAATCAGCAGTCCCAGGAACAATCACGGATGCGGGCGGTCTCTCACCTGTGCACTTAGGTGAGAAACGCCCACATTGCAAATCGCCCTGAGAACTGCTTCAGCCACACAACCACCACGCCCCCTCACTAAGCCATGAGCGCGGTGATTATTTATTTTAAAAACGGGCCTTTAATGGGAGCTGGGGACCCACTATACCACAGGCCATTTATACGTTGCATTATCACACTGTAAGACCAAACAAGGAACCCTAATTCATTGCGATCTTGAAGAAAAGTTCATTCCAAATATTGTTTTTACTGAAGTTTTAAAATAAACAATGAATATAATGTAACAATTCCCATGAAAACAAAAACACTTTAAATTGTATTTCCACAGGACCAAACCCGGGGGTTGGCGAGCGAAACGAGAAGGGGGTGGAGCCCCCTAGTCTTTAAAAAATAAAAGGTTTATTCTCACAAAAATATTCTTCAGTGGAAATAAAGCTGAAAACACAAAATAAAGCACAAAACGCAAAATGTAGTTGCCTTAAACAATAAGACAATTCTGTGCAAACAAGGTCCCAATAGAAGAATCCAAAGAGTGGTCAAGAGATTTGGTCTTGTCCGTTACGCGAGATGGACTTCTGAAGCGGAGCTCCATTAGCAGCCGGCTTTATTTTTTCTCTTATTTCTTATTATCCAGATGTATCCTGTATTTACCCAACCCGAGGAGTTTCTGCTACAGTATATAAACATGAGTAACAAGAAAGAGGGTCAGAAAGAAACGGAAAAGAAACCTAAAGCTACATCTAAGTCTAGACAGGCATCAAGTCCAAGTGCAAGGTACGGCCTTTCAGAGATTGACCTGCGAACAGGCAGGCGAAAGCACAGACTTCCCAGGACCCCGCTCCACTGCATCACCTCCAGCCGAGAGCGAAAATGAAAGCGAAGGTGCAAGTGATGCAGGTCACAATAGCTCTCCGATTCCAGAAGATCACTTGAAACTGGAAATGGCCTTGCAGTCCGCGCTTTCATCTACTACTCAACGGGCCAGAAGCATCGGCTGCAACGGGGGTTTCCACCTCACCCACGGAGCACGTATGCCAAAACGGTCTGTCTAAACTGAAGGTAATGACAACAATGGCCACGTCATAAATGAGCTCAAGAAAGGCATTCAGAAAAATATAAAGAAAGAAAGCGAGAAGCTGCGGCTGGAGATGCAGGAGCTGTGGCAGGATAATAAAGACTTGGAAAAACGTATATATAATCGCTTTGATGCAGCTTTTAAAGGTATGCTGGGAAAAATTGAGGAACACATTCAGGAAAATGCGTCAAAACTGAGAGCACTTGCTGATCAGTTTGAAGGCATTAAGCAGACATTCACGACTCAAATTGAAACAGCTGAATTTTTGGCATCTACCGCTGATGGAAAAACTACAGCTGCAAATTCCAAATGCAAAAAACTCGGAGACAGACTTGCAGCTCTGGAAGATAGATGCAGAAGGAATAATATTAGAATCGAAGGTCTGCCTGAGAATCGTGAATGTCCAAACTCAGTGAAATTCGTAGCTGAACTATTCTTAAACATAATTGGAGAGGACTTTAAATCAGATACTGAGATAGTGGCAACTTATCACATACGTTGATCAAATACCTCTAAACCTAGGACTCTAATTGTTTGCTTCGAGAGATTACAGTTTAAGCTTAATGTAATGTCACTTCTTAGACACAAACAAGAGATTATATTTGAAAATAACCACATTCGTATATTCCCTGATTTCTCACCCTCAACACCTGCTAAACGTGCCGCATTTTACAACATTAAACAGCAGTTACGGAAAGCCAATATCAGATACAGCCTCTTGTATCCTGCCAAACTGAAAGTGGATATTCAACACAAATATTACATCTTCTCAACAACAGAGGAAGCAGAAAAGGAGTTAAGAAAGCTGATCCCAACACTTTTAAGATATTATCTGCTGTCTGATCCACTTGCAATGATATTGGTACCATAATTATACATTCTTTTCTCTTCTCGGCCACTTTCTGTTTATGTTTTAATTACAATGAACGTGAATGTGTGGAAGAAATTCAAGTATTTTTTTTTTTACCATTCTAAATGAGACTGTTTAACATCATATCCTTGGGTTATTGTTATTGTTATTATTGCATTAGGGTTTACTATACTTATCCAGGGCCACTTTTTAACACCATTCCCTGGGTTTACTATCTTAATATTTCAAGACTGTTGAAGATTATATTTTATGCTTATAGTATTTAGTATCTCTACTTTTTAATCCTCAAACACCGCTGCTGGGGGGCTTGTTTTGTTTTGGACGTGCTCTGTCTCTAGGTATGTCAGAGGACTGGGACTTTGTGAAGTGGGGTCTAGCCTCACGTGAGGAGGCAAAATGGGGGGGGGGGGGGGGGGGGGACTAGGGGGGAGAGAAAGAGAGCAAGCTATATCTAATCTATCCTTATAATTATAATTACCAATGTAACAATAGGCTGCATGGCAATAACTCGTGGGAATATTGGAAATTAAGGATAAAGCTGTCTCACTTCCAGTTAAGACTACAAAATGACATCAAAAATTCAGAATCAATGTCTCCATGATGGGACAGTTAACTTTATGAGCTGGAATATTAAAGGCCTGAATCACGAATTAAAGAGAAAGAAAATATTCTCTCACCTAACAGGTCTAAACTCTAAAATAGTATTTTTATAGGAGACCCACTTACTAAGCAAGGATCAGTTCCGGCTGCAAAAAGACTGGACTGGCCAAATGTTCCATTCTAGCTTCACAAAGAAAACTAGAGGTGTGGGAATTCTCATACTGTACATACAACAGTCTCATTTGTAGCATCAGATGTAGTATCTGGTCCGGAAGGGAGACATGTGATTGTCATGGGCAATTTATGTAACTACAAAGTGATTCTGATAAATGTTTATGCACCCAATGTCGATGATAGGCAATTCCTTCAAAATGTATTTGCATCCATTCCTAATGTGAACACTCATAAAATTATAATAGCTGGGGACTTTAATAGTGTTTTAAATCCACTCTTAGATAGGTCTCCCGTCACAGGGGTGATGACATCTAACACTGCAAAGACAATTGCACAGTTTTTAAGTGACCACAACTTATCATACCCCTGGAGGTTTCGAAACCCAAACTCAAAAACATATTCCTTCTACTCACCAGTGCATCATTGCTACTAAAGAATTGATTATTTTTTTATAGACAATTTCTTGCCGACGATTAAATCTTGCAAGTACGACGCTATTGTTATTTCCGACCATGCCCTTCTGATCTAGGAGCTGAAATCATTATGCCCTACATACTCATCTCGCAGATGGCTTCTTAACCCACTTCTATTAGCAGACAAGAACTGTACAGAATTTATATCAAAACAAATCGGTTTCTTTCTAGAAACAAATACATCCTCAGAGGTCTCTGCAGGAATACTCTGGGAAACTCTAAAGGCCTTCTTAAGAGGACAGATTATTTCATATCATTCCCACAGAAATAAATTAGAAACCAAGAAGGTATCAGAGCTAACCAGCGAAATTACTTAAATAGATCAAGAACATGCCAGGTGTCCAAGTGAGGCTCTTCATAGGAAAAGGCAGGCTCTGCATTCAGAACTAAACCTCTTTGAGGTTTGATTTGTTTTCAATCCTATTTTTTGTAAAAATTGATCTATTTGTACGGAATGATTACAATAAAATTAATAAAATATATATAAAAAAAAAAAAGAACTCAACCTCTTAACAACCAAAGAAACTGAACAACTCATTTTTAAATCAAGACATCATTTCTATGAACACGGAGAGAAAGCTAATAAGCTCTTAGCTCAACAAATCCACAAGTAAGAAGTTCGCAATGCAATCCCAGCAATCACCAACACGAAAGGAAATAAAATCATTGACCATAAAAATATAATGCACACATTTAGAGACTACTATAAATCCTCATATTCTACTGAGTTTAAAGAAGACATCACACAATTTAATGCATTTCTGGACACAAATAGATACTTTTAGTGCAGAGGAATTGGATAAACCTCTGGCGCTATCAGAATTACTAGATGCTATAAAGTCACTTCAGAGTGGGAAAGCAGCAGGCCCTGATGGCTACCCTGTTGAATTTTATAAGAAATTCTCCACTCAGCTAGCTCCTCTCTTATTAGCAACATTTACAGAAGCTAGAGAATCAAATTCTACCTCAAACTTTAAATTAATTAATCACCGTCTTTCCTAAACAAAATAAGGACTTATTACAATGTGCATCATACCGACTAATTTCACTTCTGAATAATGATGTTAAGATACTCTCCAAAATCCTAGCTAGACGGATGGAGAAAGTGCTGCCTTCGGTAATATCACAAGATCAAATTGGATTTATTAAAGGCCGACACTTAGCTTCCAATCTTCGACGCCTGTTTAATGTAATATATTCACCTGCAAAGTCAAACACCCCAGAGATATTATTATCGTTGGATGCAGAAAAAGCATTTGATATGATTGAATGGAGCTACCTTTTCACTACATTAGAGAAATTTGGGTTTGGCCCGAACATGTGTGCATGGATCAAACAACTGTATACCAATCCAGAAGCATCAGTTTGTATTAACAACATTAATTCTGACTACTTTAAACTAGAATGTGGTACCAGACAAGGATGCCCCCCTGTCACCACTACTTTTTGCAATCGCCATTGAGCCTCTGGCAGTTCACTGTCGAAATGCTTATCATTTCTTATCAAGGTGGTGCAGTGGTAGTGCTGCTGCTTTGCAGTAAGGAGATTGTGGGTTCGCCTCTCGGGTCCTCCCTGTGTGGAGAGTGCTTTGAGTAGTGAGAAAAGCACTATATAAATGTAAATAATTATTATTATTATAAAGGGGATTATCAGAGAAGGGCTTGAACAGAAAATTTCTCTATATGCAGATTATATGGTACCGTATATATCAGACATACAAAATACTGTGCCTGCAGTCCTAACAGCACTTACAGAATTTCAAAAGATTTCTGAATAAAAGTGTGCTTTATCTAGTGAATTCTTAAGCATACAATATTAGATTGGACACTTTCCCTTTTATCATTGCGGATCAGTTTAAATACCTAGGGGTAAATATCACAAGTAAACATAAAGCTCTTTATCAACAAAATTTCGCCGTCTGTATGGAAAAAATTAAGGAAGACTTGCATTGATGGTCAACCCTTCATCTCACTCTAGCTGGAAGAATTAACGTTGTTAAGATGAATATACTTCCTAAGCTTCTCTTTTTATTTCAAAACATTCCAATATACATCAATAAATAATTTTTTAAGCAATTAGATTCAACCATAACCTCATTTATTTGGAACTTAAAACACCCACGTATCCAAAGAGCGACCCTACAAAGACCTAAGGCCTTTTACTACTGGGCAGCAAACATAGAAGCTATAAAAATCTGGACACAAATAGATGAACATGCACAGGCTTGGTGCACAATAGAAATAAAATCCTGCAGTACTACTTTATATTTCCTGCTTTGCGCCCCTGTAAATGCAAGTTATCATCAATATACTAATAACCCAATTGTGCTTCACTCACTCAGAATATGGAACCAATGTAGGAAGCATTTTAAGATGGAGAATCTTTTATCTGTGGCACCTCTGCATGACAACCACCTTTTTCATCCCTCGCAAACATATGCAGTTTTTAATATCTGGAAAACATTTGGGATTAAATTACTTAGAGATCTTTATATAGACAACATCTTTGCATCCTATGAACAATTACATTCCAAATTTAACCTTCCAGCAACACATTTCTTTCACAATCTTCAAATTAGAAACTTTGTTAAACAGAACCTGCCCGATTTTCTTCATCTCCCACCTTCCTCTATGCTGGAAAAAATATTGCTCAGTTTTGAGGACTCAGACAGCATTTCTGCAATATATAAAATTATTTTACAGTCCCTCCCTTTAAAAGATCCAAGAGGACAATGGGAAAATGATCTCTCACTCAACATATCAGAAAAGGAGTGGAAGGTAGTAATGCAGAGAATTCACTCACTCAAGCTCCATTTGCGCAAAGCATACAATTAATTATTCAACTCAAAATTATATATCGAGCACATCTGTGTGCATGGTGGCCGAAGGCGGGGACCTTGACGGTCCGATCCTCGGCTACAGAAGCTGGCTCTTGGGACGTGGAATGTCATCTCTCTGAAGGGGAAGGAGCCTGAGTTAGTGCGCGAAGTTGAGAGGTTCCGGCTAGATATAGTCGGACTCACCTCGACGCACAGCTTGGACTCTGGAACCAATCTCCTTGAGAGGGGCTGGACTCTCTACCACTCTGGAGTTGCCCCTGGTGAGAGGCGCCGAGCGGGTGTGGGTATACTTATTGCCCCCCGACTTGGAGCCTGTACATTGGGGTTTACCCCGGTGGACGAGAGGGTAACCTCCCTTCGCCTTCGGGTGGGGGGACGGGTCCTAACTGTTGTTTGTGCATATGCACCGAACAGCAGTTCAGAGTACCCACCCTTTTTGGAGTCCCTGGAGGGGGTGCTAGAGGGCATACCTTCTGGGGACTCCCTCGTTCTGCTGGGAGACTTCAATGCTCACGTGGGCAATGACAGTGAGACCTGGAAGGGCGTGATTGGGAGGAATGGCCCCCCCGATCTGAACCCGAGCGGTGTTTTGTTATTGGACTTCTGTGCTCGTCATGGATTGTCCATAACAAACACCATGTTCAAGCATAGGGGTGTTCATATGTGCACTTGGCACCAGGACACCCTAGGCCTCAGTTCGATGATCGACTTTGTGGTCGTGTCGTCGGACTTGCGGCCACATGTCTTGGACACTCGGGTGAAGAGAGGGGCGGAGCTGTCAACTGATCACCACCTGGTGGTGAGTTGGCTTCGATGGTGGGGGAGGATGCCGGTCAGGCGTGGTAGGCCCAAACGTGTTGTGAGGGTCTGCTGGGAATGTCTGGCAGAGCCTCCTGTCAGAAGTAGCTTCAACTCCCACCTCCGGCAGAACTTCGACCACATCCCGAGAGAGGTGGGGGACATTGAGTCCGAATGGGCTATGTTCCGTGCCTCTATTGTTGAGGCAGCTGACCGGAGCTGTGGCCGTAAGGTGGTCGGTGCCTGTCGTGGCGGCAATCCCCGAACCCCTTGGTGGACACCGGCGGTGAAGGATGCCGTCAAGCTGAAGAAGGAGTCCTACAGGACCCTTTTGTCCTGTGGGACCCTGGAAGCAGCTGATAGGTACCGGCAGGCCAAGCGGAATGCGGCTTTGGTGGTTGCTGAGGCAAAAACTCGGGCGTGGGAGGAGTTTGGGGAGGCCATGGAGAACGACTTTTGGACGGCTTCGAGGAGATTCTGGTCCACCATCCGGCATCTCAGGAAGGGGAAGCAGTGCAGTGTCAACACTGTATATGGTGGGGATGGTGCGCTGCTGACCTCGACTCGGGACGTTGTGGGTCGGTGGGGGGAGTACTTCGAAGACCTCCTCAATCCCAGTAACATGCCTTTCAATGAGGAAGCAGAGCCTGGGGACTCAGAGGTGGGCTCCCCCATCTCTGGGACTGAGGTCACCGAGGTGGTCAAAAAACTCCTTGGTGGCAGGGCCCCGGGGGTGGATGAGATACGCCCGGAGTTCCTCAAGGCTCTGGATGTTGTAGGACTGTCTTGGTTGACACGCCTCTGCAACATCGCATGGACATCAGGGACAGTGCCTCTGGATTGGCAGACCGGGGTGGTAGTCCCCCTCTTTAAGAAGGGGGATCGGAGGGTGTGTTCCAACTACAGAGGGATCACACTCCTCAGCCTCCCTGGAAAAGTCTATTCAGGGGTCCTGGAGAGGAGGGTCCGTCGGATAGTCGAGCCTCGGATTCAGGAGGAACAGTGTGGTTTTCGTCCTGGTCGCGGAACAGTGGACCAGCTCTATACCCTTAGCAGGATCCTGGAGGGTGCATGGGAGTTTGCCCAACCAGTCTACATGTGTTTTGTGGACTTGGAAAAGGCATTCGACCGTGTCCCTCGGGGAATCCTGTGGGGGGTACTCCGAGAGTATGAGGTACCGGCCCCCCTGATAAGGGCTGTTCGGTCCCTGTACGATCGGTGCCAGAGCTTGGTCCGCATTGCCGGCAGTAAGTCGAACCCGTTTCCAGTGAGAGTTGGACTCCGCCAGGGCTGCCCTTTGTCACCGATTCTGTTCATAACTTTTATGGACAGAATTTCTAGGCGCAGCCAGGGCGTTGAGGGGATCCGGTTTGGTGGGCTCAGGATTGAGTCACTGGTTTTTGCAGATGATGTTGTCCTGTTTGCTTCATCAGGCCGTGATCTTCAGCTCTCTCTGGATCGGTTCGCAGCCGAGTGTGAAGCGGCTGGGATGAGAATCAGCACCTCCAAATCCGAGACCATGGTCCTCAGCCGGAAAAGGGTGGAGTGCCCTCTCAGGGTTGGTAGCGAGATCCTGCCCCAAGTGGAGGAGTTCAAGTATCTCGGGGTCTTGTTCACGAGTGAGGGAAGAATGGAGCGTGAGATCGACAGGCGGATCGGTGCGGCATCCGCAGTAATGCGGGCGCTGCATCGGTCTGTCGTGGTGAAAAAGGAGCTGAGCTGCAAGGCGAAGCTCTCAATTTACCAGTCGATCTATGTTCCTACCCTCACCTATGGTCATGAGCTATGGGTAGTTACCGAAAGAACAAGATCGCGAATACAAGCGGCTGAAATGAGTTTCCTCCGCAGGGTGTCTGGGCTTTCCCTTAAAGATAGGGTGAGAAGCTCAGTCATCCGGGAGGGGCTTAGAGTAGAGCCGCTGCTTCTCTGCATCGAGAGGAGTCAGATGAGGTGGCTCGGGCATCTGATCAGGATGCCTCCTGGACGCCTCCCTGGTGAGGTGTTCCGGGCACGTCTAACCGGGAGGAGGCCCCAGGGAAGACCCAGGACACGTTGGAGGGACTATGTCTCTCGACTGGCCTGGGAACGCCTTGGGATTCTCCTGGAAGAGCTAGAAGAAGTGGCCGGGGAGAGGGAAGTCTGGGCATCTCTGCTCAAGCTGCTGCCCCCGCGACCCGACCTCGGATAAGCGGGAGACAATAGATGGATGGATGGATGGATGGATGGATGGATGGATGGATGGATGGATGGATGGATGGACATCTGTCTTGCTTAAAACTGTCCAATATGTTTCCAGAGGAAGATCCAACCTGCGAATGCTGCAATCAAGTTCCAGCCTCACTGGGTCACATGTTTTGGGCCTGCACCAAATTAACATCGTTCTGGACAAAAATGTTTAAGTGCCTTTCAGACAGCCTTTGTGTCACAATCCCTCCTAACCCATTAACAGCTGTGTTTGGTGTTCTTCCAGATAGGCTTAAAGTGGAGAAGAACAAACAAACTGTAATTGCCTTTACTACACTATTGGCATGCAGACGTATCTTGCTAAACTGGAAGAATTCTAACTCTCCTCTTTTAAGTCAGTGGGTAACTGATGTTTTATATTATTTGAAATTGGAAAAAATCTGATTCTCACTTAGAGGATCTGTGCAGAACTTTTTCAAAACCTGGCAGGATGTAATCAATAATATTTTAGAATAAGCTCTTAAAGCACTGAAGAAGCAGATTCTCTTCCCATTTCTTTTTCTTCTCCATTTATCTTTATCCACTTATTAAATTCATCAATTTATTTATTTTTACTATATAATTTACTAGCTCTAAGTTTTACTCTGTTGGCCATGTTCTCTTTTTCAGGGGTGGGGGTTAATTTGTTTTCAGTTGATCTATTTGTATGGAATGATTACAATAAAATCAATAAAATTAAAAAAAAAAGAGTGGTCAATAGATAGAGCAATCAGGTCAAAAAAATCCAATAAATCACAATAGGAACAGTAGAAACACAATTATTTGTAACAATTCCCAAGCACATTTGCAATGAATTGCCAGGAACTGCAGAAGAATTTATAGGACGGAGGGCACTTCCTAGCAGTGATTGACAGGTGACCCTGACTCTTGAAAAACCACCCACAAAACACATGGAACATAGCACAGGCATAGGAAACAAAGTAAAAAATAAACAAAAGTAACATTAACATACCTCAATGACTCAACACTGAACAAAAAAGACAGAAATTAAGACTTTGAAACAAAGTGGTTGAGATAAAACATTGTTAACACAACTGAATAGCTACTATAAGCAATAAAGTCTTAAAATGGTGCTGCCCATAAGAGAAACAAGATGCTGCAGCAGAAGAATGAATTTTAAATTTAACATTGACACAAAAAACAAACTTAACCACTAGTTTCCTGGGCCTTTAAAATCCCCAAAACAATGTTTCAAATAGCTGTAGAAACCAAGGAACTGTTAAAATTGAAAACAAAAGACAGACCATGACATTAACTAATATAAAGGTTAACAACAATAGCAACAATTTCTTGTATAGCCCAAAATCACGCAGGAATGTGTCAATGGGTTTTTACAGGCCCTGTTTACTGACAAAAAAAAAAAACCTTATAGGGAAAAAATGTAAGGAGTTTTGGGAAAGTCAATTCTGAGTGAGACAACTTTACTGGTATGTTGGTGCAATGGGCATCAAAAAATGGGGTAAATACAATACATGAAACAGAATACAAGTAATCTTCACAGAGCTAGATGGCCAATCTATCATTGCCACTTCAAAAATACATTAGTACAAACTACAAGAAAAAATATAAGAAAATATTATGCTACTCACTAAATACAGAACTATCACATATAAGGATACAGATTTATTAAAATACATCAAAAACAAAGTACAAACTAATTACAATAAATGAAACAGTATTTGTTTACCAGTTAATTGTAGAACCATGACCAGATTGCAGAGAAAAAGTCAGAGAAGCCAGGCACAGTCACAGTCCTGAAGACCTTGCCTACTAGCCCACTTCCAATCCCCCCAAGCCATTATACAGCAGAGACAGTAAAGGACCCTTCTACCAAGTGATTCCAGTGCTCCTTTATCAGAAATGACTGTTCAATAGGCAGGCAAACAACTTGGCAGTGGAGTAGTAGCACCAAATGCCACATAAAGATACTAAGAAGAGAAACAGAATAGGCAGGGGTTAGTAACAGTTTATAAATGTCATATTACACGCACTGCGGTGGGTTGGCGCCCTGCCCGGGACTGGTTCCCTGCCTTGCACCCTGTGTTGGCTCCAGCAGACCCCTGTGACCCTGTGTTCGGATTCAGCGGGTTGGAAAATTGATGGGTGGATATTATGTGCACCAGGCCCAATTTTTTAAATACTAGAAATACATCTATAGCCTTTGTTCCAACCAGGATTGTCAAAATCACTAAACCAGGCCAACAAACATACAAACTTAAGGCAGCAAGAATGGGGGCCATAGAATTATCTATTAATCTTAAATGAAGGGCAGCTAGTTTTCATCCCAACACATTAGCTTGTAAAAGATAGCCCGACCACAGACAGACACGACACCAAAATGTCCACAACACACATGTTTATTCCACACTATGTACACTATTTACATGATTGCTCAGTGCTTGGTCCTTCGGCCACCTCCACTCCTCTCTCGCAAGCTCCATCCTCTTCCACCCAACTCCGGCTCTCTGAATGGAGTGAAGCGGCCCCTTTTATAATGCCCTGGATGTGCTCCAGGTGCCTGACGATGAACTTCCAGCAGCACTCCCCAGTGTGGCGGAAGTGCCGCCCTTGCACCCGGAAGCACTCCTAGAGTACACCATCCCTGGTCCGGCAGCACTTCCTGGTATGGCGGAAGCGCTGTCCTCCAGGGCTCTAGGACCATCCAGGCACCCAGGGAAGAGTAGTTCTGCTCTCCCGTTCTGTCGTTCCTCCAGGTGTCCCGTCTGCCACAAGCTGTATATAGACAACTCTTGATCTGCAGCACTCTTGTTAAAAAACCACAAAGGATTAGCAAACAAAACAAGCATTACAAAACAATACTATTGTATAAATTCTTCATCACTTTGTTTGACCCAAATATACGAGGTGAGACAAAAAAATAACCAGATTAGTAAAAAAAAGATATATTTATTGATGAATTACAGCATTCTAAACATTGTCACCTTCTATATACTCCCCCTCCTGATCTCTATACCACTCCATACGTATCTTCCAATGATTGAAACAGTGCTGGAAGTCTTCTTGCTTGAGGCGCTTCAACAGGCTTGCTGTTTCTGTCTTCACTTCATCCACTGAAGAAAAATGTGATCCCTTCTGGTCACTTTTGATTTGCGGGAACAAGTAAAAATTACAGGGAGCTAAATCGGGTGAATAGGGAGGATGATTGAGGACAGGAATGTTTTTGTCAGTCAAAAACTACATTACGGAAAATGCAGTACAATCATTTCAAACAATCTCATTCACCGTTTTGATGTTTTCATCCGCCCAAGATGAGCGTGGGCGGCCTAGGCGATGAACGTCTTCCACATTTTCTTTTCCTTCCTTGAAACTTTTGTACCACTCAAAAACCTGTGTGTAAGACAAACTGTTAACACCATACACTGTTTTTATCATTTCATACGTTTCTGTGGCCGTTTTGTTCAAGTTTATGAGAAATTTGATGTTGATTCGCTGTTCGATTTTTGCACTGACATTATAGTGGTATCTCGTGTAGTGATTGTTGTGCAAATACTGATTGGACTATCCACAAGATATACCTAGCCGGTCGGCAGTTTGAGAGAGCATGTAGGATATAGTTCCATGATTCACGTTTGGCCGACCTCCAGACGGTTTTCCAGGAAAGCCCAGTCCAGTTATTTTTGTATCTCACCTTGTATATATTTACTACATTTTCCAATTTTGAAGTTAAACATGAAATGAGATTTGGGTGTTTTTCCACATTTCCACATTTCTCTGAATACCCTGGCAGTTTCAAAACTCTGTCCTACAAGCTAAACGACACCTGTCATTTCTAAATGAAAGTACACTTTCCAAACTTAAGGGACATTTACCAGGCAATGTGCCTTTTACTGACACCATAATAATATTCCACAAATGAAAAAAAATGTTCAAAATTATAATTAGTATATACAGTTAGATCCATAAATATTTGGACAGAGACAACTTTTTTCTAATTTTGGTTCTGTACATTACCGCAATGAATTTTAAATGAAACAACTCAGATGCAGTTGAAGTGCAGACTTTCAGCTTTAATTCAGTGGGGTGAACAAAACGATTGCATAAAAATATGAGGCAACTAAAGCATTTTTTTTTTAAAATCCCTTCATTTCAGATGCTCAAAAGTAATTGGACAAATTAAATAACTGGAAATAAAATGTTCATTTCTAATACTTGGTTGAAAACCCTTTTCTAGCAATGACAGCCTGAAGTCTTGAACTCATGGACATCACCAGATGCTGGGTTTCCTCCTTTTAAATGCTCTGCCAGGCCTTTACTGCAGTGGCTTTCAGTTGCTGTTTGTTTGTGGGCCTTTCTGTCTGAAGTTTAGTCTTCAACAAGTGAAATGCCTGCTCAATTGGGTTAAGATCAGGTGACTGACTTGGCCATTCAAGAATGTTCCACTTCTTTGCTTTAATAAACTCCTGGGTTGCTTTAGCTGTATGTTTTGGGTCATTGTCCATCTGTATCATGAAACGCCGCCCAATCAATTTGACTGCATTTAGCTGGATTTGAGCAGACAGTATGTCTCTGAATACCTCAGAATTCATTCGGCTGCTTCTGTCCTGTGTCACATCATCAATAAACACTAGTGTCCCAGTGCCACTGGCAGCCATGCACGCCCAAGCCATCACACTGCCTCCACCGTGTTTTACAGATGATGTGGTATGCTTTGGATAATGAGCTGTTCCACGCCTTCTCCATACTTTTTTCTTGCCATCATTCTGGTAGAGGTTGATCTTGGTTTCATTTGTCCAAAGAATGTTTTTCCAGAACTGTGCTGGTTTCTTTAGATGTTCTTTAGCAAAGTCCAATCTAGCCTTTCTATTCTTGAGGCTTATGAGTGGCTTGCACCTTGCAGTGCACCCTCTGTATTTACTTTCATGCAGTCTTCTCTTTATGGTAGACTTGGATATCGATACACCTACCCCCTGGAGAGTGTTGTTCACTTGGTTGGCTGTTGTGAAGGGGTTTCTTTTCACCATGGAAATGATTCTGCGATCATCCACCACTGTTGTCTTCTGTGGACGTCCAGGTCTTTTTGCGTTGCTGAGTTCACCAGTGCTTGCTTTCTTTCTCAGGATGTACCAAACTGTAGATTTTGCTACTCGTAATATTGTAGCAATTTCTCGGATGGGTTTTATCTGTTTTCACAGCTTACGGATGGCTTCTTTCACCTGCATGGAGAGCTCCTTTGACCGCATGTTGTCTGTTCACAGCAAAATCTTCCACATGCAAGCACCACACCTCAAATCAACTCCAGGCCTTTTATCTGCTTAATTGATAATGACATAACACGGACTTGCCCACACCTGCCCAGGAAATAGCCTTTGAGTCAATTGTCCAATTACTTTTGAGCCCCTGAAATGAAGGGATTGTGTTAAAAAAATGCTTTATTTGCCGCACATTTTTATGCAATTGTTTTGTTCACCCAACTGAATTAAAGCTGAAAGTCTGCACTTCAACTGCATCTGAGTTGTTTCATTTAAAATTTATTGTGGTAATGTACAAAACCAAAATTAGGAAAAAGTTGTCTCTGTCCAAATATTTATGGATCTAACTGTACATAATATGATATGTGAAACATGAGAAAAATGAGCGCCAATGTCAATTGGTGACAGATACCTTTGAAATATACATGTACTGTTTGGAAGCTTGCAAGGGTGTGAAGTGGTATGAATTGCAGTTTGCCTTGACTCAATGTTCATTCCCCAACTGTCAAGGATTAGAAGTAGCCAATGCTTGAATTGCCATTACACAAAAACACCAAGTCATCCATGAGTAGTCTGTGCAAAGTTTGCCACTTCAGTGTTCAGCATCATCTCAAGGTTATTTAGGTTAGGCTGACTGGCACATTTAGATTTAGTTTCTGCCATATGTCTAGTGATGCTGACTTATCTTCCTGTCCCCTGTAACCCAAGAATGACTAAAGCAGATTCTGAAAATGAATGGCTGGATTTCTGCTGCTTTTTTCTCTTTTAATTCTTGTTTAAGTGACATTAGACAAAACCGTTGGTACAAGTTGCAGAAGCAAGATGGATTTTCTATGAGGGCATGCTGTTTAAACAGAATCTTAATGTTGTTTTTGCTTACAATGAGTTTACTCTTTTTCACTGAAAATCACTTTCAATTTCATCTCTCTAGATCTAGAAAATGCAAAATGACTTTTCAGTTATTGTATTTTAAAATAAAGATTTTACAATTTTAAATTTAAAAATGCACTTATCCCAGCGGGGTGGCATGGTGGCGCAGTGGGTAGCGCTGCTGCCTTGCAGTTAGGAGACCCGGGTTTGCTTCCCAGGTCCTCCCTGCGTGGAGTTTGCATGTTCTCCCTGTGTCTGCGTGGGTTTCCTCTGGGTGCTCCGGTTTTCCCCCACAGTCCAAAGACATACAGGTTAGGTGCATTGACGATTCTAAAATGTCCCTAGTGTGCGTTTGGTTTGTGTGTGTGTGTGTCCTGCCCGGGGTTTGTTTCCTGCCTTGCGCCCTGTGTTGGCTGGGATTGGCTCCAGCAGACCCCTGTGACCCTGTAGTTAGGATATAGCAGGTTGGATAATGGATGGATGGATGGACTTAGCACAGCAATATTTTTTTATCATGACAATATTTTTTCTTTTATTTTGCAGGCTGGACTGGTTGATGATACTAATTCAGAAAAACTTCTCCTTGCTGTTGAACCTGGAGCATTATACCTGTGGTGCATGCCATTACCCAGCTCTAGATTTGTAGCTGAAAACAGCAGTGCTGAGACTCTTTGGAACACCCCAGTAATTCAGTGTCTGATTATAAATTGTGGAGGTAAGCTTGAAAAATATAAATATCTGATGCTGCAATATGACGCAACTGATTAATGTGAAAACATATTCTGGGAAAATGAACAGAGCAAAAGCAGACAAAGCATTCTGACCTATTTTTATGGTGATGGTATTGAATCTCATCAAAAAGGCTTGCATTGTTCAAGGATCAACCAAACAGTGGTGGTGTTTTTCCCTACATCAGGATTTGTGGCAAACCTCCACTCCCAACCACTAAAGCTGCAAAATGGCAATCAAAATATTAAAAAGAGGGAGGAATACAGGAAATGGAGAAAAAAACACCACACAGTAAAAAATCAGAACTGCCAACCTTCTATGCCTAACTAAAGAGGTTTTACTATTTGTTGGACAATTTGTCACCAACTTGTCCAAATCAAACCAGTTCTGGAGCAGTTCTCTCACCTACACTCTCCCTGTCTCTATGTGTCACTAGATCCTGGCTGCTATTTCCTAACTCACTTCCTGATTCTGTACTGAATAAGTCCTGGGATCTGAGGTGGCTTTCAAACCTGGAACCATTAAATACATATTTCCCATTCTTTATAACCACAGTCATATTACAGTATAATAAAACAATCCATTACAGCTCTATCATTATGCAATATTTTCCTTGTTAATTATTACCTTCTCATTTTCCGCAATAAATAATAGGAAAGAAAGAAGGGAAGACAAATATATCCAGGAAAAGGGTTAATACTGCATGTTATAAAATAAATGTTTGTTCTTTTTCTGTTTCAAATAATACAATATGTTGCTTAGCCTTTGTGAAACTGAACCTGGTATAGAGGTCTGCTACTTGGGCCAAATCAGCAATGTAAAAAATAACTACATTAGCCTCATCATTGAGAGTGAGGATGACTCACAAAAACGGTATGATGATGAGATAATGAAGGTCTTTTATCTCTCTGGTGTATATTGACCAAAAAATAAAATCGAGGCAATACATTAGGGTAAAGCCTAATCAAAACATATAAGCAAAGTAGGGTAGAGTCTAGACAGAGCCTAGAAAATACTTTAGGTAGTTTAATCTTGAATAGGTAAGTATGTTGTATAATTTAAAATTAAATTAAATTTCATGCATTGGAAGAGTATATTGTATTCTTTTTGTATTTCTGTGTATGCCTGTACACAGCCAAAGTAAAAGACCTGTAATGAGCTAAAGCGGCCCTAGCAGATTCTTGAGGCAGAACTAGTAATAATGAATTGTTTTTTTTGTGTTCAATAATTGTCAAATACTGAAAAAATAAATAAAAATATTTTTGAGTCAGTTTATTTGTGTTTTCTGAAAATTATTTGTAGGATTTTGACACCCAAGGAGTCCAGTATCCAGTATTCAGTATTTGTTTTTTGTTATAAATTAAGATTTAAGGTTACTAAATTATTTTGCATCTTTTTCTGATGTCATTTTGTTTTTCACGGGTGCCACCATTTTGTGACTTTGTTGTCATGATGCAGTATCCTGTGTTAAGAGGCATGATCTAGGAGGCCACAACCTATGACATACTAGCGCAAGAGTATAAACATCAGCACAATACACTTCCAGGCCAGCTGAGATAACTAATAAAACCTGAGGGTTAGAGGCTGATTTTCAGTGCAGTAATTTTGGGTTGTGCCTGTTGACAACAAATTTTGGTTCCTCTTTGGGCTTAGGAAAAAGATAGGACTGATCTCTGATTTAGACTTTTGGCTTACTTTCCTTTACTGGGATCATACATTTCCACATGTCTTCTGTTTTTTATCCAGGAAGAACAATTTGGATGAGTCTGACATCTTTCAAAGGTAAATTGACATACTATTAATTTTGCTTAAGAAAATAAAGTTTTGGAATGAGGAGAGTAGACAGGTGGTTTTTGCAGCTGCTGAAAGCTTGATCCTCTTTTCTGTAATGCATTTTATTACTACAAATGTTTGTGATGTGCCATCTGTTGGAATGAAAAATGTGTTGCATTTTATTACTACATGCATTACAAAATACATTCCAATAGATGTCACACTGCAAGTGTTAACACTATGGTCTATGTTGATTTCTTAGATTTTAACCTGTCTTAGATGGGTAGCACTGCTAGTACATATATAAAATGCTAATAATAAGAGAACTTACTAAATCCCTGTTCTCCCCTGTCCTAATTAATATTACAGTTAATTGAAAAATGAATAACAAACAACACACAAAAAGTCAAATATAGAGCACAGTTACTGTAGAAGATGGAACATAATGGATGAAGTCAGCAAGTTCCTGAGATGTAAATGAAAATGAATGAACCACTTCAAAGTCAAAAAGTCAAAGTGAACTTTATTGTCATCTCAGCCATATACAAGTATACAGATAGACGAAATTGTGAAGCTCAGGGTCCACAGTGTAACAACATGACATGCAAATAATAAATTAAAAATAGAATTAAAATTTTAATTTAAAATTAAAACACAAACAAGACAAGACATTGTGCAAAGACAAGACAAAGAAGTAGCATCAATATTGATGTGTAAGATATGTAATATAATAAATTATAAATAATAGATATAGATATTATAGAAATTATCAGTGTATGATAATAGTTGTTTAAGACATGTGTAAACAATGACAGCTCAGAATCAGTGGCGACTGCTCTAAGACTACAAGGGAAGCTCCGCTTCTTCTACTATGTCAGAAAATAAATGCTCATATATGCACTGTCGTATTTATATTGGTTTTAATAAAAGTGCGTTAGAACACGTTCAACTTCATGACTAGCTCGTTCAGAATCAGGTATTTATTGTAGATTGTTTGACGCGATTTTCTTGTCATACATTTCTGTGCAGCACAGCGCGTTAAACCCTCCTGAAGCCCAAGCACAGAGGAGCTTTTTTCACTGCAGAAAAGCTGGACGGTAATTTTATTTTATTTTTTATTTATTTATTTTGTGTTCTTTATTTCGTCTTATACGATTTCTCGTATTAGAAATTTGTTAGTTTTCGCATACCCCTTGGGGTCAGAGCGCAGGGTCAGCCATTGTACAGCGCCCCTGAAGCAATTACAGGTTAAGGGTCTTGCTCAAGGGTCCAGCAGAGTAGGATCTCTTTTGGCAGTGGCGGGGATTCGAACCGGCAACCTTCAGGATACCAGTGCAGATCCTTAGCCTCAGAGCCACCACTCCACCCAAATCGTCACTTCCAGGGAAGCTCAGCTTCTCTGGGAGTGGATGGAGCAGTGGGCTGGGCTGCTGCATGATGATTGGAGGAGCTGTTTAAAGGGAGGAACCCCTTTTTTGATTGACAGCATGTCTTAAGTATACATCAGCACTACAGAGATTCGAGTTCAGTCCCATGCGGATTTGCAGGTGAAGTCGTACGACAAACTGCTGCACTCTGTATTGTTTGCTGGTGATATAAACCATTTTTGTTTGTACAAATCATTCTTTAAATAATAAAAAAAAAACATATTATAGCGTTCTTGACTTTGCTTCTTGTTTCAGCATTGTAAAGTTAGTTCATTCATATAATTAAAGTAGCTCGTGGAAGGGGAAACTAGCCAGCTAGCAAGCTGTGCATAATGGCAGACACAGACGGTGCTAATATTGTTGACCTGCTTTTGGCAAAACCATTTAGTAGTCTTCCTTACGAGGAGAGATTCAGAATTAAACGGCAGGGCAGACCAACGCCCAAGATTGATCTGGTGCAAAAATCAGGAAAAAATAACAGGTCTTTTCAGCTCTCCTGGTATGACAAAGTGAACTGGCTGACTGGAAGTGCTGTGACAAAGAAAATGTACTGTTGGCCATGCCTCTTGACGAAACCTTCTCAGGGAATGGAATGTGTTTGGTCAAACGTGGGTTTTGGGGATCTGGGTAACTTTGACAGGGCATACAAAAGGCATGAAAAGTGCAAAGAACATGTGAGTTCATGTGCAAGGTTAAGTTGTCTGGGCAGGGTCAGGGTTGAACATGCAATCAATGAAGGTCTTCGCACTCAGGTGGCAAAACATAATGAAACAGTAAAAAAAAAAACAGGGCCTTCCTAAACCATCTAATTGATGTGACTTCCTTGCTTGGCCGTCAGGAGCTGGCATTCAGGGGGCATGATGAGAGTAGTGAATCAGCAAATAAGGGGAATTACAGGGAATTTACAGAAACATTAGCTAAATATGACTCTGTCTTGGCCACACAATTTCAGTCATCAGCTGTGTTTTCTGGTATGTCCCACTCAATCCAAAATGACTTGATCTCTGCTCTCGCAGCCACTGTTTCTGATCATATAAAAGGTGAAATTCAGAATGCTCCTTTTTTGCATGGCAGGTGGATGAAGCAACTGACATATCTTTCCATGCCCAACTGTCTGTCATTGTTAGATATGTGGATAGTGCAGGTAAAATTCAAGAGTGCTTCATTGGATTTTTGGATGTGTCAGGGGATCGAGATGCTCAGTCTGTGTTTGAAGTTTTAAACGAGAACATGCAGGGCTACAGTTTTAGAGAAAAACTTGTGGCACAAACCTACGATGGGGCTGCTGTCTTTGCTTCATCTCTCAATGGCCTACAGGCCAAAGTTAAAGTAATAGCCCCTGGTGCACTGTTTGTGCATTGCTATGCACACAGACTGAACCTGGTGTTGTCCCAGGGTACTAAATGCTTGCCTGAGTCAAGAATATTTTTTGCATCTCTCTCTGGGTTCACCACATTTTTTTCAAAGTCCACAAAAAGGATGTCTTTCCTTGAGTCTGCAGGGTCTTCAAGATTGCCCAGAAATGCTCCTACTCGATGGAATTTCACATTACGGATAGTGAGCACTGTGGCAAACAATTATGATGACCTCCTGCAGACTTTTGACAAGATTACCCAGGATGAGAGCATGGATGATTACACATTAGATGCTGCCAAAGGCTTCAAAATGAAACTGGAGGATTTTGAGTTTGTGTTCATGTTGTACACATATGAACAAATATTCTCTGAGACAGATGTTGTCCAGCAAAGGGCTATGGATGTTCTTTACTGCAAAAAAAGAATTGGGTCTCTCCTTGCTTTTGTCAAGGAGAAGAGGTCAGAGGAGGCTTATCAAGCAGTTTATGCAAAAGCAGCAAATCTCACATCAGACCCTCGAGATGAACCTATTAGAAAGCGCCGTCTGTCACAATTACAGGATCTCCAGGACCGCTACAGAAATTTGTACATGGCCATCCTAGACAATCTCATGGAGCAGATTTCTCAGCATTTTTCAAATTTGGAAAGCATGAGCTTCTTAGAATTAGTCAATCGAAATTTGATGAAATGAGACAAGTGTTTCCAGAGGAGGCATTTGAAAGTGTGCTGAAAAGTTATGGCCATTTCTTTGACTCAGGGAGACTGAGATCTGAACTTCAAGTACTATATTCAGATCACGACTTACAGGGGAGCAGGGGTAAGCTGTGTGATTTCTTGGTGTTTTTTAAAGACATGGAGTTGGATAGTGCAATGCCTCAGCTATACAAGCTGTTGTCGTTAGTGGCAACAATTGGCACTACATCAGCAGGTGTAGAGAGGAGCTTCTCCTGTATAAAACGGGTCAAGTCATACACCCCCAACACGATGGGCCAAGATCATTTGAGCAACCTTGTTCTCCTGGCCATTGAGAGGAAACTGGTTAAGTCCCTGGAAAAGATGGCCAATTGGTACGACACGGTCACAGACCATTTTCTGCAAAAGGAACGGAGGGCACAATTTACGTACAAATAACATAATGAATTTTATGATAAAGGCCTAATATGAGCTTCCCCTGTTTCAAAAGCTAGCAGCCGCCACTGGAAGACTCATACTATTGAAGAAGGATGACAGTGAAAATGGACAAACTCAGCTATCTGTTCACTTTTATAGAACGGTTTGCAAAAGGTGTGCTTATCAGCTGTGACACGATAAGAAGACGTACAGGTTTTTTTTAAAGTCTTCTCTAATGCTTCATTGTGGTTAGCTTTGCTGCCTCACTACTTATCAAATAATGCCAATGAGAGCTTAGTGACGACAGACGCTAATCAAGCAATGCCACATGATTTCAAAAAATTCTTAACACTCCCTAGCTTTCATAAATTGTTTCTTTGCTAGCTGAAACATTATCTTCTGTTTTATGCACTAACTTTGTTTTTGGTGTTTTTTCTTTTTTTTTTTTTTTTTGGTGGATTTCTAGATCGCAATCCCCCTGGGTTGTGGCAGAGCCCTGGATCCCCACAGGGCTTCTTGGGAACTGGAGTTCTTTGGCTCAGCCCTGTTGGGTCCCATGGGCGCTACCAGGGGGCGCAAAGAGAATTTGCAAGCCCTAGTTTGTCGGGCTCCCGCCTCACGTGGAAGTGCTTCTGAAACCACAGCTTCGGGACACCAAAAGTGCTTCTGGGTGTCACATAAAAGGAGCTGATTGCCACAACTCTGGGAACTGGGGTTGGGAGGAAGAGGATAGCACTTGCTGGGAGGAGTGAAGGAGGCAGAGAGAGAGAGAGAGAGAGAGAGAGAAGACAAACAATTGCTGTGTGCTGCTTTGTAACCATGGTTGTGGCATGAGAAATGCTTGAATGGAAGGATTTCCCATAATAAAAGCTCTTGTTTATTGGTTTATTGTGTCCAAGCCTCTTTGTTTTGGGTGTTTGGAGAGCAGTGGGGTGGCCACAATATGTTTTCTGAAGGTTATATTTTTTAAACTGGAGCTTTTTAAAATGTTAATTTTGTTGTGAAAAAGTTAGACAAGCTGTTTTGAACTGTGTATTTTAACTGTGTGAGCCCTTAAAATTGCACAGTAATGACAACGTAGAGCAGTAAACAGCAGAAGAAAACACTTTCGTCTAAATGAATGATCCATTAGCTCAGATGGTTGGCTTTATGACAGTGACTATTAGGAAATAGTGAGTACTTACAGAAACCTGTTACAATGTTCTCTGTTTTTCAAGAGCCTATTTAGATGCACAGTAGAGTTTACCAAACCTACTACTAATACCTCTTACTAAAACTATAAAGAACTATTATTTGATATCTGGTGTTACTGCCATCATTCAGTTAAAATAGAATCCAAAAATTCTTCAGAACAAGCTATTTTACTGTGACATGAGTTTCCACAAAGAAGCAGCCAATGTAAGAAGCTACTTATCTCCTGACCAGAATTCCCCAAATCCCATACTCTTACCGACATATCAGGGTGGACTGCTGTAGTTCAACACTTCCCTCTTTCTTTTACATGTGTAACCAAAGACAATTAAAAAGAATATCAGAACAGGCAGGAGAAAAGTTACAATATTATTCATCTTATATTACAGATAGTGGGTGACACTTTGGCACAGCGGTATCGCTGCTACTTCAAAGTAAGAAGACCAGGGTTCACATCCCAGGTTCTACCTCTGTGGAGGTTGCATGTTTCCCCTGGGTGTTCTGGTTTTCTCCTACAGTTCAAAGACATGCACGTTTGGTGGATTGACGACAATAAATTGGCAGGTACGTGTTCACCCAGCAATGGGCTGGCATCCTGTCCAGGGATTACCCCCCATGATGCTGTTAATGATTAAGTGGGTATGTATTATAGATGATACGTTTTAATCTTTAAATATTATAACTAGTGCCATTAACAAAAGCTAATAGAATGTAGTTTTGCAAACCATACTACATGATAAAGCTAAAAGTGTAGTTTCAGGAAATGCATAAACTTTTAGTTACACTCAAATTTGGTCTACTCTGTTCAGGTCATCATCTGGTCTGCTCTTTTCTTAGCCAGCTCTTCATCTGACTTTATAAAACTGTCTTCCTTAGTGGCCTGTCCTGGTCACATTTTCTAGCCTCATAAATCTAAAACATGTTTCTCATCCACCAGGTTTTCTTCCTGAAAGGGGATGAAGTACTTTAAATAATGTCTCTGACATGTCTGCACAGTTATAGCAAAGCCCCCTTGTAAAACTGGTTGCAAGTAGACTGATAACTGCTTTCAACACCTCCCCAGAAAAGTTGTTTTTTTTCAATAACTTTAGTCCTAAATCTCTGGGGGAAGAAATTACGATGGCTTACTTCTGCAATGCTGCTTCTTTCTTTAAGTCACCACTTAATTCTTAAGTGATAATTTATTATATTAATATTTAATATGTCTCATTATAGCACCTCTAATGTTTAAGACACCAGCCTAGATGACAATATGTATGGAAAAAGTGTTGTATGCAGTTTTAGCTGATTTGGGTTTTTTAATTTATTTCTTTCACTTTTGAGCCTTTTTAATGTGTACCATACACCTGTTTCCCTCATTGGTAATCATCACAACAAGGACCATATGCCAAACCCAAAGCAAGTTGTGTGTTCCCTTTCCTATCTGTTCCTTTCATGATGTGTTCATTTCTCTTGGAGCAAAACAGTTTCTGTCAACCTGAAACATCAATGTGCTGTAGCTCTTGTCTTTTTTTGTTTTATAGAGAACTTTCAAAGACTGTCAGATTCTGGAGTACATGGGAAGACTTTGCAGCAGGATGTTTCAGAGCGGGCAGTTTAATATTTCTACATGACCCTGCCCTCATACCAGTGTAGCAGAATGAAGCTGATGGCTTTACGTTTGAAACTGGTAAAGAGGCAGGCTTGCTGATATTTCCAACAATTATCAATGGCTCTGATGTCATCTGTCCAGCAGATATTATCTCATACAATTTGGGGTAGAGAGATAGAAGTCATTCTGCTGCTCAGGATTTGGTGGTTTATGCTTTTCATGCTTGTATTTTACATTAATGTAGATACATGTGATGTAGTACTTAGTGAGGAAATATAAAATTGTATTCTCTAAGTAAATGCTGTTGTGCTAATAATAGATGATGTAATTAAACATATCCATTAGTATGGAAATTGTGTGCAGTTAATTTCATTTAGAGTTAATGTTAAATACTTATTTAATTTTTTTAATGTTATTATCAGCATGTTGTTGGTGAGATGTCTTCTTATGTGATTTGCTGTCTCTATATCTGTTCTCCAGTTCAATTTCTTCCTTAGGTTGTGTGAAAAAAATGTTTTATCTCTTTGTATATTTTTCTTTTTTTGTCATTACTCAATTTATAAAGCTCCTTGTGAGATTTTTACAAAGAACAGGTACAGGTATAGTAGAACAGGTACAATAAAGCTGATTTGATTTGCTAAGGCTGAAGAGGCCAGTGGCATGGTGTCTTCTGCCTCGTTCTTTTTATTTTAATTTTCCTCACTATACCATACAATTAATTATTTAATTCTAATACAATTGTCATTTTCAATCCTGACAATTGTTTCTATTTTTTATAAATTCTTCTTGACCTCTAGAAATTATTTAGGTATCATTTTAGGGGTGGGTTGGATGGTGGCACAGTGGTAGCACTGCTGCCTTGCAACAAGGAGACTGGAGTTCACTCCGTGTGGGGAGTTTGCAAGTTCTCTCCTTGTCTGATGGGTTGCCCTCTGGGTTCTCTGTGCACTACCTGCCTTAATCATCAGAATTAAAACAAAAAAGGGCTTGAAATATTTCACTTTACATGTAATGCATGTAACATGTGTGAAGATTTACCTTTTTGAAGGTTCAGATTCAGATCAACAGGAAATTCCACATCCATGGCCCTATTTAAGAGAAATGTTTGAAATTGTCGACTCTAAAAATGATTCTTCGCTAATGTGTTGTATTTTGTGCAAACGTAAAAGTCATGAGATTTTGGCATTCAAGAATTCTCCATCGAATCTGAAAAAACGCATCGAGGTAAATAAAATTTTATGTTATCTTGAGCTAATTAATTATTTTCTTTAATATCAGTTTGTAAACGTAGCATCGGTAGAACTAGTATAAAGGAATGTTTTCTTGCTTAGTTTTGCTGTTAAAAAGTTTTTTTTCATTACAGAAGATTGTCATCTACAGCTAACACACCTGAATATAGATGCTTTAACAAAATAAAACAATTACAAATATGTTAGCAGAATTCTTTTTACAATTTCAGTGCATTTGCATGTTCTTGTGTTCATATTTTTATTCATAGGGAAAGCACGTGAATCACCTGAGGCCTCATGCATAACGGCGTGCAAAGAATTCACACTATAACATGGCGTATGGACAAAAGCGGAAATGTGCTTACACACAAAAAAATCCAGATCCATAAATCTGTGTGAAAGCCAACTTCTGCTACATAAATCCCGGTCAGCGTGAAAAGTAACGCACGTGCACGCACCTGCTGTCCCGCCCCAACTCCTCCCAGAATTACGCCTCTTTGAATATGCAAATCAATATAAATAGCCCTTAAGCTCAGCATTCTGTGAAAAGACAATGGGAAAAGCATGGGGGAAAATAGAAGAATTTCAGCGAATACCAAGTGGAGGCAAATAAAAAACGTACTATTTGTTGGTTTAAATAGTGGTATAAACAACAAAAGGAAGTTGATCGAGTGACATAGAGTGTTGGAGAAACTCGAAAGCTCAAGTTCCCAAAGTCACACAGTGCCCGAAATAAAAAGAAGTCAGATATCAAAGTCGCCGTGAAAACGAAATGTCATCTTTAATCTCTAAATTTTCACTTTAATCACATAGTTTATTTTGTCATTAAAGTAGAACATCATAAACTTCATCTTAAAATTGTTTAACTTACTTGTTTCTCAAATCCCATCGTAACTAAAGAAGCACGTTAAATGCTTTGTTTTGTGTTTGATCTTTTATATGCTCTATGTGTGTGAATCACTATGTGCTTCTTAAACCGGCTTTCTCTTCCTCTGACAGGACACAGAATCCATTACATTCTTGATATTACACATTTCTGAATAATTAAAATACTGAGATGTATACTTGATATAATTTTCATTATGATAGGCGTTAAAGCATGGGAACACGGTGGTGCATTGATTGTTCATGCCTCACGCAGGATGCTTGCTGCGCCGTGCATGACCTTCGATGAAATAATTTATTGCAGCAGTACTATCTCTTTCAAACGTACTAACCCCCAATTCCTGTCCTTACTGAAATATCTTCGTAGTACATGTTAAATTATTCTGTCCATCCAGTGTCATGCCAGTCCCAGCAAGAATACAGCGTGAGGCAGGAACAATCCATGAACGGAGCGCCAGCTCCTTGCTAGCACTGCAACACCGTGTCCTCACATGTTTATTTATTAACAATATAGATTATTTAAATTAAGTTAAAGTTTTATCTGTATAATATAATAAACATATTTTGCTGCATTTCATCTTAAAAATGACATTGTCATCATATGTAAATCCGTGCTTTATAAAGTGGCTCAGGTTGTGCAATATTATAACTGTATCGCAAGTTTACAGTGAGGTAATTGTACTTATAAGTACAAACAGTTCTACAAGGAGCACTTGATGGACTGATTGAGTGTGTTTATAGTTCTTGGGATGAAACTGTTTCTGAACCACAAGGAAAGGCTCTGAAGCGTTTGCCGTATGAGAGCAGTTCAATAGACAGCATGGCTGAGGCAGCATGTGCTTGATGGTGTATACCGATAATTCTCTTTCTGATCAGTTGCTGTACAGCTGTGATTCCCTACTCAGATACAATGATATAAATACTCCGAGTGGTGCAGTGAGAGTAATATGGAAAAAGATGATCCGTTGTTGCAACCCCTAACGGGAGCAGCTGAAAGAAGAAGAAGGTGCAGTGAGAGTAACAACGCTAAAGCAGCTATTGTATTTAGAATAGTTTGACCATTCTGTGGACCATTATATTGTTATAGGTTAATTACAATCAGAATCATTAAACTAATAAATAATATGAGTTAATTCAGTGTATTTATAAAGTCGCGTCAGGGATGTGGATCTAAAAAAGAAAGTGAAACCACACTGGAACTGTAGCACTGCTTTGACGCTGGGTGCCGCCAGTCTGCAAAACAGAGCGGAGAACCTGCGTACGCCAGGGTAAATGTGCGTGGCTTTATGCCAAGTTTAGGTTTTATACGTCGCAATTTGAACGTGGAAACGTTCATATGCACCATTTATACCCGTGGAGAGGTACACAAATTTCACTTCAACTTCTATTACAAGGCGATCAACATCAGAAGGAGGCCCTTCATCAAAGCAAATGAAATTGTGGCAAACCAAGAAAGTGTCAAAGAAAAGTGTTGATGATGCCATCATTAACTTTGTCATTCAAGGTCTGCATCCATTCAGTATTGTTGAACAGCAGGGTTTTAAAACATCACCAGGGGCCTCATGTATAACGCCGTGTGTAGAACTCACACTATAACATGGCGTAAGCACAAAAGCGGGATTGTGCGTACGCACAGAAAAATCCAGATGCAGGAATCTGTGCGCACGCAAACTTTCACGTTCTTCCACTACATAAATCCCGATCAGCGTGAAAAGTAATGCACGTGCACGCGCCTTCTGTCCCGCCCCAACTCCTCCCAGAATTACGCCTCTTTGAATATGCAAATCAATATAAATAGCCTTCTGTGAAAAGACAATGGGAAAAGCACAGGGGAAAATATAAGAATTTCAGCGAATACCAAGTGGAGGCAAAGGAAAAACGTACTATTTGTTGGTTTAAACAGTGGTATAATCAACAAAAGAAAGTTGATCGAGTGACAGAGTGTCGGAGAAACTCAAAAGATCAAGTTCACAAAGTCGCACAGTGACCGAAATAAAACAGAAATCACAAATCAAAGTCTCCGTGAAAAGGCAAGTCGTAGCCCACCGTCTTAGTGTCATATGAAAGCTTATTAGGGAACAGACAAAAAAAATAGGCACACAGTGGGAAAAAAAGCACGAAATGTCAACTTTAATCTCGAAATTTCCACTTTAATCACGTAGTTTATTTTGCCAAAAAAGTAGAACATCATAAACTTCATCTTAAAATCGTTTATTTTACTAGTTTCTCAAGTAGCACGTTAAATGCTTTGTTCTGTATTTGATCTTCTATGTGCTCTATGTGTGTGAATCACTATGTGCTTCCGTTCTTTCTCTTTCTCCGACAGGACACAGAATCCATTACATTCATGATATTACAGCTCTCTGAATAATTAAAATACTGAGATGTATATGTGATATCTTTTTCATGATGATAGGAATGAAAGCATGTTATTAAACATGGGAACACGGTGGCGCAGTGATTGTTCATATCTCACGCAAGAGGCTTGCTGCGCCATGTGCGACCTTCGATGAAATAATTCATTACAGAAGTACTGTCTCTTTCAAACGTACTAACCTCCAATTCCTGTCCTTCCTTTTCTTTCTCCAAATACCCAATCGCCACACAATCAGCTTTGTAATAGACGTTAAGCCATCTGTACGCTTAGAACGCCGATTCTTCAAAACTTTTAAGGAACATTGAAATATCTTCGTAGTACATGTTTAATTATTCTATCTGTCTATCCTTCCAGTGTCGCGTCAGCACCAGCAAGAATACAGCGCAAGGCAGGCTATCCGTGAACTAGCTATACGCTGCGGCACCGTGTCCTCACATGTTTAATTATTAACAATACAGATTATTTAAATGAAGTTAAAGTTTTATCTGTATACTATAAGCAACATATTTTGCTGCATTTCATCTTAAAAATGATTATGTCATCATATGTAAATACGTGCTTTATAAAGTAGCGCAGGTTGTGCAATATTATAACTGTAGTGTAAGTTTACAGTGAGGTCATTGTACTTATAAATACAAACAGTTCTACAAGGAGCACTTGATGGACTGATTGGGTGCGTTTATAGTTCTTGGGATGAAACTGTTTCTGAAACGTGAGGTCCGTACAGGAAAGGCTTTTGACGCTTTTTGCCGTGGTTGAGGTAGTGTGTACTTGAAACTGTATACCGATAATTCTCTTTCCGATCAATTGCTGCTGTGATTCCCCACTCAGATACAGTGATATAAATACTCCGAGTGGTGCAGTGAGAGTAATATGGAAAAAGATGATCCGCAGTGGCAACCCTTAACGGGAGCAGCTGAAAGAAGAAGAAGATGCAGTGAGAGTAACAACGCTAAAGCAGTTATGGTATTTGGAATACTATGGCTATTCCCTGGACCATTATATTGCTACAGGTTAAATACAATCAGATGCATTACACTAATAAACAATATGCAGTTAATTTCAGTGTATTTGTAAAGCCGCGTCAGGAACGTGGGTCTAAGAAAGGGTGACCACACAGGAACAGTAGCACTGCTTTGACGCTGGGTGCTGCCAGTCTGCAAAACCAAGCGGAGAAATTGCGTACGCCAAGGTATGAGTTACCGTGGAAATGTGCGTGGCTTTACGCCAAGTTTAGGTTTTATACATCGCGATTTGAGCGTGGAAACATTCGTACGCAACATTTCTGTGCGTACGCACCGTTTATACATGAGGCCCCAGATGTTGTTGTAATGTCTCATGTTACAGTGAAGAAAGCAACACTAGAAATGAAGGAAAATCTAAAGGCTGCTATGAGTGAGATTGAGTTCATCGCTACCACAACTGATTGCTGGACAGCACACAGACATAGGTTCATCTGTGTCACAGCACACTGGATGGAGACTGAAACCCTGGAGACGTGCTGTGCTGCTCTAGCTTGTAAACAGCTGAAAGGACCACATTCCTTTACTGCTCTTTCTGGTGCCCTGAATGGCATACATTCAGACTTCAACATTTGTCACAAGATCAGATGCACAACAACTGATAATGGCTCCAATTTTATAAAAGCATTTTGAGTGTATGGTGAGCTGCATGAAAACTACAATGCAGAACCGCTCGAGGTGGATAAGGCAAAATCAAAAAGGAGAAAGAGAGCACAGTGAGGGCAGAGGAAGAAGAGGAGGAGTAAAGCAGTGTGAGTGTTGAGTTCGCTCAAATTGGACCCATGTGGGATGAAGATGATGGCCTTGAATATCAACTGCGAAAGCACCATCGCTGTGCCTGCCACCTTCTCATCTTGGTAACAATGAGGCTCTGACATTCAGCATTTTCAAAGTGCTGGACTCTCTGGAAAAAGAGCAGTAGATCTACTACAGCTGCAGAAATTATTGAAGAGAAATGGAAACTCCAGCTGCTGAGGCCAAATGAGACAAGGTGGAATTCTCTTTTTTTGGCTGTGGAGAGGATTGTAAGGATCACAATAGAGCAAGGAGAAGGAGCTATTGCAGCAGTGTGCAGTACACTGAAAATTTGTATGTATCTCCCTATCACTTTCTTTTTAAAACTTATTGACTGCTGTATGAGGTAGTGTTTATTAATACATGACACAGTTAAGGATAAATTATCATGGGGTAATTAGCATTACAAAACAAAAGTCTGAATACACATGTACTTTTTTAAACAACTGTGTCAAAAACTGAAAACAGCCATTATTGAAGAGGCTACTTTTCACTTTTATATTTTGAGTATATTTCAGAACCTGTACTTTTTTACTTTTACTTAAGTAAAAGAGTTGAATGAGTACTTGTACTTCTACCGTAGTCTTTTTTTATGCAAGTATCTTTACTTTTACTTGAGTAAAGAACTTGTGTACTTTTGTCACTTCTGGGTACATGCAAGGTGATTTTAAAGTCAGAGGGGGGAAGTTATGTCATCTGGGGTTGAACCGGAAGTAACGTCTACTGGGGAGGAACAGGAAGTGATGTCTTCTGGGGAGGAACCAGAAGTTATGCCATAGGGCCCAGGCAAAATTTCCCGCATTTGGTCTGCGGGGAAGAAAGAGAAAGGATCAGTGTACTGTGCCACCCCCTGGTCCGACCTTCTTTTGAGCCCTTTAACAGCCTCCCATACACATGTGTGTAACACGTCCCCCCTCCCAGGCCAGACCTGTTGGGTCAGGTGTTTCTGACCGAGAGGTTATGAGCCTGAGAAGGAGTATCGGCACTGGCTTAGATAGACGATAAATGACCGAAAACTTGTACGGCTGTACATCTAAAAACTACCTCATGATCCTCGGGTTTTACTTCTTGTGTAGGGCCATACACTGTAAAGGTGCATGATCCGTAACCAGGGTGAACTCACGGCCCAAGAGGTAGTACCTCAGCTGAGTAATCACCCATTTAATTGCTAAAGCCTCCCATTCTACTGCCGCATACCTGGTTTCCCATTCCAGCAGTTCGGGCCCAAGAATATAATGGGGTGTTTGACACCATTGACGCTTTGGCTCAGCACGGCAGTTAGACCTGTGTCCGGAACATCTGTCTGGAGGATAAAAGGCAAAGAAAAGTTAGGAGCAGGCCCGCACCTAGGAAATTCTGGGCCCCAGGAAGCTGACAGAGTTCGGGCCCCTTTCGTGTTTCAAATATGTGCGTATATTTTAAAACACCACTTAATTTCGAAAACCTGGTTTTTGACGAAGGGTTTTGAAAGTCAATGGTTAACTAGGAATAGTTTATTCTGAAAAACTCATTCTGAATATAAAATATCTCTCCATATTGTGTAAACATCATGGTAATCAGCAGTTACTGGCTGGTGGGTTAATCCCTTAACGCTTTGCTGACCATTTTCTAATTTTAATATTTGAAAAATCATCAATGACTTTATCAAAGCTTATGGTATTTGCAAGTTCATGTTCAATGGATAACGTTGCGACGTTATTTATAATTGCAAGTTTGCTGAATGATCTTTCCCCTTGTGCCACAGGGACACGGAGACAACAAAATATCCTCAACGCTACGCATAGTTCTGGATATATGCCTTCAAGTCCAAGCTCAAATATCGAGTTTAGTAAATCAAGACAACTGTTACCACAATCTTTGAAAGTCGCATCATACACATTTTTGATGTGAAGCAACTCTCCTTTCAAGTCAGTAGTCTGATCACTTGGGTATTTGGCAATCAAAATTCCGCAGGACTCGGATATTTCGTCGGCGCTCATATTCTTAAAATCTAAAACTGGGTGAAAAAGTTAGCATATATTGTTTAAAGTTGCGAAACGCCGGGATAGTTCAATAATTACAGAATCCATAACAGAGTAGAATGTGCCGTTCCTAAATGTCTCCTCCGGACCTTGTTCTTGATCATGATCATCAGATGCATCCAAATCAGCTATATAGCGTCATGGTCATTTGTGACGCCTTGAAGTCTTGAATTCTGCCGGAATTGCCATTTCATTTGCCACATGCTTTGCTTCAGATAAAATTGCTTGCCACTGCTCTCTAAGACTTGTCATTTCGTTGCCCAGATCTTCGATATTTCGTGCTGCAATTTCCAACGATATTGACCGTGACTGCAAGATCATACTTCTTTGATTGATGGATTGCAAAACCTTCAACCAAAATGTAGACATAAAAATTGCAACAAATGAAGAAAAATACGTTTTCAGACCTCGTGCTTCTGATCGAATTTCATGTGTATATTTTTGTGATATCATCACTTCATCTAAAGCTTGCAGAACGCTGGGCAACTTTCGAGCAATAGGCCACACTATGTCGACCCTTGCGCTCCAGCATGTGTCACTTAACCTGTGTAACGAGCAACCTGTCTTTTGCAGCAAAATTTCCCATCTTTCTGGGCATGAACTGAAAAGAACGTAGATACGGTTGACGCATCCAAAGAAAGTAATAGCATCTTTGCAACACGAAGCGGCGTTTACGCCGACAAGATTCAATGTGTGCGCACAGAGAAAAGAGGGCAGCCTCGTTTTGCTGTAAGATGCATGCCTGAACACCTTTCACCTTTCCGGACATATTGGCGCCGTTGTCATATCCTTGACCCCTGCAGTCCCCAAGATCAATTCCATGTTCTTCCAAACTTGACAACATCATATCGGCAATTTCTTCTTCCGTTTTCTTGTTACAGTCGACAAACTCGACAAATCTCTCGTGGATGGTCCATGTCCGATCTGTATCCTTGTGAACATATCTCAAGATGAGAACATTCTGTTCGGTATGGGAGACATCTGGTGTAGAATAACATATCAGTGAATAATATATAGCTTCTCTTCTCTCAGATAAAATCCTATCCAGTACATGTTTTGTACAAAGAGCTATGAATTAATTTTGAATTCTCCAAGACAGATAATTGACTCTGAACTTCCTTCCACTTTCCTGGTTCTCTCGTATGTATTGTAAATGCTCGCGTAAAATGGAGTCATATTTTGCTAACAACTCCAGGATGCCCAAAAAGTGTCTGCTGTGCGGATTTCCAATTTCTTCTGATTCTCCACGAAACGGAAGGTTTCTGGAAGCCAGATACAGCACTACGTCAAGAAGGCGTCGTAAGAGGGCCCTGAATCTGTCTATTTTGTTGCAGATCTGTTCTTCAAGATTTTTGTCAATGCCAAAACCTTTAATTGCTTTTCCCAGTTGTCGCCACTTAAGGTAGCACTCTTTGTGTTGGATACTGCGCTCATGACTCGCCAATTTATCGTACAACTCCCTCCATCTGTGCTTCTTCGGATCAAAGCCCTCTTTTTTCACCAGTTGACTAACTGAAGACTTTTCTGAAATAGCAGGCATAAAAAGCAGGCATGTCACACAGTGCAACACTTGGTTCTTCTCACTCCATATAATCCAGTCTCTGGGAAAAGTTTCTCTGTTGTTAGACGATTTGCTGTACAACAAACCCTTTGGGAATGTTTTCTCGAGGCGATCTAACGGAAGGCCTTTCATCATCTCCTCTAGTTCATCTTCACTTTTTAAATTTTTCATCATAGACACAATACACTGCCTATCATAATCTCGTAGAGTTTCTGGCCAGTTTCCAGGATCTTTACAATCGAATGAAGACGAATATGTATGATTTTCCATCTCCATGTACAGAGTCTGCTCACTGTCAGCATCACTGATGTGTGGTTCTGAGTCTGCCTGTTCACGCACCTGATCTGCATCTGGGTTAGTTTCTTCTTCATTTGATGTGCCATCAACCCCTTTATCATGTCCGTCTGGACTACTGGATAACACAGATACTTGGAATGTACCACCTTTATTATCCGGGCTGGTATTATCGTTTTCAATATTGGCACTACCACTGGAATTGTCATTGTTCAACGACACAGGTTTTTCAAAATACCGGAGAAGTAAGTTTTTGTCCTTTAATTCTTCATCTTTTTTCTTCTGCTCTTTTTTTTCCTTTCGCTTTTGGCACCCAGATTTATGCTGGTAGGGCATACTGTACTTTTTACGATCTGGATCCTATATGTAAAATAACGATAAGCGATGGTGGTATTAGAAATATATTGTAAACAAAACACGCTAGTTCAATTTATATCATGTCCGTGTTACTGGACTGGTGAACTAAACAAAATTAAATTACAATGCATGTATTGTACAATAGTGCGCGTACCTGTCTCTGACTGTTGAGTGAGTCTGATGACAGCCACTGTTAAGACCAAAAGTCCAAATACAAAATTAACGCCGATAGGCGCTTCTCTTCACTGTTCACATAATAATGAAATAATGCCAAATTATAAGCTTTTGTAAAGTCTAACTCTAAGCGTGCACGGAACAGTAGGCCCTAACTCAATACTCACACGATTGCGAGTGCGACTGTCCAGCATTGAATGAATAACTTCCGCGATTCGCGCAGGCAAAAGGTGGAGACTAAACATAAACATTGCCGCACCGCCAACGGCACTCATTCCGACTTGCATATGTTATCTTGATGACGGACACGGGACAGCCTTTATGAGAATGCCACTGAAGCTCTCGGTCTTGCATTTTCCCACGGTTCGACGGATGACAGAAATGGAGTTCAAACTCAAAGCAGCTAGATCCGAGATCGTACCCACCGGCGACCGCTGTATGACGTCGACGCGCCCCTTCTTGATAATAAAGGACCTTTCGAGAAAAAAAAAAAACTCGAAAAAGGGCAGGCCCCTATCTAGCTCGGGCCCCTGACAAGTGTCATGGTTGTCCCCTCCTAGGTGCAGGCCTGTTAGGAGCCATTAAGACTGGTGCCAAAGTAAGGGTTTGTTTTAGGTCACAAAATGCAGTTTGTGCATTATCATCCCATACCACATTGTTTGGGACCCTCTTTTTTGTCAGATTAGTCAAGGGAATCACAATCTAGGGAAACCAGGGAACAAACTGGTGGTAGTAGCCTGTTAAGCCGAGAAAGGCTTGGACTTGTCTCTTGGTTTTCGGATGGGGCCATTTTAATATGGTTTCTATTTTGGAAGACTCTTGCCTTACTGTACCATGGCCCATTAAGTAGCCCAAATATTTGGCTTCATTTTACCCAAAGCAACAGTTGTTAGGATTAATCTGCTTTCCCCAATGTCCACAATATGCCTTGGACCTGCTGTAGGCAGTTCTTCCAGTGCTGGAATAGATAACCCCATCATCCAGGTAGGCAGCACTATATTAGTTATGGGTGTGGAGCACTTAGACGCTACCAGACGCTAGGATCCACAAGATGCTAGTAGGTTGTAGGTGCTCCATGTAACACAAATGGAAAGGACACAATACTGCCAGAGACCTATAGGGGTGATAAACGCAGTCTTAGCCTTTGTGGAGTCCGTTAAAGGAACCTGCCTATACCCATTTGTCATGTCAAGTGTGGTCAAAAATTTGGCCTGTCCTAGCCTCTCGAGGAGGTTGTCCACTCGTGGCACTGGATATGTGTCGAAAAGGGAGACTTCATTAAGCTGGCGGAAGTCATTGCAGAAACTCCAACTCCCCTCAGTCTTAGCGTCAAAGACAATAGGGCTGGACCAGGGACTATGACTCTCCTCTATCACACCTAGTTCCAGCATATGCTTGATCTCCAGCTCCACTTCTGCTCTTTTTGCCTCAGGCCCTGTCACAATGTCACGTCAATCAGTGAGGTTCATCCGTGTTTTTCACTCACTACCTCTGGGACAGACAGGATACAGTAACTGTTTCCAGGTCCTGTTGCTGGTGGGTGGTCAGATTAGACCCGAAGTTAAGGTCTATTTGGTGAGCAAAAATTGAATGAGGTTGGCCAGAGGAGGGGTCAGGTTCCCTATCCTTTCATGGTTTAAGCAGATTCATGTGATAAACCCATTCACTTGGTTGATGATTGGGTTTTTTCACCAAATAGTTGATGAGCTCCTTAACATCATATGGGCCTTGCCAATGAGCCAATAATTTGGAAAGGAAGGTAGGAACAAGCACCAAAACCTGATCTCCTGGGCAGAACTCCTGTAGAGACGTGCCTCAGTCATAACAACGGACCTAAGTGGCTTGCGTCATCTCCATGTGGGTCTTTAGAAGAGTTCAAATCTTAGCAAATCTATTGCGTAACTGAGAAATATATTCCAATATATTTGTGGAAGGGAGGGCCTCCTCCTCCCAACCTTCCTTTAGAATATCTAATATGCCCCGGGGTTGTCGCCCATATAGTAATTCAAAAGGAGAAAACCCTGTAAAGGCTTGTGGCACTTCCCAATATGCAAAAAGGACAAGGGGGGACAACTGGTCCCAGTTCCTCCCATCCTATGACCACTTTATGGAGCATCTGTTTGAGGGCTTAGTTAAACTGCTATACTATCGGTTTGAGGATGATACACCAAGGTCCTTAAATGCTTTATTTTGAGTAAGTTGGCCATTTCCCTGAACATTTCCAAGGTGAAAGGTGTCCTTTGGTCCATCAGGACTTCTTTAGGGAAACCAACTCGTGCAAAGAACCCTACCAATTTCTGTGCGATAACTTTAGGAGTTGCTGAGCGCAACAGAACAGCATTGGGGTATTGGGTGGTGTAATCCACTAGGACTAATATATACTTGTGTCCTCTAGCCAAGGGCTCTAGGAGTCCCACCAGGTTGACCCTGATATGTTCAAATGGGACATAAATAAAGGGAATGGGAACTAAAGGAGCACAGTCCCTGGACCTTCCTGCAAGCTCCCTGGCTGCTGGGTAAGCACCGCTGCAGTGCATCGGGGATCCCCGGCGCCCACTCCAGATGGAGACGGTGAAACATAAAGATTAGGGACGCATGCACGTTGAGTTTCACACAGTGGCCATTCTGAACCTCCTGGTTTCAAATCCTCCCATAGACACTGAACTAACTGCTAGAGTAAATTCTTGTGCTGCGGATGACTGATGTTTGGATGCTTTCAAAGTAGGAATCTGGAAAAAATGTTGATATACAGGTAGGTGCAAAAAAAAAACAACATTGGTGCCATGGTCTGCTGGAAAAATAGGAAGTTCCATCATTGGAAAGGTTAAATGGTGTATGTTACTGCCGTCTCATGCCATTATGTTAACAGGAAACAAACTTCACACATCCTGTTCATACACATTCTTATACAGTACCTATAAAAGAGCAGCTGCAAAGAACATTTAAACACTGGATATAGTTATGCAATTATGTTCCTCATGAGATCTTGAAACCAGCATAGTTTGCATTTTACTTTAAAAGTCACTGTTTAACCTAGATTGTGTGGCTAGACGCACTCAAGGTAAAGAATTTTGTTTCAGATAGAGATAGATAGATAGATACTTTATTAATCCCAGTTAATATTAATTAATTTCAGAGTGTCTTGTTCATTTTGTTCTAATATGCATTAGAATGATGTGCTTGAACAGATTATAGCAGTTGCCTTATAGCCCTCCTTCTTCATTCCCCACAGAGCCCTGACTATAAAGTATTGTACAAATGAGCCCTATCTGTTTCCAGATTCTGGTTGCTGTCTCTTTAGGATTGCTGGGGATGGCTAGCCCACATGTCTCTTGGCCAATCCTTGTCCTTATGCTAAGAAATGAACAAAGAAAAAACAAAGAAATGTTTTTTTATATAATATGGAATGAACGGGTTTTATCATAAAAAACTTTGTTTTCCGAATTTTCCATCTATTTAAAGAAATTAAACTCATATATTTAAGAGAGAATAAAAAAAAAACATTATTTGATCCTTTAATTATTAGATAAACAGACACTTTAAAATTGTTTTAACCTTGCATGACAGAGTTAAAGGAAACAGAGCTGAGAAGCTGAAATCATACAGGTAAGTATGGTTTCATTTTTGATTAAAGAGCGCATTACATCACAGCCATTCCTCAGGGCAGGAACTAAAGATACATACAGGGAGAGAGAGAGAGAGAGTAAAAATGAGTTAGTGACAGCAACTTCGCAGATATGAACTGAAGTCCCTTCAGATATTCTGATTTTGCACTTGTTTACTGCCCACTTCCTGAAATGGAAGGCACCTTTTTTATTGTGGCCATTGACTTTGGGACCGCATACAGTGGGTACTGCTTCATTGTAAAAGAGGACACATCAAACATACGAAATCCTCACTGGGGTACAGAGTATGGACTCAGGTTCTATAAAACCCCCACTTGTGCTCTGTTCAATGAACATGAAGAGCTGGTGAAGTTTGGTTTTGATGCTGTTATGGCATACAAGAAAATGTCTCCTACAGACGCTTCACTCTTCTACTTCTTTGAGAACTTCAAGATGGAGCTCTACAACAAGGTAAGATCTTTATTTTTCCTGTTTGTAACAGAGGAACATCCTTGCCTCAGTTTGCTCCCCCTGTTGGCAGCAGCTTCCCACTGATTGATTAAGAGGCTGCAAAATTTGTGGGCTAGAAGTGAATGTGTTCTTGTGTAGTTTCTTTCACTGTTACCTATTTTCCTCAGATTCTTACTTACGCAACAAATTTAAACAATTTAAACAGTCTAATGCAATTGCAGTATAAAAAAGGTTTGTTTTTTACAAAGCCAAAGTTGAAAACAACTTTGCTTTGGTTTGATATTTTGCAACACTTTGGATACAACATAACATTCTCAAGCCCACAATTCAGGGACTGTGGAGGGCTAGAACCTAACCCAACAGCATTGGGCAGAAACTTATCCCTCATATTACTATCCTGCAATTTAGGATCACCAATCAACATGCACATCTTTCAAGATGTAGGAGAAAACCAGATCACTCATAGAAGAACCCATACAGACACGAGGAAAGGCAGAATATGAAAAATCCCCAAAGAAAATGATTATCTGTTGGTTATAATTTAAAGCGAACAAATGTTATAGCTGTGGTGGCAGCATGGCTGACTACTTAGCCCCCTTTAAACGTCCACTTATGAGAAAAATAGTTGTGAGAAAAAAATTATAACCATAAATTAACAATCACCATATAAGATGAAACTTTTTCAAAATGTCCAAAACTAGCTTTGTTAAAATTATGACTTATTTTTACTTCCATAACATCACTTTTACTCCTTCCAAAAGAATACTAATGGCTTTTTGGAAACTCCAGCTCTGTATTTTACTGCAGACAATTCCAGATGTGGTGTTTAGGGTACAAGACGCACTAGTAACACTAAGGGTAATGCTATAAATTATGCACAGTTTAGGGTCATCCATAGGCAGTAGCAGATATAAGTAAAGGTGAAAAAGAACAATTAATGCATTATTGTCTGTAAGGTAAAATAAAAACTAAGAACAAGTGGAATCAGGAACACAGGAAGGATGGAACAAACAGGGCAAAAGGACTTTATCAAGCATACATCCAAAAACATTGGCCAAAATCTCAAAACACTAGGGACAACAGAATGGCACAATGCGAGACTATCTGAAGACATGGATTCTCTTCTTTTAGTTTCTCATCTTCATATGGGAGCCGAGGACAGTTCAGAATAAAAACTGTCAAGTGACTTGTCCTAATCCTACTTCTTCCATGCTGGTTTATAAAATAAACAAGGGGGCTCCGCCCCCTGCTTGCTTTGCTCGCCTAACCCCGGCATTGGGTATCCTGAAATACATTAGTCGAGCTCGTTCGTTTTGGAGCCGTGACCGCTTTGCCCACGGCATTTCAGATGCGCGTTGTAGGCGCCTGCGTTCATTGAGTTTATCCAGGTGGGCTCGTGTTTGTATATCCGTCAGTCGAGCTTGTTCGTTTTGAACCCGTGCCTGCTTTGCTTCCGCAGTTTCAGATGCGTGTTGTAGGCGCCTGCGTTCATTGATCATATCCAGGTGGGCTCGTGTTTGTATCGTTGAGCTGTATTGTATTTGAATTTGGTGTAAAGCGTTCAGCAGTTTGTACAATCCCAAACAGCACATTATTCCTAACTTCACTCCGCAGTAGTGCCACTCACAATATGGCGGTGACGTCTGCGCCTTCACTCCGCAGTGGTGCCAGTCACAATATGGCGGTGACACCTGAGCCTTCCGTACTATGTCGGGTTTCACTATGCTGTGTAGGCGGCTTTGCCTTTCGTACTTTCCCGCGCCTTCCGTACTATCTTTGTGGACCTGTGGGGCCTCCGTAGCCTCTTCCGTTTAAATCTGGGCTGCAGCGCAGAATCCTCTTTTTTGTGTGGCTGTGTCGTTAGTCGTTAGTTATAGGCACATTGTTGCTTCATTTCTCATTCACGTCAGTTGAGCTCTTTCGTTTTTGGGCCGTGACTCCTTCGTTCGCGGTGGATACAACTTCGCTTGTGGTTTATGAGATGCGCGCTGTACGTGCCTGCGCAGTACGTCTCATGGTCCCATCGCCGTGTACCTGCGTCCATATCCGGTTTATTCTTGGTTAGTAATATGGATGAGTGACTAAATTATAAATAAATTGTCATCAATGTGATTAAGCGTATTGAAAAATGTAAAAATAGTCTGTGTTTCTTCACTGACTCATCCATTACCCTAGACATAAACTCACAAGACAACACATAGAAGCTGTTTTCACATGTACAGGGTAAAGTACATGGTCCTGTCAGCCTTATATTTAAATATTTAACAATAAAAGGTATTTTTTTTTGTGTTCTAAGAATTGTTTGTTTTTTAAACACTGCAATCATCAAAAGTGAAAAACAGGAGCAGATCATCCATTAATTCTGGTTTTCCACCTATTGACTTTTACATTTAAACAGTCTGACTTTACCTCTGCGACTAAAAGTGATGCGATTTTTCATTGTTAGCAAAAAGAGTTTACACTATGTACTACTTATTTTTTTTATATATAATAACTAATTTACAGTGAGTAGTCACTATGTTATGTTCATTTGCCTAAAGGCCATTTCCCATTACGTGACTTTTCCAGCGATTTTGAGTTGTGGACTTCATGTACATAATCTTACTGTATTTGGGACAGTAGTGATGCATTCCCTAGTCTTATAGTGTGACATACACAGTGACTCAGTCCAACAAAATCAAAAAAGCTTGATATTGTCTTAAATCACTGAAGCGGACCACATCACAACGTTAAAAAAAAAAAGGACAGAGATTGCAGCAGAACTTGCTGTGCCTGTAAACTCATTGAGGCATTGGGCCCATTAGGCACCATATTAGTAGTTGTCACAAAAGCACTTGATTGATTGAAAGAACAAAACTGTGAAAGTCACCATGTAGTTGGGAATTTGGCATTACTATCAATTTCTAGTTATACAAATTGACATACTCAGGCAACATGATCAGTAACTGTAGTCATCAAATTTAATTTCCCCTTTGACTAGCTGTGTAATTTGACGTCGGTATAACAATGGGTTTGCTCATCCTCTTCCCCTATAGCCTTAAGGTGTTCATTCAATTTTGAAAGTATGAAGGCCTCATCCGCAAGATGCTTGACTGGCTTGAGATTTGCTGATTGGAATGGCCACAGGATTCATTTAAATTCCCTGTTATATACCTGGCATTTCATAAATGTCTCTCATTAAAAAAATATACAGAGATGGGAAGATCATAAACAATGCTTAAATATTTTGTGACATTCAGGTATTGCTTTACGTGCATAAAGGAAAGTGTGAAATGAAAACACACCCACAGCCTGCATTTTCATCATCAAGCAGGATGGGTCCAAGGGTTGTTGTTTGCGCTTCTTAGGCCACTGCAACTTCATCTTCTTGTTTTTGGGTGACAGTGGAGGTGTAAAAGGGCTTTCCCTTATTCACAAAACAGTATGATGAGCTGCTCTTGACCATTTCAACTATTTTTTTTTTCGCTATTCTCTAACCCAACTGAAAACCACCCACACTTTAAATATAATGTGAAAAAAATAATCAAGATGTCATTAAATTATGTTAATAGTACACATGAAAACACCTACTGTAATTACAGAAACTTAGTACACCAATATATCCCACGATTAAAAACAAGTCCTCAAATTTTATGGCATCCAATGCAAATTAATATATCAGTAAATTTAACTGAAAGTTTTATGTGATAAATTTTGTTGTCTATGTTGTTTGAGGCTTGATGAAGCAAAGACATTAGAAATATTGTTTATGGATACAGGCATATTTATATATTGTATATTTAGTTTCAGATCCAGGGAAAAAAATGTAGGTTAAAATATATATTTCATGGCAGCCAAATATTTATTATTCATAAATCTAACATCCTAGGTTTGCACTGTTTTCATCTCTTCACTTTTCTCCTCCTGTGTGTTTATCCCCCCAGACACAACAGTTCTCTTCCCATATCCAAAATAAATGTGTGTAAAGTTAACCGGAACGTCTGAAATGAATGTGAGTGTGTGCCCCCCTGTTCAGAGTTGATTCCTTTCTTGTAACTGATGTTGTCAGAGTCCTCTGCAGGGCCTCTGAAATAGATAGAGCCAGTTTGAGAATGTTATATTAGGTAATGCTATTTCATTTCCATGAAAAGAAGCAAACACAGAGAAAGATTTGGGGCATGGCCATGACCCTGAACAACGAAAAATAAACTGAAACAAAAATTTTCTTTTTACAAAGATGAGAATGATGTCCATTACAGAACTGACTGAACATTGATGAATTTTGGGTCATATGGATTCCAGACTGGAAGGGGTGGGCAATGAAAGTGATGTCAGCAGTGGAATGGCCATCAGTATTCTGTTCTACAGAGGTAGGAATACAGAAGACATTAGAATACAACGCCAGCCCCTGCTTTGGCAGGTTTTTACCATCACCAGAACCCTTAAGTTTAAATGCATGAATTTGACACATTACAGATTGGCTATGAATGAACAAACTGCTTGGAGACAATTGTTTTAATTTAGTTTTGACTAATTAAATAATTCTTTGTTACCTTGGGTGATCAAGAAAAGGTGTGAAAGAAAAAATCACCTTCTACTAATATGATGCCAGTGGATGCTTCAAGTTATACAGCTAAAGTTGTAGTAATGTAAGGCTTATGACATATATTTTTGCAATGCTGATCTTTAAGGGGATGTGGTATTCTACTCTGTTGTGCTGTACTATCTTAAGGAAGTAGTTCATTTATTTTATTTTCAAATACAATAAAAACCTTGTAGAGTATGACAACCTTTTCCATGAACGAGTTGTTTTGTGCAGGTTGTACTGGCTTTGGCATCACTGGTATTTTAGGTGGTATTTGAGTGTTTACAAAAGGCACTGTCCTCGCTTCACTGCCACTCTGGCATGCTGATCACAGTCTTATGAAACTGTTTACTTTGACACACCCTTTTTCTTTTAAGTTTATATACTTTATCTGGATGCATAGTTAACCAATTATATACACAACAAAATTGCCAGTGTTCAATTTTATAGCGTTGTTAATGTTAAATCTTATAGCATTAAGGGAACATTTCAAACTGCATATATGAAAAGAGTTTTCATAAATTAACACTTAAAGTGTATATATGACACTGGACATTTTGCTGTGTAGATATTTTTATCATGAATGGATAACTAGGGTGATAATCAAGAGACTGCTGGCATCAGATTTTCTAGTGCTAGAATAAGCTACATTTTAACATAACATTCAGGGTTGGTGGCAGTCAGATTACCTTTGAAAATTTATGAGCAAACAAGAAAATATCTTATTATAAAGAAAAGACAATTTTAACATGTATGCTCTAAATTGTCAGATGCTTAAATTAACTTTCATATTGCTATGAAAATCTTTTAAATGGATTATTTTTAGGGCAGCATGGTGGGGCAGTGGAGTTTGCATGTTCTCCCCATGTCTGCGTTGGTTTCCTCTGAGTACTCCGGTTTCCTCCTACAGTCCAAAGACATGTAGGCTAGGTGCATTGGTGATTCTTAATTGTCCCTAGTGTGTGCTTGGTGTGTGGGTGGGTGTGTGTCTGTGTGCCCTGCGGTGGGCTGGCGCCCTGCCCGGGGTTTGTTTCCTGCCTTGTGTCCTGTGTTGGCTGGGATTAACTCCAGCAGACCGCCGTGACCCTGTAGTTAGGATATAGCAGGTTGGATAATGGATGGATGGTTTATTTTTAAGATGTAGACTTGTGCAAGACTTTTGTTATCCTTGATCCTGACATGGGAAATATAGCTATAGACAGAAGATGAATATTCAAGAAGATATTCAAGGTTCTAATGCATTAAATATATTTCAAAACAGTTCTTTAAAGTAATGACTGGGTCTGTTAACTGTCCCATATTAACTTGACCAAAATGTTTTGAAAATTTTTACTACCCCCTTTTCATATCTTTCAGACTTAGAACTAAAGGGAAGCTGGAGATACACAGGAAAATCTTACTTCTCAAAGGTTGATCTTTGATGGCTCAAAGAACTTTAAAGAGATGCTAATGTATAGTTCAGTTAGGAATCAACTTTGTCACTGATGTTTCCCCCAAAATTCCTTAGTCAAAAAAGTTTTAGACATAAAGGAGACATGAGATATAACTATGAGTCAAAATTAAGAATTTGGTTTGAAAAAGATGTTTTATTTTGTGAGATCTCTTTCAAGACTTCATGTTTTTATTGGACTGATGCATTTATCTAAATGACTTACAATATTTGAGATAGGATGGGTTACATTTCTTTTGCTAATTGGAGTACAGGCAGGTGAAGTGATATGCTTGTGGTCACACAGTGTCAGTTCTATCTATCTATCTATCTATCTATCTATCTATCTATCTATCTATCTATCTATCTATCTATCTATCTATCTATCTATCTATCTATCTATCTATCTATCTATCTATCTATCTATCTATCTATCTATCTATCTATCTATCTATCTATCTATCTATCTATCTAGTGGGATTTGAACCCACAACTTCAGGGATGGAAGCCTGAAGTCTTAACCACTCCGCCTCTTTTTCCAGAATCTATTCCAGAATACAACTGTATTTATCAATAGCGCCTGATGACCCCAACTCTCTTGGTTCACTGACCCAATGTCTTATTTGTGTTTCTGAGTGGATGAGGAGTAATTTACTTAAAGTAAATAAGGAGAAAACAGAAATCTTAGTTATTGGCAAAAATGGATATAGTGAGGGTATTGGAAATAAACTTGATCCATTAGGCTTAAAAGTCAAGATGGAGGTAAAGAATTTAGAGGTAATTATTGACTCTGACCTAAACTTTAAATTGTATATTAATCAGATTACCAAGACAGGAATTTTTCACTTAAGAAATATAGAAAAAGTTAAATCCTTTATAACCTTGCAAGATGCTAAAAAATTAGTTAACGGTTTTGTTTATCGTCGACTAGATTCCTGTAATGCACTCCTTTCAGGACTACCCAAAAAAGACATCAATCTAGTACAGAATGCAGCTGCTACAATCTTAACTAGTAAAAGAAGCACATTTCTCCAGTTTTGATATCACTATATTGGTTACCCGTGCCATTTAGAATTGACTTTAAAATACTGCATCTGTTTATGGGTGTCTGCTTATAATTCCAAGAGATACACTTAAAAGAAGTGGTGAGGCAGCCTTCTGCTGTTATGCACCTAAAATCTGGAATAGTTTACCGATAGAAATTCACCAGGCTAATACAGCTGAGCATCTTTAAAAAACTGCTGAAAACCCATTATTTTAACATGGCTTTCTCACAGCTACATTTTAGTGTAACCCTGATAAACTATATATGCATTGAATTATCATTTTTATCATTACTCCTCAATCTGTACTAATCCCTACTCTTCTCTGTTGTTCTTTTTCCATTTTTTCTGTGGTGGCATGCAGTCCCTACATTGATAGATTGAAGGCAATACCCCAAATGTCAACATGGCCATCATTATCTAATTCTTTCACATGAAACCTGAAAACCATGAGGACATGGTTATATTAGGTAGAATACCCAGTGGGGGCTGGGTGGTCTCGTGGCCTTGAAACCCCTGCAGATTTTTAATTTTTTTCCAGCCCTCTGGAGTTTTTTTTTTTGTTTCTTCTGTCGTCCCAACCACCGCACCTTACTTTATTCTTTGTTATTTGGTGTTGCCTTATGTTATTTAGATTTTTTATAAACTTTTCTTTCTTCATCTTGTAAAGCACTTTGAGCTACACCATTTGTATGAAAATGTGTTATAGAAATAAATGTTGTTGTTGTTGTATCTAAACGAAGCACAGCAATATAAATGAGAGAAGCTAATAGTATTATTCAGAAGCGAGGGCTATAGTTTTGTAAAGTGTTTTATTACTACCTTCTATACATTTCACCATATATAAATGAACACACAATGCATACTTTCAAATTGTAAAAAAAAAAATGTCAAGACACTACTTGGAAAATCTGAACCCATTGTGTGAATTTGCTGAGATCTCCGCTGAAACTCGAGGTGATCTTTGTGAGACTACTGGGATATTTTTTTCTCAAGAGAAAAATCTGAGAAGCATGAAACAAAAGACAATGTCTCCATTTCATTTCTTTCTGATCACATTGTTGTCAAGGAGAAATGAAAAGGATATTAAGGAGATCTATTTCTTGATTTTTGATTCTGAATAATAAAACCTTCAGTCTCCATTATTCATGTAACAGCTATTTTTTTTAACAGTGCTTTATTAAGTTTGAAATCACTGTAATGACAGATATTAAGATGTTTTGATCAGTTTTCAGAGGGTAATTCAGTGTAATTTAAAGGGTAATTTAATTACTGTAAGCACTTAAATCACTTTGTAAATCATCTCACTAGGCAACTAATTACACTGATTCCTACTATCTGTAAACTGTGCAGCTGCATACAGGCAGTTTTGCAATAGCATATATAAGGTTTATTTTAGCCATTGACCAGCTGTCATTATAATAACACTTATAGATCCTGTATACCATTCCCTTATTTATTTATGTGTTTGTTTGTTTCCAGAGCTGTTTAAAAAATCTTCAGCTCAAGGCAAAAAATGGCAAGTACCTTCCAGCTATGACTGTGTTCTCAGAAAGTCTGCACTATCTGAAAGAACATGTTCTGAAAATGATCAACAATTCAAGTTCAGATGCTGTATTCTCAGAAGATGATATTACGTGGGTGCTGACAGTGCCAGCCATCTGGAGACCTGATGCTAAGCAGTTCATGAGGCAGGCAGCTAAACAGGTAAGACACAAGATCATTGTGTACGTACTGGTTTAGTCAGAAATACTAAAACTGAAGCAGTTTCAATAATTACTGGGTATTTACATAAGTTATATTGTTAACAGCAAACAAGTGTCATGTTATCTTTTAAATTATTGATATACTGTTCAAAAAATTAAAGGAACCATTTTTAATCAGAGTATAGCATCAAGACAATGAAACTTCTGGGATATTGGTCTGCTCAGTTAAGTAGCAGAGGGGGTTGTTAATCAGTTTCAGCTGCTTTGGTGTTAATGAAATTAACAACAGGTGCACTAGAGGGGCAACAATGAGATGACCCAGAAAACAGGAATGGTTTAACAGGTGGGGGCCAATGACATTTTTCCCTCTTTATCTTTCTGACTGTTTTTTCACTAGTTTTGCATTTGGCTATGGTCAGTGTCACTACTGGTAGCACGGGTAGTCCAACTTCTCCAGGATGGCACATCAGTACGTGCCATTGCTAGAAGGTTTGCTGTGTCTCCCAGCACAGTTTCAAGGGCATGGAGGAAATCCTAGGAGACAGGCAGTTACTCTAGGAGACCTGGACAGGGCCATAGAAGGTTCTTAACCCATAAGTAGGACCGGTATCTACTCCTTTGGGCAAGGAGGAACAAGATGAGCACTGCCAGGGCCCTACAAAATGACCTCCAGCAGGCCACTGGTGTGAATGTCTCTGACCAAACAATCAGAAACAGACTTCATGAGGGTGGCCTGAGGGCCCGATGTCCTCTAAATGGCCCTATGCTCACTGCCCAGCACCGTGGAGACTCGATTGGCATTTGCAATAGAATACCAGAATTGGCAGGTCCACCACTGTGGCCCTGTGCTTTTCACAGATGAGAGCAGGTTTACTCTGAGCACATGTGACAGACGTGAAAGGGTATGGAGAAGCTGTGGAGAACATTATGCTGCCTGTAACATCATTCAGCATGACCGGTTTGGTGGTGGGTTAGTGATGGTCTGTGGAGACATATCCATGGAGGGACGCACAGACCTCTACAGGCTAGACAACGGCACCTTGACTGCCATTAGGTATCGGGATGAAATCCTTGGACCCATTGTCAGACCCTATGCTGGTGTAGTGGGTCCTGGGTTCCTTCTGGTGCACGACAATACCTGGCCTCACGTGGCGAGAGCATGCAGGCAGTTCCCGGAGGTTGAAAGAATTGATACCATTGACTCTCCCCCAAGCCTGCCTGTCCTAAATCCAATAGAACACCTCTGGGACATTATGTTTCAGTTCATCCAATGTCACCAGATTGCACCTCAGACTGTCCAGGAGCTCAGTGATGCCCTGGTCGAGATCTGGGAGGAGATCCCCCAGGACACCATCCGTCGTCTAATTAGGAGCATGCCCCAACGTTGTCAAGCATGCATACAAGCACGTGGGGGCCATACAAACTACTGAGTACGATTTTGAGTTGCTGCACTGAAATTTCAGCAAAATGGACTAGCCTGCCACATCATTTTTTCACTTTTGATTTTCGGGGTGTCTTTGAATTCAGCCCTCTGTAGGTTGATAATTTTTATTTCCATCAAATGATGTGGCATCCTTTCATTCCTAACACATTACCCAGTCCATATCAGTATAGATACCCAGCATGATTTTTTCCCATTGATATATGATGTGTTTTCAAAGTGTTCCTTTAATTTTTTTGAGCAGCTTTATATATCTTATAAATTTTTAAATATCTAAGACCATCAAATATATCTAATAAAACAGAGGCTAGGATTCTAATCATGAAGAAAGCCCAAAATAAGCCAGAAATGGGGATGATACACTTACTAGGATAGAATGTTAAAGAACATTTTTGTTTTACCTTACAGGGTGGATTAATTGATGATATTAATTCAGAAAATCTTGTACTTGCGCTTGAACCTGAAGCAGCATCACTGTGGTGCAAACAGCTTTCTAGCTCAGGTTTTATGGTGGAAGGAGGTACACGTGCAGGAGGTACACACTCAATTCTGCAGAATAATCCAGGAATACAATATATTGTGGTGGACTGTGGAGGTAAGTTTAGATAATCAGAATGACTAAGAGTATAACACACTAGAGCAAAGTGATGAATCTAGATAGAAAGCTCATGTAAAATTACCTAGGCATAATAAAAAGAACTGAAACATTTAAACAAAGATGGCAAAATTTGCTGCAGTAATAACATTTCACATATTTAATATCTCATCAATATGAAGTATTGAAGTTGTGGTAGAATTAAAAACTGTGGAAGAAGTCAACATATAGTATACAAGACATTACATTACAGTGTTTGTTGTTGGCTCTAGCCATTTTCCTTCCATCCACACAAAACCTCCAGTTTTCCACAGATTTTATTTGGTTGCCACAGCACCACAGGGTCCAATTTTAGGAGGAGGCCTGGAAAAGAAGTATTCTCACATCTGGCTTTGGGGGGGGGGGAATACATTATTCCTGACATGAAACCATGATTCTCATTTAACACATTGAGGTTTCCTGGTAGCTTCAGTGAACATCCAGCTTTTTATGAGCTATGTAAGGCTTAGGAGTACTTGGACACTAGGGTGTCATTCATGAGAACATTAGACTAAAAACTCTGCCACCAAAGAATGGCCATTCCAGCCTTGGAAAGTTTGTGGAAATTTGCCTGAAGTGACCTGAAAATACCTATGTTTGTAAAAACAAAGAGTATATAGCCTACAGTGAACAGGTGAGTTAAGGTACAGTACATTCTCATTGGCAAAGGAAAAGACCATGGATAGGAGATCCCCAATGAGGTGGGGAGTGACTTACTGCTACAGAGAAGTAGTCACAATCTTCCACACAAGAAGGACTCTAATATCTGATCAGTCTATACTACACTATATAGCCAAATTTTGTGAACAGCTGACCATAACACCTATATGAGCTTGTTGGATTGTCACTCCAAAACTTTTTCTTCTTCTTCTTTCTCTACATCTTTTTCACTTCTGTATGGGGTCAATGTGCTTGATAAACCTTCTCCAAGCACCTCTGTCCTGCATCTCCTCCCTAGTCAAACAGTTTTCCGTCATATCTTATTTTACTTCATCCATCCAGCTCTGCTTTGACCTACCTTGATTTCTCTTCCCCTGTACTTCTATACCCTCATTCTTTAGCCCACATGTTCTTTGTATCTCTTCATCATATGTCCATACCACTTCAACCTACTTTCTTTCTACTTTAGATATTTAACCCACTTTTGTTGTACCTCTGATTGTATCGGTTCTCATTCTGTCCATTCCAAAACATTACCCTTCACTATTTCAGAAGGGTTTCCACAAAATTTAGCATTGTATCTTTGGGAATTTGTGCCTTCTCAGCCAAAAGAGCATTAGTCAGATCAGGCACAGATGTTGGACAGGAAGCCCTGCCTCACAGTCAGCATTCCAATTCATCCCAAAGGTGTTAAACCATGTCTTTATGGGCCTGGCTTTGTGCAAAGAAGTACCGTCATGCTGTAACAGAAAAGGGCCGTTTGTACTGCTCCAGAATCCAATAGTTACATGACTCCATACAATGCTTGGAATTGCACATAGTGATCATAGGCTTCTATGCAGCTGCTTGGCCATGGGACATTTCATGAAGTCACTGATATTTAGTTCTTGTGCTGATGTTGCTTCCAGAGGCAGTTTGGAACTCTGGTGTGAGGGTCAAAACAGAGATTAGACACTATGTGCTTCACTACCTAGTGGCCCCATTCTGTGAATTTGCAAGATCTACCCCTTCATGGCTGAGCTCCTAGACACTTACACCTCACAATAACAGCACTTATAGTTGATCAGGCTATAAGGGCAAAAATGTTATGTATTGACTTGTAGCAAAGTTGTCAATCTATGCCATGTTTAAAGATGACTGATCGTTTCAGTACGACCAATTCTAATGCCGATGCTTGTCGGTGGAGATTGCATGGCTAAGTGCTTGATTTCTTGTAGCTGTTAACAATGGGTGCAGTTGAAACACCCAACCTCAATGAGTGTATTTACATGTGCTTTAATAACCCAATTATTTACGGAAACCCAATTTCAAAAATAACATTTATACATTTATTCTGGTTAGAGAAAAAAGGATATTAGTCTCTGAGTCTATTAATCAGTGGAGGTTTGTAGTGCGGGCCACTGGGGCACCCACCAATATTTTAAAAATTCTCCTTAAATTAATTAGGCAATGTGAAGTAATCATGAAATAAATTTGTTCATTTGCACAATGTGCTGGTTTCAGCACATGCCAATATCCATTAAAAATTGGTTCTGACTTTTTTTCCAACTATTTGTTTAATTTCTGTGTGAATACCTATATTTCCTGAGTGAAGGGCACAAGCCAAATAAGAGTCTTATGTGAGTCTTTGATGATTTAGCATGCAGGTGACCCAAGGTAGCCCTTCATTTGGTTGCTTTCAGATTTTTCTGGGGATTTAGGTCTATGTGCCCTGGACACTCCCACATTTATTGGCAAGGAATTAGTATTTTTTTAGTTTTTTTTTTTAATCTAATGTGATTGGTCAATTGTCAAAGCACTATTTTATGTTCATGTCAATGGTTCGCAGATCATACCCAGCATTAATGTAACTACAGACAAGTCAGCACGACTTTAGGAAGGTGGCATACTTCAAGTGGAACTTCAGAAATCAAAGAAAATTGAGTTATTTCTTTAATGAAACACCCCTTCATAAATCATTCATTTAAAGAATAACAAGAAGATAAAGGAGCTCGAACTGGACCGACCTGACATAAGAATTTAGCAGCAGGCAAGTGTTCAAGGATGAGCTTACACACAAACTTTTTTTTCACACAAGCTCTGCAGGTGGTTGAGACCTGTTTGATGAGGATAGGACTACCTGAAGAAGCTGGCATAAAATCAGCTCCATGATTGCCAGATTGGAGCACTTCATATGTGTCTCCTTGCTGCTAGAGTCCATCTGCCCTGGGTGTGTGGTTTCCAGCGAGCCTCACAGCGCTGATGGATAGTGGGCATACAAGTTTCCACTGAAGCAGAGAAGTGAGGGCAAAGGGGTGAAACAGCATGGAGATGCCAGCAATGTGCTCACTAGATGCCCTGTCTGCGAACGCTGATCTCAGATCAGCTCCTTTCTCCAATAGTTCCACCCCTTCAGGCAGTTGAGCAAGTGAATGAGATACATTGTATAATTGTTTGTGGTTAGTAAAATAGTGGTGTGCCTTAGGTTGATTTTGGTTATAAAACACGTGCCACTACAGAAAAAAGGTTGGGAAACACTGATCTAGACAGTTGTATAAGGCTAAAGTTTTTTGGGAAGCTTAGTGAAATGACTCAGTTTAATCAGAAAGTAACTGAGACATTTTTAGGCCCGAAGGAAAGGAGGGCAAAATTTATGTTAAAAAATATAGGTATCCTGATTGTAAAGAAAGAATAAGCTGTAGGTTGGACATGTCCTGCGGGTGTAACTGGGCAAGTTGGCAGAGGATTGGGCAATTTAGAGACAGATGTAGTATAAACTTTGGGTGGCAGGTGCACCAGTTCCTTTCTACATCAACAGGGCATGTTATGGGATGAATAATGGGACTGTGGATGTCACTGGGTGAGGTTTTGGAGTACAGTAGAAATGGGCAGCATGGTGGAACGAGTATAATACATTTTAGCCTGGATTTGTCTTATGGGACAAGATATGCATTGGCACTATGATGAGGGTCACAAGAGCATGTGGAATGACCAGATAGATAGATAGATAGATAGATAGATAGATAGATAGATAGATAGATAGATAGATAGATAGATAGATAGATAGATAGATAGATAGATAGATAGATAGATAGATAGATAGATAGATAGATAGATAGATAGATAGATAGATAGATAGATAGATATTAAAGGCACTATATAACAAATAGATGGGAAAAGCATATAATAGATAGATAAACAGATGTGAAAAGCAGCATATAATAGATAAGTGCCCCCCCCCCCTCCCCAAAAGCTCCCACTCAAATTTTTTTCACCAGCTGTCAGTGGTATTAACGCACATCGATTTCTCTGTGAGTAACCCGGTTATGTGGTCATGCAAACCCTTAACAGGGTTACGATTAAAGATTCTGTAGTCTGTGCATGTCCATTGCACTCTGGCAGCATCAGCTGAGGAGGGTCTGTCTATTGAAGTTCACACTCATACACGTATGCAAGCTCTATGATAGCAGCCTAGTGTAAAAAACTAATCTGCCTTTGTAAAAAGTACCCAATGACTATAAGAAATTAAAAAATGCATCTTGACAGCTACTTTAAATGCTGTTATTACTAACAGAGTTCAAGGACTGTCTGGTTTATTTTCTGTATTTTTTTCTTTGGTTTTGTATTATGAGGTATGGTATTTAAAGCACAATATTACCTCAACATGCAGCATATTTTGTAATATTACCAATAAATGAATGGTCATAACAAGTCCCACTCCCATCAGTTATCATTGTTACTACATATTCAGTGGGCCTTGTTCAGTATAGCTCTGAATCTGCTCAAACCCAACAGATTCTTCAATTGCTCTGCTTTTCTCCCTAACAAAACAAAAGAGAAATGCTTTAGATTCTCATCTATCATTTTCAAAATGCTAGTTCTTTAATTGCATTTTACGGTTCTTTACTGGGCTGTATGGTTCCTTGCAGAATAATTGCTTGACTAAGAACCATTTAATTCTAGGAAAAGTTTTTTGCATATGAAGTTTGCTCTTTGTGCTTTGGAAAACTTCCTAATATGTAGAAAAAAAACCCCTGAAATCTTTAGTGTATGGTCAGCATCCAGGACACCTTGACAGTGGAAGGCCTGGGGGAGATAGCTTATTCAGGGCATTACCTCCCCCAGAGCACTAGATGGCAGCCCCCCTGGGTTTCAGTGGTGCCTTGGACTCCCACAGGGCACCTTGGGAATTGGAGTTTGGAGCAACCCTACTGTGTTCTGTGGGTGCTGTCAGGGGGCACTGCAGGAACTGTTGAGCCCTGTGTGACAGCACTACTTCCACACTCGGAAGTCCACACTCGGAAGTGCTGCCGAAGAAGGTCATTGGACACCTGGAGGTGTCCTATGAAAAGAGCCAGCCACCACTACTCTGGGGTTTTAAGAGTGATTAAGAAAGTGAATTAAGAAAGTGAATTTTGATTAAATAGTAGATTGTAGGATAGCCATATCCATTATCTGATAATACTTGATTCTTATCTTTTGTTTAAAATTGAATATATAATAACTACAGTGCCACAATAGTTCTAACAGTTGCCTAAAGAAATGTCCTCCAGTCTAAATGATTTGATCTGTACAATAAAGTGCATATACACTTGCAATGCTACGTATCTTTTCACAATCGGTAACACCATCCTGTTTTTCTTCCTTTTCCTAAATCTGACATCAACAAGCACATGTGATCTATGAGATGATAAGACTTTGTAGGTATAGCAGATCGTGGAAACAGAGAATATCATCAAGCTTTACTAAAGGTTTACTAAAAAAGAATGTATCAAATCATTCCATAATTACTTTGTCTTACTCCCACCTATAGTGTTAGTTGTGTAGAGTCTGGATACTTGGCAGTCCCATTTGGAAGACTGAAACATTTTTCTACATTTTGGCTTTTTGTAGTTGCCTTTAAAAAGCAGGATTACCAAAGGTACTTGCTGAGCAGTTTTGATTAAGAGTTTCTTCCACTGTTAATTATTGAACATGCCAAAGATACTTTAGGCTTATAGTGGCTATTTATTGTTAAAAGTACCACTTTGGAAATGCTGTTCCTTTGTTTGAGTTCACAGTTGGTGTTGGTGTAGCATGCTTGACTGGTTTTCTGCGATTTCCACCTCCTTTGGTTTGTATGCTTGTTTTCTGTTCTGACTTAGTGCTTCACAGAACTGCTGACCTGAGGTGTCTTCATTTTTTCTAAATGACTGTTTTGCTCAACTAGCTGATATTTTACACATAGCACCAAACACCCAATGCCAAGCCATCAGTTTCAGTTAGGACTACTACTAGTCTACTACTAGTCAAGTGCCTTTTAGCAATCACCTAAAATGTTCATATGGTAGATGAAGATAGGCCAACATCCTTTGTCAGTTTGGTGGCTCAGTAGAACATGTTTGATTTATTTTGAAGTAACAAAAACAGAATTAAAATCAGTTTGACAAAACCACAAGGTTGCTCCTCAATGACAGTACATTAAGTAAAGATCCTGAATCATTTCCTATAAAAATCATGAATAGTTAAAATTATAAAAATTACTATGGTACAGTAAATGAACATTTTTTCTTCACTAGAATGGTTAGTGAACAACCAGTTCATTTCATAGGCAGGTAAAATCATATTGTCTTATTTACATGCCTAGCTTTTATTTTTATTTGTAAAGGTAAGTGAAAACTGTTGTTACACAACTGAATATAGCCATATTGTATATTTTGGCCAGTAGGAGGCATCTCACAACATCCAAACCTTTGACTCAACCTTACAAACATGGTCTTGGTGCAAACGAACAATTTTATTTTACAATACCTTACACAGTTCTGTTTCTTTCCCGTACAACAATATAACACACATCACTTGCCCTCCACTCCTCCAAGGTGAACGAATCCTCTCCTGACTCTGACCCAAGTGTATGAAGGTGGTCCCTTTTATGACAGATCTAGGAATACTTCCAGTGTCAAAGAGGAAGCATTCCCTGGTCAGGCAAAAGCCACTGAATGTAGGGGCAGCTCTTCCCACCAGCCCATGGAGCAGAGCAGAGCTACCTCACAGGACTGCAACTCCCAGCATGCTATGCAGACACATGAATGGGCATACTAACCCTGGAATACTGCTACTCAATGTGTTAGGGGAGCATCCATCTACTACACTGGCCTCCCGGTCAGGTAATGGTATAGGGTGTACCCAGCCAGGATGTCAGCCAAGGCCAGCTGTCCACCACAATATCCATGCATGGACGTCACATCACAATACAAACATTAGAAGGAAAGAGGTAAGAAAGACCTTAACACAGCTTTGCTGCTGTAAATTCTTTTCCTTCCCAATTTTTTCACGGGTGCTTGGCCTTTCTTGAAAAATAAGTTAACTGAACATCCAGCCATGTTTAATACCAAGCATTTCATTTTTTCAACTGCAGGTGGTACTATTGACATCACAGTCCATGAAGTGTTGAAAAATGGACTCCTAAAGGAACTTCAGAAAGCATCTGGTGGAGGCTGGGGAGGGCTGAGTGTAGACAAAAACTTCACAGCCTTTCTTCGAGAGTTATTTGAAGGAGATGTGTGGGAGACATTTGAGAAGGAGCACCCTTCTGAACTACAGAAGATGATGTACAATATCTCTGTACAGAAATGCACTGACAAGAGGGAAGACATTTTCTTGCCATGTGTCTTTAGTTTAGGAAAACTGGCAGAGAAGAAGAAGGATATATCACTGTATTTTCAAGGTATTGATGGAGCCTCTTGGTCTGATGGAAACATAAAAATTTCCTACAAAAAGTTAGAAAGTTTTTTTAAAGACAGTGTAACAAACGTTATTGAAGCAATTGAAGACATTATGCAAAAGCCAGAAATCCACATTGATTACATTTTGCTAGTAGGAGGATATGCCTCCAGCAAGATTTTACGAGACAAAGTGACATCAAAATTTAGTGGAAAGTGCAGAGTTCTTTGTCCCATTGACTCTCAGTTGGCTATTGCAAAGGGAGCAATTCTATTTGGAGTTGACACTAAAATAATCACATCTCGTGTATGCATGCTGACTTATGGCCTTAAGATATCTGAAACATTTGTTTCTTACAAGCATGATTGGAAAAAGCGCAGAGTCTCTGCAGGTAATGTTGTCTATTGCACTGACATTTTCATGAAATTAGTTGAAAGGGGCCAGTCTGTAGGACAGAATGAGTCAGTGGAGCATTTCTTCAAACCGATAGATGGACATCAGGTACAGGTTTTGTTTTCCTTCTTTGCTACAGAAAAGGAAAAAGCCGAATATACAGATGAGCCAGGGGTGAATGAAGTAGGCTCTCTTATTGTTCCTATCCCCAGTAATGTTGTAGGTGTAGAACGCAGACTCAAGATGGATTTCAAATTTGGTTTGACAGAAATAAAAGCGGCAGTGACTGACCTTCACACAAACAAGACTCAGAACATCACCCTAAACTTTATGACAGACTAGACATGCAGATGGGCAATGTGGCAAAGTAACCAGAACATTGGACATTAAACTACAAGGTTTCCGGAGCAAACTCTGTTACCAGCTTGCAGAGTAATTTGCTGAAACATCCAGGGCTAACATTAGAAAACAAATGTATAACTAGTATTGTATTCTGATTTTTTGTGTCATCATGAGTTAAGATGCTTGCTAAATATATCATTATAAAAAAGTACCAGTAATGTATCTGAAACAAGCCTAACATTGAATATAACATTACAAAACTTGGTGTTTATTATGTTTAATTCATGCAATATGTAATAAATTAATGTAACTTGTCAAAAACAATCTGTACAATCATAATAAAATGTGTATATTTAATACTGAAACACTGCAGATTGATCGAAATAGAAAATCTGCATATTTTTTTTAATAAATAAAATGTCAGATATAAGTAAAATGAATTTAAGGTATTTATAGAGCTCAATTTAATATGAGGGTAAATCATAAAGTAAAGAAAATTTGAAGATTATGCAGTAGATGCTGATGCAATACAACACATTCACAATGGCTTATGTGTAGCACAGATATCTCAACAGCAAGCAGCACAGAGCTTTGCCATTAGCCTAGTTGAAGCCAAGCTCAAATGAACATGGACTGGCATGGAGGTAGGCAATCAGCAAGGTGAAGCACAGTCAGTCTCTTTTTCAAATGGCTGAATCTCACAACAATGCTTTGCTTTTTGCCCTTCCTAACATGACATGAATATGCTGTGTAACAGCTAGCCCGGCCACAGACAGACACGACACCAATGTCTACAACACATGGTTTATTTCACGCTATTTACAACAGGTTCCAGCAACTCACACACAACTCTTCCAGTCCTTTGTCTCTCCTTGGCCGCCTTCACTCCTCTCTTGCAAGCTTCGTCTTCCTCCTCCCAACTCTGGCTCTTTGAATGGAGTGTTCCAGGTGCTCGGTGATGGTCTTCTGGCAGCACTTCCTAGTGTGGCGGAAGTGCTGCCCTTGCACCCGGAAGCACTCCAGGCGTACACAGTTCCTGGAGCGGCAGCACTTCCTGGTGTGGCGTAAGTGCAGTCCTCCAGGGCTCAGGAACCATCCAGGCCATCCAGGTTGGTTGGGTTGGGCCATGGGCTTGGTTGGGCCATGGACCCCCACAGGGTTGAGCTTCCCAGCTCCATATCCGTGGCCCATGATAGAAATCAGGGGGGCTGCCCTCTTGCACCCAGGGGAGATATTGCCCTTTTCCTGGTCTTTCCCTGATCCAGGTGTCCCGGTAGGGCAAGGTCCCTGGTCGTCTGCCACAGCTGTTTTGCACTTTGGCTAAAGATGTTGATCAATACTCAATTACACTTTTGGCTTGAAAAATGGATATATTTGGTAGGTTTTGTGTTTTTTATTTTCACATTAGGTTAGGTGTTTTTGTAATTTATAAAAAGCTTTACTTTAGAAAACAATTTTATGTGCTAAATTAATATATACCATGATTGTGAAGAAATAACTTTGACTTTAAAATACCAAACTTATTCTTAAAGTACATAGGCCAGGGCAACACCAGAAATCAAAAGACACATGTCAACAGTTAAACCAGGATGGTGCACCAGTTTTTGCTTAGTCTTTCAATCAGACCGGGGACTGGCCAGATCTTTATAGGTGGATACACCTTTTATTGGTCTGGTCGGTCTGATGGCTGTCATACTTGGGGAGTAGCTGTTGCTGTAGCGGATTGGCTTCTTCCGATGGTCTTCCGATGTCACTCCTTTCAACAAGCGTATTATGAGTCTCCGGTTACGGCATGCTCCGACCGTGGTGAATGATGTCTTGGTGAGGAAGACATTTTATTCGCAGCTTCGCTCGGTGGTTGATGGGCTCTTGCAAAACTAATGGGTCTACAGAAGTGCCCAGTTTGTGAATTCTGACCACAGACTTGTTGTTGCTACTCTTAGGATCCAGCTTAGGGCCAGTAGGTTACCACCTACTAGGAAAATGAGCCTAGACTTGGCCAGACTCCAAGACCAGGCTGTTTCTAATGAGTTTGCACGCAGTTTGTGTGAGGAACTTTCAGAACTGTGTACGACTACCAATCCTAATGTGATGTGGGAGACTTTCCGTGACAAGACCCTGAAGGTTGCTGGGGGTTGTGTTGGTGTTACCGGTGTTCCCAGAAGGAGATGTTTCATCTCGCAGGGCACCCTGGATATCATTGAGAGGAGTCGCAGTGCACAGCTCAATGGCAACTCTGGTCTGTACCGGGAACTGAGAAGGACGGCTGCGAATGCTGTGATCTTCGCGGAGTCAATGGAGGCTCTAATCAGGGTGCTCGAGAGACTGAGCGAGGAGTCTGAGTGTCTGGGTTTGCAAATGTCCTGGATAAAAACCAAGATCCAGGCCTTTAATGACGTCTTGGGCACAGCCATCAGCAGTGTGTCTGTTTGCGGAGAGAGTGTTGACCTTGTTGAGAGGCTTACTTACCTTGGCAGTGACATTCATGTCTCTGGTGACTCTTCCTATGAAGTCAGTAGACGGATTGGGAGAGCATGTGGGGTCATGAGGTCACTGGAAAGGGGTGTGTGGCGCTCCCAATATCTATGCAAAAGGACGAAGGTCCAAGTCTTTAGAGTCCTGGTGCTTCCTGTCTTGCTATATGGTTGCGAGACATGGACGCTATCCAGTGACCTGAGATGAAGACTGGACTCCTTTGGTACTGTGTCTCCGGAAAATCCTTGGGTACTGTTGGTTTGACTTTGTATCGAATGAAAGGTTGCTCATGGAGTCCCGAATGAGGCACATTACATCTATTGTGAGGGAGCGTTAGTTACGGTACTACATCCATGTGGCACGTTTCCCCGAGGGTGATCCAGCTCGTAAGATCCTCATTGTTAGGGACCCGAGTGGCTGGATCAGACCAAGGGGTCACCCACATAACACCTGGCTGCAGCAGATACAGTGTCATTTCCGGAGGGTGGGACTGGACCGTGTGTCTGCCTGGGGGGTTGCAAACCGGGATACCGAGTTGTTTTGTTGTGTAGTGGGTGCGGCAACGCACTCTACCAGTGCATGCTCCCCAACTTGACTTGACTTGACTTAATTCAATCAGTCAAGGCAATTTTGCATCACCAATAAACCTGGAATGTCTTTGGAATGTGAAATGAACTTGGAGTTTTGGGATCTACAGTAACTTATGTTACCTATTTAAAGTTTTTTTATGTTGTTATAAAGGCAGTAATGAAGACAAATTTTATTAGTCACTTTTCATATTTAAAAATATTTAAATGAAAAATAAAAAGGTCATATTTGTGAAAAATAATTTAAAAGCTTCTAACGCCTTGCTTAACCTCCTTAGCGTTGCATTTTATTCCAAAAAAACCTGTAAAAAGCGTTGCATTTTGTTTGGCAAGAAAAATTACATTTTATTAAATCTCAAAAGTATAATAATGATACAAACAATAATAGAAATGATGAATAAAAGCAATAATATTAAATGAACAATAATAACATAAAAAATTACTGTAATTGTAAGAAAGTTTAATGAGGTCACGCCCTCACCCGGAAGTGGTTGCCTGTTCATGACAGACTTTTTGTTTGGTTTGGTATTGGTTTATTTACAGCATGTTTGTTTGTTTATTGTTTCAGTTGTTTTTTATGTTAAATAAATATAAAATACTGGTATTCAACAGTCTCATATCTCCAGTCATCTGGACGTGACTCCAGCACTCGGCTTTCTGTTAGCTAAACCCTGCGAATTAGCGCATTTCCAGAGGTCCCTGACACCCTTCTTTTACAGTAATAATAATACTACTAATGATTCCAAAACAGTATATAATCTCAAAATTAGTCATTTGTGTGGTATCTATATCATCAATCAAGCAAAGACAGCTGCCCAGCTAAGTAGGTGGGTTTTGTGATTTTAGGAATTTGCTTTAAGGTGTAAGAGATCTGGCAGGTAGTTCCAGATGCATTGTCATGGATATTGAAAACAGCAGGCATTGTGTGTATGGCCTTGGTCCAGGGCCAGTGGACCAAATTTCTTCTGGACATGCTATACTGTATACTTGTCCTTTGTGTTAGAGGCTTACAGAGGGCCCTAATAATACTGAATCAGGTTGCTATTGTCTGTATAGCTTTGTGAGCTGCTATGTATTTCTTGCAGAATGTTGACCATAAACTATACACAATACTCCAGACGCAGTTAGGATAGCATCCCTTGATTTATATTCAACAGTTTTTACCACATAACCAAACATTTTAAGTGCCTTTTTAATCACTTCTACACTTTGTTTTAGAATCTAAGCAGTCTTAGGTGATGAGAATTCTTTTCATGGACAACAGTCAACTCCTTCCAAGATATTTGCTCTAATTAACAACCATAAGGATGTTTGAGGTTTTGAAAACACAGTGCACAAAACAAATGTTTCAGATGTTTTCTCTTTATTTAAGAGTTATTTACAAAGCTATTCAATATGACATTTTCATATATCTGCCTAACAAGTTGCCTAAAAGAAGTATTCTTAGAAAATACAATTATTTTATTAAAGTATATTTTTAATGAAGTAAATTCTTCTAATGCATTTTATTGAGAGTCTAAATGGCACCCTTACAAAAAACCTAAGCAATATGATTCATTTACAATGACTATTTTATTCAACAGGTGTTTATATTATTATTTGCTTTTTCAGCAGTGGAATGCGTATACACATTTTAATCTGAGACATATCGACTTTGCATTAACATATTTGATCAATTTTCATGAGACAGCATTAACACCAATCCACTACTGCACACACTTTAGAAACACTCCCTAAAAATATTGCAGCATGTTTTGTGTGGATTTCACTTTACTCCATTATACTTGTGTCAAAAACTGGTCACTTTCAAAACAAAGGCTTCTAGTGCAATGCAGTGTCTTCCTGAAAGCACTTTCGGGCCATTGAAAAAGTATGGATGTCCTCCCTCTATCAATCCCCAGGGACTCTGACAGGGCTTCACTTCCGAACTCCATATCCCAAGTACCCCTGTGGGTGTCCCAAGTGGGATTTCATGTGAGGACTACCGCCACCTAGCATATACTGGATGGGATTGCTCCTGATTCCTAGCTATCGTTGATCCATCCGTTATTTGATAAATGTCAGACACAAAGTTATTTTCTTGCCCCACCAGCCAATCCATGTGTCCTTCTGCTCTGGCTTCCCATCCGGGTAAAAAACACCCTCCTTCCCAGTTAGGATGCCCGTTGTCCTCTTACACTATCCATGTTTTAAAATATAGTGGCATCTGAGAGTGGGGAGCTTTGAGGTTTAAAATGGTGTCCCTGACCCATTAAGAATGCAGAATTTTTGCTTTCATATTAAACTTGGACTTGATCACATTAAACAAAATGTGTAATTAAACAAGAAAAACAACTAACTGACCTATTTCTGCAGCGAAAGGCTTTTTCCATTTTTATCAAAACTATAACTCATGCTTTTTCACCTTTCTATGTGGACACTTACTGTGTTTAAAACATGCACTTTTGTAAATCTTTAGTTTAGAATTATTCCTTTTGTTATTGCAGTCTACTCAGTTATTAGCCAGGCCACAAATAATAATTACATATATAAAAGAAAATGTAACATTAGTTTCTGAAGAAATATATTTTGGTAACAATGTAGAATTACTAGAGCAATGTGAGACAGAAGCTGTCAAAACATAATTATCACTTGTGATATATAATAATCACTGCCTATTTATTTGATCAATTGCAGTAGAATTTCCTTGTACATGTCCTTGGCTTCATGATACATCAATCAGACCAGATTTAGAATATATGCATTTTGTGTGATTTAGTGACAAAATCAGAGAACTTTAAAGCAAAAGGTTGTTGTTTCAATGACTTTGTGGCCTCAAGCAAGTCTTGTAATCTGTCAGTGCTTCTGTGGTAAGGAATAAAAAATAATTTGTGGTACACCTTCATATTTCAGAGGGTGTTACCTATTGAAAGGAAATTTATAAACTAAAGGCTGTTTGTCTTCACTCAAGACATCTGACTGTATACCTTTTATATATTTGCTCCTACTTTTTGTCCAGACTATATGAAACAATTTCTGCAGGGTAAAGTTCACTGCAGCCATTGGTGATTGCAGGGAATATCATTCTGTCCTTTTGTCGTGGAATGTTCCAATTTGGTGAGAGTGCAGGGTCATGAAGGAACATTAAACTTGCAACTTTGAAACACTCCGCCACAAAGTCTTGAAAGCAGCTGTCTCCAGGGTTCTGTAAATTATGACCTATGCAGATTATCTGTCAAAGATAATGTTAAGCATTAGTAATGCAGTAAAAGGTGATTAGTATATTTAGCTGACTTGCAGCAATTAGTCTCTAATCATTGGAATGGGTACAGTCCTGTTGTACATGAAAAATGACAAGTAGAACTTGGAAGCTAGTGATGCAAATGAGACAAGCATGATTAGGCTTAGCCCTCAGTTAAATCTCTAATTGCAAATTCTTACTTTTCAAGATTTCAGCAAACATTTGAGCACATTTTTGTGCCATGACCACATGAATGTGACAGATTCCAACAGGAATAAGCAGAAATAGCAATAGACTCTAATTACAAATGCAGTGATCACTTTGAGAAAGACCTTATGGATAGATTTTGAAATCTTGTATCCATTTGTTTGATCGTGTAATATTCCACACTTGGGGACCATGTAGAAGGGCAGAACTAATGACTATTAACACTTTTAAAATGATCATACGGTACTTTCTTCTTATTTTGTTTTCTGGTTCTGCCGTTATAAAATGTTAGCCTACTGAATACAGATTAAAGTACAAGCTTAAAACCCACTCACATGATTTCAGGATTCATAACACCCTGGAAACACTTGTGGCTGTATTTTAATTCAATCATTTCAGCAACCAACTATTGTAAAGGAGCTCACTACACTAGAAGCCATAAACCAAATGATGTACTATGATACTGTAGTCCCTTCTGTGCAAACCAAGAATACAGTTGTAAAGAAACACAAATCAGCAGAGGGCAATGATTTGATTGGACTGTTAGGCTTCAAATTTTTTCTCAAGATCATGATTGATAAGTTGCAACTTACCTACAAATCTATTTAATCCATCTGCTTGAGGTCGCATATTGTAATTTCATTGATCCTCTGATAATCATCTTGTTGTGATAGAAGCATTCAACAGATTGAGAGTGTGTTTTCTTTCCCAAGTTCAGTATTTTGTGAGTATGAGAAGGAAAGCCTATCCAGAGAGTGTAAAGCTACTGGTTTTCAGATTTCTTCCATGGTTGTCTATTGGTTCCACATGTTGGCTTCACACCATGCAAGTCAAAATTATTTTGGAGCCGATAAACTATGTTGCATGTCATATATGTTAGTTGAATTAATAGGTAAAAAGTTAATCTAAGTGTTAGGATACACTCATACTATTTTTTCCTTGAACTCTGTAAATATCTCCTCAATTGGCCAAATTTATTTAACTGTATAAATACAGTTATGAATCTTTTTCTCAATTGCTTTTTTCCTCTTCCTCTATCCAGTAACCATCTATCCTCAAATAGAGCACTCTGTAAACTCTGCTAGATTATTAGATAAAAAGTCATTTTTATTTTTCTTAGGCCATCACTATTTATAGCCCTTCATTTCAGAAACATCTACATTAAGGTGTGGAATAAAAAAGACAGTGCACTCTATGATACTTTTGACACTGCGAAAGTGAAATCAGTGACTTAGTTCAACAATACAGAATGACCCGTTTTTTGCCTTGCTCCATCTCAAACTGTGATGTGAATATCTTCAGTCTGAATTTCAAGTGTGGTGCCTGCTTGCTTGTCATTGTAGCCCAAATTTAACTCTAAGCTGCTATAGGTCTTAACTTCTCAAAAACCTAAACATTTGCTTTAATCCATATCATTAAAATGCAGAATATTGAGCTGACTTGAGCTGATAATAAATATATAACAAAGAATAAGAGAATTTCATTTGATAATTAGTGTATGAAGAAGTAAAGGATAATTTAAGTTTATAATCTGAAGAAGAGAAGAGAATTCTTACATTTGAGAAATTAATGATTTCCTTTCTTGACTAATACAGTTCTGGAGTTAAAAGTGTGACACATGACTCTTGTCTCTTGGTTACCTGAATGCATTATTGAACGAAAACTTTTTTTTAATGTATTTCCTATTTTCATACATCTTTCTAATTATAATAATAATAATTCTTTACATTTATATAGCACTTTTCTTACTACTTAAAGCACTTTACATTGTGAGTGGAGAGTCACTTCAACCACCACTAATGTGCTGTATCCACTTGGATGATGCGATGGCAACCATTTTGTGCCAGTATGCTCAACACACATTAGCTGTTAGGTGGTAAATGAACTAGCACACACCAACCTCCTGGGTGCCCACTTGGGCACCGAGAAAACTCTTGAGCGAACTAAGCTCAGTTTTTACTAGCTGGGAATTAATGAATAGGTTCACCTCTTTAGCACATCCTGTCCATAATGTCATCTGCATTCCTAGGAGGGACTGTGCTCCTTTAGTTCCCATTCCCATTACTGATGTCCCATTTGAATGTATTGGGGTCGACCTGGTGGGACCACTAGAACCCTTGGCTAGAGAACACAAGTATATATTAGTACTAGTGGATTATGCAACCCGATACCCCAAGGGTGTTCCGTTGCAGTCAGCTACATCTAAAGCTATCGCACTGGAATTGGTGAGGGTCTTTGCGTGAATCAGCTTCCCTAAAGAAGTCCTGACAGACCAAGGGATGCTTTTCACCTCAGAGACGTTCAGGGAAATGACCAAATTACTCAAAATAAAGCATTTAAGGACCTTGTGTATCATCCTCAAACTGATGGTCTAGTAGAGCGGTTTAACCAAATTCTCAAACAGATGCTCCATAAGGTGATCAACAAGGATGGGAGGAACTTAGACCAGCTCCTTCCCCTCATCCTTTTTGCATATCTGGCAGTCCCCCAAGCCTCTACATGGTTTTCTCCTTTTGAATTACTGTGTGGGTGACAACCCCGGGGCATATTAAATATTCTAAAAAAAGATAGGTAACCTGACCCCTACTCCAGTCACCCCAGTTTACTCTTTGCTCACCAAACAAACCTTAACTTTGGACCAAATCTGACTGCCTAATCCCCTCTCCCCTTCAGCAACAGGAATGAGAAACAGTCATCCTGTCTGTCCTGGAGGTAGTGAGGGAAAAACTCTGTCGGACTTCACTGATTGTGCATGACATTTTGATAGAGCCCAGGGTGATCGGCTGGGAATGCCCATATCGACTTCCCAAGGCAAAAAGAGCAGAAGTAGAGATGGAGATCAAGCATATGCTGGAACTATGAGTGATAGCAGAGAGTCCCTGGTCGAGCCCTATTGTCTTGGTTGCTAAGCCTGACGGGAGTTGGAGGTTCTGTAATGTCTTCTGCCAGCTTAATCAAGTCTCCCAATTCCATGTCTATCCATTGCCACAAGTGGACGACCTCGAAAGGCTAGGACAGGCCAAATTCTTGACCACACTTGACATGATGAAGGAATACTGGCAGGTTCCTTTAGCAAACTCTACAAAGTCTAAGGCTGCATTTAGCACTCCTAGTGGTCACTGGCAGTATTGGTTCCTTCCATTCAGGAAACATGGGGCACCTGTAACCGTCCAGCATCTGGTGGATAAAGTGCACCGGCAACGTAACTCATGTAGTGCTGCCCACCTGGATGACGTGGTCATCTATTCCGGCACCTGGAAGGACCACCTACAGCAGCCATGGATTCCAAAAGTGATGCAATATTAAATTGGCCACGTCCAAAAACCAAGAGGCTACCGCTGGTTTGTTCCCCGGTTTTCCGAAATTGCGATGTCCTAGACTAATCTGACAAATAAGAACAATGTGGTATGGGATGAAGATGAACCGTTACTTCGGCATCTATCTTAATGGCTCCTAACTTTTCTTTTCCTTTTATCCTCCAGACGAATGCTTCAGACACAGGTCTAAATGCTGTGCTGAGTCAAAGCGTTGACATTGTCAAACACCTCGTTATGTTCCTGAGCCGGAAAGTGTTGGACCAGGACACCTGGGGCCTCATGTATAACACTGTGCGTAGAATTCGCACTATAACATGACGTAAGCACAAAAGCCGAAATGTGCTTGCGCACAGAAAAATCCAGATGCAGGAATCTGTGTGTTCACCAACTTCCGCATTCTTCTGCTACATAAATCCCGCGCAGCATGGAAATAAACGCACGTGCATGCGTTTGCTGTCCCGCCCCATCTCCTCCCAGAATTACGCCTCTTTGAATATGCAAATCAATATAAATAGCCCCTAAGCCCAGCGTTCTGTGAAAAGGCAATGTCAAAAGTGCGAGAAAAAATAGAAGAATTTCAGAGAATACCAAATGGAGGCAAAGAAAAGCGTACTATTTGTTGGTTTAAACAGTTATATAAGCAACAAAAGGAAGTTGATCAAGTGACATAGCGTGTTGGAGAAACTCGAAAGCTGAAGTTCACAAAGTCACACAGTGCCCGAAATAAAAAAGTTGTCACATATCAAAGTCGGCGTGAAAAGGCGACTCGTAGCCCACTGTCTGAGTGTCATATGAAAGCTTATTAGAGTACAGTGAAAAAAAAGGTACACAATGTGAAAAAAGCACGAAATGTCAACTTTAATCTCGAAATTTCTACTTTAATCACATAGTTTATTTTGTAATTAAAGTAGAACATCATAAATTTCATCTTAAAATCGTTTAATTTACTAGTTTCTCAAATCTCATCGTAACTAAAGTAGCACGTTAAATGCTTTGTTTTGTATTTGATCTTATATGTGCTCTATGTGCCTGAATCACTACTTCCTCCGACAGGACACAGAATCCATTACGTTCGCAATATTACAGCTCTCTGAGTAATTAAAATACTGAGAAGTGTATGTGATATTATTTTCATGATGATATGAGTTAAAGCATGTTATTAAACATGGGAACATGGTGGCGCAGTGATTGTTCATGTCTTACAGCAAGATGCTTGCTGCGCCATGCGCGACCTTCAATGAAATGCTTTATTACAGAAGTTCTGTCTTTTTCAAACATACTAACACCCAATTCCAGTCCTTACTTTTCTTTCTCCAAATACCAATCGCCCCACAATCAGCTCTATAATAGACGTTAACCCATCTGTAAGCTTAGAACGCCGATTCTTCAAAACGTTTAAGGAACATTGAAATATCTTCGTAATGTTTAATTATTTTATCCATCTATCCTTCCAGTGTCGTGCCAGCCACAGCATGAAAACAGCGCGAGGCAGGAACAAACCATGAATGAAGCACAAGCTCGCTAGCGCTGTGGCACCGTGTAGTTAAAGTTAAAGTTTTATCTGTATAATATAATCAACATATTTTGCTGCATTTCATCTTAAAAATGATATCGTTATCATACATAAATACACGCTTTATAAAGTGGCTCAGGATGTGCAATATTATAACTGTATCATAAGTACAATTACCTCACGGTAACTTGCAAGTACAAACAGTTCTACAAGGAGCACTTGAGCCGCCGTCATGGATGTGAATCTAAGAAAGGGTAACCCAGAGATGTGACCAGAACATCATGTGTGGGTGGGCATTTGGCTTGTCTGGGGGGGCAAAAAATATCCATCCATCCATTCCCATTTTTGTAGGGGGGTCAAATAATTATAACAACATAGTTTTATATAACATATAAAAGCAAAAATTGTGGCATAAATCATAATCTATTGTTCAATAAAATTAACAGAAGCAATGGAACTTGTATTATTATTTTTTGTGAACAAATATAGAACTACATCTACAAGGTAAATATCAATAAAGTCAAATGTGTACAACATATGAGAGCAAGAACAGAAATGTGGCTTATTGTAGTCATGGGAGGCTATAGGACATCAGTTTCCAGTGTTTAACCAGGATATTATCTAGGACCAGTCTGCGGTTACTCTTGACAAATTCTGAAATAAATTCATTCATGTCTAGATTTTCTATGATGTTTTTCTCATGTGCCAGAATGACTAAATTTCTCTTCCTTGAATGCAGCATTGTTCGGTGGAGTGGAGTGAGAATGCGGTTCAAAGTAGAGAAAGAGCTTTCACATGCAGCTGAAGACACACCAGTGATGAATGCTGTGATGCAGACATGGCTCTGACGTGCGAGATACTAGACGCGTGTTTGTGGAAGCCGCCACAGTCTTTTTCTAGAGCTTTTTTCCAAATAGTGTAGCCGTGTTTGGTGAATATGTCCTCGCGCTCCGAATTGGAAACACTAAATTTGCTGCAGGCAAAGCAAAAGCTGCCATCACGGACAACAGAATATTCAAGCCATGGTGGAGTCTGATACCAGCTTGCACTAAAACATCTGAGTGTCTTTCCGAATGCACGCTTGGGATAATTAATTAAAATGGGCTGGGATGGGCTATCCATATTTAAATCAGGCAGACCGGACTGTATATTTTGTTGAAGGCAGAAGTTTGGAGTACCCGACACGGGTGCAGAGCTGGAGGATTGTGTAGGCTTATCTACATCTTTTGGAGTTTCAGTTCCCGATGTGGGTGCGCTGTGCTCCGTGTTGGTAGCAGCAGTGCTGGGCTCAACCGTGGAGCCAGCAGCTTCCGGAGGGACAGAGGTTAAAGATGTCTGCTTTTTAATAAGCCACCTATGCATAGCCTTTGGTGTTACCAACCAGAAAATAAAAGAAGAATGGATCGTATACGCTGTTTTAATTAAAGAATGCGGTCAACAAGTTCAAAACGTGCTGCAAAATGTGCGGCGAAGTGAACTGTGAGCAGTACGGTTCCTGTCTAGTGGAGGAGACACTGACGGATAAGCCCCAAATTCAAATGGGCCGATTGGAAAGCAACTCAGTTTTGAAAATCGTGGCACACGGCTGGGGGTCATGCCCAGCCGGGACGCCCAGGAGGACAGGAGGAGGGCTCATGCCTCCTCCAGACCACGAGAGGGCGTCCTCCCTGGTGGCTTTGGGGACCATGGGTACGGAGCTTGGAAGCTCAACCCTGTAGGGGCCCGTGGTCACTGCCAGGGGGCGCCCCAATGCCTTGGGAGTGTTGGCCCTCAGTACTTCCGCCACACTGGGAAGTACTGGGAGGAAGAGACTAGAAGACACCCGGTGGACTTCCGGCTTCACCATGGGAGCTTCTGCCACACAGGGGTGTGGCTATGAGCCCTCAGGATCCACCTGGAGTCCTTCCGGGGGGTATAAAAGGGGCCGCCTCCCTCCAGTCAGGAGCAAGAGTCGGGAGGAAGAAGACGAGGCTTGGTGGAGAGGAGTGGAGGCGGACCAGAAACTGAGAAAGGCATTGTGTTGTGGCCAGGACTTAAAGGGGTGATTGGTGCTTTGGCGCTGGGTATGTGCACTTCTATTGTAAATAAACACGTGTGTGGTAAAACCATCATGTCTGCCTGTCTGTGTCTGGGCTGTTCCCCACACAGGGTATGAGGTACCGTGGAAAAGTGCGTGGCTTTACGCCAAGTGTAGGTTTTATACATCGCGATTTGAACGTGGAAACGTTCTTACGCAACATTTATGTGTGTACGCACCGTTTATACATGAGGCCCCAGGTATGCGGCAGTAGAATAGGAGGCTTTGGCAATTAAATGGGGATTTCTCAGCTGCGGTACTACCTCTTGGGCCATGAGTTCAAGATTATGGATCATGCCCCTTTACAGTGGATGGCCCTGCACAAGGAATCAAACTCGCGGGACACAAGGTGGTTTTTAGACCTACAGCCATAGAAGTTTTCAGTTGTTTATCGTCAGGGCTTTCTCCAAGCCAATGCCGATGCTCCTTCTTGGGCTCACAACCTCTTGGTCAGAAACACCTGACCCGATGGTCTGGGCTGAGGGGGGTGCTATGTCACACACGTGTGCATGGGAGGCAGCTAAAGAGCTCAAAAGAAGGTAATTCCCGATTGGACCAGGGAGTGGCAGAGTGCACTAATCCTTTCTCTTTCTTCCCTGCAGACCAAATGTGGGAAATTCCGCCTGGGCCCTATGATGTCACTTCTGATTGCACCCCAGATGACATCACTTCCGGTTCCACCCCAGATGACATCACTTCTGGTTCCATCCCAGAAGATGTCACTTCCGGTTCCAACCCCAGATGACATCATTTCCCCCCTTTCAACTTAACTTTAAAACCACCTTGTCTGTACCATAACCTCAGTTCTGTTTTGGACTCTTGTCTGTAAAGACTTTTTCTCAACAAATCTTCAAGTTTTCAGCCACTTTCCAATTATATGGGAGGCTGACTCAAAACCTTTTTACATCTCAAGGCTTGATTATTACCACATTTGAAAATACTTAATTTGTTAATGCAATGACAACATAGCTACAATAATAACATAATACAACATAGCAGAAGTGTCACACTCAATTCCTTGTGGAAAACAGTGGCAGAAGGTTTTCACTCTAAGCAGTTTCTTAATCAGAACTTCATTCTTTCTTTAAATGTAATGGAGAGGCACCCTGTCCAGTAAATTATTTCTGTCTTGCATCTTATGCTTGATGGGATAGGCTCCAGCCTTCCCAACCCTACTCAGGATTAAGCAGGCTTAGAAAATAGTATGGTATGGTTTTAAATTTCATATTTCAGTATGTTTTATATACTTCATGCACATTAAATATCTATTTTTTCATTGTTCTCATTTGGACACATCATATTTTATTGGATACATTATTCATTTCTGACAGTAGCATTAAAATATTTCTGGACTGAATCATATTTCCACTTCTCATATATTTTACTGATTCTTTAAGGTGAACACTTAGACAGAGGCAAACAGGACCATATTAGCTGGTGAGCCAGTGGTTTACTTTTCATTTGCTTCTTACTATTAAGTGCAAGTTTTTAAAAAAATATAATTAGTTAGAGACTCAGAATACATCTGTCTAAGAGAAAAAGAAGCAATTATGGGTCCTCAAACTTAACATAAATAATCCATTATTAACTCAAAAATAATATTCCATCAGCAGCAATAACTGGCTTCTAATTAACAAATGACATACATTTGCATATATATATATATATATATATATATATATTGTGGCACACGGCTGGGGGTCATGCCCAGCCGGGACGCCCAGGAGGACAGGAGGAGGGCTCATGCCTCCTCCAGACCACGAGAGGGCGACCGCCCTGGTTCCTTTAGGGGCCACGGGTGCAGGGCTTGGAAGCCCAACCCTGTAGGGGCCCGTGGTCTCCACCAGGGGGCGCCCCTATGCCTGAAGGACCCGGAACCCCAACACTTCCGCCACACCAGGAAGTGCTGGGGGGAAGAAGATTGGACTGGAGGGCTTCCAGGAATACAGCCGGCACTTCCGCCACACAGGGGAGTGTCTTAGGAGTGTCGGGAATCACCTGGAGCCCATCCAGGTAATTATAAAAGGGGCCGCCTCCCTGCAGAGGAGGACTGGAGTCGGGTGAGGAGAGGACAAGGTTTGGAGGCAGGAGAGAGGAGGTGGCCTGAGAGCAGGCAGAGAGAGTGAGAGCCTGGACTTTGGGGGAGATTGGTGAAGGAGGCACTGGGTTTATGCACATTTTGGACTTATTATTATGTATAATAAACATGTGGTGGACTTGAGAATGGTGTCCGTCTGTCTGTGTCCGGGCAGCTTATCACAATATATATATACTGTGGTGGACAACCGAGACCCATGCCCAGCCAGGATACCCCTTTGTCACTAGATCTGGGGGAGCAGCCATTGGAGCCACGCTACGTCCCTCGGAACCTTTGTTGGCAGCCCCCCTGGGTTGCGTAGGGGCCACTTTCGTGGAACACCGGAGCTCATCCTGGTTGGGCAAAGTGGGCTCCGCCAGGGGTAGCTGCATAGAGCTGCATGGCTTAACGAGCCCATCTGAGCGGGAGCACAGCCACACCTGGAAGTGCAACTGGAAGTAGGTCAACGAGCACCTGCAGCACTTCCGGGTGGGCTATAAGAGGAGCCTGCAGCCACTACTCAGGGTGCCAGAGTTGGGAGGAGGAGGACGACGATGACAACAACAGCGATGACAAAAAAGCTGCTTGGGAGGAGTGGAGGAAGACATAGAAAAGTCACCCCAAATCACACTCTATGTGTGTGTTTGGGTGCTGTGTAGGGCCTGTGGGAACTGGGGACGATGTGCCCCACGGCTGAAGAAAAAATAGATCTTTTTGTTTATTTTACCCATGCCTCTGGTGTCAGTCTGTGTCGGGTCGGTGCCAACCAAGTGCCTATATCACAATACATATGTATATACTGTACAAGGCGCTGACTGCAGACTGACGCAGAGGCACGTGTAAAAACAAGGACACTTTTTATTTTTCTTCACCTGTGGGGCACGTCTTCCCTGTGAACTTCACAGGCAATACACAGTCCCAAAAACACGTAAATACCACACCAACAACTCTCCAACTTGCACCACCACTCCTCCCAGGCAACCTCGTCCTCTTCCTCCCGATCCTGGCTCCTGAGCAGTGGATGCTGGCCCTTTTTATAGCCCACCCGGAAGTGCTCCAGGTGTTTGATCACCTGTGGCTAATTGCACTTCCGGGTGGGGCTGTAGAGATGTCCAGGTGGGCTCCGGGATCCATACAGCACCCCCTGGCGGCCATCCCAGATCCCCACAGTGTTGTGGAGTACTCCATCTCCCATGAAACCCTGCGGGAAACTGAGGCACCATCGTCAGCCAGGGAGGCTGCCACCAAGTGTCCTGGGGGAGGTAGTGAGGAGCCCATGGCTGCTCCCCCGGACCATATACAACAGGGGCGTCCCGGCTGGGCATGGGACCCGGCCGTCCATTACAATACATACATATACAGTATATATACATATACATACAGCAAAACTGTAACACTTCCACACTATCAGTAACCAAGCCCTAAATCTAAACGCTATCCTGTATGTATTGTACAGATATGTTTAAACATTTGTCTGAGATTTTGTATTTATCTGCCTCTTTTTTACATTTATAGTGTCTGTGCATTGTTATGCAATGGTTAGCACTGCTGCCTCACAGATACAGAAGAGTGGACTTTAATGCTGGCTCAGAAACTTTCTCTTTCTGGAGTTTGTATATTTTCTCTGCATCTGCATAGGATTTTCTCTGGGTACCCAGTTATATTTCTTTTAAATCAGAAAAAATGTTAATGTTAGGTTAATTAATGACACAGAGTGTTCCCTCAGATAAATTGGTGCTTCATTCCTTACTACTGAAATGGGCTTTGTCCCTCCAAGAGCCTAAATTGTATAGCATGTGTTCAGAAAATGAAGGCCTGGATAGCTTATCTTTGATAATTTGTGTAAATGCTCAAAACCTTTAGGTAATGAAGAAATATAAAAATAGATTGAACCAAATTGAGTTTAATACAACCAACTGAAAGATGTAGAGGCTTTTTTGAGATTTTCTGAGCCATTTAATTAGTTTCCTGTCAGTTGCAAACTGCTGCCATTGTTCTTTTTATTAGTGCCTGATTGATGATTTTTTATTGTATTAAAAAATCATTTCAAGGTTCCTATGATATGAATTATAAATGTCAGCCAGCGCCTCTTTCCAGAGACCATGGGATTGTCTCCCATGTTCTCCCTGTATGGAGTTTGCAAAGTGCTTTCAGTAGGGAGAAAAGCACTCTATAATTATTATTATTATTAAAACCACCATCTGGCAGAAAAAGTTTATTTAGTGGTTTATTAAGTGAGACGCAAGGGTTGAAAAGCAATTCTACTTTATGTCTGAAATGCTTAGATACAGTAAGTCCCACAAGCATCTTCTTCAGTCAAGATGTGTGAGGAGAAAGATACCGGCACAGTAGAAGTGATTTAAGTCTCAAGAATTGCTGCTTGTTGCTGACCATGATTGTTGAGGTTGCTGAACGGTATTCTCTACCATCTCCCCAGCTAATTAAAAACTGACTTGTCTACTTTGGTCTTGCATTTAACAATAATTTTGACATTATTTTATATAAGTTCTGATGTGTTAAATAAAGAACGAATTTGATTGTTTTTAAGTGTAACAAACTCTACATTATTCACAACTGTCTAGAATGTTTTCATCAATTTATTTTATTGAGCCATTTTATTTTGTTCAAAGCCACTGATAGCCAGCAGTAGAAAAGTAAAATGCAAAATTCCAATCTATTCAGATTCCATGCAAGAGCAAAGTGTGGAGACAACAAAGAACTACCCAAAATCCAAAGCATAGTACCTCATCTGTTAAACATGGTGGTGGAGGTGTTATTGCTTGGTCATGTACAGCTGCCACAGGTACTGGCGCACTTGTTTTCATTGATGATGTAACTGCTGACAGAATTCTGAGGTGTATAGAAATATTTGCTCAAGTTCCAATAAATGCCTCCAAACTCATTGGATGGTGCTTTATCCTACATCAGCGGTGTCAAACTCCAGGGGCCTCATGTATAAACGGTGCGTACGCACAGAAATGTTGCGTACGAACGTTTCCACACTCAAATTGCGATGTATAAAACCTAAACTTGGTGTAAAGCCACGCACATTTCCACGGTACCTCATACCTTGGCATATGCAATTTCTCCACTCGGTTTTGCAGACTGGCGGCACCCAGCGTCAAAGCAGTGCTACTGTTCCTGTGTGGTCACCCTTTCTTTCTTAGACCCACATTCCTGAAGCAGCTTTATAAATACACTTAAATTAACTACATATTGTTTATTAGTGTAATGCATCTGATTGTAATTAACCTGTAGCAATATAATGGTCCAGGGAATAGCCATAGTATTCCAAATACCATAACTGCTTTAGCGTTGTTACTCTCACTGCAGCTTGTTCTTCTTTCAGCTGCTCCCGTTGCCACAGCGGATCATCTTTTTCCATATTACTCTCACTGCACCACTCAAAGTATTTATATCACTGTATCTGAGTGGGGAATCACAGCAGCAGCTGATCCAAAAGAGAAGTATCGGTGTACAGTTTCAGGCACACACTACCTCAGCCACGGCAAAACACGTCAAAGCATTCCCTGTATGGACCTCACGTTTCAGAAAAAGTTTCATCCCAAGAACTATAAACGCACTCAATCAGTCCATCAAGTGCTCCTTGCAGAACTGTTTGTACTTATAAGTACAATTATCTCACTGTAAACTTGCACTACAGTTATAATATTGCACAACCTGTGCCACTTTATAAAGCGCGTATGATGACAATATCATTTTTAAGATGAAATGCAGCAAAATATGTTGCTTATAGTATACAGACAAAACTTTAACTTCATTTAAATAATCAGTATTGTTAATAACTAAACATGTGAGGACACGGTGCCACAGTGCTAGCTAGTTCATGGATTGTTCCTGCCTTGCGCTGTATTACTGCTGGTGCTGACGCGACACTGGAAAGATAGACGGATAGAATAATTAAACATGTACTATGAAGATATTTCAATGTTCCTTAAAAGTTTTGAAGAATCGGCGTTCTAAGCTTACAGATGGCTTCACGTCTATTACAGCGCTGATTGTGTGGCGATTGGGTATTTGGAGAAAGAAAAGTAAGGACAGAAATTGGAGGTTAGTACGTTTGAAAGAGACAGAACTTCTGTAATAAATTATTTCATCGAAGGTCGCGCATGGCGCAGCAAGCATCTTGCGTGAGATATGAACAATCACTGCGCCACTGTGTTCCCATGTTTAATAACATGCTTTCATTCCTATCATCATGAAAAAGATATCACGTATACATCTCAGTATTTTAATTATTCAGAGAGCTGTAATATCGCGAATGTAATGGATTCTGTGTCCTGCCGGAGAAAGAGAAAGAACGGAAGCACGTAGTGATTCACACACATAGAGCACATAGAAGATCAAATACAGAACAAAGCATTTAACGTCCTACTTTAGTTACGATGGGATTTGAGAAACTAGTAAAATAAATGATTTTAAGATGAAGTTTATGATGTTCTACTTTAATGACAAAATAAACTACGTGATTAAAGTGGAAATTTCGAGATTAAAGTTGACATTTCGTGCTTTTTTCCCACTGTGTGCCTATTTTTTTTCTCTGTACCCTAATAAGCTTTCACATGAGACTCAGACGGTCCGCCACGAGTCACCTTTTCACGCCAACTTTGATATGTGACAACTTCTTTTTTATTTCGGGCACTGTGCGACTTTGTGAACTTGAGCTTTCGAGTTTCTCTGACACTATGTCACTCGATCAACTTTCTTTTGTTGATTATACCACTGTTTAAACCAACAAATAGTACGTTTTTCCGTTGCCTCCACTTGGTATTCGCTGAAATTCTTATATTTTCCCCCGTGCTTTTCCCATTGTCTTTTCACAGAAGGCAATTTATATCGATTTGCATATTCAAAGAGGCATAATTCTGGGAGGGGTTGGGGTGGGACAGAAGGCGTGTGCACGTGTGTTACTTTTCACGCTGATCGGGATTTATGTAGTGGAAGAACGTGAAAGTTTGCATGCGCACATATTCCTGCATTTGGATTTTTCTGTGCGTACGCACATTCCCGCTTTTGTGCTTACGCCATGTTATAGTGTGAGTTCTATGCACGGCGTTATACATGAGGCCCCAGGCCTGGAGGGCCACAGTGGCTGCAGGTTTTCATTCTGACACTTTTCCTAATCAGTGACCAGTTTTCACTGCTAATTAACTTCTTTTCCCTTCATTTTAATAGCCCTGTTTTTAAGGATTCAGTCCTCTGAATTGATTTGTTTCTTCATGAAATGGTAGAAAAACAGAAATGAGACGTTAAACGAGCCAACAAATGAGCAGTTAAACTGGGTATTCAAATTCCATCCAATCTATTAATGAGAAGCTGATTCTTGCTGTTAATTAAGCCCATTATTTAATTTTGTGGCCTGTTGCTGCTCTCATTCTGCCACAGCCGACATTTCCAAAACAATTAAATTTCTGTTCATCAAAATGTTTTGGTGACCTGAGAGATCAACCTTACCAAGACCTTCACTTTTCTTTATTTTCAGATATTGTGTGATGGGTACAGGTGAGCTGGTCATATGGCGGCACATTTTGTGTCTCATTATTGTTTGGCTGCTAATTAAAAAAGAGACAACTAAGTGGCTGAGTCAAGTTAATTAAAACTAAAGCAAAAGAAGTTAATTAGCAGGAAAAACTGGTTACTAATGAAGAAGATGGTTAGAATGAAAACCTGCAGTCACTGCGGCCCTCCAGGCCTGGAGTTCGACACCCATGTCCTACATCAACATAATTTTAAACTATGGAACAGAGGAGTAAATTAAGGAAAAAAAAGTCATTGTCCCAAATATTATGGAGGGCACTGCATATTCTGTATATAGTAGTGGATGGCAGGTATGGGCCCTGCTTGTTTGCCTGGCCAAAAGGTCAGAGGAATGAATATTCAGAGGAAGGTGAGTACACTATCTCAGCCATAAGGTGGAGATGCTGTGCCAACACGGACGGACTGGAAGCCCAGTGGGATTGAACAGAATGACCATGGCCTGTACAGTGAATGGACTTGAGGAGGCAGCATACCAAGAATGCATGCACCACCAGTGTGCTGGGTGGCTACATTCCAGTGCTGGTGTACCCAGATCCTCAGCTGCAGGGGTTACTGAAAATTTTTAGAACATTAGAACATTAGAATAATCTAACCCAGCCACAGGGGATGCACCAGCCAGTGTACTTCTTTATGCAGGTCCCAAGCCCGGATAAATGGGGAGGGTTATGTCAAGAAGGGCATCCGGTGAAAAATTTTGCCAAATCAATATGCGGACAATAATACAAATTTTCATACTGGATCAGTCGAGCCCCAGGTTAACAACGACCTCTACCAGTACTGTTAGCCAACAGGGTGCTGGCAGAAATTGGGCTACTGTTGGCTGAAGAAAGAGAAAAAGAGGAGGGAGACATGTCCAGAGACAGAAGGACAGAAGGAAGGTAAAGAGAGTGGAACTGAGGGTAGGAACTTTGAATACTGGCAGTATGACTGATAAGGGGAGAGAGTTAGCAGATATGATGGAGAAAAGGAAGGTTGATATATTATGCGTGCAAGACACTAAATGGAAGGGGAGTAAGGCCAGGTGGATTGGACGTGGATTCAAATTGTTCTATCTTGGTGTGGATGGGAGGAGAAATAGGGTAGGGGTTACTCTGAAGGAACAGTAGGTCAAGAGTGTTTTGGAGGTGAAAAGAGTGTCAGACAGAGTAATAATTATGAAGCTGGAAATTGGAGGTGTGATGATGAATGTTGTTAGTGCATATGCACCACAGGTTGGGTGTGCGATGGATGAGAAAGAAGATTTTTGAAGTGAGTTGGATGAAGTGATGAGCAGTGAACCCAAAGGACAGAAAGTGGTGATTGGAGCGGATTTCAATGGACATGTTGGTGAAGGGAACAGAGGAGATGAAGAGGTGATGGGTAGGTATGGTGTCAAGGAGAGGAATGAAGAAGGTCTGAGGATAGTGGATTTTGCCAAAAGGATGGACATGGCTGTGGTGAATGCGTATTTTAAGAAGAGGGAGGAACACAGGGTGACATACAAGACTGGAGGAAGATGCACACAGGTGGATTACATCCTATGCAGAAGAGTTAATCTGAAGGAGATTGAAGACTTTAAAGTGGTGGAATGGGAAAGTGTAGTTAAGTAGCATAGGATGGTGGTCTGTAGGATGACGTTGGAGATCAAGAAGAGGAAGAGAGTTAGGGCAGAGCCAAGAATCAAATGGTGGAAGTTGAAAAAGGAAGACTGCAAGGCTGAGTTTAGGGATAAGGTGGGACAGGCACTGGGTGGCAGTGAAGAGTTACCAGACAGTTGGGCAACTACAGCAGATGTAGTAAGGGTGACAGCAAGAAGGGTGTTTGGCGTGACATCTGGACAGAGGAAGGAGGAAAAGGAAACCTAGTGGTGGAATGAGAAAGTATAGGAGAATATACAGAGGAAGAGGATGGCAAAGAAGTGGGATAGTCAGAAAGATGCAGAAATCAGACAAGAGTACAAGGAGATAAGGCGCAAGGTGAAGAGAGAGGTGGCAAAGGATAAAGAAAAGGCGTATAATGAGTTATATGAGAGGTTGGACACTAAGGAGGGAGAAAGGACCTGTAATGATTGGCTAGACAGAGGGACCAAGCTGGGAAAGATGTGCAGCAGGTTAGGGTGTGTGATGGACGACCGGCTATGGACTCCAGTCGCCACCCCCAGGCCGCTAGAAGGAGCCCTCCGGACAGCATGATGGTGCCCCGACTTCCAGCAGGGCCTCATGGACTCTGTAGTTTATACACACAGCCCTGCTGGATACCTTGGGGGCCACCGGGAGTCGCTGTAGGGGGGCTAGTGGGCTCTTGCATGCCCTATAACCCGGGAGTGCGTCACAGTCACGTGACTGGAGGAAGCGACGTGCTCCCGGGGTGAAGAAAAGGACTGTTTGCCCTGACCCGGAAGGAAAACGGACTTGTGGGTGTGGCCAGGAACCATTTCCGGGTCAGGGTGTATAAAAGGACTGTGGGAAGCCCAGAACACTGAGCTGAGCTGGGAGGTACGGTGGCAAAGTGTCTGGGCGAGGAGGTATTGGTTTTGAGAGAGAGTTTGTGATTTATGAATAGTGTGGTGGAAAGGGTGCTTGGTGCACTGTATAATAATAAAAATAATATTAGTTATACTTTTACCTCGTGTCTGGAGTGGTACCTGAGGGTTCAAGAGGTGGACAAAAGCCTTAACTGCTACAGGTGATAAAGGATGGAGTTGGAAACATACTTACAAGTGAGGAGAGGGCGTTGAGCAGATGGAAAGAGTACTTTGTGAGGTTGATGAATGAAGAGAACGAGAAAGAGAGAAGGTTGGATGATGTGGAGATAGTGAATCAGGAAGTGCAACGGATTAGCAAGGAGGAAGTAAGAACAACTATGAAGCGGATGAAGAATGGAAAGGCTGTTGGTCCAGATGACATACCTGTGGAAGCATGGAGGTGTTTAGGAGAGATGGCAGTGGAGTTTTTAACCAGATTGTTTAATGGAATCTTGGAAAGTGAGAGGATGCCTAAGGAGTGGAGAAGAAGTCTACTGGTGCCGATATTTAAGAATAAGGGGGATGTGCAGGACTGTAATAACTGCAGGGGGATAAAATTGATGAGCCATAGCATGAAGTTATGGAAAAGAGTAGTGGATGCTAGGTTAAGAAGTGAGGTGATGGTCAATGAGCAGCAGTATGGTTTCATGCCAAGAAAGAGCACCACAGATGCCATGTTTTCTCTGAGGATGTTGATGGAGAAGTATAGAGAAGGCCAGAAGGAGTTGCATTGCGTCTTTGTGGACCTGGAGAAAGCATATGACAGGGTGCCTCAAGAGGAGCTGTGGTATTGTATGTGGAAGTCAGGAGTGGCAGAGAAGTATGTAAGAGTTTGAGAGGGAGGTCAGTGGAATGGTGAGGATGAAGGGAGTAGAGTTGGAGAAGGTGGATGAGTTTAAATACTTGGGATCAACAGTACCACGTAACGGGGAGTGTTGAAGAGAGGTGAAAAAGAGAGTGCAGTCAGGGTGGAATGGGTGGAGAAGAGTGTCAGTAGTAATTTGTGACAGATGGGAATCAGCAAGAGTGAAAGGGAAGGTCTACAGGACGGTAGTGAGACCAGCTATGTTATATGTATTAGAGACGGTGGCACTGACCAGAATGCAGGAGACAGAGCTGGAGATAGCAGAGTTAAAGATGCTAAGATTTGCACTGGGTGTGACGACGATTGATAGGATTAGAAATGAGTACATTAGAGGGTCAGCTCAAGTTGGTCGGTTGAGAGACAAAGTCTGAGAGGCGAGATTGCGTTGGTTTGGTCATGTGCAGAGGAGAGATGATGAGTATATTGGGAAAAGGATGTTAAGGATAGGGCTGCCAGGTAAGAGGAAAAGAGGAAGGCCTAAGAGGAGGTTTATGGATGTGGTGAGAGAGACCATTCAGGTGATGGGTGTAACAGAACAAGATGCAGAGGACAGAAAAATATGGAAGAAGATGATCCGCTGTGGCAACCCCTAACGGAAGCAGCCGAAAGAAGAAGAAGAAGAACATAAGAATAATCTAACTGAGAACAGGTCATTCAACCTAACAAAGCTCACCAGTCCTATTCACTTAATTCTTCTAAAAAAATGTCAAGTCTAGTCCCTTGTCCTACTCTTTACTTGGTAGCTTATTCCAAGTGTTTATGATTCTCTTTGTAAAGCAAAACTTACTAATGTTTGTGAGAAATTTACCCTTAACTAGTTTCCAACTGTGTCCCCATGGTCTTGATGAGCTCATTTTAAAATAACAGTCTCGATCCACTGTTCTAATTCCCTTCATAATTTTAAACAATTCAGTAATGGATCCTCTTAATCTTCTTTTGCTTAAACTGAAAGGCTCAGCTATTTAAATTTTTCCTTATAACTCATCCCTTGTAGCCCTGAAATCAGTCCAGTCACTCTTCTCTGGACTATTTCCAGCACTGCTATGTCCTTTTTGTAAGCTGGAGTCCAAAACTGCATGCAGTACTCCAGATGAGGCCTTACCAGTGTGTTATCAATCTTGAGCATAACCTCCTTGGACTTGTACTCCACACATCTTGCTATATAACTTAGCTCTCCTAACTTAACTGTTAGCCTTCCCAATGGCTTCTGAACTCTGTCTGGCAGTTAAGAGTGTTGAGTCCTCTATGACTACTAAATCCTTTTCATATGGTGTATTTTCAATTTTCAGACCTCTCATTGTGTATTTAAAAATAACATTTTTACTTCCTACATATAATACTTTACATTTACTGACATTAAATTTCAAAAATCCTGTATAATGATTTAACAAATTCCAGATTATCTGCCAATCAACCTAGCTTGGTATCTTCTGCAAACTTAACCAGCTTGTTATTTATATTCCTATCCAAATTATCTATATATATAATTCACTAAGCCGCCGACAAGTAAGACACCCATGGCGCACGCAGGACGGAGCCATGCCCACCAACTCTAAGACCATTGGATACGACAACAACTCAAAGAGCCACGTCCACCAACTCGGACGCGACACCTCAGAAAACATGGCGTCATTTATGTTCGTCTGTGCTAGAGTCCACATGTACCTCTGAGCCACGTTGACTGTTCATAGAGGCATGTTTCTCGCAGATGTGAATCGCTGTATGCAGCGTGTAAAACAGTTTGCAAGGGGTATCCCATGGTATCCTTAAAACAATCCTTTAAAACTGAGGTTAAAACACAATGAAGGAAGCAGTCTTTAAAAACCAATAAGTCCTGTGCCTCTTTTTCATTAGCGTCTCACCCTGCTTCACCGATGCAGGTCCTGCAACAGTCGAGACGCTCTCTCAGCAGCTGATCTTCTCTGTGCCTGACTCCACTACTGTCAGTCGCCTGATTAAAAATGGCCTTTTGAAGGGGAGCTATGGACCCGCTATACCACAGAAACACATTGCCTTTGAGCCTGCTCTCGCTCACTCTAACGTACCGGCTTTCTCTCTCTCCTCACTCACTCGCACACTGCACAGGGAGAAACGCCCGCAGCACGACTCCACCCGGAAACCGTTTCAGCCACACTTCCACGCCCCTTGCTACGCTGTGAGCGCGGTGATTATTTATTTAAAAATGGCCTTTTGAAGGGGAGCTGTGGACCCGCTATACCACAGGAACACCTGTGACATTGCCTTCACATTGTTTTCCTTTTATTTCTGATCCCGTCGAGCAGATCAGACACCCAGGCAAACAACACTGAATAATCAATAGCTGCAACTATTTTGCCCGCCCCAACTTCTCACCTGAGTCGGTTTCGTCTGTGTTCAGCAGTGTTTCCCAAACTCGGTCCTGGTGAACCCCTGTGGCTGCAAGGTTTTGTTCCAACCGGATTCCTAATCATTAATGCCGGTGAAACTCATCCGGGATAAGTCGGTTTTCAAACGCAGCCGTGTAGCAGATTAGTCTAGCAGACTAGCTGGATGTAATAATCCAAGATGAATTCGCGCCCCCACGCTGAGTGAAAAGCCAATGTATATTGAGTCTAGAAAACATGATCAGCAAGTCTTTGATAGGCTGCAACAAAATGATGAAAGAACGGGTGCATTTTTTTCACACAAGCTGTGTGTGTGTGTGTGTGTGTGTGTGGGTGGATGTTAGTTAGTTAGTTAGTTAATTAGTTACTCGAAGGATTTCAAGATTTAATATGCACAAGCGGTAACACTGCAAAAGCAGCCCAAACCAGAAAAGACGGCTGGCAAAAAATGGCCGACAAATTAAATGCGTGTGCATTGTACTTACTAAAAGCAGCGTTACGGATTTTGCAAATGTTAATTTTTTTCCCTCTGCTTAAAAAACATTAAAAAAGCGGCGTGATTATGCGGCGTATACTACGCCGCGGGTTGGTATGCAGCATGTAAAACAGTTTGTTTGTTACGGATAATTTGCCTTTTACTTTTATACGAAGACAATTTCCTGTTAGATTGGCCTTTGCGATGACAATTAATAAGGCACAGGGCCAAACTTTCAAAAAGATATGCATGTATCTGCCAAAACCAGTTTTCAGTCACGGACAGTTGTATGTTGCTCTCTCCAGAGCTCCATTTTTTCATTCACTTACTGTTGTATCCTCAACCCCCCCCCCCCCTTTTAGACAACTGTGTCTTTCCGGAAGTGTTCAGCCATCAATAAATAATTATGCGGCGTATGCCTGCAGGAGCACGTGCAGCGAGCGAGCGAGCGACACACACACACATACAGGCATGCGAGAGAGAGAGAGCTGGACGCATTAGAATAATAATACTTCATTACATTGATATACCGGTGTTTTCAGTATTCAAAGCGCTATCTATACAGGGAGGAACCGGGAAGCGAACCCAAAATCTTCCACAGTCTCCTTACTGCAATTCAGCAACACTACCGCTACGCTACAAGGCAGTTAAAGAATGCACTGCGCTCGATTTTGTTTTCACTTCTGTTTACAGCGATCGGGTCGTAGTGTGCATTATTGCAATGTTACTTTTCTTGGTGGCTTATTACATTACGGATGTTTCACATGTTCATTTTTTTCCCTGTGCTTAAAAGACATTAAAAAAGTGTTTCTCAACTGTGACTCTGGGACAACTCAGTACGCAAGCTATATTAAGCGTCAACAACGAAAACTCGATACACCTTAATGAACAAGTTCTGAAACTTATCCTTACCGACGAAGTAACTTTCACCAGCGTGGCATCCATCGTCACAGACGATCCCGCTTTCAGTCATGGACAATTGTATGTTGCTCTCTCCAGAGGCCCATCTTTTCATTCACTCACAGTGGTATCCACAAACCCACCCCATTTGGACAACTGTGTCGTTCAGGAAGTGTTCACCCATCAATACATAATTATGCGGCGTACGCCGCGGGTTGGCTAGTATATATATAATGTGTAATGTGTAGAAGATCTCATTTGAATGAAATGAAGAATTGTAAGGTCATAAATAGGGGAAGTATGACAGTGAGCATAAAGTGGTGGTGATGGACTGGGAGATCAGAATCAGCAGGAGAATAAAACCAGAGCAAGCAGGACCAAGGATAAAGTGCTGGAAATTAAAGGAGAAAGGGCTTAAAACATGTTTAGGGAGGAAATTTTAAATGAAATGTAGTCATTTGAGAGTGTCGAGGAATGGTAGAAGAAGAATAGCAAAGTTGTATTAAGAGCAGATGAAAAGGTGTTGGGTATGATGACAGGAAGGAGCCCACATGGGAACAAAGAGACATGGTGGTAGAGCGGAGAGGTGCAGGATGTGACAAAGGCTAAGAAGAAGGCAAAGAAGAAATGGTACCAATCAGAGAAGAAGGAGTATAAAGAAATGTATAGACAGACAAGCAAGGAGGCAAAGAAGGCAGTGGCAAGAGCCAAGGTGCAAACCTTGGAGGAGGTGTACAAAAAATTACAGACAAAAGAAAAGTGAATTCTAGGAACAAGGCTGACAAGTATTTTAGTCAGATAAAGCAGATAAAAAACAAGCAAGGTGTGGTGTTAAATGAAAATGGTAGGATCAAGAATAGAAGGAAGGTAAACTTTGAGAAGCCATTGAATGAAGAAAATCCAAGGGTAGTATTTTGGGATGGAGTTCCAAATGAAGAGCTAGTACCAAGAAAAAGGAGGAAGGAAGTAAAGAAGGCACTGATAAGAATGAAAAATGGAAAAGCAACAGGACCGGATGAAATTCCAGCAGAAGTGTGGACGAGTAAGGAGAAGAGGGAGTAAACATGTTGTGGGATCTAATGCAGGTCAACAAACAGGAGAGAATACCAGAGGAGTGGAGGAACAGTGAGATTGTACCCATTTATAAGGAGAAGGGTGATATTCAGGATTGCAGAAACTATTGAGGGATAAAGCTGAAGTCACACACAATGAAAATTTGGGAAAGAGAGAAGAAGAGAAGGCTTAGGGAAGAGACCACCATAGAGCATGAGCAGTTTGGTTTTATACCAGGGAGAACAACAACTGATGCAGTGTTTGGATTGAGACAGCTCATAGACAAACATTAAGAAAAACAGAAAGGTCTGTATATGGTGCTTATTAATTTGGAGAAGGATTATGATAGAATGCCATGTCAGGAGAACTGGAGGTGCATGAGAGAGAAAGGAATACCACAGAAGTATGTGAGGATTGTCCAGGATATATATGAGGGAGTGAGGATGAGGGTTAAAAGCAGTGTTGAAGTAACAGACAAGATCCCAGTTAGAGTTGGTCTGCACCAGGGATCTTCTTTAAGTCCTTACCTCTTTTATCTGGTTATGGATGTGTTGTGTCATGGGATAAAAGACCAATCCCCCTGGTACATGGTTTTTACTGAGGAAACGGAATTGTGTAGCACCAGAAAAGAGGAAGTGGGGAGAAAGATGGAAAAATGGTGTAGTGCTCTGGAAGATAGAGGGTTGAAAATAAATAGGAAGAAGACATAATATATTAAGCTTAATGATAATTAGGATTCAAAAGTTAGCCTGCTGAGAGAGCTATTGAAAAGAGTGTATACATTTAAATATCTAAGATCAGTGGTAGCCCAAGATGGAAAACTAATTGTAGAGATAACCTACAGAATACAGTGATGCAACAATTGAAGGAGGTATCTGGAGTATTGTACAATTGAAGAATTAAGGTTAAAGGTAAGGTTTTTAACACAGTAGTAAGATCAGCAATGATGTATGGAGCTTAGACATGGGCAGCAAAGTACAGAAGAAAAAGTTAGATGTGGCAGAAATGAGAATGTTGAGATGTATGTGTGGAGTTACACAAAATGAATGAATAAGAAATTAGACAATCAGAGGTACAACAAAAGTGGGACAGATATCTAAGAAAGTACGGGAAAGAAGGTTGAAGTGGTAAGGACATGTGATAAGGAGAGGCAATGAATATGTGGGCAAAAGAGGGATGGGAATGGAAGTACAGAGAAAAAGAAAGTCAGGGAGGCCAAAGTAGAGGTGGATGGATAAAGTAAAAGAAGAAGGAAAAGGGTTTGACAGGACAAGTGCAGGACTAAGCTGTTTGGAGAAGGCTTATCAAGCACTTTGACCCCACAAAGAGTTGGGAAAACATGAAAAGGGAGAAGAAGCTGGACTGATTGGCCTGTTGTCACTAAGGTTGTTCAAATATTCTAAGGTTTATTTAAAAGTGTCCACTTTTGGAGTAAAAGACTAAGTGATTCATAATTTTTTTAATGTGAGTGCTTCATGTTGCTTCTAAAGTTTTTACATTGAACTGTGGAGCATTAATAAAATATAACCAAGAAATTGGGTTGAAATAAGACTAGTCTGAGAATAGGCAAGGTTCTAAACCTGTTAATAAAGAAATAAGCCAGAATGAACTAGGAAACAAGATCCAATTATCAAATTCGATGAAGCAAGGGAAAAGTTGTAACACTAAGATCTTCTAGGTAGCACCTTTTAGCGACCTCTAGAGACTAAACGAGAATATGAGGTGAAAGCCAGCATCAACAGAGTAAAGTAACAGTCCTAATCATAAGGTCTTTTTAGTAGAGATCTTCAGTCTAATACACTGATATGTGTGTTACTGAGTTACTATCCATAATATGAATCCTGTAATGAAAAACACTATCCAGCATCAGGATAAATATCGGTCTGTGGTGCATTACTGAAACCAACAATATGGTGGTGATCAAGAAATAGAATACAAAAAACAATTTACAAAAATTTACAAAACATTTGCCTATAATGCTTTGATATTATGTCTTCATTACAATGAAATCTTAAGTTATAATGCTTCAATGAATACAGAAATGCACTTTAAACAGAAAATGTAAAATCACACCAAACCAATGGAAGCATTATAAAGGGGTGGTAGAATGAATGGAAGGAAAATATCAAACATCACATGTCACGAACAAGTGTATTACTGAATAGAAAAAATGGGTTTGAGCTTAAGAAAATTCTTCTGAAGTTTTACACTAATAATATCTTATGATTTACCATTCACTTCTATCTGCAGTTAAGGACATTTAATCAGAAATTTTGCTAAAGCAAAAGATGATTTTGCATAAATCATTATCCAAAAAAACAACTGAAAATCATAACTTAAAATGGAATTACATCCTACCTTTAATTCATCTTGGTAGGAACTTCTACCACGGAAAATCAGTTGCTTTTGGAGGATTTGTTTGTTGTACTTACACTGTGTTATAAAAATATAGAAAGTATTATCTGTCATTTGAATAAGATCAAGTATGTTAATCTTAGTATTTGACACATATAGAAGAAACTCTTCACGTTAAAAAAATTAAATAAATTAAATAAAGCAGGCATTCTTGGAAAACAGCCCAGGCTTTCAGTCTTATTTTCCATTTGTTAATACAATGCAGTACATTGTTCTGTTTAACAAGATTTTAAAAAATTGTGCATATGTTAACTAGTTCAGTAACAGAAAGTTTGTGCCTTCATGTTACACATAGGTGCACCACCAGTATAAATGGAAGTAGTTAAAGAGACCCTACAGTTTATTATGGGCCAGTTGACATAGAAAAGCAGAGACTTCCTTATGAATTGCCCTTAAGCTCATAAATTCTCCAGGGCTCTAAACTAAAAGGTGGTTACAACTTCTACAAAGATTGAACTTTAACTTATTTATCTCTTCTGTTGAATATAAAAGTACCTTACATTTTCAATAAATGAAGCTTGTTTGTACAGTTTAAACAGTAGCATGAAAGATTTCAAGAATTACCACTTGTTGAAATTTTCCATCTTGGGAATCGCAAGGGTCAAGTAACAACAATTGCTGAATACTATCCATTATTTTATTTATATAATCATGGGAAACCTGGAAAGATTTCTGAAAAGAAAGACCAGAGATATTAGCATTCGTGTATACTAGTGCCAAATATTGGGCACTCTTAAACAGTCAATGTGGTACAATTTAAAGTGATTTCTTTTGTGTCTTTTTACTGAAAGCATGACATTTGCAATATATGTGTCATAAACTAGTATAATGGAGTAGAAAACAAATTCAGGAAAGATAAATATGGGACATTTAAACCTGTACAGGGTGTATGGTTACAGAAACCTCTGTATAAAGAAATGAAATATTAAGTACACAACAGCTGCAACAGATTAAAAACAACAGAAAAGAGAGAAGCAGAGTCAGAATTGGAGACACAGAGATTAGAAAATTTATAGCAAGGATCTGAACAACTGGTAACTGATGGTGCTCATGTGGATAATGTAAACTTATGAGTTTCGAGGATGAACACCTTTACATCAAAGATTGGAATTACTGGCAACACCACTGGAAAACATAGTCGTTCCTGGATACAAGCCTTCTTAGTTAAACAAGTTTACCAATTGTGTTACTGATTGGGATAATGCCAATTGGGACTGGGAGACAACATTAATCATGGAGTTCAGGAGACATTTTTCCATTTTCCAAAATTAACCTGAAAGTAGCAATTATGAACTAATTATGATGTTTCTTAGAGTAAGATTGTTTACTGATCTTGTTAGCACTAGAATTACCAAAGCCTAAAAAAAAACTTGTAATCCCGGCCCATCTTAAATCCCTTCACACCTCTCCATCAGCATTGTAAATGTGTTGATCAGCAAAAGCAGTAAGCAGCCTGCTATCTCATCCCCCTACCAACGCAGAAAGGGCTCAAAGTTCTCTCAGTTCAAGTGTGTTTACCTGCATGTGAGTTGCCTGGAGTTGTATAGGGTAAATAATAAATCGTTATTTGGAATACATGCATTTCATGTGTGTTCTGTGTCTACAACAATCCATGTAAACACATTGTTAAAACAGAAACGATTTTCATGTTTTAGTAATAATTGACAAAATGAACACATTTAGCTGGAGGTTTCTCTGGATTCTCTTGTTTGCTTCCCACAACTCAAAGATATGCATGTTAAATTATGTTCACTCAGTATTTTCCTTTTAATTTTATATCCTGGGTGTGCCAATATTTCTAACCAGGTTAGATGAAAAGTGTCAGTAACACAGTAAGAGAGCCTTTCTACACTGGGATGTTAAGTGAAGGACCAGGATATGAAAGTACCAAATGAAAACAGAAACGTTTCAGTAAGAGGCAAAAAGGAGGTCAGTGCAGAGACAGACAAAATCAGTGTGACTGCTGTTTAAGGATTTCACTTATGTAGAAAACTGTTCATTTTCACTTTCAATGCACATTTAATAATGTTGGAAATTTTTTTCATCTTTTGGGACACAATTATTATTTACTATGGATGACGATATTTTGTGTACACGTTTCCATGGTAAATCTACGCATGGGTAACTTCACATGACGTCATCAACACAGTTCGGCAAAGATTGGCCTGTACACTTCATGGTTATTCTAGATTATAGATAGAACCTCATTTGGCTTGGTTTCTCGGTTTATATCGCCTCCTTCTTATTCTTTACAAATAGCCACTTTCTTTCACAGCAGAATCTCCCTTTAACAAGTTAGTTCTTCTGACACTTTCTGCATTATGGACTAATGGGTCATCCAGAACCAATTTTAAAAAATTGGACATCTGTCACATTTGGTCAGGGACTGGTTTGGAGCTATTCTGTGACATTACGTTTTTTTAGGTGTGTTTGCATATGATGCAAAAAGTATCTACTGCAGTTATCATGTGTGTCTCTCTCTCTTTCCACATGAAACAACTTAGCTCCCAGAGGACAAGTTTTGTAAAACTATTGTGAGGTGATCAAAGGAAAAAATGGATCAGTAGGCAAACATATAGAAAAAAAAATGAAGTTTGAGTCAAAGCCAGAAAATCAAAGTCTGCCTGTGTGATTATGGATTAGTTTACCATTGAGAAAGTTAATTTCAATCTGTATATTTTGTATATTATTTTTTTACTCTTCTGACAGTGGATCCCCAGTACAAGTTGATCAAACCAGGAAAAGCATGCGATTGCGCACAAGCCACTCGTACACTAGCTCACTTCTTCAGCTATTTGAGGCAAATTAACCATAATAAATAAATAAATACAAATTTAATGAATTTAAGAGGAAAGAAAACCTGCCATCCATCATGGTCTGAAACAGTCAAAAATGTTACTTTAAGATTTCAAAATAGATTTGAACTCTCTGTTGGGTACTTATTTCAAAAATGTTATGTTGAAGAAATATGACCTACAATTAGTGATAGATACTCAACAACTAATAGTATAACATCAATGGATACCATTTTTCTATCACATGAATTGTATGTAATCTGCTATTTGTGAGCCACAGCAAACTTACTATTTGGCTCTATGTTTTTAACAATGTGACATTATAAAATACTGATAAAATGCATCTCTTTAATGTAATCTGTTTACACATGTAACTGCATTTTATTATTGCTATTATTTTTGAACCAGTAATGGCTTGCTGCACGATAACGTGCAGTGAATACACTTGAATTATAGTTTTCATACTCTTTCTCTGTACATTTAGCATTAATTTACTCAGAGGTCGATGCGCTTTCTGCTTCATGAGCAGCTCTTGTTTTCTCCACTCTAGCGGCCTGCTTCTTCACTTCTTCCGTCAGCATCTTTTCGCGTTAAAACTGATTAAGTCCGTTTTTGTGTTGGAATTACTTAGTACGTTTTTCTTAATATTTTACTTAAGCTGACACTTAAGTGTTCAATCTGCCTCAAGAATGATTTAAGATATGAAGAGGTAGAAGAAGTGACGGTTGAAAGTGGTAGGGATGAGAACAGCCGCCCTGCTGCCAGCTGCCAAGAGTTGATTCTACAATAAAATAAAATAAAAATAAAAACAGTAATAAAAATCATCACCCCAAAGAGTGGACAGTAGAGGTCATGTAGTATATGTGTACCTAATTTCAAGTCAATAGGTCAAACGGTTTGTGAGCTACAGGTGATTTAAAAACCTGGACAAACAAATGTACAGTCATGGTAGCTTATTATATAAGAAGATATGAGTCAATGTTCCAAAACTAATAAAAAAATTATAAACAATTGTGATAACAGACTCTGATTAAGCAACTAAAAAAGTGAAAATGCTCCAACTTTCAAATCAGTTAAGTCCCCAAATATACCTGAATGTTATGCCATGCATCTTCTTGGGGGTCATCCTAAACCGTTCTCTGTCTGTTTGTTCTTTTGGGAGTGCTTTTTGTTTGCTCTTAATTTATATTTTAATAAAAACAGTTTTTATGTTTACTTATGTGTTTGGCCATTTGAATGCAAAAAATGATTGCAAAAAAAAAATTAAAGGTTTGCCAATCCTGTCTATGTACATTTTGTGGACTTGTAAAACATTTTTGACCATTAATATATGTACAATAGTGTTTGGAAGATTCTGTACAAGAATATGGTTTTCCAGAGTCATTGATCTGTTCTATTAAGTCCCTGTATGAGCAGAGTGAGAGCAGACTTCCTATACTTGCTGTTGAGTAAAGTCTGTTTCCTGGAACTCTTCGCAGAGTTCATTGTGTCTCCGGTTAGTGACTTCATATTACAGCATGAATAAATCATGGAGAGTATCATGATTAGGAACATTGAGGCTACTTTTCTACTGTTTGCAGATTGTGTAGTCCTCCTGGCCTCATCAAACTTAAATTTCTGGTATGCAATGGAGCATTTTGAGTTTGATTTTAATACAATGGGATGAGCATTAGCACCTTCAAGTCTGAGATCATGTGCTTCTGCTAATAAATAATGGCTCACTCCCTGCATATAAGGAGTAAGTAGCCAGTACTTTGTTTTCTTGGTCACAAGTAATAATATAGGGTTCAGGAGATCAATCAATAGTTTGTGGATGATTATCAGTTTAGCCGACAGTTAACCAGAGTATGGATGTAAATCAAGAGTTAAGTTCTAGCATAAAGCTTCAGATTTTTACTAGTCAGTCTATATTCCCATTCTCACTTATGGTTTAAGCTGTCAGACATGGTATAAGAGATGAGATTGTGGCTACAAGCTTCCAAAATAAGGTTGTTGCGCATGACAGTTAGGTTTACTATCTGTGAACTGCTGCTTCACAAGACTGAGAGGAGCCAGTTGAGGTTTTTTAAGCATGTATACATATATGGCATCCTGAGTGATTTGAATCTTTCATCTTGCTTGCCAATGTCTGGAATGTCCCTGAAGGAACTATAGAATGTTGCCTGGCCTATGCAGCTCAGCAAGTTGTCAGAACTGCCTCCATGTACATATGCGTTGGAAGAGGTGTGGGGAAGTTATGTCACTATTATTATAATTTGCATGAGAGTGAGTTTTCCCAAAATATATCAACTTAATATGCTGATCCATTACATACAAAAAAGGTCTAACCTGCAGGATTTGTGCACCAAGAATATTGATTTCCTCAGATGTTCTTTTCCTTGATTGAAGTGCTTTTTGTCTTAGTACCAACCAAGACTGTTTCAGATTATCGTACATCTTCACAAGCTCAGTCTCTCTGTATGGATCATTAAGATTTTCAGATGTAACCCCACTGAAACGCATTTGTTTTAGAGCCATGGTTTTGCACCTGCATAAATACAAATTATTCCATGAGACATTATTTGAAATTATGTAAAAAGGCTTTGCATTAACCCCCTGCAAGTGGTACAATAGTGTTACCACCTTTCAAATCCTAGGTTATAAATAAAGGCAAGCTGAAGTCACAATTATTTAGCTGAGTGAATTTGCTGTTTTTAGATATGACAATAAATCATGTAATTTGCAAAAGCAGCTAAAACAAAAAAGGTTGAAAAGTGGAATTTTCATTGTGAAAGGAAATTTCAGCAGCAGAGAATGTTACAGTATGAACCTCTTGCACAAGCAGGAAAAAAACAACAGTAGTTTGTAAACCAGAAGTGTCAAACTCAAGGCCCTTAGACCTTTCGAAAGTGACCCACTTCATCAATACCCAAAAGATGTTACATATGATTCACAATGACTGTTAGTTTTATGAAAGATCCTCTTTAACAAATGTTTCATATACAGAGTGTATCCATATTACTTAGGATGACTGCATTTACACCTGACATTGAAATATCCAGTATCCACTTGCATTTATGAGTGCAGTGCTGCACATGGTAGCTACTAGCTGCTTGTAATGAACCAACAAGAAAAAGTGAAAAGAAGATGACTTGCAACACTGCCATAAAAAACTTTAGCATTTTAGAATGATGGCGATGATGTGACTGTCTCATTAAGGGGATGGACGCTCGAGACACTCATTGCTGTTACTGCCACTCCAGTCACTTTTAAAAGCTGCACAGGTGTCAGGGCTGGCCCTACATAATTTTTTTTCTTTTCTGCTAACTTGACTGTTGTATGCAGATAGAAGGTATTCCATTTACAATTATGTGAAATGTGATCACTAATCGTTTTTGACCAACTCTGAATCTGGTCTGTGTGATACACCCCAAGTGCCAACCAATCATGGAAGTTCTTCTATTGCTCAAGCTATAGAGAAGCTGCTTCTGAGCTAGATCACGTTTCAATTTGTGGTTGACCATCAGCAGTTACCACAGTGCAAACTGGAATGGATTGTGGTGTGAGTTTACAGTAATTCACCCACTTTCCCTTATTATACACTGAATAAGCCCCTTATTTTGGATGTTGGATGTTGATGTACTCATTTTCTTCATTTTTTACTTCAATTAATAATCTGTCGGAAACATGCAAGTAAGAATCTCCTTTACGTGTGTAAACTTGATGATAAACTTGAACTTAAACTACTAGACGCTGACACATTATTGAAAAAAGTCAAAAGTCACCTCTTTTTACATTCATTGAGCTCTTTTTGTAAAGCTTTATTTTCTTGGATTAGTTTTTCTGTGTTAGTCTTGCTCTTCTCATACACTTGAACACTGAAAAATTGTAACAGAAGAAAAGTTTATATAAAATACACTAAAAAACACATTAAGATTTTATCTTTTCAAATGCTATTTATTTAAGTACCCCTATATAGGATTACTTAAATTCTGATTATATTACAATTCTGTTGAGAAATGAGGACTGAAATGGACATAAAGCAAGTTAACAAGTCAGGATAAACTACACTGCTAAGGGAAGAGCTCCTCAAGTGATCAATGCAGTTACACGACTAAATCTAGTGATGCTATACTGCTGCTTCATGATGCTTGCAAGAAAACCTGGAAATGGTGACAATTGAGAAAATCTGTACAAATACCACTAAACTTTAAAATGAGTTCAGCCATAATGTGAGGTCAGCCATAACGCATAGAGTGGTAAACATTTTTACCATAGGGCAAGCATATACAGTATGGCTATTCTTGCCAGTGGAAACTGATTGGTGATGTGAACTTTCTCCTTTTTAATTACTTTGTGTATGAGTGTGTGTAGGGGAGATACAAGTATGTTGGAAATCATAATAAAAAAGCCCCCTTGGTTTATCCGGAGCAAAGAGAAACAGTATTACTATGTCTATGTGAGAAATGCCATTTTTAAAACTAAAATCATACATTGTAATGCTTTTGTGGTCTGGTCATTAGTAAGACTGACAGAAAATTAATGTAGCATTAATAACACTCAGAATATACAGTACATGCAGCTTTTAATTACCGTCTTCTTAAGTCTTCAAGTTCTCTCTGCATTTCTTGTTTTTCTTGTTGTGCTTTATCAAATTGTTTTCTCTTTGCATCTTCAGCATAAGCAGTTGATCTGAAGGAATAATCAAACAGTCAAACACTGAAATCCAACCTTACATGTATTATGCTCTATATCTATTATATATTTCTTTATCTTATGCCCTCTTATAAGAAACACCAATTGCTTTTGCAGCATTTCCTGTTCACTCATTGCAGAAATGTAATCACTGGACTGGCATTTACCATCAATAAACCACTTTGTGCTAAAGGCCTGTGCTGAGCTGAAAGGGAAACGGCGCATACGTTTTAGCAACAGCCTAACCAATTAGTCCAGTCTTTTAATCCGCTTGTGACAGTCTTCTAGGAGGTATATTGGTTCTTGGTCTTCTACTCCATCCATTCATCTGTTATCAAATAATTTATTTCATTGTTTTAGGGCTAGAGCAGCATTGGACACAAAACAAGTATCTCTCCTAGACTGGATGACAGTCTATTGCAGGTCACAATTATGCCTACATGTGGCCAGGTCAGAGTCACTAAACATTGTAACAACCATGACCTGAAGAGAAAAACTTATAAATCCATAGAAAAATCCACATAGACATTGGAAGAATGTGCACAGGATTTGAACCCAGAGCTATAGAAATGTGAAGCAGAACTGATAAACGCTACACTGCCTTGTTTTTCAAAAATGTCAAAAGTTTTCAGAAATTTAAAAAGTTTTTAATGTTGGTAGATTACAAATAATACAGTACATGCAAATCTTGTTCCAAAAAACAGCCACAGTTATCTAACACATTTATCAAGTTCAAGATAATAAAGAGGTGGTGCATTTCCTGGCAGCACTGAGTACAAGGTAGGAGCCAATTCTGGATGAGATACTAGGCTTAGTCAAGAAATTGCTGCTGTATCAAACGTCCTTACACTGCCCACAAAAAGATATCCATGAAATCCCAGCATCTGAACAAGCAGACGATCAATGAGATGTCAATAATCACCATAAAAGACCTATTCAGTGTACAATAAGAGGAGTAAATATACATCATACCAATATTTAGAGCCTAGCTTATATGGAAGGATGATACAGAAAGTAAGTATAAGAAGAAAGTAACCAGCCCAAACAAAAAAAAGCACAAATATGCACAAGCTACATTTTTGAGAAAGATTTTGTGATAAAATAAATCCAAGGTTGAGTTTTTGTAGTATAAATCTTCCCCTTCGTAATCTGATTGGCATTGATTTGTTCAAGAACATTTTGTCATGGGAAATAAACCAGACATGTCTGACTGGCCTGACTACTTATGACTGCCATTTCCCGAAATTGTTATGCCAGTTATCTTTAATCTCCTGGCCCATATCCAGTAATGTATATATAGCACATATTGACATGACAATTATAGTTTGCTCTTTTGTCTTATCTCTCTAGAGATGGAGTTGTATAATACTTGATAAGTAACATGGATCACCTGCATAACTCACTGTGTACATAGCTACATGTACCTCCTTCTGTGAAAATATTTCCAGTGTTAACAAACCCCATGTGTAGCCACCATCTGAACCTTTACATTTCAGATTTGTTGAGGTTTTGGAAATAGAATGCTGTTTATTAAATTTAGCTTCAGTTAAGGAGAACTCAGCAGAGAGTGAAACTGCAAGGAAAGTGAAGTAGTGTAAGATAGGAGTTGAATGATAAGATGTCCTGAAGGTATGTGCACTTGGGATTATAACACTACCATTGACACAAGACTTTTTCAAATAGGGGGATGCTATGATCCAATGTAATAATGAGAAACCAGGATAAAATGTGGGTCAGAAATATTTTTATTCATGAAAGGGCTGTGAATGAGAGCAAGAAATTTTTAAACATGATATAAAAAAGGTGCTTTATGATATTTATGAGACTGGTTAGTGTGAACATTAAATAATCTTAATAAGCAATATTTATAACGAGAAGAATAATATAAACAACACTTTCCAGATTTATTTACACCATTTTATTTTGATTATAATACATTTTTCATTATCACTGTTAACCAAGTTGCATTTCAAAATTAATATTAACTGTTACACAGCTGCACTCAGGTTAATTTAATTACAAGTAATTACAGAATCCTTGCCACACTAAAGACCCTCTATATCTGGTAGTCTCATAACACAGAGGAACTATATAAGGAAGGCTCTTTTTTTCTTAGCAGACTACATTCCTTCAATATGGCCAGTGACATCCTTCTTATCTTCTACAACTCTATAATGGCTAGTGTGTTTTTCTACGATGTGGTGTGCTGGCTGGTAACATGACTTCAAGAGAAGCCCACCAAATTAACAAGCTAATTAAAAGAGCAGGCCCAGATATGGAACACACTCTGGACCCCCTGCAGGTAGTAGCAAAGGAGAGAATTAAAACAAAACTGAGTGCCATTATGTGCAATTCTGCACTTTCTCTGTCTAACACCCTAACTTTGATTACTTCTAGCCAATGAATTATTCAACACAAATATGTCAAGAAACACTACTGTATGTAGCAATGGGACTGTAACTGCCATGTCAGAAGTTTTTCTTTTGTTTTAATTCACTATCTATCTATCTATCTATCTATCTATCTATCTATCTATCTATCTATCTATCTATCTATCTATCTATCTATCTATCTATCTATCTATCTATCTATCTATCTATCTATCTATCTATCTATCTATCTATCTATCTATCTATCTATCTGTTTTTTTGAGCTTCTGTAAAAAGCAATATTTGCAAAACAAGTTTTGTCTAACTCAAATACAGTACCACATTTTCACAACTCAACCTCATCCCATTTTATTCTTCTGGATTTAATATTTACACACTTGTAATATTTCAAACACTCAAATGCACCTACTTAATACATTATAAATTCCTCCTGTTTTAGTAATTTGCTAAGGACTGCAACAACCTTTACAGTACATTGAAGTGAAATTTTCATGTCCAGGGGCCTCATGTATAACGCCGTGCATAGAACTCACACTATAACATGGCGTAAGCACAAAAGCGTGATTGTGTGTACGCACAGAAAAATCCAGATGCAGGAATCTGTGCACACGCAAACTTTCACGTTCTTCCACTACATAAATCCAGCGTGAAAAGTAACGCACGTGCACGCGCCTTCTGTCCCGCCCCAACTCCTCCCTGAATTACGCCTCTTTGAATATGCAAATCAATATAAATAGCCTTCTGTGAAAAGACAATGGGAAAAGCACAGGGGATAATATAAGAATTTCAGCGAATACCAAGTGGAGGCAAAGGAAAAACGTACTATTTGTTGGTTTAAACAGTGGTATAATCAACAAAAGGAAGCTGATCGAGTGACAGAGTGTTGGAGAAACTCGAAAGATCAAGTTCACAAAGTCGCACAGTGCCTGAAATAAAAAAGAAATCACATATCAAAGTCGCCGTGAAAAGGCGAGTTGTAGCTCACCGTCTGAGTGTCATATGAAAGCTTATTAGGGTACAGACAAAAAAAATAGGCACACAGTGGGAAAAAAGCACGAAATGTCAACTTTAATCTCGAAATTTCCACTTTAATCACGTACTTTATTTTGCCATTAAAGTAGAACATCATAAACTTCATCTTAAAATCGTTTATTTTACTAGTTTCTCAAGTAGCATGTTAAATGCTTTGTTCTGTATTTGATCTTCTATGTGCTCTATGTGTGTGAATCACTACGTGCGTCCATTCTTTCTCTTTCTCCGACAGGACACAGAATCCATTACATCCGTGATATTACAGCTCTCTGAATAATTAAAATACTGAGATGTATACGTGATATCTTTTTCATGATGATAGGAATGAAAGCATGTTATTAAACATGGGAACACAGTGGCGCAGTGATTGTTCATATCTCACGCAAGAGGCTTGCTGCGCCATGTGCGACCTTCGATGAAATAATTTATTACAGAAGTACTGTCTCTTTCAAACGTACTAACCTCCAATTCCTGTACTTACCTTTCTTTCTCCAAATACCCAATCGCCACACAATCAGCTCTGTAATAGACGTTAAGCCATCTGTAAGCTGAGAACGCCGATTCTTCAAAACTTTTAAGGAACATTGAAATATCTTTGTAGTACATGTTTAATTATTCTATGTCTATCCTTCCAGTGTCGCGTCAGCACCAGCAATAACACAGCGCAAGGCAGGAGCTATCCGTGAACTAGCTAGCGCTGCGGCACCGTGTCCTCACATGTTTAATTATTAACAATACAGATTATTTAAATGAAGTTAAAGTTTTATCTGTATACTATAAGCAACATATTTTGCTGCATTTCATCTTAAAAATGATATCGTCATCATATGTAAATACGCACTTCATAAAGTGGCGCAGGTTATGCAATATTATAACTGTAGTGCAAGTTTACAGTGAGGTGATTGTACTTATAAGTACAAACAGTTCTACAAGGAGCACTTGATGGACTGATTGAGTGCGTTTATAGTTCTTGGGATGAAACTGTTTCTGAAACATGAGGTCCGTACAGGAAAGGCTTTTGACGCTTTTTGCCGTGGTTGAGGTAGTGTGTACTTGAAACTGTATACTGATAATTCTCTTTCCGATCAGCTGCTGCTGTGATTCCCCACTCAGATACAGTGATATAAATACTCCGAGTGGTGCAGTGAGAGTAATATGGAAAAAGATGACCCACTGTGGCAACCCTTAACGGAAGCAGCAGAAAGAAGAACAAGATGCAGTGAGCATAACAACGCTAAAGCAGTTATGGTATTTGGAATACTATGGCTATTCCCTGGACCATTATATTGCTACAGGTTAATTACAATCAGATGCATTACACTAATAAACAATATGCAGTTAATTTCAGTGTATTTATAAAGCTGTGTCAGGAATGTGGGTCTAAGAAAGAAAGGGTAACCACACAGGAACAGTAGCACTGCTTTGACGCTGGGTGCCGCCAGTCTGCAAAACCGAGTGGAGAAATTGCGTACGCCAAGGTATGAGGTACCGTGGAAATGTGCGTGGCTTTACGCCAAGTTTAGGTTTTATACATCGTGATTTGAGCGTGGAAACGTTTGTACGCAACATTTCTGTGCATACGCACCGTTTATACATGAGGCCCCAGGTGATTTTATTGATCCCTTTATTCTTCTCATCTGTTCCATGTTGGACATATCGCTGTCTGGATAAGCGCCAACTCCCAGTCACCCTGAGTTGAGTTTTCTAAAAACTAAAAGGGTTATTTGGATGTATAACCATTAAAAAACATTTGAAGAAATGAGTAGACCTTTCCCGGGAAGAAAAAGACTTTTCTTATAATGTTTAAAAAGTGGACCTTTACAAAGTTGATTCTTTTCTATGCTAAAATACCTGTTATTGTAAAACAACATGTCATGTTACTTGGTTACTGAATATGTACCTTGTTTGTTAATCCAGCATCTGAACAAGTAGAAGGTTTATGCGGCCAAAAATCAACTTAAAAGACATACTCAGTGTAAAATGATAGGAGTGAATATACATTACTATCTATCTATCTATCTATCTATCTATCTATCTATCTATCTATCTATCTATCTATCTATCTATCTATCTATCTATCTATCTATCTATCTATCTATCTATCTATCTATCTATCTATCTATCTATCTATCTATCTATCTATCTATCTATCTATCTACTTACCTGTACCCAAAGCCCGCGCTGTATGGGAGGAGGAAAAGAAAGAAACCAATCAAAACAAATCATCTAAAGGTGAGAAAGCATAAACATGCACAAGCTAAATTTTGTGAAAATGTCTTGTGTAAAATAAATTATAGACTGAGTTTTTTGGCCAAACTCCAAAGGCCACTGTGTAGGGTAAATTTTACCATTCACAATCTGATTGGCATTGAATTGTTATAAAAACGTCCTGTCATGGGAAATAAACCAGACATGTCTGACTGGCCTGGCTCCTTTTTTCATCAAGGGAATGACTGAAGACTTATGACTGCCTTCTCACTAGTTATCTTTCTCTTTCAAGAGCCCTTCTTATAACCCATGTTTCTAAGTCACACAACCATACCTCACTATAAGCATCTTGACTCTAATGACAGGAGTGTATGAGCTCTGAAAGCACTTTTTGGAGACAATAGGTTTTTTTAAGGCAAAGTTGAGAAACAGTAAGGCCACATGAAACCAAGGTTATCTTTATAAGATCAGTAGAAAACGTGATCAGACTGACAAAAGGAAGAAGGAAAACTCAAGCCAAGAATCCTGTGATTTACTGCTGACACTTCAAGCAATGCAAGAAATGGGCAGCCTTGAAGCAGTGCTGGTGCTGGTTATTAATGCGTCAACTGACTGTCCGGTAGCTAACCTTGGTTCCCTCCACCACTTGATGATCTGTGCCCTAGGGGAATGCCTAATTCGCCTTAATGGTGGAGCCAGCCCTGCCTGGAAAACAAAACATCTGGCATTACCAAATTGTATGGTGTTAATAATTTAATTTGAGTTTATTTTATGAGTCTATTAATTTCATCTATAATACATGACTTTTTCTATTGCTTTGGTGCTCTGTCTAATTGTCCGTGGTTAAAGATGTAAAAGGAAGAGGAAGTGCTGAACTACATTACCTGACAGTGTAGAAAGAGTATGGGATTTGAGGTACAGTATTCTGTTAAGGTCTACATAATGAAGAGTATAAAGGGGAGAAGGCAGGTCACCCTAGGACCCTATCACAACAAAACAATTAGGTTTTCAATAATTCTGTAATGCTATTAATATGTGGTGTATAGCTTTGCTTGCTGCTTCCTCATATCTTCAAGACAATAATAATTCTTTAATAATAATAATAACTATGCAAGCCTTATACCAGACTGATGTTCTGTCCAGTTTTGGTTGTTGTCAAAATAATCTGGCTACAATGACTAAGAGTTTCATAAAGCAGGCATGCATTTTATGCTCATACTGCTGCTTTAGGTTGACTTTTTCCAAAGGAGAAATACACAATATAATTCCAAAAATACCTTCTGGTAACATTTTAAATTAAAAAAATAAGTAAATGAAGAACAATCAGTCTTTCATAAAAGAATGAAGTCATTCAAGACAAGCAACTTGAACTAGCTTCACTATGAGCTCTTGTAATTTTAAAATCCATTTTTACATTATGAGAAGTGCCGTAAGTAAACAAACATTACTGGTTATATTTGGCATCCACTGAACTATGTACTTTGTTATTTCGTGTTAAGCTGTTAAAGGCCACATATTGCCTAAAACTGTTTGGCAAAAGGTACTATTAAAAAAGGCAGGGCTGCATCCAGATTGATAATTCAAATAGATAATTCTATGATGCCTATAAATAAACTTATGTTGACTGAGATTAATGTTTAACTGTGGACTCCAAACATTCCTCAGTGCAATAGTTGGCTTTTACAAATTAAATATCTAAATATACATTATAAATACACTATACAAATATCATATTCACTATCGGGAAGGATACAAGTAATCCACATAGATTATTGAGTATAACACCTAATTATCTAATATAACACCTTCATTATCAAATATAATCCACATATAATACCTGAGATACCTTATGAATGCTTTTATAGTTAGGGTGACTTGTTCCATTCAATTTTGACAGACCTTTCAAGGCTATTAAGATCGCGTCCCAGGTCCTGTCTGTGTGGAATATGCATGTTCTTCCCTGTGATTGTGTGGGTTTCCTCTGGGTGCTTTGATTTCCTTCCAGTTTCCAAAGACATGGAGGTTAGGTGAATTAGTGATTCCAAATTGACCCCAGTATGTTTTTGGGAAGTGTGTGTGTTCATCCTGCAATTAACTGATGTCCTGTCCAGGGCTGTTCCTGCCTTGTGTTCTATGCTAGCTGGGATGGGCTCTAGCAACCCCTGTAACTCTGGTCCAGATTAAGTGGTTTAGAAAATGACATAACATTAGTATTGGGTCCGAATCCCAATCATTACAAATAACCTACTGCATGGTTTTAATGTAAGAATTTGAACATTACCATCAACAAAATAAAGAAGCTGATTGTGGTCTTCAAGAGTTCATTTACTTTTGACAATAATGGGGTTGTGGTTGAAAAAATAAATAACTATGTTTTAAGAAGCCTATTTCAGTGAGAATCTCTAATGTCCCTTTCAACACGAAACTTTCTTGTAAAAAAGGATACTCAAATGATATCTACAGATGCAAACTGTAGAAAACACTGACTTGATGAATTATAGTCTGGTATGGCAACAGCACTGTGATTGACCACAACAACCTACAACAGCTAGTTAAAATGGCCTAGATTATCAGTGAAGCTACAATTTTATTCATTTAAGACATTTATGACAATAGATATCTTAGACACCACATACCTTAGCAAATTGTTTGCCAAGAAAATTAGCCTTATTTGTGCTACCTAGCAAAATTGACTGACTCATTTACTCATTCACTCCTCAACAAAAACACTACTTCTCATTTATGTAAAAAGCTGAAATTTGTCAGGATGATACATTTAGGGCAGTATGTATCTGCTAAGAATAGATATTTCGATATATATTTCGATATTTATGGATAGTCCCTGTAACACACAAGTGCATGTGAGGCAGTCAATGGGCTTAAGTGAGGGTAAAATGCTGAGTCAGGGGTTGACGGAGTGCACAAATGTCTTTTCCCCTTCTCTGCAGATCACCAAAAGGGACCGATTAAACCCCAGCCAGCTTCCACCTACCTCTCTAGACCACAATCACCTGCTGACCTCACTTCCATCAGTTCCCTCCTGGACCCGCCTCTTCCTCCCCAACGCCTATAATGACCAGCTACTTGTCCTTTCTAGTCAGTCCCATTTTGGACACAGTCCTTTAAGACAACTCAGCCTTTACAATATACAGGGTGGAACCCCAAACCTTCACTGGTTATTTTTGTCTCTTTATTACACCCCCAATAGAAAAACTAAATACCCCAAAATCTAAAAATGCCTTGAGGGCTTTGATTGAAATCTGTTAATGTTATAGAAAAAAGAAAAATAGCTGACATTTGTTTTTTTTTTATTCATTGACATTATACTAACTCACATGCCAAGAACGTACTGTACGCAAATGAAGGGTGCCACAAAAGGAATTGACGATCCAAAGAGCAGAATTAGCTAATGGAGTAGACAGACGACTAAAAATAGGGTGGTGACCTGGACAGAAAAAAGATGTGACCACATTGTTAAATGGAAAGAAAAATAGTGATGGGTGGAGTGAAGCCTCATGAAATGCCAAAACATTTGAAGCAATTATGTCAGAAATCATGTTGCAGCTTCGAAGCATTTGACACTCACCTCTCTAGTGACATCTCTGGGCCATTTGTCTTAATGTTAGGCAAACTCATAATAAAGTTTAATGAAGTCTGTTAAACTTTTATTTCTTTTTTGTTTCACTGCTATGGATTGGCAACGAAGAGAAGAGCAGAATGTAATTTACAATAAACAAGAGTTTTAATAAAACAAAATTAAACATTTCATTCACCGAACCCCCGCATTTTTAATAAATATTTCCCTTTCACACTATATCATTATTTTTGCTCCTGTTATTCTTATTATTAGCCCACATCTTTTCTTGAGATTGCATTTAATCCATTATAATTTGTGGTTCAACAGCCTAAATGTTGGAGGTTAAAATAAAATAAAATACATTGAAAATGAGCTATGTCATATCTCCTCAAATGTTTTCTTTGTTCTGACTTATTTAAAACCGAGTAGACAGAAAATAAAGGCTTAACCCTCTACTTTTCCATAATTTAGGTGAGTGCATTTGAGAAAGAAGATGAAACATTATTATTCCATCAAGTAATGAGATATTTCAATTATTAACACTTTATATTATTTTGTGGAGGGAAAAATGAACAAGTTTGCTACGAAGAAAAGACATTGTCACAGTCAAATCTGTCACAAACCCTTATTGTGCTGTCCAGTGGCTCGACTGACTATGGTGATTGCCTTTTGTTCTCTGTGCATAGTGCAAACCCAGGCTGAAGTCAGATTAGTCACCTGATATCCTAAATTGGCAAAATTATTTTGATTGATAATGTGGAAGGATCGTAAAAAAGATCTATTCTGGAATCATTCCCACTTACAATCGCTATCAGAATTGTGATGACTAATTTGCAGAAAGGCAGACACATATTTACTTCTTCTTCCTTTTCGGCTGCTCCCATTAGGAGTTGCCACAGCGGATCATCTTTTTCCATATCTTTCTGTCCTCTGCATCTTGCTCTGTTACACCCATCACCTGCATGTCCTCTCTCACCACATCCATAAACCTTCGCTGAGGCCTTCCTCTTTTCCTCTTCCCTGGCAGCTATATCCTTAGCACCCTTCTCCCAATATACCCAGCATCTCTCCACTGCACATATCCAAACCAACACAATCTTGCCTCTCTGACTTTGTCTCCCAACTGTCCAGCTTGAGCTGACCCTCTAATGTACTCATTTCTAATCTTATCCATCCTCGTCACACCCAATGCAAATCTTAGCATCTTTAACTTTGCTATCTCCAGCTCTGTCTCCTGCTTTCTGGTCAGTGCCACCGTTTCCAACCCATATCCATTTTCGATTCATTGCTACTTGAAGTCTATGAATCCTGACATTGAAAAAGATGATAACAAACCCATTGTATCAGGTCAGGCTGAATTCACTCTGCTAGACCCTAAATTCAAAGGTGTCAATCCAGAGCATGTCAGAGGGGTTGAGTTGGGAATGGGAGTAGGACAAAGCTCCCGAGAGGAGAAGAAAGGCGGCCAAGGACTGAGAGAAAGAAGCCCATATTGTGGTGATTACTGCTGTGTGCATTGTGTGTAGTGTTCGGGACTGTGAACCTGTGTTTATGGTGCTTAATAAACGTGTGACTTTTATAAAGATGTGGTTTCCGACTGGTGGTGTCCGGGCAAATATAACAGTGGTGCATAACTAATTACAACTGTCATTCAAACAGAAACAGCCGTGGACCTCAACAGCAGCCACTCAAGATGCCTTTGTGGTGAAAAGAGAACTTGGTTATTCCTACAGCAGTTGGTGGTAAAGATCCACTTGTGTGCTGCAGCAACAAATAGCAGCGGGATAAGCACATCTGGACCTGCTTTAAAAAAATGCATCTGACTTGACAGCAACATCCCTCCCTTGTGAACACATTCTTCAATGTTCAGATAGACGATCAGTACAAAGTTGTCTTAGTCACAGCACGGCATAATAATAAAATATTTCCTTCAGTAAAAATTATAGTTGCCCTGTCTACCATTGCTAACCAATCTTCCAGTTACATAAGCACTATCCCAATCACTAACACATTTACCGTGTACCCACCTCCAACCATTACTGATCAAAGTAAGAACACATTTCACCGGATTAATTTAATATTTAATAATTCAAACCTTTAAACCTGCAATCATTAGCCATAACAACAACTGAAATCATCAGTCAAATGTTTTGTTTCGTTATACACATGAAACAAAATGCACATTTAGTTTTGATATATATTTATTAATTATAATAACAGTGATAATAATGAAAAGATGCAAAGGGGAGTTATTTATAAGAAGAAAGTTTTATGGTGACATTTAGTGTAGTGTAGTGTAGTGAACTGTATTACTAAAGCTCTTCTTTGCCGCATTATGCATTCTAATGGTTGGCATTTGTAAGATGCATAATTTATACATTTGTTTCTCAATACTTAGTATTATTTGGCACAATCAATTAAAATGTATTGATGATACACAAAGATTCACTTTGCCTGACAGTTCTGTCAAGTTTTTAAAATCTGGTAATGTCGTGTTTAGTTCAAATGAAGCTCGATGAACAAGGATTCGAAATGCCAAGATGATAAGTGCATAACGAAAATGAAACACAGAGCTGGGCTCAAAGCACTGAATAGAAATGCATGGTGGAAATTAAGTGTGAAGCACAGCTCAAAGCGCTGAGCAGACATGCACAGTGGAAATTAAACATGAAGTATGGAAATGAAACATGGAGTCCGGTTTGAAGCACTGAGCAGACATGTGTAGTGGAAATTAAAAATCTGAGTGTAGTTCAAAGCACTAAGCAGACATGTGCAGTGGAAATGATGCATGTGAGCATGGATGTATTGCAAACCTAACAAACATTTGACACTTAACCCTCTAGTGATATTTTGTAATTTATATTGATATTATACACTCAGTTGATATAGTACAATGACAGACTGAAAGAACAATTCAGGGAGTTGCTGATGATTCATGCTTGTTATTGTAGCTGTAATGTGATTTCCTTTGTCTGATACATAGCTCCAAAAATCTCTCTGTTATAAAAGAAAATCTTGAGACGAGACAAGGCTATTGCCAAAAGATTTTTTCAAGTCCCGCCCTCCTCTCAACCATATGCGGTTAATGGCCCATGCCCACAGTCCTATCACCACTCATTCGTGTGAATGCTTTTGTCAGACACAGTTCCTGTGTGCTCAGCTCTTATAAATTTTTACATTTGCTCACTTTAAGTTCCCAATAAAAGAAGACTTATTATGTCCAACTCTTATTGAAGAATTTCATCCCAAAGGGATACAAATAGAAGGAATGAGTACACGGGCAATCCTAGTACCAAGAAACGATGAAGTCAAATGAATTAACGCAAAAAATTGTTGATCCGTTACATGGCAAATTGGTTAAATGCATATCAATAGATTATGCTGAAACAGTTGGTGGTGATCGTGCGGAAGATGAAAACATCAACTTACAATATCCCGTAGAATATCTACAACTGTTAACACCGCCTGGTCTTCCACCGGCTGAATTACTGTTGAAAGAAGGATGTATCATAATGTTATTACATAATTTACAGTATGTATGAGTGATGGGCTATGGAATAGGACAAGATTAGTTGTATTCAAAATTGGTGGAACAATTCTGACATGTAAAATTTTAACAGGCGACAAGAAAGGTAATGTAGTACATCTTCTGCGAATAACATTAGACACCAAAGGAGATCTTGATATGTCATTCGTATTAAAACATTTACAGTTTCCCGTTAGAATAGCTTTTGCTATAACAATTAAATCACAGAGACAAACATTAGAAAAAGGTTTATTTATTAGAGAGAAAGAAACAATATTCACTCACAGGCAGTTATACGTTGCGTTGTTACGATGTAAGTCCAAACACAGAATCAAAATTCAATGCGATATTGATGAAAACTTAATTACAAATATTGTTTTTACTGAAGTTTTACAGTAAAAATGTAAGTTTAAAAAGTATTTGCATGTTAATTTCAAAGCCAAACAGAATGAAAAAGTAAAACGCAGCGAACACTTCTAATGCAACATGAAAGATAATTTTCTTTCAATTTATTATGTTTTACTATTTTTTACTATGGTTAATTACTCACTGTTATGTAAAATAGTTAGTTCTATTATGCATATGTAGCAATTCCCAAGAAAATAACAATCTGTTTAAATTGTACATCCGCTTCCCCATACGTGAGCAGCAGAGCCGTGAAGTGGCTAGCGTGTAGCACCCACCCGGGGGTTGGCGAGTGAAGCAAGCAGGGGGCAGAGCCCCCTAGAATATTATATAATTATATATTATATATACAATATATATATATTAAAATTTTCACTATACACCATACTAAACTTCATACAATATTTGAGTGTTTAGAGGCACTGATGTCATACTGAATGTACATTTTAGATAAATAAAACATAAACTACTGCCCAGCATGCTTAAATGTGTGTTTTCATTTCTAATCACTGTATGGCACTTTTCTTTTAGGACAAATCTCTATAAATAGTTTCCACCAATCAGAATCTTTTAAAAATCCAGCATGACAGTGTGAACCTTCATTGCATCCAACTAGCACTTTATGTACTTGTATTGAGTTGTTGGATTATTTATTATTAGATAGATAGATAGATAGATAGATAGATAGATAGATAGATAGATAGATAGATAGATAGATAGATAGATAGATAGATAGATAGATAGATAGATAGATACTTTATTAATCCCAATGGGAAATTCACATTAAGCATTGTTTGAGTTACTGTTTCGTGTAACACAAAGCTTACTTAGCACTTAACCCAATATAGAAATGCAAGCACATACCTCTTAAATGATATACTGAAATGACTGCACTTACTGTGTCCATTATAGGAAGTTGTAATTTTTGATTTTTCTTATTATTATGGATTATAATTCCTCAGTGTCACATAGTATTCATAACTACTCATGAGTCTCGCTTCATTGTCATTGTCTCATATTTTGCATATGCAATCCTTTTTAAAGGGAGCTTTTATTAAACTGGCATGAACAGACTGTGTTTTTCTTAAAATAACTTAATTTCCATGACATTGACAACTAAACATAAGATCAAAAGTTAAGTAGGCTGTGAATATGTTTGGACTGTGCTGTATTTTTTTTTGAAACATTGTCTCAGTACAGAGAGTGCGTGCCGTTAACAGTGCATTATCCTAAATAATAGCTGATTAGCTGTTTGATATTTCCTAAAGGCTAATGCTTCTTATTTTGTTCATATAATATATTTTGACATTTTTACATTGTTTTAATTTAATATGAATTATTGTAAACTTTACCCATGTTCATTACCTTTGTAAATATGAAATTTTTGGTGAGAATAAACAACAAAGTATGCAGTAGTTATGGTTATTTTTTTTACAATTAACAATACTTATAATTTGCCTGAAATGTTATTCTTGGTGTGTTTTTACGTTTGGTAAAGGAATGCTTCAGTATAGAGTCAATTTATTACAATTCTGAAGGTGTACATTTTCTGTATTCTTGTTACGACCTACTCTAGCCTTTTATTTTATATTCTAAGTTACGGGTTTACCTTAATTGGGTTTTGCCCTAATTACCCATTTAAGTTGCTTATTGATTAACTCACCTGGGTATGGGTGGGGTGTAGGTTTAAAAATTGAGCTTCTTGGGGAGAGAGAGAGAGAGAGAGAGAGAGAGAAGGGAAGGGAAGGGAGAATTGAGTAAGGTAAGATAAGGTAAGGTAAGGTATGGTGAGGTGAGGTGAGGTGAGGTGAGATAGGGTTAGATAGTCTGGCTTTGGGTGTTTATTTAAGAAATCCTTGTAAGCTAGCTATCTACATAATAAAGGTAAATAGTTGTATGTTTGCTGTAGACTTTGTGACGTTAGACAGCTAAGTTTGTGTGGTTTTTCCTGCCTTGCTTGTTTTGTGTAGTTTCTTCCATATATTGTGTGTTGATGTTTTTTTTCTAATAAATGGAACTTGTTTTTATTTAGGTTTTTGTTTGTGTTTTGTCTCTCTCTCTCATTAGTGTACGGCCTATATATATATCCCTAGACTTTTTGGGTAGGCCGTAACATATTGGGGGCCTGTCCAGGATTCTCTTTTTGATTACTGTGTGTATTTTGAGTTGTAATTGGTTTTGTTTTGGCTAGAGTGCTTTTGGTGGTTTTGTGTTGATTTTTGGAGTTGAGTTTTGTTTAAGTGCTCTAGTATATTCAAAAAGAGATTTTTTTTTTGGAGAGTTTTTGTTTAAGTGCTAGTATATTTAGTATATCAGCAATTTTTTGAAGTTGTGAAATTGTTAAAGTTGTGGACTTAATTAGTTGGTTAATTGGGTCAAAAAGTTTTTTTGTATATTGTAGTAGGTTTTTAGTGTTATGGATTTTGATTTGCATAAGTTTACTAGTGCTCCCACTGTTGATAAGCTTGATAATTGTAGAAAGGCAGATCTCTTGCTTATTGCTGACTTTTTTGATATTACATTATCTCGTTATGCTAGTAAGAGGGAAATTAAGTCTGAACTTAAGCGTAATTTAATAACATTGGGGGTATTACTTGACAGGGAGGTTTCAGAATGTATTATGGAAGGTGATGCTGCATTGTCCGATACTTGTGCTGAAGCAGAACCTAATTTGCTTTCAGAAGCTGCCGTTGTAGCTCCTGAGCCCTGTTTTGATGTTCCTGTGGAAAATACAGCTACTATAGTTCATTTGAAAGAACTTGATCTTGAGTTAAAATGTCAAGAATTTAAATTACAGGAGCTTAGGTTGGAAGAATTGAAAGTCAGAGAGCGTGAAAGAAAGGTGGCTATGGAAATGGAGATGAGAAGAATGGAATTTGAAACTAGACAAGTTACTCGACTTCGCGAACTTGAAGTTGAGGCCTTAAATACTGACCATTCTCGACCTAATCCTTTTAATGATTTTGATATTGGTAAACATATTCGTTTAGTTCCTCCTTTTAAAGAAACTGAAGTCGATAAGTATTTTACTGTATTTGAACGGGTTGCAACTGTATTACATTGGCCAAAAGATGTCTGGACATTATTGTTGCAATGCAAATTAAGTGGAAAAGCACAAGAAGTGTGTTCTGCTTTTTCGGCTGAACAGAGTCTAAATTATGAGGTGGTGAAGAATTCTGTGTTGCGGGCTTATGAGCTGGTTCCAGAGGCATATCGACAAAAGTTTGGAAATCATAAGAAGCAGGTTAATCAAACAAATCAAATGAGTTTGCTCAAGAAAAGGAGAACATTTTTGATAGATGGTGTGCATCTCAAAGTGCCAAACAATTTGAACAGCTCAGAGATCTAGTCTTGCTTGAGGATTTTAAAAATTGCCTTCCAGAACGAATTGTGACCTATTTAAATGAGAAAAAAGTTTTGAAAGTCTCAGAAGCAGCTGTATTAGCTGATGAATTTGTCCTTATTCATAAAACAGTATTTACTCCACAAAAAAATTCTGGTGGGGAAATAATAAAAGGTAGAGGTTTGAATGGGTCTTTCATCAGAATTTAGTACAGGATAAATCGGTGACTTCTAGTAATGTAGCAGTAGATCAAAAGCGTGTTTGTTTTTATTGTAGAAAGCCGGGTCATATAATTTCTAATTGTGTGATGTTGAAGAAATATGAAGATCCAAAAAGCGTGGCACTGGTACACCTTGAAGAAATGTCTGAGGGCTTGTTGGTTAGTAAGGGTTCTGAGCCTTTTATTACAAATGGCTCGGTAACAACACCTGACCATCCTGAGGTTCAAAAGCCTGTTAAAATTTTAAGGGATACGGGTGCCTGTCAGTCATTTTTATTGGAAGGAGTCTTACCCCTGTCTGAGAAGACATCAAAAGGATCAAGTATATTAGTGCGGGGTTTTGAAATGGGCTATGTCAATGTGCCACTTCATACAGTGATTTTGAAATCTGACTTAGCGTCAGGGCTTGTTACTGTTGGAGTGTGCCCTAGATTTCCTGTGGCGGGGGTTACATTCATACAGGGAAATGACTTGGCTAGGGGTAATGTGTCACCTGTTCCGGAGGTTTTGGAAAACCCTATACCATCTTGTTCTGATGATAAACTGGCTTGCCAGTTTCCTCAAGTGTCTTCTGCATGTGTTGTGACTCATGCACAGTCCAAAAGACTTGGAGTAGATAGTTCTGAGGAATTGGATGTGAATTTATCAGAAACCTTTCTTAATGATATTGATTGGAGTGTATCAGACTTCCAGTTGTCAATATTGCCTGAAGATGAGAAAATCTTAAGACCATTAAAACCAAATGAGACTGTAACTGAAGATTTATTGCCTTGGTCCATTTCACAAGAGCAATTTATTATGGAACAAAAGAGTGATCGTGAACTTTCATCATGTTTCTCTAATGTTGTGTCTAAGGAAAAATTGAGTGAACTGTCTATTGCTTACTTTGTTGAAAATGGAGTCTTAATGCATAAATGTCAATCATCTTCATCAACTCCTGAATGGGATGTCAAATATCAAATTGTTGTTCCTGCTTTATATCAGTTAAATGTGCTTTCTGTTGCTCATGATCATTGTTTAGCTGGTCATTTAGGAATAAAAAAAACGTGACCGAATACTTAGGCATTTTTACTGGCCAGGGGTATGGTCTGATGTTAAATGTTGTGAAACATGCTCAGTTTGTCAAATGGTTGGAAAACCAAATCAAAGGATTCCCTTAGCTCCATTGTATCCAATCCCAGTAATAGGGGAACCTTCTGAACACATTATTATTGATTGTGTTGGGCCATTGCCTAAAACAAAATCTGGAAATCAGTATTTATTAACTATTATGTGTCGAGCCACCAGATATCCTGAGGCTATTCCTGTAAGAAAAATTACTGCCTCTGTTATTGTAAAGGCTTTGGTGAAATTTTTTTCTATATTTGGTTTACCTAAAGTTATGCAGTCGGATCAAGATCTAATTTTATGTCTAAATTGTTTTCCCAAGTTTTACAGCAGTTGGCAATAAAGCATAAAATCTCAAGTGCTTATCATCCAGAATCTCAAGGGGTTTTAGAATGGTTCCATCAGACCCTGTAGTCTATGCTGCATAATTATTATCAGTTTGAGAGAGATTGGGATGAGGGAATCCCTTTTGTATTATTTGCTATAAGAGAAGTAGCTCAAGATTCTCTAGGATTTAGTCCTTCAGAACTTGTATTTGGTCATACTGTACGAAGACCTTTAAAGTTGTTAAAAGAGAGATGGGCATCTGAAACTTCAGTTACTACTAAAAACTTACTGGATTATGTTTGATTTCTGTCACAAACTGAACTATGCTTGTGAACTAGCTAAAAAAAACTATGGAGTCTTCTCAAAGAAAAATTAAGCATTATTTTGATAAGAAATCTGAGTCGAAGTTTTCAGGCAGGAGATAAAGTATTGGTTCTATTGCCTGTCCCTGGTTCTGCTTTGCAAGCTAGATTTTCTGATTCTTATGTAATTGATAGAAAAGTGAGTGACAGGGATTATCTTATCCATACTCCTGATCGTAAACGTAAAACTAGATTGTCATGTTAACATGTTAAAAAGGTATCAAAGTCAGGTGGAAGATTGTTTAGAGGATAAACAGGGGGTTAAGTTGGGTGGTCTTGAAACCTCGGTGGCGTTAGCTGTGCCGATTACATCTGAGGATGGGTTATCTATGTGCTATGCACATGTTGTGAGCAGCAAGTTGTCAAACTCTAAAATATTATGTAATCTTCCAGAATTTTTATCTTATTTACCTGAATCTGAGCGTGCTGATATTGCCAATTTGATAACTGCTCATTCTGGGCTATTTTGTGATGTACCTACTTGTACAAATGTGTTGTATCATGATATTGAGGTACACAATGTACAGCCAATTAAACAGCATGCTTATAGGGTTAATCCTGTTAAACGTATACTTATGGGTAAAGAAGTTGAATATTTGTTGGAGAATGGTCTTGCTGTTCACAGTAGTAGTCAATGGAGTTCACCATGCATTTTAGTACCTAAGACAGATGGGACTTATCGGTTTTGTACTGATTATCGAAAGGTAAATGCAGTCACTAAATCTGATTCATTCCCTCTTCCAAGAATGGACGATTGTATTGATAGAGTTGGCTCAGCTCGCTATGTGTGTAAATTTGATCTGTTAAAAGGATATTGGCAGGTGCCTCTGACTCCATGTGCTTCTGAAATTTCTGCATTTGTTACACCAGATTATTTTCTTCAATATAAAGTGATGGCGTTTGGAATGAGGAATGCTCCTGCCATATTTCAACGAGTAATGACAATTGTACTCGCAGGATTAAAAAATTGTGAGGCTTATTTGGACGATCTAGTGGTTTATTCCAAAAGCTGGACCGAACATCTTCAGGCAATTAATGCTGTTTTTGATCGTCTGGAAAAAGCTAACCTCACCTTGAACTTGGCTAAATGTGAATTTGGACAAGCGACGGTTACGTATCTTGGAAAACAGGTGGGCCATGGAAAGGTATGACCTCTTGATGCCAAGATTACTGCTATTAAAGAGTTTCCAGTGCCTAAATCAAAGAAAGAACTGAGGCGTTTCCTGGGTATGGTTGGATACTATCGCAGTTTTTGTAAAAACTTTTCTAGTGTGGTGACACCATTGACTGATTTATTGAGTGTAAAAAGGACTTTTGAATGGAGTGATGATTGCCACAATGCTTTTGAAAATGTAAAATCTTTGTTAATGATTGCTCCGGTTTTGGCTGCTCCTAACTTTATGCTGCCATTTAAGCAGGACATAGATGCAAGCGCTTGTGGAGCTGGAGCTGTTCTTCTACAGGAAGATGAGAATGGAGTGGAACATCCTATATGCTATTTTTCTAAAAAGTTCAACAAACACCAACGGCAGTATTCAACTATAGAGAAAGACTTTGGCCTTGTTGTTGGCCTTGCAACATTTTGAAGTTTATGTTGGTTCATCTGTACTCCCTGTAATGGTTTTTACAGATCACAATCCTATTACATTTTTAAATGGTATGTTCAATTCTAATCAGAGATTAATGCGTTCGTCTTTGATTGCTCAAAATTATAACCTAATTATTAAGCATAAAAAGGGTAAAGAAAATATAATTGCTGATGCTCTTTCTCGCATTAATGTATAGGAATTGATGATTAGGGGAAAAAAATATTTTTTTTTTGTTATGGGTGGGGGTATGTTACGACCTACTCTAGCCTTTTATTTTATATTCTAATTTAAGGGTTTACCTTAATTGGGTTTTGCCCTAATTACCCATTTAAGTTGCTTATTGATTAACTCACCTGGGTATGGGTGGGGTGTAGGTTTAAAAATTGAGCTTCTTGGGGAGAGAGAGAGAGTGAGTGAGTGAGTGAGTGAGTGAGTGAGTGAGTGAGTGAGTGAGTGAGTGAGTGAGTGAGTGAGTGAGTGAGTGAGTGAGTGAGTGAGTGAGTGAATGAATGAGAATTGAGTAAGATATGGTGAGATAGGGTTAGATAGTCTGGCTTTGGGTATTTATTTTAGAAATCCTTGTAAGCTAGCTATCTACATAATAAAGGTAAATAGTTGTATGTTTGCTGTAAACTTTGTGAAGTTAGACATCTAAGTTTGTGTGGTTTTTCCTGCCTTGCTTGTTTTGTGTAGTTTCTTCCATATATTGTGTTGATGTTTTTTTTCTAATAAATGGAACTTGTTTTTATTTAGGTTTTTGTTTGTGTTTTGTCTCTTTCATTAGTGTACAGCCTCTCTCTCTCTCTCTCTCTCTCTCTCTCTCTCTCTCTCTCTCTCTCTATATATATATATATATATATATATATATATATCCCTAGACTTTTTGGGTAGGCCGTAACAATTCTTTATTTAATTTGGTCACAGTGTAATGTGTGCCAGTGTAGTTTTGTTACTTTTGTTGACCCCCAGCCCCCAAGTCACAGTTCAACCTAGATTTTTGGTTGTGGTGCTTAAAACATTAAGGGGGCAAAGATCAGAAGATTAAGTGTTTAAATGGGTAGGGTTAGCACTGAAAATGATTTGGTTGAATACCGTGATGACAGTCTGATAACTACACTAAAGCCTGGTGTATACTTACCCCGTGAAGTCGGCATGCTGACTGCACCCCAAAGCAAGCTTGCAGTGAACAACCAAGGCACATTTATACTTGTTGTGGCCTGTTCTATTGGCACGCTGATATTCTCTTAGTCAATACATGACAGTGTTTGGTCAATGTCGCAAACTAATAATGTCACAGCAGAGGATGTGAGACTCTGCTGATGGAAGTAGAATTGTATCTGCTGTTACTCACTTTGGAAGAAAAAAATAAGTTGTAGACCCATTGACCAAAAGTGGTGAAGGAAGGGCAAGTGCAGTATTCTAGTTCAGGGGTCCTCAATCACAGTCCTGGAGGGCCACAGTGGCTGCGGGTTTTTGCTCCAACCCAACTGCTTAATAAGAAGCCCTTATTGCTCAAGTAACACTTCTGCTTCACTTTAGTGATCTCGTTCATTAAGATTTTGAACCCTTATTGCTTATTTTAGTCTTAAACAGCTGTATTCTCGGTTTTTAATTGCTCCTAATTAGCAATAACAGGCAAATAACAAAAGAGACCAGCATTTCTCCATTTAGCTTGTTACCTTTTACACCTGTGTGTATTTATCATGCACTATTGGGTTTAATTAAATACTGTGAAGGACTGAGAATTACTCCTCCATTTTAGCTTTCAAATCATTTGGATGATATCCTTGGAAAGGGGAAGAAAATCTAGGATATGAGAATGACCTGACATAGCAGAGTTAAAGCACTAACAAGCCATGAAATGAAATTATTGGCAAGAATTGCTTTCTAATTAAGCAACTGGGTTAGAACAAAAACCTGCAGCCACTGCGGCCCTCCGGGACTGTGATTGAGGACCCCTGTTCTAGTTAGTGGGGGCCCTACAAAATAAGCAGATGCATTCCAAATGTTTTGCATGTCTTCCTAGTGTTTTGATGAGCAGTTGCATCATTACCAGCCCACAGTTCATCATTCTGGCACCCACGTAACCAGCCTCTCCTTGATATTCATCATTTTGGATACATGTCTGCCACTAGATGAAATGGTGGAGAGTATATCCAAAAAAAGACTGGTGATCGGAGCAGACCTTAAAGGGCATGTTGGTAGTACACTAAGCTAAACACAGCTGTTAATGGGTTAGGAGTGATTGTAAGACCATCTAATAGGAATTTAAAGATTATGTCCAAAACGATGTTAATTTGGTACACTCCCAAAACATGTGGCTCATTAATGCTGAAGCTAGATTGCAACGTTCATAGGTTGAATCTTGCCCAGGAAACATTTTGGATAGTTTTAATCGAGATAAATGTGCTCATGTGGAAGAATAATTTAAGGGTAACATAGTATTCATCTTAAAGAAACAGCATAAAGGGTTAATAAATGTGGGAAATCAAATAAAGGTCAAGTGAACAACAAAATGTACACTGAAATATAAGATTTGGTTTAGAAAAAATACTGAGATGGTCGAGTAAATAAAGAATGTACCAAAAGAAAGGCTGCTGTAATATACAAAATGTACTGAAGGATGACTAAGAAATCAGCAGATGTAGGCCTACTATAAGCAACAAGTATGGACAGTTGTTATATGCACAGAAATTTCAAGGGTGGTGGCACATCTCAAAAGGTACAAGAAGAACCACAATATAATATAATAGACTTTTATTTTATATAAATTATTTGGGTGTAAACCAATGAATCAACCAGAGTAAAATGTATGTATTGATTGACACTGTATGTAAATTCAATAGTTTATAAAATGAACCTCTGTTCTTTGTTTCTGTGATCATTCTGCCCATGCTGTAATGGACTGCTTTTGAAGAATGCTTCCTCAGTGGCATTTTGCTGATGAGAAATTAAAAGATACAATGAACAGCGTTTCTCCTGCCTGATTACTGCATTGTCCTGTTAGAATACGTTTCATTCTTTAATAAGATGTTAAATTTCAACCACACTCAATGGAAGATTTTAAGTTGAATAACTTGAGTGTTTTGCATATATGGAACTAGAGTTTATTCTGTGCATGGCTGCCTTTCTGAAATATTAAGTGAAAGGTCCTTTCCCCATTGTACCCTCAGAACGTTAAAACAAAGGGACTTTAAAATGTTTTTATAAATTGTAGAGATGCTATCTTAGTCTTCAAGGCTGATAATATTTTTCTGGAATAGAAATAGGTGGAAGGTGAGGAAAATCTTGCAGATTCCATTTAGCAAAGTTTCTAGTTTGAAAATAGTGGAAAAATTGCATTGATGAGTAGTTAAATTTGAAGCTTAATTGCATGTAGGATACAAAAACATTATCTACGTACAAGTCATTAAATGTTTTAATCTCAGACATTTTTCAAACATTAAATACTATTATGATATTGGCGCATTGTTGGCGCCGACCCGACACAGACTCACACTGAGGCACGTGTAAAACACAAAGTACTTTTATTTTTCTTCAGCTGGAGGGCACATCTTCCCCGTGAACCCCCCAGTCACAACACAGTCCAAGTAAGCACAAATCCAAAACTACAAACACACTCCCGTTTGGCACCACCACTCCTCCTTGGCAACCTCGTCCTCTTCCTCCCGATTCTGTCTCCTGAGTGGTGGTTGCTGGCCCTTTTTATAGCCCACCCGGAAGTGCTCCAGGTGCTTGATCACCTGTTTCTGATTGCACTTCCGGGCGGGGCTGTATAGTTGTCCCGGCCAGCTCAGGGACCCATGCAGCACACCCTTGGCGGCCACCCCAGATCCCAAGAGGGCTCCACAGGGGGAGGAACTGAGGAGCCCATGGTTGTTCCCCCGGAACATATGTAGAAGGGGTGTCCCAGCTGGGCATGGGCCCCAGCTGCCCACCACACTGTTTATGTTTGAGAGGGTGGAAAAGAGTGGTTGTCATATAGAGGTGCAACAGATAAGTGCTTCTCTGTCTTGAAGTGCTTCCATATTTTGAGTGAATGAAGGGCAATTGGATTATTAGTGTATTGACAATAGTTTGTATTTACTGGAGCATGGAGCAGGGAATATAAAGAAGTACTGCAAGATTTAAAATTTATTGTACACCAGGCTTGTGTATGTACATCAATTTGTGTCCAGATCTTTATGGCCTTTATATTTGCCACCCAGTAATAAATTGATAGGTAGTGCTATGCCTCCTTCTACTTTAGGTTGTTGTAGAGTCGCCCTTTGGATGTGTGGATGTTCCGAATTCCAAATAAATTAAGCTATGATTGAATCTAATTTCTTCAAAAAAGAGTTGTTAATGTATATAGGAATAGTTTGAAATAGAAAAAGAAGGTTGGGAAGTATGTTCAATTTAACAGTGTTGATTCTCCCTGCTAAGGTGAGATGGATGGTGGACCATCTATTCACATCTTGTTTAATTTTCCCCATGCAGAGAGCAAACGTTTGTTGAAAAAGAGCTTTATATTTACTTGTGATATCCACCCCTAGATATTTAAACTGATCTGCTAAGGTAAATGGGAAGGTGTCCAGGTTGTGTGCTAGAGAGTTCACTGGGAAAAGCATAATTTTATTGAAATTAATTTTGATTCCAGATATCTTTTGAAAATCTGCTAGTGCTTTCAGGACTGCTGGCACATAATTTTGTTGGTCAGATATACAGTATACAGTACCATATTATTAGCATATAGTGATATTTTCTGTTCAAGTCCTTCTCTGAAAATCTGCTTTATCTCTGATACATTTCAAAAGTAAACAGCCCGTGGCTCAATGGCAATTGCAAAGAGCAATGGTGATAGGGGATATCCTTATCGAATACCACATTCTAGTTTGAAGTAGTCTGAAATAATGTTAATACGAATTTAAGCTTCTGGACTAGTACAGAGTAGTTTAATCCATGCACATATGTTTTGTGAATGGGTAGTCTCATTCAGCCTTATCAAATGTTTTTTTCTGCATCCAAAGATACTAAAATCTCTGGGGTGTTAGATTTAATGGGTGAATATATTATATTAAACAAATGTTGAATATTAGAAGCTAAGTGCCTTTAATAAATCTTGTTTGGACTTGTGATATTACAGAATTAAGTACTTTCTGAATCCTTCTGGCTAGAACTTTGGAGAGTATCTTAATGTCATTCTTCAGGAATGGGATTGGTCTGTATGATGCTCATTATAATATGTCCTTATTTTTCTTAGGAAAGTCATAAATGAATGCCTGGCAAAAAGTTTGAGGTGGAATTTTGTTGTCTTTATCTTCTATAAACGTTGCTAATAATAGTGAAACAAACTTATTTGGAAATGTTTTATAAAATTCCATTGGATAGTTTATTGAGTCTTGTAATTTTGATAGTGTCAGAGGTTTATCCAGTTCAACAGCACTAAAAGTATTTAGCTGTGGTATTTGTAATGAGTCAAACAACTCATTATATTGTGTCTTTTCTTCTTTAGAATGAGTTGACTATAAGGACTTATAGTACTCTCTAAATATGTGAGTTATATTTTTTTGGTCTATGATTTTACCTCCGTCTGTGTTGGTAATTCATGTAATTGCATTGCTTGACTTCCTGCTTGTGGATTTGTAGGTCTAAAATCTTATTGGCCTTCTCACTGTGTTCATAATAATGATGTTGCAATTTAAAGATGAGCTAATCTGTTTCTTTAGTAGGCAAGAGGTTAAATTCTGATTGCAATACCTGTCTTTTCCTATGAAGTACCTCATTTGGAGATCTGGCTTATACTAGATCTATTCTGGTAACTTTACTGATTAACTCGGACGCCTTCTTGGTTTCCAATTTATTTTTGTGAGAAAGATGTAAAATAATCTGGCCTCTTAAAAATGCCTTCAGAGTTCCCCACAGTATTCCTGCAGAGACCTCTGGGGATGCATTTGTCTCCTGAAAATAATCAATTTGCTTGGATATGAATTCTGTACAGTTCTCATTGGCTAATGGAAGGGGATTAAGACACCATGAGCAGTCTGAGGTGCAACCTGGCAGCATCAGATGAACAGTAGTTATATGCATGCAGTTTCTGTCAAAAATGATCTATGACCTGTCAAAAATGATTGATGGCCTTAAGCCCCGCCCCTTCGTACAGTTAACGGAAGTCCCGCCCCCTTTCCTCTGATTGGTGGATTTGAAGGATGCACCCGCCCCCATCCACCTGTTTACCCCCCGCACCAACCATCTGTTTACCCCCCAGCCCCCCAACCACCTGTTTACCCCCTTCCTTGATCCCAACCTCAACCACCTGTTTGCCCCCTCCTTGAACCCAACCCCAACCCCCTCTCCCAAAGACAAGTCCAGTCCTGTTACAGACCCTACCGTCCACACCTGTTGGAGGCCCACTTCTCTCGAAGACACACACACACTCTATCTATCTATCTATCTCTCTATCTCTCTATCTATCTATCTATCTATCTATCTATCTATCTATCTATCTATCTATCTATCTATCTATCTATCTATCTATCTATCTATCTATCTATCTATCTATCTAAGCCTTGTAAAAAATCACACAGACGTATGCAACCATTCCCTTTTAAATTGCGTATAAAAAAAGCTATCCTCGGGTGTATAATTTATATAAAAAGTATTTCCCACACATATATCAATGGGCCCTAAGGAAGCATATTGTGGAAGCAAGCGTTTAAATGTCTAAAAGTTAGAACGCCTTCAACATGCAGTCATTCTGGGAAAAGAGAAAGGCGCTTTAAAACACTCTTTGGCAAGCCACTCTTTCCAAAGCACAGCGCCGACAGCCTGTAGCCAAGGGAGGTGGGGGGAGCGATTTACAGCTCAGAGACAACAGGTGTGACCAGGCTCAGGCCGGATCTTGACCTTTAACATCATGTCGGAGCGTCCGGTGGGCCGTGTGAAAACGGTTTCACCTTGCGGATTGCAGCTGCTAAAAGAAATCCACGCATAACAAAGGCTCCTTTTTTTGAAAATACCGGACTATTCGGTGTCCGGCCAAAGGTTTAGATGTAATTATTGTTCATACAGAGCACCGACAGTCAATATAACGGTAAGACCTGTTCATGATTATTATAAGCGTTAAACGAGCATGTTTTAAAATGGAGGGGCTGAATCCTTATATTTTATCCTTAATATTAATATTTCCAAGTTGATTCTCCGGTAATTCCCTTTTAAAAATGATATTTGTGTACAACGTGTTCAAGTACTTGTGTAGGAGCGTGAGCTCGCTCGTGTGTGTGTATAAATTGTAGCATTTTATATTTCTATCTATCTACGTGTACGACGATTAATGTACAATGTTCATAGGACTGAAGCAAACAATATTAGTTTTTTTCTCTTACCGAAACGGGCTTTACAATCAATTAAGTTTTGTCTCGGCATCTGAAAATTCAAACAGGTTCTCTCCTCTGAGAATATTCAGGCTTGGTTTAAATGCGCAGGCCGGGTGTGTAAAAGCTCGGACACCCTGAACAGGGACCCAGGAATTTATATCGTGGCGAATGCTTAATAGACATAATGCAGTTGTGTTTCCATTCATTTCGATAAATGAAATATAATACAGACTAGTAGACCCAAAGTTCGGGTGGTTTTTAGACGTATCAAGTGTATTGTTGAATAATGGGGTAAATGAATAGGATAAGATGTACCGGTATGTATGAGATTATATCTTAGTACACAGGGAACCTGAGACTCGGCTATCTGTTTTTATTTACGTCTTTAAAAAGTTTGTATGTATACATTTTTCTGTGGTACCTGTTTCTTTTTCACAAAGGTCATGTATCTTTGTAAGACGGTCGTATAAAGTTTAACTTTTGCCTCGGCGCTCAAGTCACGACGTTCGAGTATGAATTTCATTTGTTTATTCAGTTCCATTTCCGTAGCATTTCGATGCATCGTAGCCTTTTGTTTTTGACGGACTAGGCACATCTTGCGTGTGTATTCATATTTATCCTCTCGAACCTATTAAACTAGTAATGCTTATGATGATTTTTAATTTTTTGTTTAGCTCATTTCTATAACATAGGAGCCTTTTGACAAAGGAAAACTTTGTAAATACACTTGTGCATTTAAACAGAGTTTTATAAGAAAGCAGGTTTCTACCTAATCCCAGTTTTGTACATGCATTTAAAAGCACCCACTGTTACACTAGCACAAAATGTTGATATTTTCTGTCTACTCAAAAACTAAAAAGTTAAAAACAGAAAATCCCGATTCTGATTTTTTGTTTTGTCATGGGAGGATGTTAGGGTGACACTTTATACTCTTTCTTACGTAGACTTTGTAGAAGAAGAATGTTCTCCTCAGCACCATGTATTTTGTGTGTTTAGTAAATTAGAATTTTTATAATAACTATTTTTCTAACTTGCCAGTGAGAGACGCTTTGGCTTATGAACTAACAAAAATATGTTATTCCAGGGTTCAGGAGCAATAGTGTCCACATGAATAAAATCTAAGCTGTTTCTTGTTTTCCCTTTCTCAGAGTGAATGTTTCAGGGACAAGGTCACAAGGCTGCAGAAAGTACATGTAGTTTATGCAAAGGCGTCTCTCCTGTGCTTAGCTTTGAGAACACAGATAATGCTTAGCTCAACAGACATATTGTTTAACTTTACTGTTTTGATAAGGATGTTCTTTCTGTCTTATTAATCATGAGATGCTGAAGTATAAAAAAAACCCTCCTGGCTTTTGATCAGGGTTCAATTGAGCTTTGCGGCAATAAGTTATACTCTTTTGAATCTCTACTTACTGTGACTCCGAATGAACAAAAAAGAGAATTGAGAAATATTATCTGCCTGCTTTTCAGTGTGCCTTTTTCGTCCACAACTTTAACACATAGTCTTACCAAAATAGTTCAGCACTTCCCAATTCCTGTAACTTTAGGTAATTAGACAGAGCTCCATTAGAGGCAGGAGAAAAAGAAAAGTTTTATAGGTCAAATACACAGTGCCATAAAACAAAAGAAAAATAAAGTGTGAACACCACACACAACCTGGTATTGCTAGATGTTTCGTTTTTTTCCAGGTGACCCATTTGACCTTGCTTGCGCCACCACCATCTACTCAAAGCACCATGATGTTCCAACAATGATGGATGGATTAAAAGCCAGAAGTCTGTATAACCATCAGCATCAAGTGACTCCGGGAGAATCCTAACTACAAAGAGGACTATTTCATTTATGTTAGGTAGAATGCTCGGAGGGGAGTGGAACCCCTACAGATTTTATTTTTTTCTCCAGCTTTCTGGGGTTTTTGTTTTTTCTGTCCCCCCTGGCCATCGGACCTTACTCCTTTTCTATGTTAACTAATGTTGTCTTATTTTAATTTTTTATTTTTCTTTTCTTCATTATGTCTATCTATCTATCTATCTATCTATCTATCTATCTATCTATCTATCTATCTATCTATCTATCTATCTATCTATCTATCTATCTATCTATCTATCTATCTATCTATCTATCTATCGCACTTTGAGCTACTTTTTGCTATATAAATGTTGTTGTTTGTGAAAAAACCTTGAAAACTGCTTTTCCCCTCTGTTTGTGAAAAAGCACCCTTTGTTTTAGTAGCATTCAGGGTGAAGGGGATGTACGTTTGAAATGGGATTCCAAGAGTCAACAAGTGTCTGCAATCTTCATGAATACGAGTCAAAAGACCAGGGTTTGTGCGGTGATCAAGGTCAAGGGCAGAGTTAAGCTAGACATTATTATTATTCCAAAATGAAACATTGACTCGGCCATATCACAAATATAAGACAGTAAAATAAAGTAAATTTACAAATACTAAGTCGCAGAGGAGATTAAAAAAACATATTAAGACCGGATCAACAAGGGTTCACCCCAAGCTCACAGCACACTACAACTGAACCTACGTGTTTTGCAGTATATTCTCGGTTAAACGGTCATCTGTTTAGGCAGTTCCACGGGGGTTGCAAAGAGTTGGGGAAAACATTATTTAACATCTGCTAGTATGATGCTAATTAACATTAGCCTGCTATTGTTAGGACCTTATCCAGCACTAAAAGTTGGGCTTGTGTTCCTCCAGATTCAGGAAGAACATGAAAAAGTGGAGTTATAAAGGAGTTATTACAATTTGAAAAACTGCCGTGATGTATAAAAAACATTGATAGATGACAAAACCAGCATGAAAAGAAACCTTTTGGACGTGTGCAGTCTGGAATAGTCTGAACATGTCTTAAAGAGTTAATTTTTAAATAAAACATAATAAAAATACTAAATATTAAAACTGAATAAAGCACAGAAGTAGCCTTTAATGATATCCATTAGTGTTAAGTATTATCAAGCACTGGGTTCTGTTTATTATAAGATTTATTTATTTTAGTTATAAGCAAAATGATTGGCTGCATTTTGCTTTGAAATTAACTATAGTTTGATACAGCTTTAAGAATTAGAATGCAAGACAAACCTATACACTTAATAACAAATTTTGGATCTCTGTTTTATTTTAACCTTTTGACCAGAAACCCCTGGACAGGGACATATACCACATATATTGAAAATGAACAGTGCCGACATGCTAACTAAATAGATATAATCTAAGATATTTTAGAATATGGACCTGTGCGCTAACCCCATGATTCTGACAAACTAAAGGGTCTCCACTTAATTGTCAAACTTTCAGCAGGAGCTGTGGATCTTGTAATGGAGAGTGTAAAAGATTCTACAATCTTTACTCTGTAAAGATCAATATGATGGAGATGTAGTGCCTGGGTCCACAGTGTTAACCAATCATAGGACATGATGTTCAAAATTCACCTAGGGTTTTTCCGAAGAGATGGGACAAGTGCGGCGTGTGTTCTGTATTCTCTTTTCTGTATTAACTATTCACAATGACCATACTCCCGAGAATTTAGGCCGTTTTTTATGTAAAAGTACATTTCACAGACCTGAATAAGAGACATCCCTCAAAATGCTCTTGACACAAAGGAGGACCAATCTAATTCTTAAAGCTGTATCAAACTATAGTTAATTTCAAAGCAAAATGCAGCCAATCATTTTGCTTATAACTAAAATAAATAAATCTTATAAACAGAACCCAGTGCTTGATAATACTTAACACTAATGGATATCATTAAAGGCTACTTCTGTGCTTTATTCAGTTTTAATATTTAGTATTTTTATTATGTTTTATTTAAAAATTAACTCTTTAAGACATGTTCAGACTATTCCAGACTGCACACGTCCAAAAGGTTTCTTTTCATGCTGGTTTTGTCATCTATCAATGTTTTTCATACATCATGGCAGTTTTTCAAATTGTAATAACTCCTTTATAACTCCACTTTTTCATTTTCTTCCTGAATCTGGAGGAACACAAGCCCAACTTTTAGTGCTGGATAAGGTCCTAACAATAGCAGGCTAATGTTAATTAGCATCATACTAGCAGATGTTAAATAATGTTTTCCCCAACTCTTTGCAACCCCCGTGGAACTGCCTAAACAGATGACCGTTTAACCGAGAATATACTGCAAAACACGTAGGTTCAGTTGTAGTGTGCTGTGAGCTTGGGGTGAACCCTTGTTGATCCGGTCTTAATATGTTTTTTTAATCTCCTCTGCGACTTTGTAAATTTAGTTTTTTTTACTGTCTTATATTTGTGATATGGCCGAGTCAATGTTTCATTTTGGAATAATAATAATGTCTAGCTTAACTCTGCCCTTGACCTTGATCACCGCACAAACCCTGGTCTTTTGACTCGTATTCATGAAGATTGCAGACACTTGTTGACTCTTGGAATCCCATTTCAAACGTACATCCCCTTCACCCTGAATGCTACTAAAACAAAGGGTGCTTTTTCACAAACAGAGGGGAAAAGCAGTTTTCAAAGTTTTTTCACAAACAACAACATTTATATAGCACATTTTCATACAAAAAGTAGCTCAAAGTGCTTTACATAATGAAGAAAATAAAAATAAAAAATTAAAATAAGACAACATTAGTTAACATAGAAAAGGAGTAAGGTCCGATGGCCAGGGGGGACAGAAAAAACAAAAAAAAACTCCAGAAAGCTGGAGAAAAAAATAAAATCTGTAGGGGTTCCACTCCCCTCCGAGCATTCTACCTAACATAAATGAAATAGTCCTCTTTGTAGTTAGGATTCTCCCGGAGTCACTTGATGCTGATGGTTATACAGACTTCTGGCTTTTAATCCATCCATCATTGTTGGAACATCATGGTGCTTTGAGTAGATGGTGGTGGCGCAAGCAAGGTCAAATGGGTCACCTGGAAAAAAACGAAACATCTAGCAATACCAGGTTGTGTGTGGTGTTCACACTTTATTTTTCTTTTGTTTTATGGCACTGTGTATTTGACCTATAAAACTTTTCTTTTTCTCCTGCCTCTGATGGAGCTCTGTCTAATTACCTAAAGTTACAGGAATTGGGAAGTGCTGAACTATTTTGGTAAGAATATGTGTTAACGTTGTGGACGAAAAAGGCACACTGAAAAGCAGGCAGATAATATTTCTCAATTCTCTTTTTTATTCATTCGGAGTCACAGTAAGTAGAGATTCAAAAGAGTATAACTTATTGCCGCAAAGCTCAATTGAACCCTGATCAAAAGCCAGGAGGGTTTTTTTATACTTCAGCATCTCATGATTAATAAGACAGAAAGAACATCCTTATCAAAACAGTAAAGTTAAACAATATGTCTGTTGAGCTAAGCATTATCTGTGTTCTCAAAGCTAAGACGCCTTTGCATAAACTACATGTACTTTCTGCAGCCTTGTGACCTTGTCCCTGAAACATTCACTCTGAGAAAGGGAAAACAAGAAACAGCTTAGATTTTATTCATGTGGACACTATTTCTCCTGAACCCTGGAATAACATATTTTTGTTAGTTCATAAGCCAAAGCGTCTCTCACTGGCAAGTTAGAAAAATAGTTATTATTAAAATTCTAATTTACTAAACACACAAAATACATGGTGCTGAGGAGAATATTCTTCTTCTACAAAGTCTACGTAAGAAAGAGTATAAAGTGTCACCCTAACATCCTCCCATGACAAAACAAAAAAATCAGAATCGGGATTTTCTGTTTTTAACTTTTTAGTTTTTGAGTAGACAGAAAATATCAACATTTTGTGCTAGTGTAACAGTGGGTGCTTTTAAATGCATGTACAAAACTGGGATTAGGTAGAAACCTGCTTTCTAATAAAACTCTGTTTAAATGCACAAGTGTATTTACAAAGTTTTCCTTTGTCAAAAGGCTCCTATGTTATAGAAATGAGCTAAACAAAAAATTAAAAATCATCATAAGCATTACTAGTTTAATAGGTTCAAGAGGATAAATATGAATACACACGCAAGATGTGCCTAGTCCGTCAAAAACAAAAGGCTACGATGCATCGAAATGCTACGGAAATGGAACTGAATAAACAAATGAAATTCATACTCGAACGTCGTGACTTGAGCGCCGAGGCAAAAGTTAAACTTTATACGACCGTCTTACAAAGATACATGACCTTTGTGAAAAAGAAACAGGTACCACAGAAAAATGTATACATACAAACTTTTTAAAGACGTAAATAAAAACAGATAGCCGAGTCTCAGGTTCCCTGTGTACTAAGATATAATCTCATACATACCGGTACATCTTATCCTATTCATTTACCCCATTATTCAACAATACACTTGATACGTCTAAAAACCACCCGAACTTTGGGTCTACTAGTCTGTATTATATTTCATTTATCGAAATGAATGGAAACACAACTGCATTTTGTCTATTAAGCATTCGCCGCGATATAAATTCCTGGGTCCCTGTTCAGGGTGTCCGAGCTTTTACACACCCGGCCTGCGCATTTAAACCAGGCCTGAAAATTCTCAGAGGAGAGAACCTGTTTGAATTTTCAGATGCCGAGACAAAACTTAATTGATTGTAAAGCCCGTTTCAGTAAGAGAAAAAAACTAATATTGTTTGCTTCAGTCCTATGAACATTGTACATTAATCGTCGTACACGTAGATAGATAGAAATATAAAATGCTACAATTTATACACACACACGAGCGAGCTCACGCTCCTACACAAGTACTCGAACACATTGTACACAGATATCATTTTTAAAAGGGAATTACCGGAGAATCAACTTGGAAATATTAATATTAAGGATAAAATATAAGGATTCAGCCCCTCCATTTTAAAACATGCTCGTTTAACGCTTATAATAATCATGAACAGGTCTTACCGTTATATTGACTGTCGGTGCTCTGTATGAACAATAATTACATCTAAACCTTTGGCCGGACACCGAAAAGTCCGGTATTTTCAAAAAAAGGAGCCTTTGTTATGCGTGGATTTCTTTTAGCAGCTGCAATCCGCAAGGTGAAACCGTTTTCACACGGCCCACCGGACGCTCCGACATGATGTTAAAGGTCAAGATCCGGCCTGAGCCTGGTCACACCTGTTGTCTCTGAGCTGTAAATCGCTCCCCCCACCTCCCTTGGCTACAGGCTGTCGGCGCTGTGCTTTGGAAAGAGTGGCTTGCCAAAGAGTGTTTTAAAGCGCCTTTCTCTTTTCCCAGAATGACTGCATGTTGAAGGCGTTCTAACTTTTAGACATTTAAACGCTTGCTTCCACAATATGCTTCCTTAGGGCCCATTGATATATGTGTGGGAAATACTTTTTATATAAATTATACACCCGAGGATAGCTTTTTTTATACGCAATTTAAAAGGGAATGGTTGCATACGTCTGTGTGATTTTTTACAAGGCTTAGATAGATAGATAGATAGATAGATAGATAGATAGATAGATAGATAGATAGATAGATAGATAGATAGATAGATAGATAGATAGATAGATAGATAGATAGATAGATAGATAGATAGATAGATAGATAGATAGATACTAACCCTCACCTATTCTGTTTCTCTTCTTGGTACCCAAATGTGGCACTTGGTGCCACGGCCCACCTGCCAAGTTGTTTTGCCTGCCTAAGGTAAAGTCATCCCTGATAGAGGATCGCAGGAATCGTGAGAAAGAGGGGTCCTTTCATTGGACTGACTAGCCCAGCACTGTTTCAGCTGTGAAATGGCCAAATGGGGGAGGCAGCTTGATGGATGAGGCCTCCAGGAGTCTAAAATTATCTAAATCTTATTATGTGATATCATCTACTGTTAGATTCTGCTCCGTACTTCTAAAAAATTTTTTAATTTTTTATTGAGGATTTGTTCTGTTCTGTGTATTGTATTGTATTGTATTGACCCCCTTCTTTTGACACCCACTGCACGCCCAACCTACCTGGAAAGGGGTCTCTCTTTGAACTGCCTTTCCCAAGGTTTCTTCCATTTTTTTCCCTACTAGGTTTTTTTGGGAGTTTTTCCTTGTCTTCTTAGAGAGTCAAGGCTGGGGGGCTGTCAAAAGGCAGGGCCTGTTAAAGCCCATTGCGGCACTTCCTGTGTGATTTTGGGCTATACAAAAATAAGCTGTATTGTATTGTATTGTATTGTATTGTACAATCAGGTCCCATGCCCAGCCAGGATGCCCCTTCTACTTATGTTCCAGGGAAGCAGCCATTGGCTCCTCAGTACCTCCCCCGGGATGCTTGGTGGCATCCTTCCTGACTGTCGATGATGCCTCAGTTCCCCTCAGGGTTCCATGGGAGATGGAGTTCTCCACAACCCTGTGGGGATCTGGGGTGGCCGCCAGGGGGTACTTCATGGATCCCGGAGCCAGCCTGGACAACTCTACAGCCCCACCAGGAAGTGCAATCTGGAAAAGGTGATCCAGCACCTGGAGTACTTCCGGGTGGGCTATAAAAAGGACTGGCAACCACCACTCATGGCCAGAATCGGGAGGAAGAGGATGAGGTTGTCAGGGAGGAGTGGTGATGCCAGAAGAAGGGTTGTGATTTGTGTTGTGCTTAGTACTTGGGACTGTGTTGTGGCTGGGGTTTCACGAGAAAGACGTGCCCTCCACCTGAAGAAAGAAATGAAGTCTTTGTGTTTTTACACGTGCCTCTGTGTAAGTCTGTGCTGGGTCGGGTGCTATACGGTGTCCTTTTTACAATATATATATATATATATATATATATATATATATATATATATATATATATATATATATATATATATATATATATATATATACTGTATATATATTGTAAGAAAGGCTCTTTATTGTGCCTGACCTGACACAGATTGACACGGAGGCACGGGTAAAATGAAATAAACTGTTTATTATTCTTCAGCTGGAGGGCACGTCATCCCCGTAATCCCTCCAGCCACAACACAGCCCCAAAACACAGTACAGTCACCAAGCACCTTCTTTCCTCACCACCACTTCTTCTCAGCAAGCTTTGTCCTCCACCTCCTGACTCTGGCCACTGAGTGGAGGTCACTGGATCCCTTTTATTGGGTACCTGGAAGTGCTCCAGGTGGTTGATTGCACTTCCAGGTAAGGCGAAACCAGTGCCCAAAAGGGGCCAGCAGCTCCTGTTGCAGCACCCCCTGGCGACACCTGTGGAACCCCACACAGCTGCACAGAACTCCAACCCCCATGAAGCCCTGGGAGAGTCCGAGGCACCGCTTCAACCCAGGGAGGCTGCCATCTAGCATCCAAGGGGAGATACTGGGCTTCCCGCCCTTGTCCTTCTGGTAGATGTGGTGAAGGGGCATTCTGACCAGGCATGGGCCTCGGCCATCCGTCACAATATACATATTCTTCTGACATTCTTCAAGCCCCTGCTAGGCATGTCTATTCGCATATGTGTAATGGTGGTCCTCTTTTTCATATTCGTTTCATTTTCTTGTTTATTTTTATTTAATGTCATCACTTTACACATGTCATGATGCTTTTTCGATTCTGTGTTGCAAGTGTGTACATGCTCTCCTCTGGCATGTTTCACTTTTTTCCATCAATTCTGTTTATCCTCTCACATTTATGCATGTTCAGTTAGTAGGAGATTCTAAATAGATCTGGTACGAGCGGAGTGTGGTTCTGAACATGAGTGTACCCTGCCTTGACGAAGTTTCCTGTGACATAGTAATGCAAAAAGCACATCCAAAAGGCAAGCTGTAAATTCAATAAGGGTAATAAGTGCCTGAGCTATTCGAACACTAGCAACAGGAAATAAATATATTGCTTTTAAACAAAGTGACAATCAAATACCAGTTGTTACCTTCATATCACATGTCTTACAAAAATTCAAACCTTACAGCAACATATTTAAATGTACAATATGTTCACCAAACACTTTAAAATAGCTCAAGATTTCTTAGGGTCTTTGCATATTTTGGATATTCAAGTCACCCATATAAGGATTTGTTTGAAGATAAATGTGTAAAGAAAAATATGTGATATGCATATTTATTGTTAAGTATTCATTTGAAGAATGTTTAATTTCATAATCATGTAGAGTCTATGTATCCATTCATTTATCCATCCATTCATTCTCCCAACGTTTTACTTCACTTCTGGTTTGCAGTGACCACAGCCTAGCCTAGCAGCACTGAGTGTAAGACAGGAATCACCCTGTTCATGGCACAACACTCACATTCTGTATGTGAGACTGTTTTAGTGTTGCCAGTTAACTCTTCCAAATGAACTGAACGTCTCTGTGACTTTAGGCAGGAATCATTGCCATCAATTTCTTTATTAAATGATGCATGTATGCTTGCTCACGGTAGTCCTAAAATTATAATATTATTTATATAAGTAGTTTTCTTACCTTCGTTTAGTTGTCCAGTCATCCTTGTAAGTAATTTTAAACATTTTCTGGTAGTTGCCTGTACACAGTTCGCCTGTAGTCTTTTTGTTGCTGGCTAAGAATGACAGATATTGAGATCTGCCTTGCTTCTGGTATGATGGCCCCACCCACTCACCTGTTTGCTATTATAACTGAAATATGAAGTTGCCTTGTTTCTTTGGATAACCTGTCTAACAACAGAATAAGCCAAGACACTGAAGATAAATAAAGAAGCTAGTCCCTCCCTCAGATAGCTCAAAGCGAAAGAACACAGCTTGTCTGATACAATGAAACTTGTCTCACAATGATGCATCTTTTTCTTTATCTCCTGGAAATCAAAAAAAACCTGAGTGCATCCATCTCACAAGAAGATAGATTATTCATTAATTGAGCCTCAATTTCATGCATATGGAAAGAGTATTCAGTTCAGAAATAAAAAATATCACAGTGTTGTCAGTTCTTCAGATAACCTTCTTTGTTGGTTCAACTGAATTGATATCTTCATTTTAAAGCCATCAATAAACATGTATCTACATTGAACATAACCCCTGCATCTCATCCCTCTTAGCTGTGTTTAATCTCCTGCCTAAGAGTACTCTTTTTAACCTCATGATTATGACAGACATTGGAGAGCCACATCACATTGCTATCCTTGTGATGGCTTCACTGGGTATCACTAATGTGGTGTTTCCATTGCTTAGATGAACCTGTCTAGAAATTCATCTTACTCGGTGGTGTCTGTTTCCATATTAATACAAACTGATGTAGCAATATTGTAGTGGCAGCACTGCTCCAGACATTTTGAACTATTTGCTATTAACTGTATATGATTTTATTCCCCTAGAAAATTTCAGTATTTTTCCTGTGGTGAATGTGAATGAAGCTCAACAGCATTTGGCAGATTAGATAAAAACTTTGGAAAAAACTCACCTGAACAGCCCAATTAGATTAGATTAGTTATCTTTATTGCAACATTCACTGTGAAGTCATAGTGAAATTCTTGTGTCGCAGTTTGCTTGTAGGTAGGGAAGTATATTCAGGCAATAGGACAATAAGATGATGGTGTACAAGTAAATAAATGTAATCAGTAAGAGTAAACAAAGAATGGGCTAATCTGCATAGTGTATAGATATATTGTATTAAATTGAATTAAAAATGTAAATGGCAGTACACATGTAATATTTGGTGAGTTTCTAATAAACCAGCAAGTGGGTACAGTACAGGGCAGGTAAATTCAGGTTACTGAGTGGACAGTGATCTTATGTTCCTGAAGCCGGTGGAATACGTGGTGAGGCTCTGGTAGAGCTTTCCAGAAGGCAAAAATAAAGATGGGAATGAACTGGATGGCTGGCAAAAGAAACGATGGATTCAGCTGTTCTCCAGGATCTTATGAAGTAGACGGTGTGAATCTGTGGAAGGTTAGCCCCAGTGATTTTCTAAGGTGTATGGACACTCCTTTGAAGCATTTTTGCAAATCAGGTTACCAAACCATACCGTAATGGATCTGGGCAGGATATTTTCAATAATGCAGCACCAGAACTTAGATTAGATTAGATATAACTTTATTTGTCCCCATGGGGAAATTTGTTTCTTAAACACAAGCTCTTTTAATAAATAAATGCAAAAATAGATAGATAAATATATATTCACCCACACTATGGTCTGAACACACTCAAGAAAGACTAAAAAAGAAGAAAATCTAAAGGGAAAGAAAACTGTCTTGGCAGTCACAGTGAGGCATTATGAAGGTGTATTGCTGGGACCCCAGTAGCATTTCTTGACACACTTCTGCTGAATAATTTCTTAGCTTAACACTAGAATTACCAAAGCCTACGAGAAAACTCGTGAATCCGGCCCACCTTAAATCCCTTCAGACTTCTCCATCAGTGTCTTTTGTCTTGTAGATGTGCCGATCAAGACAAGCAGCAAGCAGCCTACTATTCCATCCCCCCACAAAGAACGCAGAACAAAGTTCTCCCTGTTCCAGCCTTCATTATCTGGGAGTGAAGTGCTGAAGTTTTAGAATGGAAATGAATAGATGGAAATAATAGATCGTTATTTGGAACAGATGCATTTCATTTGTGTTCCGTTTATACAATAATCTGTGTAAACACATCTTTACAACAGAAACGTTTTTCATATTTTAGTAATAAATGACAAAATGTAGACATAAACTATATAATGTGTAAAGCCTGAAGTGCAAAGATCAAATAAACACTTTCACAAAAGGTTCAAGAATACTGCAACAGCTTCTGTGGCACAGTGGCAAGAATTGCTGACTTGTAATCAAGAGTCCCCCGGCTCGATCCTGACTGCCTTGTATATTTACCGTTTTAAGTAGTGAGCTGCTCTTATTGTTAATATTATACAATAAACACATACATTTGATTTGTGTCTGTAACACCCACTGTAAATGTATAGTACTTGTAAAAGTTACCATTTTTTTTTTCACTTTTATTCTCTCAGTCATGATCATGCTACATACTACTCCCCCCCCCCCCCCGAACCCTTCCCCCAGGGATTTGACGCTGTTACTTTTTATCTGAAACTGGGAATAACTGTAGATGTGAGTGGTGTTTTGAGACAATAGAACTGGAAATTCTCTGATATGGATGGATAAAAGCTGACACACAAACGCTGGAGAATCTGCCTTCTTCCTATTTCATTGCCACTTGAATTTTTTTATTCAATTTTATTAAGTGTTCCTGCTTACGCTGAATTAGTATGTGCCTTTTTGTCCATGATGTCAAAGCCGCACTGACAAAAAACAGAGACATAGGTATATATGATATTTGGAATTATTCATTTTATGGCCTGTATAGTACATTTCGGAAAACACTGTGGCACGGATGCAACATTAGTCATATTATTCATATTCATTCACGTACCTTCTTACGCTTATAATCAGTGACCGCGTTTTTTTTCCCGATCTTGCCCAGTCTGCATAGGACTCCAAGACATACAGAAGAAAGAATATTCCTCTGCAAGGTGAGCCATGAACACTCTTCTTTTCTCAGTGGACCCCGTACATGCCTTGCACAGTACATGGGCGTTGATCACTGCCAGGCCAGGCTTGTTATAGCACAAGCAACCAGCCACCTGCGTGCTCCTGCATGCACTGAATAAGCTCACGCCTTCTGGTGCATGCTGTCAGCGCAGCACCGGGGAAAAAAAAGAAAGATAAATATATGTGACATTTTGAAGAAATCATAGTATGACCTGAATAGTACCAATCAGAAAACATCATCACACTAATGCAATATTATTTGAAAATGAATAGATTAGGTATAAATTTATGTTACTTATAAAAGTTAGCTTTTTTCACTTTTATTCTCTCAGTCACATTCACGCTCTCCCTCCCCTCCTGATCTGACCCTTACTAACAGCACCAACATAAACTTACACCCGCTTGATCTTTGCACTTCAAGCTTTACACATTATATAGTTTATGTCTACATTTTGTCATTTATTACTAAAATATGAAAAACGTTTCTGTTTTAACGATGTGTTTACACAGATTATTGTAGAAACGGAACACACATGAAATGCATGTGTTCAAAATAACAATCAATTATTTCCATTCTAAAATTCCAGCACTTCACTCCCAGATAATGAAGGCTGGAACAGGGAGAGCTTTGTGGCCATTTTGCGGCGGTGGGGGGATGGAATAGTAGGCTGCTTGCTGCTTTTCTTGGTATCCGTCAATAAGGGCGCGCACAAAAAGGCGACCTTCAAAAGGGCGACCTCAATTGGGCGCGGTGAATAAAAGTGCACATAAATAAAAGCGATCTTCAAAAGGGCGACCTCAATTGAGCGCCGAATAAAGGCGCGCGTAACTAAAGGCGAGCTTCAAAAGGGCGACCTCAATTGAGCGCCGAATAACTGCGCGCATAAATAAAGGAGTGCTTCAAAAGGGTGACGTCAATTGGGCGCAGCGAATAAAGGCAAACGCAACAAAATTATTACAGAAAATGTATTAGATAAAGGCAATGACTGAACGTATAAAAAGGTGAAAGCAAGAATATTAAAACATCCAATTAATTAATGCATGAACTTCTAACGAACTACTTCTAATGAACTATTTCTAAAGCTCTCTATATTTCGTTGTTTTCAAAATTACAGAAAATTAGATTAAGGCAATGACTGAATGTATAAAAAGGTGAAAGCAAGTTACACTTGAAGCTGTAGATTATGTGCAATGCCACGTAGATATTCGAGATGCGGTCTATTAGCAAAATTTTTTTTGAAGCGCTCCTTTATTTGCACGCGCATTTATTCGGCACTCAATTGAGGTCGCCCTTTTGAAGCTCGCCTATATTTACGGGCACCTTTATTCGGCACTCAATTGAGGTCGCCCTTTTGAAGGTCGCCTTTATTTACGTGCGCCTTTATTTGCCGCGCCCAATTGAGGTCACCCTTTTGAAGGTCGCCTTTTTGTGCGCGCCCTTATTGAATAGAACCGCTTTTCTTGATCGGCACATTTACAAGACAAAAGACGCTGACTGAGAAGTGCGAAGGGATTTAAGGTGGGCCGGATTTACGAGTTTTTTCGTAGGCTTTGGTAATTCTAGTGTTAAAGTACTCAGTGTTACTATATCAGAGAGAGGATGTACAGTACTTTTCATAATGGCACTTGGTTTTCTTTTAATTCTGTCTTTCATTATTACTTCTAGGTGGTTCAGAGTACGTCCTATAACTGTGGTTTCCCTTTTAATTAGCTTGTTAATTAGGTAGGCCTCTTTTAAACTGATGTTACTAACCTAGCACATCACAGCGTAGAAAATTACACTGGTCATCACAGAGCTGTAGAAGATGTGAAGGGTGTCATTTCCTACATTAAAAGAAAGCAGTCTACTAAGGAAGAAGAGCCTGCCCTGCCCTTTCTTATATGGTTTGTCTGTGTTACAAGACCAGTCCAACCTGTCATTGATGTGGACCCCCAAGTACTTGTAGGAGTGCACCACCCCCACATCCACTCCTTAAATAGTGACTGGATATAAAGGCTATTTGCTGTGGTGGAGGTCAATAACCAGTTCCTTAGTTTTGCTGATGCTAAGTTGGAGACAATCTTTTCTGCACCACCCGACTCCTATACTTTGTCTCCTCCCCTTATAAATACACCCCATAAATGCAGAATCAACTGGCAATTTCTGCAAGTGACATGATTAGCTGTAAACCACCTAATGTCACTGAGATTGTACAGTTGGTGAACCAGCTGAGGGTAGGGAAGGCTTCCGGGATCTGTTGTATCCAGGGTGAATGTCTCCAGGCTGGTGGTAAGGCTGTCCTTTTTGCATTGCAAGAAATCTTTGCTTCAATTTGGTAGACAAGTATTATCCCAACTGACTGGAAAACAGGATTTGCTGTCCCTATTTGGAAAGGGAAGGGTGAGATCCTGGATTACAGCAACTACAGGGGGCTAACACTGCTCTCTTTGCCAGGTAAAGTTCTTGCTAGGGTTATCCTCAATAGGATCCATGATCACTTGCTCACCTATCACTGACTGGAGCAGTCTGGTTTTACACCAGGATGTCTACCATCAACCGCATCCTGGCACTGAGGGTTCTCATGGAGAGCAAACATGAGTATTGACAGAGTTTCTTTGCAGCCTGGGTCGATTTTCAGAAAGCGTTCGACTCAGTTGATTGAGCTGCCCTGTGGGACATCCCGAGACTTTGCTGGATCCCCTCAAAAATGCTGGATATCATGGTTGGCCTGTACACTGCTACTGTGAATGCTAGGCAGAGTGGGAGTAGAACCTCTGCATGCTCCTACTCTGTTCAATGCTTGTATGGATTGTATGTTGGGCAAGGTCGTGGGGTTCAGTAGCTGTGGGACATCTGTTAGTGAAGAAAGATTCACTGATCTTGACTTTGCTGACGACGCTATGATCTTTGTGGAGTCAATGGACACTCTGATCGGGACTCTCTGTGAGTGTCCTTGATAAAAAACAAGATCCAGGCCTTTAACGACTTCTTGGGCACAGCCATCAGCAGTGTGTCTGTCTGCAGAGAGAGTGTCGAACTTGTCAAGAAGTTTACTTACCTCAGCTATGAAGTCAGTGTGACGATTCGTTGCATGCTCCCATCGTCTCCTCTACTGGTCACTCCAGCTCCTAAATCACTCAGCTGGAGCGACCGCTTCCTTCAGCCCCACTGAGTGTCGACCAAACACTCCCCTCGTGTGCTCACCTCCTAGCTGCCTGCTTTCTCTCATTCGAGCCTGCTCTTGCTCGCTCACTCGCTCTTCTTCTCCCTCACACCGGCTTTCTCTACCTGCTTCCTGCCTTCTCTTGCTACCTCCCATTCTCTTCTTTCTTTCCTTTTCTTTTTTCTCTGCCCCAACCGACTCGTGCTTCTATTTTATCAAGAGGGCATGGCAGCTGTAGCAAATTAGCAGCCCCGGGAACAATCACGGATGCAGACGATTTCTCACCTGTGCACTTAGGTGAGAAAAGCCCACACCACAAATCGCCCTGAAAACCGCTTCAGCCACACAACCACCAAGCCCCCTCGCTAAGCTGCAAGCGCTGTGATTATTTATTTTAAAAACTGGCCTTAGAACAGGAGCTGGGGACCCGCTATGCCACAGTCAGTCGATGGATTGGGAGAGCATGAGGGGTCATGAGGTCGCTATCCAGTGACCTGAGAAGAAGACTGGACTCCTTCAGTACTGTGTCTCTTCAGAGAATCCCTGGGTACTGCTGGTTTAACTTTGTGTCAAATGAGCGGTTGCTCACAGAGTCCCGAATGATGTACATTACTGGCATTGTGAAGGATCATCAGTTACGGCACTATGGCCATGTGGCGTGATTCCCCAAGGGTGATCTGGCTTGCAGGATACTCCTTGTTGAGGGCCCGAGCTTCTGGACCAGGCCAAGGGGTCGCCCATGTAACACATGGATGCGGCAGATAGATCGTCACTTCTGAAAGATGGGACTGGACCGCGTGTCTGCCTGGGTGGTTGCCAACCAGGATCCTGAGCTGTTTCGTCATGTGGTAGGTGCAGCAATGCACCATACCAATGCATGCTCCCTGACCTGACCTGATATGACCTAGTGTTACATTTATAGTCAGAGGTATACAGAGTGAAAATAAAAGGAGACAGAACTGTTCTTTGTGGTGCTCATTGCTCAAATTTGTATCAGTAACCAAGTATTTGAGTCTCACAAACTGTGGTCTTCCCAAGAGATAGTCCATTATCCAGGACACCATAGGTCACCCACCTGCATATTTCTGTGTACTGTAGGCAAACTGCAGTGAGTCCATGTGGACTACCTCAGGAAGCCCCATATAGTCCAGAACCAGTTTCTCAAAGGTCTTCATGCTGTAAGATATAAGTGCCACTGGTATATAGTATTTATCTAAAGAGTTGCGTGCCTTCTTTGGAACAGGAACAAATGTAGAATATTATCCACAGCAGCAGCACTTTCTGGGGCCTTAGAAACAGACTCAACGGGTGACAGAGGACACCACAAAGTTGGTCAGCACAGGACTTAAGGTTTTGAGGATTGACTCCATCTGGTCCCGCAGCTTTTCTTGTGTGTAGCTTCTTCAATTTTCTCATTACACCTTGTGTTTAGTTTTGGAGAGCCCATATTGATGGCCAGTGGTGGTTTCATCACTGGCTGTTCCATTAAAGTGGTAGGAGTTGTTGATGTAGTACAGATTTGTACACAAAGACTGGTCATTGGAAGAAGGTGGCAGTAATTATGCCCATTCCATTCAGTTAGTTTTTTTTTTTATTTCAGCTTTTTAAGCGTCTTTTCCTTCTCCTTTACTCAGTTGTTTTTCTAGCTCTTACTGTGCATCCTTCAGACCATCTATGTAGCTAGATTTTTTATTTTCAGGATATCTTTTACAGTGGTGTGAAAAACTATTTGCCCCCTTCCTGATTTCTTATTCTTTTGCATGTTTGTCACACAAAATGTTTCTGATCATCAAACACATTTAACCATTAGTCAAATATAACACAAGTAAACACAAAATGCAGTTTTTAAATGATGGTTTTTATTATTTAGGGAGAAAAAAAATCCAAACCTACATGGCCCTGTGTGAAAAAGTAATTGCCCCCTTGTTAAAAAATAACCTAACTGTGGTGTATCACACCTGAGTTCAATTTCCGTAGCCACCCCCAGGCCTGATTACTGCCACACCTGTTTCAATCAAGAAATCACTTAAACAGGAGCTGCCTGACACAGAGAAGTAGACCAAAAGCACCTCAAAAGCTAGACATCATGCCAAGATCCAAAGAAATTCAGGAACAAATGAGAACAGAAGTAATTGAGATCTATCAGTCTGGTAAAGGTTATAAAGCCATTTCTAAAGCTTTGGGACTCCAGCGAACCACAGTGAGAGCCATTATCCACAAATGGCAAAAACATGGAACAGTGGTGAACCTTCCCAGGAGTGGCCGGCCGACCAAAATTACCCCAAGAGCGCAGAGACGACTCATCCGAGAGGTCACAAAAGACCCCAGGACAACGTCTAAAGAACTGCAGGCCTCACTTGCCTCAATTAAGGTCAGTGTTCACGACTCCACCATAAGAAAGAGACTGGGCAAAAATGGCCTGCATGGCAGATTTCCAAGACGCAAACCACTGTTAAGCAAAAAGAACATTAGGGCTCGTCTCAATTTTGCTAAGAAACATCTCAATGATTGCCAAGACTTTTGGGAAAATACCTTGTGGACTGATGAGTCAAAAGTTGAACTTTTTGGAAGGCAAATGTCCCGTTACATCTGGCGTAAAAGGAACACAGCATTTCAGAAAAAGAACATCATACCAACAGTAAAATATGGTGGTGGTAGTGTGATGGTCTGGGGTTGTTTTGCTGCTTCAGGACCTGGAAGGCTTGCTGTGATAGATGGAACCATGAATTCTACTGTCTACCAAAAAATCCTGAAGGAGAATGTCCGGCCATCTGTTCGTCAACTAAAGCTGAAGCGATCTTGGGTGCTGCAACAGGACAATGACCCAAAACACACCAGCAAATCCACCTCTGAATGGCTGAAGAAAAACAAAATGAAGACTTTGGAGTGGCCTAGTCAAAGTCCTGACCTGAATCCAATTGAGATGCTATGGCATGACCTTAAAAAGGCGGTTCATGCTAGAAAACCCTCAAATAAAGCTGAATTACAACAATTTTGCAAAGATGAGTGGGCCAAAATTCCTCCAGAGCACTGTAAAAGACTCATTGCAAGTTATCGCAAACGCTTGATTGCAGTTATTGCTGCTAAGGGTGGCCCAACCAGTTATTAGGTTCAGGGGGCAATTACTTTTTCACACAGGGCCATGTAGGTTTGGATTTTTTTTTCTCCCTAAATAATAAAAACCACCATTTACAAACTGCATTTTGTGTTTACTTGTGTTATATTTGACTAATGGTTAAATGTGTTTGATGATCAGAAACATTTTGTGTGACAAACATGCAAAAGAATAAGAAATCAGGAAGGGGGCAAATAGTTTTTCACACCACTGTAGTTTCTTAGTAATTCAAGGTTTGCTGTTTGGATAGCAACATACTGTCTTTGAGGGTACTACAGTGTCAACAAAAGTTAATATAGTCTGTGATGTAGTGATTAAGTCCCTCAATATCATCCACATGTGACTTGCATATCATTTCACAGTCTGTCATTTGAAAGCAGTCATTCAGAGCCATTTCAGACCCCACTTCCTCACTACAATGGTGGTAATAGATTGCCATTTAATAACAGGCTTGTAGCTAGGAAAAAGATGAATCAGGTTGTGGTCAGATCTGCCTAAAGTTGCCAATAGCTTTCACTTAAAGGCATCTTTAATATTTGAATAGATGCACATTAAATTGTGTTTAGGTTCCCACCCCAATGCTCTGTAGCCTCTGCAGGATAAAGAGCCTTTGCTGAGCTATCTTGAGAATATAGATTGTATTGATAGGCTACAAAAGGCAGTCAGTGATCTGGACATCCAGCAATCTGCTAACTGCCTGAATGGGGAAGTCACTGATATAGAGTGGGTGTGGCTGCCTTTGTTCTTCCCAAAGTCAACAATGACCTTCTTTGTTATTGCCAAGGCATCATTCAGTCAGGTCTTTTACCACTGCCTTATAGGCAGCCTTGTTACTGTTGCTGGTTCAGTGATGGGGCCAATTACTGTGGTGTCTGTGTCATTTAAATAAAAAGAGGCAGTTTACTTCCTCAAACACAGGCAAACAGTGCTGTTCACCCACGGCTTCAGCTAGGCACTCAAAAGTCCATTGTCACATATGTACGCATGGGAGGCAGCTAAAGGGTCTAAATGAGAGTAACCACACCAGACCGGGGGGGGGGGGGGGGAGTGCACTGACCTTTTTTCTTGCTTTCCTGCATGACCATTCATGGGAAATTCCGCCTTGCCTTGATGATGTCACTGTTCTGGGTGTCAGTCAAATCCAGTCCTGCATTTTGGATTTGTGTTCCAGAGTCCAGCACTGTACTACCTTCACTGTCAGCTTAGCGCACATTACTATGTTTGTAAGCAGGCACTAGAAACATCAATGCATGGTCAGACTTGCCAAAGTGTAGAATTGTAGGTATCTTTAACTGTGATGTAGCAGTGATCAAGTTTCTGATTTTCCCTGATGGGTCAAGTGACATGCTAGTAGAACTTGAAGGAGACTTTTTTGAAGTTGCAATGGTTAAAGACTCCTTCATCGCTTCTGGGTGCTGTATCTTTTGTTTTGAATTGGTGGGGTGCAGCTTGTCTAGCTCAGCCACAGATGGAGTTTCCAGTGGAATGTAACAAGCCCGGAGTAGCACTGAGGAAAACTCTCTTGGCAGGTAAAAAGGCCAGCACTTGATCATCATACTGTATATTCTAAGACAGGCAATGGATGATTGTATCCACATTAGTGCACAAAGAGCTACTAATAAAAAAGCACACACCACCTCCCTTTGTCTTCCCTGCTCTTGTCAAAGTTTCTGTATTGCTCTAATTATAGAAAATTGAGCTTTCAAAAAGACAGTTTTGAGAGGGGTCGGCAAAGTCTTAAAATTAAAAGGCCCAGCACTATAATAAATGTTGTCAAATACTTTACTACTCAGATGGAGACTCTCCAAAGCATCATTCTAACTTACAGACAAGCTAGCTCCAAAATGGTTTCCTCCAGCTGCAATAATTTAAAAAATCAGAAACTGTCAATCACCAAGTTCAAATGTGAGCTTCAACTTTAAGGAAATAGCTGATCAGAAGGGTTAACCAAAGCTCTAGCAACCCACAAGTACATTTATAACCAGTGTAACAGGTAAAGGTGTGCATGGAGGTAAAAGGCAGCAAGAAGGCAACAGTTACTGTAGTTTAAAAAGAAGAGCTGTTTACCATAGGCTTTTAACAAACCTCACAGTCCCTTAGGAAAACTAAAGCATATTAAGCAGGGCTAACAAATGCAAATGCTAAAATTTGTACACATATGGCATTTTCTGCAGTGGAATGTTGGAACCAGAGAACCCAGCAGAAATCTACCCAGGCAGTGACTGAACTTGGATTTAAATTAAGCCTCCTGGATCAGCACTAACCTCCCACCCTACATATCAACTGAGAGGAAGATTGCTTTCATTACAGAGAACACATCAGATACCCTTTACCATTCTTTTGATTTACCATTTATTTTATTTACTATAATTACTATAAACAAAATAATGTACAGAGAGCAAGCAAAGAGTATACAATATAAAAAGTTAGTTTGTCTTTGTTGTCAGTTACATGAAACTTTACTTTGTGTTATTATACTTTATTACGTTGATTTATAAAATTATCAGTCTACCACAAAAAGGAATATTTTCTTTCATATTCAAAGAAGATTCTTAATTAGAGTTGATTTATTTGTGGGGTAGAAAATGAAACAGTTCAAAGCAGTTCTTATACCTGTAATATGTTAAATTAAACTCAACTAATTACTATGAGTTAAACAATATTAAATGTAAACTTTAGAGAGAAATTAAATAATTACATTGTATCAACATAAATTTTTCCAGGCAGCATTTTCCATTAATTGTATCAGGGTAAGGAGAGTTGTTAGCATATTTTATGTTATATGTTATGTAAGCATATTTTATGCATTAGTAGTATAATAATATCCATACATCTATTCATTTTGTGAGCCTTAGTCCAATTTGAGGTTTTGAGAAGGCACAGACTTTTCCAAGTGGATTTGGACAAACACAGTGCATAATAGTACATACTAAAGTTTTTTTTTTAGTTTTCAACCTATGTTATTATTCTGCTTTAACTAACATTTCTCCTTATTGCTCAGGATTAGCCATATACAGCCAAAATTTTAGTTCTGATGCCACCAGTATGTCACAGGAACAAGAACTGACTGCTGTCTTCCTAATATGGAAAGCAAAGAAACTCTTCATCTGCCAGTGTAAGTTCTGTCCTTCTTTTGGTATTTCCTCACAGCAACTGTCTTTTGTATCTTCTGTGTGTTGTCCTGTTGGCACCTTTTCCACTGTAAACATCTTACCAGTATTGTAACCCCTTACATTAATATAAGAGCCTGTCTATTACTTTTAACCCAGATTATATGAGACAATCTCTGCTGGACAAATCAGATCTGAGCCATTGCTAATTGCTGGAAATATCAGCATGCCTGCCTTCTTGCCATCTTCAAATGTGTAGCCATCAGCTTGACTCTCCCACTGAGGCACAAGAGATGGGTCATGAAGAAACATTAAACTGCCAACTTTGAAGCACTCAGCTGCAAAGTCTTCCCATTCCATCTCCGGGAGTTGACCATCTTTATACAATCTCTATGAAAGACAATGGCCAGAATTAATAAAGCCCTACTAGCATAATCTTATGGGTTAGCAAATGTTTTATGCAGCAGGTTATTACTGGATCAAGACTGATGAGTGCTTCCAGGAGAGCAGTTTGCAAGATAAAACAGAGGCTGCCTATTAACCTATTCATTTGATTAGATAGATATACTTTATTAATCCCCAGGAGAAATTCAAATGCATACTGCAACAAAACAACAATAAAAAAAACATAAAAACATACAATACACAGGTGTTGACTCAAAGTACAATAAAAGACAACAGAGAAAACACATTTAATACAATAAAGAATTTGCTAAAAAATAGCTATAGCTATAGCATTTGGTTGGAATGAAGGAATGGATGTTGGGAGGAAGCACCGACTGCCTAATGGCCACAAGCAGGAAAGTTCTTCAAGCAGGTGCTCCATTTTCTCAGTCTCAGATTCTTAGAGACCCAAAGTGTATTCTTCCATCACAAGATGCAAAGGAGGAAAAAACTTTAAAGTCAAAGTCTGTGATGTTACTGTATTCTGACAAGCCAAGTGCACAATGAAAGCAATTATGGCAATAACCTATCTTCTTCACAATTATAACAAGCAAGCTGGGAATTAAACTGGGATCTAAGATCTGTATAATAGCAATGCTACGAGTTGTGCTACTCAGTACTTCCTTGAATTTTACAAAAATATAGCCATATTTTAACTAGATTAATTGAAAATCGGATTTATTACAAAATTATAAGGGGAGTGTTCACCTTAACTTCTTCCTTGTGGAAACTCAGGTCACAGCTGTGCAGTCTCCTTTGAAGAATTTTTTTGTTTTCTTTAAACTACATTAGGAAAAATAATGCAGTTGATTGAAATATTATATCAATACAGTTTAGAAAATATTTAAATATAGCTGAAGTTTTAAAGAATAAAGCAGTTTGGACTTTAGCCCTTAAAAGTTCTAGGACCTCCGATCCACAGTGCTCCAATCCAATACACTTGCAGGACCTGAAACCTGACCTGACCCTAACCCTAATTGTGACTCTCGATCCAGGCATTCCCTTAAAGAGCTATGTACCCAGCTTACCTTTTAGATTTTATAATCTCCTTCAATATAAGTAGGGCACTTCCTTTGCCCTCTGAGGCTTACCTGCTGCCTCCTGCTGTCTGGGAAGAAGACTGCAGGCTTCTTCCTAGTCCACCTGGACATTTCTCTAACTGTTCACCGGGAGAATTTACTACCAAGGAGCATCCGACAATTAGAAGGGTAAATGTTCACTAGCTGCAAATCTCTCAGCCCAATTACTCCAGATCTGCTTTACTTTGTCGGATAACTTTTTCTCTCACTCGTATTCTCTAGAAGGTTTTTTCCATTGCTGTTTCAGAAACCCATAGCAGTCCACCCTCACAACAATTAAATTGTATTTATATGTACAGTTTGTTATTAATAAAAATAAAATTTTCTTAGAGAATTGAATACCAGTTGTTGATTTTGATCATCTTTTAAATCATCTTGGTTGAGTAGTAGATGAGTTGCAATGTCCCTCATTCTTTCTTCAATAACTTTTGGAGAAAGCTGAAAGGACATCTAACATAAAAGAAAAACCATGAAACATGCTGTAATTTTTTAAGTCTGACATACACATTGTTACATTTTCACATCAAATGTAAAAATTAAGATGAATAATAAACAAGTTCAAGACATTGTCTTATTACTCAATTACATTCATTTCAGAAACATAAACTACAAGACCAGATGTATTAGCAAAAGTTTTAAAGATCAGAGCAGATATATGGTTTATGAAGATTATTGTAAATAAATGAAAGTTTAACACATAAGCAGAAAAAAAATCAATGTAAATTCAAACACACAACTACCTAAACACGCGTTACCTAAAGCATAAAATTACAGACCCATCACCCATACCATTTACCAAAGAAATTTTAAAGATTAACAGGTTAATGGATTCGGTAAAAGTGTGGAGTACAACTTAAGACAGAATATTCTTAAAATGTTTAATGCGCTAACAGTGACATATGTGGCCTACTGTGAGCTATTTTTGCTCTGTAATAAAAGAAAGTCATAATAGTGCCAGGATTACACTTAGGCTGTGATGCTAGGTTTTGCTCTGTGTATTTTTATCAATAATTTTCTTTTTCTGTTTATTAAATTGTATTTTGTCTGTTTGTATTTTGTTTTAACATTAACCTTTTTTAAAATTATTTAATTATTTTTCATTAGTATGTTAGGGGGAGATAGCTCACAGCTGGAATACGTTGTGTCTGCAGCCCAAGAAAGACCACTTATGAGCTAATCTGGTGGCACAACAATTTAAGGATGCCCCACATTTTGGAGAGACCACTAGAGTGTGTTTTAACTTAGTGGATTCAAATTGTTACTTTAAATTAAGTTCTTCAAAAAATACATGGGAACATGGATAGAAACTTGTAGAAGACTTTCAGAACTCAACTTGATATTTATTTCAGAAAAATAAGGCGGATTGGACTGGCAAGTTTTCTAGGTTTGAATGGCTTGTTCTCGTTTCACATATTCTAATGTGAAAATCACACATATATATATATATATATATATATATATATATATATATATATATATATATATATATATATATATATATATATATATATATATATATATATATATATATATATATATATATATATATAGTGTGTGTGCATTTGGGATTATGTAGATCCTGAAAATATATAGGTGGGTGGAGGAATATGTTTATGATGCTAAAATAGCACAAACATGTTAGCAGTTATTTTACTTTTTATACTCTCTGTTAAATTAAGCACAAAAACAGTTTCTTCTTTGATTTTAGCACATTGCATCCTAAGTATAGTGCCTGGTTCCTATTATTCAATGGCTTACATTCATTATTACCGAACGACACTGTTGTAGCAGCCCTGTAGAAAACACTGATATGAGTTAGTCTAACCTGCAAGACCAAAGCTCCGAGCTTATTGATTTCCACTGATTTTCTTTTCTTCAAGTATCTTTCTTTTTCTCTTGGCCAGATCTGTTTCTTCAGGTGATTGTACATTTTCACAAGCTCAGATTCTCTGCATGGATCATTGATGTTTTCAGACAATTGTCCACTGAACTGCATTTGCTTAGAAATGTTGATTTTCATCCTATAAAAATTAAATGGATTATATGAAAGTTGAAGAGACAAATAGAATGAACACTGAATTGGGAGGCTACACTGATAGATAGATAGATAGATAGATAGATAGATAGATAGATAGATAGATAGATAGATAGATAGATAGATAGATAGATAGATAGATAGATAGATAGATAGATAGATAGATAGATAGATAGATAGATAGATACTTTATTAATCCCCAAGGGGAAATTCGCATACTCCAGCAGCAGCATACTGATAAAAAAACAATATTAAAATAAAGAGTGATAAAAATGCAGGTATAACAGACAGTAAGTTTGTATAATGTAAATGTTTTCTCCCCCGGGTGGAATTGAAGAGTCGCATAATGTGGGGGAGGAACGATCTCCTCAGTCTGTCAGTGGAGCAGGACAGTGACAGCAGTCTGTCACTGAAGCTGCTCCTCTGTCTGGAAATGATAATGTTCAGTGGATGCAGTGGATTTTCCATGATTAACAGGAGCCTGCTCAGCGTCCGTCGCTCTGCCACAGATGTCAAACTGTCCAGCTCCGTGCCTACAATGGAGCCTGCCTTCCTCACCAGTTTGTCCAGGCATGAGGCGTTCCTCTTCTTTATGCTGCCTCCCCAGCACACCACTGCGTAGGAGAGGGCGCTCGCCACAACCATCTGATAGAACATCTGCAGCATCTTATCTCATTAATATTTCAAACACAAAAAGGTACAGTCTGTTAGAATTAATCACGTTGTCTGAGGAATTTGCCAGCTAGCAAATGATGGCTCACTTTAGTTTGACATAAGACCAAAAAAGACAAAAGGTGCACACTGGTAAAAAGGAAGAGATCTTGCATATTGACAGCAGTGCAGGAAGACTGAGGGCAGGCTGCTAAGCAGGATCTAAGGATACTTAAGACAGTGGGTAAAGAAGACTGAGAAGAAATTGTGATAAAACTGGAAGTGACATAAGCGCTATGGAGTTGTGGTTGAAGTATAATGATCCTCAAGACTATTAGAAGACATATGCTTTCTGGTAGTGATATAAAATACCATGTTGTCCTTAAATATGCACATCCTTGGAATCCTTTTAAGTCAACTAAAGGCACAAAGGTCCACAAACACCAGGGAGAACTTGTGACATTTTTAACCTGGTGTTCAGACAGACAAGTAAAGCAAAACTTAACATTGTAGCACTTGACCTGAAGTAGCCAAGTTGAGTATGGAATCAGGAGAAGAGTTTTTTGTTTTAACAAAGAGTTTCTGGCAGAAGAAAGAGTCATGAGAGACAGAGACACAAAAGGTGAAAAGTGTAAGTGCTTTAGTGGTACAAGAGACATTGGCAAGTATAAAAAGTATACGTCTAAGTAGGTGTTGTGGATCTCGAGGGTTTATGACAATTTGAAAAAATGAAAGTGTAGTCTTGTTTGTCACTCAAATAGCTTGCTTAAATATATTTAACACAGATTTTAAGACAGTCAGTATATCATGTAGATGTTCTGCTCTGCTATTATCTCAACCTTTTTTTCTGATTTAAATTTTTCCTTTCAGTGCTTTGACCAGTTTTCCTTACACATGTTGTGTTATTCCACCTAGTAACACATTCTTTTTGATCTTTATTTTTTGATTGTTATATGTTGCTGTTTGCAATCATTGTTAGAGGTACTTCCTCTCCAAAGATTCTTCCCCGAATCATTTTTTAATCTGACCCACACCACTAGGCAAAGGCTGAAGGGTTTTGATATAAACCCAGCCATGTATGTTTAAAGGTAATTTAGTGTAGAGATCTTTACCCAAGACTAAGAACTACTTTTTATCAGTAATGAGCACAGTTTATTAGATGAACACAGTTTCATCCTAGTTTCCTTGCCTGTTATTCTGTCATTTACTGTGTTTCTAACATATTGTGTTTTAGGCCAGTGGATCTGAAATTCTGATTCAAAGATTTCTGTTACCCTTCTGCTTTTGCTTTCCTCATTTTATAGAGAGAACTTTATGCTTATAATAAAAACATCTTTGCCTATCTGAGGAGCCTATTCAGCAAGGCTTTGAAACAGTGGGATGAAAGTCAGTACCATAGCTTTCTGATGGGATACATATGTTCATTTGATGTATCTCATTTCATATTTTCAGTTGGTTAGGTTTGTAGTAATATCGGTCTGAAGCTTAAGCTCCTTCTGGGATATTCTAGTCCATGTGAGAGATATAAACTCCTCTGACATGTTAATTCTCAGTAGAAAATACTTGGTATACAGCAAGAGTCCAACATCCTCACCCTGACATTGAGACTGAAACATGCAAAATCAGGATAATGTGTAGAATGACTGGTTACCTTTTCTGTAAATCACCATGGGCTTTCTTTAGTTCTTGCATTTCTTGCTTGACTTTTTCAAGTTGCTCACTCTTTTGGTAACAATTTTGACAGCTTTGTTGATCACTTTAAAATTAAATGAAAGGTAAATAGGTAAAATCACAAACATGAAGAATAGCTGTAACATTTGGGAAAACTGCAATCATCATTAGAATGAGTGGGTCAAAATTGATGTGACATTTACTTTGTGTATTATTTAAAATAATTACTATAGAAAATGAATATTTTAGTTTACAATATATAATCAACCTTTTTAAGATTTTGTATTAGAAGATAGTGCAGATAGTGGATAAGGTGCAAGTTTAAAATCACAAAATCAGAGGTTCATTATGCTGTACTGAGTCTCAGAGCAGCTGTAAAATATTTTTGGAGAGCAATACAAAATAACTGTCACTTTAGAGACAACTATCAGGTTAATACAATTTAAGTGTAAATACAATATTGCATAGTGATGCTTTAATTACAAGGCCAGTAAAGCATCAGATTAAACACCAAAAAGTAAAGTAGTAACTTATATAATTTAGTGAAACAAAAAGAAAGACAACATTACATTATGGAAAAGGGGGATTCATTTTCAAATATTTTTCATACTGTATACTGTAGTTTGTAAACATACAATATTCAACTATGACATTTAATTTGCTTCTTTTTTGTTACTCTTTTCTATACAGTCTCTATCCATTTTGATATTGCTTCATACTTGCATTGATTTTACATTCCAAAGCTTTTTCAGACAATGAGACATTTTCAACTTTCATTAGCATAAGTGTGTTTTAAAATTAAACTTTGTGATCTTTATACTACAGTATATATGGATGCTGGCCCAACTTAGTAATTTGCAGTGTTTTTATAGGATTAGTAATGTTAACAGTCATGTCAGTTTCCCCAAGACAGTGAACCATACAGGATTGGGAACCTTCTCAGTCTGATCCTTGGTTTCATAGCCCTGGTCTAGGAGAAGGGCCAAGATGAGTGAGTTTCTAGATGTAGGAGGAAAAGAGTCCAAAACAATGTGGGATGTGGCCGGCCGTTCATCCTGGCCAATACCCCCAGGCTGCCAGATGGAGCACTCCCTGCAACATGGAGGTGCCCCGGATTCCAGCAGGGCCTCATGGACAGTGGAGTTTTAATGCACAGCTCTGCTGGATACCATGGGGACCGCCAGAAGTCGCTGCAGGGAGGCCCAGGGATTTATATTTTCCGTATAGCCCAGAAGTATTTCCAAGTCACGGGAACGGAAGAAATGATATAATTCCGGGCTGAAGAAAAAAGAGAAGTTTTTACCTGACCCGGAAGTGCTGGATAATCACATGGACTGAGGGCTCAGAAGCACTTCCGGGTCGAGGACTATAAAGGACTGTGGGAAATCCAAGACGGATGAGCTGAGTTGGGAGGCAGGGTGGCTAAGTGTCTGGGAGTGGAAGATTGTTTATTATTGTAATGATTATTGTTTATTGGAGTAGTGTGGAGTAGTGGTGCTTTGTGCACTTATTTATAATAATAAATATTATTATTTGTCTTTTATCTGGTGTCTGATGTCTGGTCTGAGGGTTCAAGGGATTGACAGTGCCTCTATTGTCACAACAACAATCTGTTTTGCCTATGTTATTGACCAGCTTTGTTTCTATGTGTTTTAAATTTAAGCTGTGTAGTGGCAATTCATGTTAAATATCTTATGAAATAATGAATCTATGTGAACTTTGTGTTAGCCAGCTAGAAAAATATAAGAAAACTAGGGGGCTTTGCCCCCATGCTTGCTTTGCTCACCAACCCCTGCGCTTGCTATGCGCTAGCCTCTTTGCGGTTCTGCCGCTCACGTAAGGGGATGCGGGTGTACAATTTACTAACTATTTTACATTACAGCAAGTAATTAACCATATTAGAAAATATTAAAATGTAGTAATTTGAATGTAAATTTGTTTCATGTTGCGTTAGAGATATTCATGGCGTAATACGATTTTGTTCTGTTTGGCTTTGAAATTAACACACAAAAACTTTTTAAACTTACACTTTTACTTAAGTAAAAACATTTTTTTAAGTAAATTTTCATTAATATTACATTGAATTGTGATTCTGTGTTTAGACTTTCATCGTGAAAACGCCACGTATAACAGCATGTGATTGAATTTCATTTCTCTCTGTTAAATAAAACGACTTTTTCGAGTGTTTGGCTCTGAGATTTGTAAATTGTCTATGCAAAAGCTATTCTTACAGGAAACTGTTAATGTTTCAATACGAATAGCATTTCAAGATCTCCTTTGCTGTCTAACGTTATCCCCTGAAGATCTACTACATTACCTTTCTTGGATACATCCTTCTTTCTACAGTAACTAGTGCAGAGGAAGGCCGGATGGTGTTAACAGTTGTAGATATTCTTCGGGATATTGTAAGTTGATGTTTTCATGTTCCACACGATCACCACCAACTGTTTCAGCATAGTCTATTAATATGCATTTAACCAATTTGCAGTGTAACCGATCATCATTTTTGGCGTTAATTTGTTTGACTTCATCATTTCTCAGTGCTAGGATTGCCCTTCTACTCATTTTTACTGTTGATAACCCTTCGTGATGAAATTCTTCAATAAGATTTGGACATAATACATCTTCTTTAATTGGGAACTTAAAGTGAGGAAAATATTAAAAGTTAAAATTTGTAATAGCTGAGAGAGCAAGAACTGGTTCTGTCAAAAACATTCACATGAATGAGAGGTGAGAGTACCGTGTGCGTGGTTTTCTATGGTTGAGAGGAGGGCATGACTTGAAAACATCTCATGGCCAAAGTCTTAACTAGCAGGACTTGAGAAAATCTTCCAAAAAGTCTTGTCTTCCAAAAAGCCTTGTCTCGTTGCAGGATTTTTATTTTATTATAATAAAGAGATGTATAAATTTAAAAAAATGAAAAAATATATTGGAGCCTAATAAGATAAGTGGGGAAATGAAAAAGGGCGGCATGGTGGCACAGTGGGTAGCGCTGCTGCCTCACAGTTGGGAGACCTGGGGACCTGGGTTCGCTTCCCGGGTCCTCCCTGTGTGGAATTTGCATGTTCTCCCCGTGTCTGCGTGGGTTTCCTCCGGGCGCTCCGGTTTCCTCCCACAGTCCAAAGACATGTAGGTTAGGTGGACTGGCGATTCTAAATTGGCCCTGGTGTGTGCTTGGTGTGTCAGTGTGTTTGTGTGTGTCCTGCGGTGGGTTGGCACCCTGCCCGGGATTGGTTCCTGCCTTGTGCCCTTTGTTGGCTGGGATTGGCTCCGGCAGACCCCCGTGACCCTGTGTTCGGATTCAGCGGGTTGGAAAATGGATGGATGGATGGATGGAAATGAAAAATGCATTATAAACAGGTAAAAAGGGAATTTAACAATATAAGGGACAATTGTAAGCAAACCTTAAATGGATAGGAAAGATTATGTAAACCAGTGAATGTGCTATCCACAATAAAACATAAAATCAAATATGAAAAACAGATTGAAATTAAAGTAAGTTCACGGAACAGTACTGATGTATGTAAAAAGAAAAGTGTAAAATTGAATTGATGAATTGATAGTTAGGAAAAAATTTCAGTTGTTCTCATTTCCACAATAACAGCAAAATGAAGAAAAAATATTGCTGGATGCCAACAAATTAACATGTTTAGTAGCATATGGATATAAAACAAGCAACATAATGAAAAGAAATGAGAGAATCCATGATGAGTCAAGTTGAGAAGAGACTCTATGGAGACTATCAATGAGGAGCACAGCCTTGCAGGCAATTGAAAGAGTTCTGAACTCATTTATTGCATCAGCAGGAGGCCACTGAAACAATAAGCCTAATGAAATGATTCCATTAATTACAACTTACAAATTATGAAGGTTGAATAGCAGTTACAGAGACCACTATTAGCAAAGGTTAATGTGATTCAGCCTGATGAAACTGGGAGGTTGAACATGAACAGAGTGACATAGCTGGTGAAGAAAGAACAAATCTTCATGATGTTATGAAGAAAGAATTAAAAGGCTGCAACAGGATGTGCATTACTGCATAGGAGGGATACTCACCCATCCAGTGTCATGAGGTGGTTTTTGATATCAGGTAAATTTATCTAAAGAAGTATCTACATAAAAGTATCAGAAATCAGATTTGGGTAGATTGAGTTTAAAATGATGGTCTGTTAGCCAAGAGGAAATGGCCGAGACAGAAGATCTACACTAAAACCTGGGGATTGAAAGCAAAAAATAAAACATTATCTGTGTAAGTGTGGTAAGTGAAGCTATGAGAGAGAATGATGTCCCTGTAAGACACCTTGAAAAATGAACACGAGTTATGCAATGAGACAAAAATGAATGAATGAATGAATGAATGAATGAGCAAAATATGTTCCTGCCACAATGGTGAATGGATTGCCAGCCTACTCTGTATGACGTATGATTAACACAGAATGCAGTAAAGATACACATTAAAAACTTTCAAATTAGACACACATTAAAGCTTTAAAAACTGAATCTTGTTGGTATCATTGTCAGACCAAAGAAAGCATTCATTTCATGGAACTACTATACCTTCTCTTCAAATTGTGATAGATTTTACTGATTTCTTCTTTTTCTTGTTTTACTGCTTTCAGCTCTTTGGCATAGGTGTCACACTTCTCACAGTTAAGATTTTGACTTTGAAGCAATGAATTTAACCTTGAGAAAAACAAGTTACAGTATTAAAATAGTTAATGTCAATCCACACCAGCCAGGCTTGCAATAGGAATTAAATTAGAACATTAGAACATTAGAACACTCTAGATGAGAACAGGCCATTCAGCCCAACAAAGCTCGCCAGTACTATCCACTTATTTCTTCCAAAAAAACATCAAGTCGAGTTTTGAAAGTCCCCAACGGCTTACTGTCCACAACACTACTTGGTAGCTTATTCCAAGTGCCTATTGTTCTTTGTGTAAAGAAAAACTTCCTAATGTTTGTGTGAAATTTACCCTTAACAAGTTTCCAACTGTGTCCCGTGCTCTTGATGAACTCATTTTAAAATAACAGTCTCGATCCACTGTACTAATTCCCTTCATAATTTTAAACACTTCAATCATGTCAGCTCTTAATCTTCTTTTGCTTAAACTGTAAAGGCTCAGCTCTTTTAATCTTTCCTCATAATTCAACCCCTGTAGCCCTGGAATCAGCCTAGTCGCTCTTCTCTGGACATTTTCTAGTGCTGCTATGTCCTTTTTGTAGCCTGGAGACCAAAACTGGTATTTGGATTATGAAACCCCTTCCTTTGAAAGAGATATTTCTGATCTCTTGGTTATTGAAATCTTGCTTAATTTTTCACCTAGCCCAGGGGTGGCGAACTCCAGGCCTGGAGTGCCGCAGTGGCTACAGGTTTTCATTCTCACCCTTTTCCTAATCAGTGACCTGTTTTCACTGCTAATTAACTTTTTCCCCATCACTTTAATAGCCCTGTTAGAAGAGTTCAGCCCTCTGAATTGATTCCTTTCTTCATTAAATGACAGCCAAGTAGGAATGAGATGTGAAATGAGCTAACAGATGACCAGTTAAACTGGGGCTTCAAATTCCAACCAATTTCACTCCAATCACTTTCTTAATGAGAAGCACATTCTTGCTGTTAATTAAACCCGTTATTTAATTCCATGGCTTGTTACTGCTCTCATTCTGCCACAGCACACATTTTGAAAACTTGTTTTTCCTTTCTTTCTAAGAGCACCGTCAAAATGTTTTGGTGACCTGAGAAATCAACTGTACCAAGACCATCACCTCTCTTGAATTTCAGATATTGTGTAATGGGCACAGGGGAGCTAGTCATGTGGTGGCTTGTTTTGCGTCTCATTATTGTTTGCCTGCCATCTAAAGAAAAAGAAATAACTATGGGGCCTAAGTCAAGTTAATTAAAAGAAGTAATCAGCAGCAAAAACTGGTCACTAATTAAGAAGATGGTAAGAATGAAAACCTGAAGCCACTGCGGCACTCGAGGCCTGGAGTTCGCCACCCCTGACCTAGCCTTTTGCTTAGCAATTTTATTTTGTTCTACTAGTTCTGACCTAAGCTTCTCATTTTGACCACTTCCATCTCCCCTGCTTTTACAGCCTGACATCCTGTCCTTTGTAAACAACAGAACACAAGGGCAATGCTATTTTGTGGTAATGTGAGTTGTTTTGTTTCAGGCAACACTCTTGTTTGCTACCACATGACAACCAGTAGTCACAACACATAACATCACCATTGGAATGGTATATTTTTCGGATTTTTAAACTTCTAGGTTATCCAAGATCAACGCTTTGAGTGCATATCTTTGACCGTCTTTAGAGTACTAGATATTCAAATTGTTTACTTTGAGTTTGCTTATCATTTTGGGTTTTGCTGCCCAGGTCTTTGATTTTCAGTTTTTTTTTTTTGTTTGTTTTTTTCTCTTACTCTGTAGCCTGCTGATTTCCCAATCAAATGCAAAAGACTTCAATGATCAAGGAAAATTTAAAATCAGCAATCAACCTAATATTCACATCTTTGATATGTGAAATTTACATTGAATATCAAAAAGCACAAAAAAGTAAAACCTGCCCTAAAAAAATCAACAACAGTATTTGGCATAATCAGTGAGGAGGAGAACACACAATCAGAGAAGATAATAAAATTTATAGTATGAATTAAATGATTTTCAGCAATTCATTTACTTGCTGAGGTTGTCTAATGAATATGTAATAATATACCCAACTAACTATAAGACAGGAATATAAAATTTTAAATAATTAATTTTAAAAAAAGTGACTTGCCATAGATATTTCTTTAGTAAAGGATCTGTCACTAAGAACTTAGACACACATTTCTTATAGATGATTCGGACAAGTTAGCCAACAAATTAGCTGTTGCAAGTAAATATGATTACCTTCCTTCCACTTCATCATACTGTTTCTGGATGTTCTCCTTTTCCTGCTGAACTTGTCTACACCTTTCCTCATTACCTGCATACCTAGGGATAATAAGAGACATTTCTAAAACACATTTTTCTGAAGAATCAGGTTTAAGAAGAAAATGTAGGGATTCCTTACACCCTTTATTTTCCCCTTGGCCTTAAGCTAAGTTAACTAAACAGAAAGACTGAAAGAATTAGGCAAATTCACTCCATTTAAACTTTCTTAATTTTCACTTTTCAAAAATGTGGAATTTATAGAATTTAAAACTTTTCATGATTTTCTTTGCTCTTTGGCCCTTACTCAGGAAAGACTAGAACGGACCACACGTTTATTCAGACTTTCTTAAACAAGACAAGGCCAAGGGCTGTTTCTCTATTATTGCATATCAGGGCTCTTTTGTCATGTTAAACTTTAACAACTTAACAGTTAAAGGAATACTACATCCAAAAATAATTTGTAATGTTACTTATCCTATATAGTTTGTAGTGAATGCTGAGAAACATTTTTAATCTCATGTTTTTCATGTATAACAGAAAGGAAAAAAGTTTATGATGTAATGCAACTCTATGGTGACCAATATTGTACAACTAGAAATTATTTGAAAACTTCCATATAAAAAAATAAATAAAAACTCACCTTACTCATGTCTAGTGATGAGTGAACACCACAGAGTTCACTTCACCATGCATTTGCCGAAATCATGGAAATGTTTGGGAAATTCACAGAATTCCGCTAAACACGTTGGAGTCAATGGGGCAGGAGGAACTGAACTTATGTTGAGTTGTTTATAACAATGTAATGGTCTTTTAACTGTTCCAGAGGGCTAGGGAAGCACGTGCCAATTGTGGTGGGCCGATTATTGTGGCCAAAAATGTGATCTGAGCTGTAGGACAACAGTGCTACCTGCTGCATCAGGGATTGCAAACTCCGGTCCTGGGTGACCACCGTGGCTGCAGGTTTTCATTCTAACCCTTTTCTTAATGAGTGATCTGTTTTTGATGATAATTAACTTCTTTTGAACTAATTTTAATTGACTTGTTCTTGAAGACTCAGACCCCTTAATTGTTTCTTTTTCCTTAATTAGCAGCCAAACAATACTGAGATACAAAATGAGCCAAAACAACTTGTGTCCAAAGTATAATATCTGAAAATAAAGAAAGATGAAGGTCTCAGGAATGTCGATCTGCTCAGGTCCCCAATACATTTTAACAGGGCTCTTAGAAAGAGAACATCAACAATTTTGGAAATGTCTGCTAATGCACCACAAGAGCAGCAACAAGCCACAAAATTAAAGAACGTGTTTAATTAAAGACAAGAATCGGCACCTGATTAAGTAGCTGGTTGGAGTGAAATTGGTTGGTGTTTGAGGCCCTCACTTAGTTTGTCTTCTGTTGGCTCACTCACATCACATTTCATTTCTGTTTGGGTGCCATTTAAGGAAAGAAATGAAACAATTCAGAGGAACGATGAAGAAATTCAGGGGAACAAATCTTAAAAAAGAAATTCAATTAAAATTAATTCACAAGAAGTTAATTAGCAGCACAAACAGGGCACTCATTAGAAAAAAAGGTTTAGAATGAAAACCTGCAGCCACGGTGGTCCTCCAGGACCGGACTTGGCACCCTCTGTGTTGCATTACCTGTGCCTCAGATAACAAAAGTACTTTTTTTGTTTTACTGAACTGCAGTGGTCAAACAAGGATTCCTAAGGGACTTCCAAATAGGGAAACTTACAATGTGATGCTGAACAAGATTACCTTTTCTCCAAACTTTGACATTTTTTCTGTATTTTCTCATTTTCTCGATGAACTTGGTTATAGGCTTTTTCAGAATTGAGAGACCTAAGGAAAATTATGCACAAGTAAAAAATAAGCTATTTGAAATGTTCTTTTGTTTGATTTAGTTCAATTAAGCCAGGCTGTAAAGAATACACATGGCATAGCTCTCATCAAAGATAACGATTAACCACCATTCTTCCCTAATGGAGCCTCAAGCTTGTCACTGTGGGTGTCAATATTAAATTTTGCATATAACATTATCTCTGATTATCAAAATTACCTGCATATAAAATAATAATAATATAAAATAATAAAAAAGGTAGAGTGGTGCCTCTGAGGCAAATATCTGCAGTCGTATCTGGAAGGTTGCTGGTTCAAATCCTGTTACTGCTAGAAGGGATCATTTTCAATTGGGCACTTGAGCAAGGCCCTTAACCTGAAAATTGCTCCAGGAGCACATGCAATGACTGACCCTGTGCTCTGACCCCCAAAGTTCATGTGAAAAGACGGTTTCCCCTCTGAGGTTAATACAGTGTACCATATATCAAAAAAAAAAACAAAACCTTTGGATCATTGACCAAAATATCCCATAGTAATCAGAGAGACATGTTAGTGCTCCTGTGCTGGCTGAACACTGATACCTTACTCAGGTACTGTTTGATATTCAATAAATTAATTAAATGCAGAAATGTTTTAACTTAGGTTATGCATATCTTAAGTAGATGAACTGCATCTTAAATGGATGCACAATCTGGAAAAAAATACTTCTGACAGAATCTTGCAACAGCAACATTTCATGATACATACACACTTAGACACTGTGTATGGTTATTTCATCAAAACAATTAAGGTGATTGTGTTCTATTAACCAATATGCCAGACAACCACTACACATCTAGATAGTTAAGAAATAGTTAAGAACATAGAAGACAGAAATGTCTTATTTTGAGGGTAAGGCAGTGTTCCCCTGGAACAAGAACACTGTTAGTATCATTGTATCAGCATTTAAATGTGCTTATTGACTTTATTTATTTGCTCTCAAGGACAAGATTTGGTTTTCAGGCACAATTTTCAGCAATAGTCGTCATTTTGTGCTCTCCACTGTCAAACTCTACAGCATCACTGAGAGAGGGGCATTTTTAAAATCCAAAAATCCACCTTGATCCTCTAGACATTGTTTATTGCTTTATATTTTTTTTTCAGTTTATGAGAATTTTAATATTGAAAATGGAATTTCTAAACACTAGTTACAGATAAGTTATCATTTTGTTTCTTAGTCTGAAAACATTATTAATATTTTCCTTTTAATTTTAAGGTACATCACACCACCATTTTAGAATTTCTTCACTGCTGTTGTGTCATCCTGTAGTATGATGAGTCTGGGGGAGTTTGTTGTGTTAATTTATTAGTTGTTTTAAATTGATTTTAGCACAACCCATTAGCAGTAGCTCACACTGGTGAAGGAGGCTCACGTGAGTGCCTATGCTAGTCAGCAAGTACCAGCTAGGAGTTGAGCAAGATAAAGGGGTGTGTTAGAGCAGAAAGGAAAGGAAGACAGAGTTTTTGAAACAAAAGGAGAGTGTGATTGCAGGTCAGACAGGTATCAGAGACAGAGAGAGAAATAGAAAAGGATGGGCAGCATTTTGACTATTAACAGAGAGTAGGACTGAGGGCTGTGTGGAGGTTCCTTGTTGTGGTAGAAATCAAGTCCACTGAGCTGTGAATTAGACCTGAAGTAGAGAGAGAACAGGAGCTTGTGGGTTGTGGGATGAGCAAGACATGGCAGCAATTTTAAAAAGGGCAATGTGTCCTGGGGAGCTGTTGAGGTGGGTTACTGATGGAGGTGTCAGTTTGGGGTTTGTGTGGCAGACCGGGTGCTGCATGCTTGTAAGATCCTGATGTAACATTCTGATCTACATAGTGAAAAAAGCGAAAAGATTACACATTTAAATGTGTTTATTGACTTTATTTATTTGCTCTCAAGGATAAGGTTTGATTTTAAGGCACAATTTTATACATTCATGTATTTATTGGATTATTTATTTACTGGCTGCTCTGTTTGCACTTTTTGAAAATGTAACTTCTCTTAATGTTGAAAAGAATAGCAGAATTTTATTTGTAAAACATTCACTTGTCTGCTTATTCTCCCTGACCCATCTCGGTCATGACTATCGATTTCCCTGAACAGATGATTATGTACAGTAAATGGCTGTGGGTTAGGGACATCCAGGAAGCTTGCCAGAAAGAGAACCCAACAGTGGAACATTGAGTTAGGACTGGAGTGTATTGCAAGTAATGAATTTTTATCTGGATTTTCCTGATTATTTAATTTACTTGCTTTTGTCTTTGGATTTTGCTCATTGAATTGTGTTTTTAGGCTGGTTAACCTGGATTGCTTTTTTATGCCTATCCTTTTTGATAAGAGCTTCATTTTGCTTTCATGCTCTTTGTTAATAAACTCTCTTATCCATATTACTAACCGAGAATGGTAAACCGGATGGCATGGACGCAGGTACACGGCGATGGGACCATGAGACATACTGCGCAGAAACATACAGCGCGCGTCTCATAAACCGCAAGTGAAGTCGTATCCACCGCGAACGAAGGAGTCACGGCCCAAAAACGAAAGAGCTTAACTGACGTGAATGAGAAATGAAGCAACAACGCGCCCATAGCTAACGACTAACGACACAGCCGCACAAAAAAGAGGATTCTGCGCTGCAGCCCAGATTCAAACGGAAGAGGCTACGGCGGCCCCACAGGTCCACAATGATAGTACGGAAGACGCAGGCATCACCGCCATATTGTGAGTGGCACTACTACGGAAGGCGCAGGCGTCACCGCCATATTGTGAGTGGCACTACTGCGGAGTGAAGTTAGGAATAATGTGCTGCTTGGGATTGTACAAACCGCTGAACGCTTTACACCGAATTCAAACACAATACAGCTCAACGATACAAACACTAGCCCACCTGGATAAGATCAATGAATGCAGGCGCCTACAACGCGCGTCTGAAACTGCGGAAGCAAAGCAGGCACGGGTTCAAAACGAACGAGCTCGACTGACGGATATACAAACACAAGCCCGTCCAAGATGAACGAGCTCGACTAATGTATTTCAGGATACCCAACGCCGGGGGTAGGCGAGCGAAGCGAGCAGGGGACAGAGCCCCCCTTGTTTTTATAATAATTCCACATTGCCTTTTTCTTATAAGCATGAGTTTTTACAGTTTCTCTCCCTTGTAATTCATTATTTGTGAATTCTGGGATTTGACTGCATTTTTAAACTTTTAAAAGAGACTCTCCAACAGTAAGCCTGTGTAGACTGAACTCTGTAGGTAGCAGTCTGGCCTGCTTTTGTGGCCTTTTTTGGAAGCTTCACATCCTTTTGATGTATTTGGAGGTCTTAATCATAAAATACACTCTTCCAGGGATGGAGACACCAAAAATATTACATGAAGGAAAAACAACTTCTGTCGACCAAGCTGGTAGCAACAACAACAACTGAAAACATAGCAAGCTACACTTCAAAGTGTGCTTCTATAGTTCAGCTGTGGCAGCTTTCTAGCTTTGAGTAAACTTCTATTAAATATTGTAATTTTACAGACAGATAAATTAAGAAGTAACAGTTCAGTGTTACCTTTCTTTAAGTTCATTGTACTCTTTCTGCAGTTCTTGTTTTTCTTTCTGAAGCTGCAATTTTTGCTTTTCACAGCTAAATAAAACAACACAGGAGAAATCTCATTTAAGAATTTGATTGTGTATAGAGTAAAGATGAACAAACTGAGAACACAATCTGCCTCAGGGTATGTAAAAGGTAAAACTTTAGTATTAGTAATTCTGTTCTTTTAAATGATAGAAAGTACAAACAGCATGGAGAAATTACTGTAGAATGATGAAGCGCAGTATGAGTGTATGTGATTGTGAGTCTGTACTGTAATAGCCTTCAACTCTCTATTACTCTCTAGGAAGAAGCTAGTTCAGTACTGCAATATTGAATGAATGTAAAGATTCAAAAGAAAAATAATGCTGATGAACATTGCAATCATTTACGTTCTCTAATTTGTGCATAAGCCCCATCGCCATCTGCACAGTAGTATGTCTGAGTTGGTGCGTTTTAGGGGTGATGTCCTTTAATTAAACAAGCCCTCCATCAGTCAAAAGGAAGTTTTGCCAAAGAAAAGAATTCAAGCACTAGCTATTAATATCACTGTTATCTGAAAACTGAATTTCTTAATTTACTAGAACATTCTTCTACAATAGGCCATTATTTTAAACCAAAAGATTAAATAAAAAAGAAACAAAACTGAAATCAAATTGAAAGTAAATTCATATTTACAAACTGTAAATTGAACAACAAATGTGCACTGTATTCATTTGTAAAGCCATAACCTGCTTTCTCCTATTATAAGCTCATTTTTTTTGCCTTGAAGTGGAAAACATTTCAGACTTTCAATTCAGCTACCAATATATTCAAAGAGAACTACACTGTAATAAAAAGTCTTGTTTTCATGACTATATAAGCCTACATTGAATTAAGCAAATGGACAAAAATGAAAAATAGTGAATGAAGCTAACACAATGAATAATGAAGTTAATAAAAGGAAAAAATATATAAAAAAGGTAACATTCAAGATATCAGCACCCATCATGTACAAAATAAAGAAAAAAGCTTTAACTTTAAGGAAATATGAGAAAGAAATGGTACATAAAGTTGAGGGGGATTCATTCTTTCCTACTATCGATTCATCCATTCATATATTAAGTCAATTTTCTAGGACTGCTTGATTCTTGCCGGGGTTACAGTAATTATGAGTTTATCCTAAAAGTTAGTGGTGCAAGGCAGAAATTGATTTTATAGGATAACCCAAATGATTACATAATACATGTATACTCAGATTTACCAAATTTAAAATTTCCAAGTGATATTACAGGATAGCTTCGGCATAAAACAAACTTAAGAGACTATGCAAACTTTATGCAGAGGCTCCCTAGCAATTTCCAAAATAATGCAGTATTATACTTACCTTTTTATAATGTCATCTTTTTCTTTAAGTTGCTCACTAACATCCTCTTTTCTGAGACGCTGTCTGAATGGGGGTAAAGAAATCTATTAATTTGATATACAGTACTGTATGTCTTATGGGTAAATACTGTGAAATGTATTTTATGACCAGTGCTGTTAGTGACTTATGGAAGAGGAAAAGAGGAAGGCCTAAGAGAAGGTTTATGGATGTGGTGAGAGAGGACATGCAGGTGATGAGTGTAACAGAACAAAATGCAGAAGACAGGACAATATGGAAAAAGATGATCCGCTGTGGCAACCACTAACAGGAGCAGCCGAAAGAAGAAGAAGCTGTTAGTAACTTATGGATCTTTACACTTATGCTGTTGATATTTGCTTTCTTAGTAAGTTTCCAGAGACAGAGATTCATGTTTTTTTAACATTAGACTCTTTCATAACAAAACAATATGCCATTTCACCTTATTTTAATGCCCTTTGACATTACATAGACAAAATGCAGTCTTTATAGCACCTGCAATATGCTGACTTTCAAATATTGATTAATAAACAGTCACTAATGAAGAAAGGGGTGTGTTTTATACTGACTGCTATGTTACCCTGAATGGCATTTCATGCTGATTGTAAAGGGAGTGTGATCTTTAAGCTGCTCTCTACTACAATGTTTTGTTTGTCAAGCCAAACTGAATATTTTATATACTCAATCTAATGGGAAGGCCATGGTATTGAAAATTGACTCTCATGATAGTTCACATTAAAACTAAGAAGCTTGCATTGGGATAATAGTATCCTTGAACCAAGTGCAGAGGTGGTACTACCAAGATCATGGTGGCTGGTGACTCTGAAAGTAGTAGTGAAAGGAATGGCCAGTCGATGCAGTAGAGCAGGCATGTCAAACACGTGGCCCCGGGCCGCATGCGGCCCGCAACAGAAATCTGTGTGGCCCGCATGACAGATCCTAGTTAGCACTGAACTTGTACAAAATTATTACTATCGTTTGAGATTGAATCATTCTGCATCTTCGGTGTTACTTATTGACTTTTCTTACTTCTGCCTTCTGACAAAAGCGCGATTTCCCATGGCATTACGGTACCGGAAACGTCATCTGCTAGTATAGCCACGAGCCTTGACCAAAGTTAATGAGCCGCAGTGTCACAACTGAAGTGCTAGGCTGCAGCAGGGGTGGCCTTAGGCATGTGCAAACTGTGCACCTGCACAGTGCCGCCAAATCCCAGGGGCCGCCACGCCAATATATATTGAATATAAAACAGAAAGAGAAAATAACGGCACAGCTGATGGCAATGTGGCCGAAAAACATTGTGTTTCTTGTTAATTAGTACGCTGTATTTACAAATGTCGCTAGAGTCGGAGCAGTAAGCTATATGTAGTATTATAACGTTCTGCCGTAATGAGAATATCATGGGCCGCCACTTGGTTTTCAAGTTACTGACACGCGTATATAGAAGCGTGTCATGAGCACGAGGCGGCTATGCAGTGGCCATCCACCGTGCATAAGATACCGTATTGACATTGCCAGGCGAAGGGGCCACCGATTCTTTCTCTGCCCAGGGCCGCCACGAGCCTAGAGCCGCCCCTGCTAAGGCTACACTACTGACTGGGCTGCTGAGACTGGCCACTGGGCAGAACTGACCATCACGAGTAGTAATAGCCCGCATATTTTCACGTTTTTTTTGCTCTAGTTTCATGTAAATTTGTGCTAGTATTGTAACGAACAGTTAGTGCAGACTACAGCTGAAGATCTGAAGTGGACGCGAGAAGTTGGTGAATTGTTTATTAACATATTTTTGTGATTTTGAGTTTGTAAAATTATTGTAGGTCAGGTGGCTTTTTGCATATCGGCTTATTTTTCAATATAAACTTTGAAGTAAACTTAGTAAAGTAAAATTTGATTTTTGGAGGATTTGTTTTCCAGCTTGAATTTCTGAGCAATGAATTCAGTGAGCGTTTTCGTGATGTCAGTTCACACAAACAGGGCATTCCGCTGCTCTGTTACAACGTTGAGAATGCGCCTGAGAATATCCAAATGGAATTGATTGAAGTGCAGTCAGATTCTATTCTGAAGGCAAAATACAACGAAGTTGGTGTGCCAGGCTTGTATGCTTACCTGCCACCCTCGTATGTGCAGATCTGTAAGTTGGCACCGAGAGTACTGTCAATGTTCGGATGTTTTCGTTAATGAAAGCTACCAAAACCCCACATCGCTCAAGACTTACCGTCGAGCACCTTTCATCCCTCATAAAAGTTGCAGCTGCACAAGATTTCAAGCCTGATATTGACGAGCTGGTTACTAACAAGAGATGCCAAGTGTCGGGACAAAAGAAATAAATCTCACACTGTAAGGCTCCTATATAAGCAATGAATATAATATAATGAATATAATATAATAAGGACCTGGCTAAGACTCTAATTCTACACTGTTGTATGGAGACTGTATGGAAATAAATTGCTTTTCTTTAAACTTTAAACTTTAAGTGTTACATTTTTTAAAGTTTTCAGTATTGGAAATAAAGCTACAGTAACTTTGTATAGTAGTATAATAGTATTTGTTACAGTGCGGCCCGCTGAAGCACATATGGCAGTCGAAGCGGCCCATCAATGGTAGTGAGTTTGACATGCCTGCAGTAGAGTCCAATTCAGGTAGTGTAAAGAAGACATTGATTGATGTCCATTTGTTAAGTTGTTTGTTGTGGAAGGTCTATGATTGATTGTAGTTCAATTCCTAATCTTAACATTTTTGAAAGATATACTGAATGGTTAGTTAAATGTCTGTTGAAGTGTCAAAGTAAAATTATTGGCTGCTTTGGACCACGATAGAGAGCAAGTCTAGATCTTTGCTAATAAACTATAGTGTCAGAGAAATATTAAGTCATTATAATCTGTAGATAATGCAGTCATTAGGTTGTTTAAAATAAACACTGAGTACATATTTGTTCACTTTATTCTTGCAGATCAATGCTTACATATTTCCTGCCCTCTTACATTCAATTCTAGATGACTGAGCAGCTATCAAACAAGTAAGAGAGAAAAATATCCAAAATACACAAGTTAAAGTGATCTCTCTCTAGGTAAATTTGAAATGGTAAACAAATCCATAATTGAATTTACACAGAATTTTTATGTTTTTTAAGACAGATGAGTTTAAAGTTTATATCTTGCTTTTCAGTGTAAAGTTTTGACATTTCAGAACTATGTACAGTATGCTCTATTCAAGATATTTCAAGAAAAACAGAATTTCCAAATCAGTCCACTGAAAAGTCAAGATGTTTCATGCAGATATGGACAGACTCCTGCAATCCTCTAGTCTACCATTTCACCCATAAAAATGCCAAAGAAAAAGGCATCAAACCTAGGCCATTCTAAATCTCCCAGGATGGTCAGGCATTCAAATAAAACATTATTTGTTTTTCTTAAAAGGAAAATACAGATTTAAAAAACCTTATCCATAAACAAAGTCTACCCTGCTGAAACTAGGATGACCTTACAAGCCTTTGTAAACATTTCATATTGACGAGGTGGCCACACACTGCTCTACTTTCCTAATTGATGAGTGGCTTTAAGTAAGCATGATGTTGGACCCGCCCCTTTGCACCTGTATTACTGTATGTTACTGCATCAAGCCCAGTCAGCCCGACCCCTAGAGGATAAAAACTGTTCCCGATGCCCGACGGATAACACAGACATAACACTTTGCCAGGACTACTAAATTCAAGATATTTTACCTTTCAGGAACCGTGTCATTTTCTCTGCATCTGTCACAAAAGAAAAAAGAATGCAGCCAACGATGTAGACTATGAAAGCGCTGCATGTCTTTTTCCAATTCCAGGTGGCCTGTACCCTTCAGTTAGTTGCCCTTTTACTGACTGGGCTCAGATTCTTCTGCATGCTTAGAGAAGCTGGTTTGCTCCACCCTTTAGCTGTCTTGCAATAAACACTTGCACTGCTTTCAGTTTTAGTTTCCATCTTATGAACAACATTAATAAAAGTTATTTCTAGCTCTGTAAAAATTAAATTTTACAAATGACAGAGATATGCCTAAGTAATAACTTATAGTACTTTTAATGTCCAAAATGTTTCCAGGGCAAGATCCAACCTGCGAACGTTGTAATCGAATTCCATCTTTACTGGGCCACATGTTTTGGGTGTGTACCAAATTAACATCATTCTGGACAAATAATTTTAAATGCATATCAGACACCCTTGGTGTCACAATCACAACTGATCCATTAATAGCCATGTTTGGTGTACTTCAAGATGGGCTTAAAGTGGACAATAACAAACAAACTATACGGCGGTCCAGATCTAACTATGCAACTTTTAATGCAATGCAATAATTGCATAATTAGATCTGGACCACCCTGTATAATTGCCTTTACTTCACATAGACTTATCTTGTTCAACTGGAAGAATCTTAACCCACCTCTTTTAAGTCAGTGGTTAACTGATGTTATATATTATTTGAAATTAGAAAAAATCTAATTCTCACTTAAAGGATCTGTTCAAAGGTTTTTTAAAACCTGGATGGATCTAATCAATAACATTTTAGAATAAGCACTTATTTTGGGGAGTAAGACTCCTTTCTTTTTTTATTACTTTCAAAGTTTTACTCTGGCTCTTGGCCTTCCTCTCTTTCTCATGGGTTGGGGTTGACTTGAATTCAGTTTTGTTGAGTTTGACTTGATTGTATGGAATGTTACATGCTTTTAATAAATGCAATAAAATATATATATATATAAAAAACATGACTTATATGTGTGGAGTAGTTAAGATCAGATGTGTAGTCCTGCAGCTTCACATAAGAGACATAAGACAATGGTCAAAAAGTCTGATGTTTTATTTAACTTTCCCAATTAGTGTTTTTATGAGGTACAACCTACAGAAACATTGAATACTTTGAATATTTATTTGGACTGCATTACCTAGTGCAGTTGTTGAAAGGTATATGTTGCTTAATTAACTGATAATAAATTCTATTTACAAAAGGTGTGTCATTCATATTTCTTTGTGGAACAAACAGCATCTTCATCATACAGCAATCAAAGCTGTCAATCTGCAAATAATTTTCTGTCACTCATAAAAGCTGGTTGTACCAGCCCATCCCTGTGGTAGTGATGAGGAATGATAATCTCTGTTCTTTAACTGAGAATGATAACATGAGCATGACATGTTTTTCTTTAGCAGCCCATTTCTATTTTTGATACACAGTAACAGAGAAATATTTATATCCTCATACCAAAACTCTTAACAAGCTTTAAATGAACTTCAATAACGTTTGCTATTTTCAGGAGGTCAGTGACTGAATTACACCAAATGTTCCACTTTTTGTGAATAGGTATACACCATGGGTCTTTGGTCCTTGTACTTTTTGGTATTTCAAATTTCATTTTAAAAGCAAAAATGAAAAAAACGAAAATGAAAGGAATTTTCAGATTATAATTTTTGATTAAAGAATAAAATCAGGAAAAATAAGGTCATTTTTAATTCTATGGTAACAAATAGCAGTCATAAACTTAAAATTACACATACTTTTCTGGATTTATTTGTGATTTAAATAATGAAAGTGTAATAGCTCAAAAACAACAAAACAGATGCAATTTCGTTGTCTGAAACCGGAAGTACTTCTTCATTTGCATGATTTTTGATGACACGTGTGAACAGTCCCCCTCACACCACATTGATCGATGGCCTTGAAGTTACACTGGCATCAGCAGAGGATGGACCATTACGTTGTTTTTTGGAACAGTAAAAGAGTGACACTCCGGGGCGAGGACATGACTGCAGAAAAACTGAGTCACATCTTTCAGGTAAAAATACAAGCTTTGCAAACTTTGCTTCATTGATGTAGTAATTTTCGATGACAGGCCTTGTTTCACCATTTCTAAAATCACGTCTGAGTACTATTCCAACTTCATGATGATGGTCCAGTCTTCACACCAGTGACCAGTGTTTGCTGCAAGTGGCGCATTACCTGACCAGGTTGTTGACCTACAAAAACTTCTGGTTCAGACAAAATAAATAAAGGGCTTTTTTCTCATTCTCATTTCTTGCATTTTTGTTTTCTGATGTGCGAAAGAACAAAAGGAAAAAAGTAATTTTTTTTCATTTTTCCCTTTTAAGTTGAAAATCAAATAAGTGTCTCTTTTTCTTTTTAAATATTATTTTCTGAAACAAAATTTCAGATACCAAAAAGTACACGGACCCGTCTTTCCACCGTCAATATTTTAATGTTCAAAATATATATTTTATTTACAAGTCAAACTATCAGTTTTAGAATTTGCTTCATCCAGTCAAGGGTTGGAAGCATATTTTTAGAGTGTCCAACACAACACAGCACAACACACCAGATCAACTGTTATATTGCAGGGCAATATTCTGCTCATCATTGTGTTGCCAGTTTAGAGATGGCAGTTAACCTAAAACACATGTCTTTGTAATGTAGTAGGAGAAAAATGGCCCAAAGTAAGATCCACACAAACAAAAGGATACACAGAGACATAGTGACATACATAGTGACTGTACGAGGATTTGAACCCATAATACCAGAGCTGTGAGCCAGCAGTGTTAATCACCATGTCATTGTGCTTCCATAGTTTTTAAAATTGAAAACTTTATATTCGACCAAAATAATATTATGATTTTACACATTTAGCCAGAAGTTTGCTTAAATTTCAGAACTGTATGTTCACCTTGGAAAAATGTGGTCTTTTCCATCATTTTATCAACCATGTTAAAGATGGCACACAAATTAAACTTAAAATTTATATCAAAAAGTATCAATAAGAAAAAAGATAGAAATAAAGCTTTAAGTGCTGCATTTAATATCTTTCTGTGACATATTTCTCACAATTCTATTACAGTTTCAGGTGCTCATCTTATTTGGCTTTCATCTTTCTTGACAAGTTACGTCAAGTAATTAAATATCATAATTTCTTCATTTTAGTTTTAAGCACAGTGTTCTATTTTTAGAAGTCTGTTTGTGTTCAATTTTATTTTATTCATTTAATTCTTCATTAAAAAACATTATGCATATGAGCCCCATCAATCAGCCATCTCCACAAAGAAAGAAATTCAAGGGTATGGCAAAATAGGCCAAGTCCATTCTTGGGATGTTAAGCTGAACATAGTAACCCACATTCATAAAGTTTCTGGTCCCCTCTTAGTTTGCAGTCAAATCATCAAGAGTTGCTTTTATATTTATCATTGCATCTCAAAGTTATGCACTTAGCTGTTGACGTCCTTTCTTCAAAATTGCAGGCTATCATCTTTAGCATGTTTCCTTGTGAAACATCTTCAGTCTGAGCAACCATTACCACTGAACCTCTTGTCAAATGTGTTTCAACAATTAGCCCTTGGTCAAAATCATCAAGATCTGTCCTTCAAGCCACAGTAGCCAACATATTGAGCAACACTAGTGGGACCAACTCCCTGTCTACACTTGTTTTTAATGTAATATTCCTCATTTACTGAAGTGCATCATTTAAGACTATTTATTTTCTGTTGTTGACTTGTCAAAGGGCCTTATAAGGCCACTTCAAGAGAGCAAAGTGCCTTACAAGAAATTAGTTACTGATGATTGCTATAATGAACTTAAGTGTCATTTGTAGAGTGTTTCATCATTGTGTTAAATGTGATTTATAATTAGAGACTGATCAGTTTGCTGCTGTGATTAGTGTTGCTACCTCATAACTCCAAAAGCCTGTTCCAAATCTTGGACTTGGTGCTACAGTATCTGAGAAGTTCCATATTCTCACCAGGTCAGGATGCGCTATGTTTAACCCATTGCCTGAAACCATGAGTGCGATCTCTGTGGTGTGTGTGTGTGTGTGTGTGTGTGTGTGTGTGTGTGTGTGTGTGTGTGTGTGTTATGGACCAGTATAGACACCCTACACTTTTTTAAGCAAATAAGAAAAAGAAAAACCACAAAGGACGCATGCCTACAATCACACTTTATGATCATGGCAGCAGCTGCTAAAAATATCAAGAAGATCCCTCAAACGTCTCTCTACTGACTTATTAATATGGCAAGCTAAGTCTGTTTTAATATTACAATAAATATGCACCCTTCTTTGTGATAAAACCTGTGAGCCCTGTGTTCTCTATGAAGCCAGTATAGTGGTCTAGGATCTCCCATCTGCTAATTCTAATCAGTTTTTTAAGGTGAGTTTCTACTGTGTTTTTCAACCATCTCTTTTGGCTACTCTGGGCTCTCAGGCTTTAGCTGAGTTGACAGTAGGGTTCTTGTTTGGAGACAGGATCTGGGCATTCTGTTGCTGTTACCTGTGTGGTGGAGTTTTTTTCCTAGGATCAAACCTTCAATTATGTTCACCTCTGCTTTGGTCAGGAGGCTAAAATTAGTTCAGTGACCCACCCAGTTGTAACAGAAGCTGTGCTGATAGTCTGTCTTGAAAAACAGCAACAATAGGCTATCAAGTCTTTGCTACTGTAAAGTTGAGTAGTGCTTCAAATTATGTTTTAGAACATTAGCTTTTTTTCCTTCTTGAAGAAACAGTTCTTGTACACCCAAAACACCGCTTCCTGAAGGATATGCTATGCTAAATGTCCTCCTTGATGGTTAAGATATTACACAGGTAGCTGATTTTTGTTTTCTGAAGTAAACCTTTTTATGTAATCAGTCACTGTACTGCATCAACAACCAGGTTTGGTTAACAGCATGTTGCAGAAAGCTTCTCTTTGTTTCAACATTAATGAGAGCTAGAGTTCTAGCTTTGCCGCATGTACAACAACAACAGCAACAACAACAACAACATTTATTTATATAGCACATTTTCATACAAATAATGTAGCTCAAAGTGCTTTACATAATGAAGAAAAGAGAAATAAAAGACAAAGTAAGAATTAGAATAAGACAACACTAATTAACATAGAATAAGAGTAAGGTCCGATGGCCAGGGAGGACAGAAAAAAAAAAAAAAAAACTCCAGACGGCTGGAGAGAAAAAATAAAATCTGCAGGGGTTCCAGGCCATGAGACCATCCAGCCCCCTCTGGGCATTCTACCTAACATAAATGAACAGTCCACTTTGTATTTAGGGTTCTCATGGAAGGACTTGATGATGATGGGCATGTAGACTTCTGGCTTTTAATCCATCAATGTAGGAACATCACGGTGCTTTGATTAGGTGGTGGTGGCGCAGGTCGCCACCACAGAAAACCAGGAAAAGAAACAGAAGAGAGAGTAGGGGTTAGTACGGATTTTAGAGCCACCATGAATAGTTATTATAATGAATTGAATATACAGAGTATCAGGATTAAATGAAGGTGAAGTTATGAGAAGGCCATGTTAAAGTAATGTGTTTTCAGCAGTTTTTTAAAGTGCTCCACTGTATTAGCCTGGCGAATTCCTATTGGCAGGCTATTCCAGATTTTAGGTGCATAACAGCAGAAGGCCGCCTCACCACTTCTTTTAAGTTTAGCTCTTGGAATTCTAAGCAGACACTCATTTGAGGATCTAAGGTTACGATTTGGAATATAAGATGTCAGACATTCCGATATATAAGATGGGGCGAGATTATTTAAGGTTTTGTAAACCATAAACTGTATTTTAAAGTCAATCCTGAATGACACAGGTAACCAATGTAGTGACATCAAAACTGGAGAAATGTGCTCGGATTTTCTTTTCCTAGTTAGGATTCTAGCAAATGTATTTTGCACTAGTTGCAAACAATTAATGTCTTTTTTGGGTAGTCCTGAGACTATGTATTACAGTAATCTAGACGACTGAAAACAAAAGCGTGAACTAATTTCTCAGCATCTTTCAATGATATAAGAGGTCTAGCTTTTGCTATGTTTCTTAAGTGAAAAAATGCTGTCCTAGTTATGCGATTTAAAATTCAGGTTACATTCAACAGTTACCCCTAAGTTCTTTACCTCCGTCTTGACTTTTAATCCTAATGCAACAAGTTTATTTCTAATAATCTCATTGTCTCCATTATTGCCAATCACTAAAATTTCTGTTTTCTCTTTATTTAGCTTGAGAAAATTACTATTCATCCAATTAGAAACACAAGTAAGACATTGTGTTAGTGAAATAACAGTGCTGGGTCATTGGGTGCAATTAATAAATACAGCTGTGTCCCATCAGCATAGCTGTAGTAATTCACGTTGTGCCCCGAGATAATCTGACCTAACGGAAGCATGTAAATTGAGAAGAGCAGCGGACCCAGGATAGAGCCTTGTGGAACACCATATAGGATATCATGTGTCTTTGAAGTATAATTACCACAACTAACAAAGAATTTTCTACCTGCCAGGTAGGATTCAGACCAATTTAAGACACTGCTAGAGAGGCCCACACATTGACTAAGGCGATTTCTAAAACTGTTGTGATCAATGGTGTCAAATGCAGCACTCAGATCTAAGAGATGAGAACAGATAAATTGCCTCTGTCTGCATTTACCCGCAAGTCATTTACTACTTTAACGAGTGCAGTTTCTGTGCTGTGATTTGTTCTAAAACCTGACTGAAATTTATCAAGAATAGCATGTTTATTGAGATGGTCATTTAACTGCATAATGACTGCCTTCTCTAAAATTTTACTTAAGAAAGGCAGGTTAGAAATGGGTCTAAAATTTTCAAAAGCAGAGGGGTCAAGATTATTTTTCTTGAGTAGGTGTTTAACTACAGCAGTCTTAAGACAGTCTGGGAAGACCCCCGAATCTAATGACGAGTTTACTATGTCAAGAATATTATCGATTAGCACGCCTGATACTTCTTTGAAAAAACTTGTTGGTATTGGGTCAAGGACGCAAGTGGAGGGTCTCAGTTGAGAAATTATTTTATGTAAATCAGGTAAATCTAGGAAATGTAGTTACAGTCATATGAAAAAGTTTGGGAACCCCTGTCAGCTTGCATAATATTTTACTCTACTTTCAACAAAAAAGATAACAGTGGTATGTCTTTCATTTCCTAGGAACATCTGAGTACTGGGGTGTTTTTCGAACAAAGATTTTTAGTGAAGCAGTACTTAGTTGTATGAAATTAAATCAAATGTGAAAAACTGGTTGTGCACAAATTTAGGTCCCCTTGTAATTTTGCTGATTTGAATGCATGTAACTGCTCAATATGGATTACTTGCAACAACAAATTGGTTGAATTAGCTCGTTAAGCCTTGAACTTCTTAGACAGGTGTGTCCAATCATGAGAAAAGGTATTTAAGGTGGTCAGTTGCAAGTTATGCTTCCCTTTGACTCTCCTTTGAAAAGTAACAGCATAATAATAATTCTTTACATTTATATAGCGCTTTTCTCACTACTCAAAGCACTCTCCACACAGGGAGGACCCGGGAAGTGAACCCACAATCTCCTTACTGCAAAGCAGCAGCACTACCACTGCGCTCAAAAGATTTGAAAACAAAGATTGTTCAGTATCATGGTTTAGGGGAAGGCTACAAAAAGCTATCTCAGAGGTTTAAACTGTCAGTTTCAAGGAATGTAATCAGGAAATGGAAGCTACAGGCACAGTTGCTGTTAAACCCAGGTCTGGCAGGCCAAGAAAAATACAGGAGCGGCATGTGCGCAGGATTGTGAGAATGGTTACAGACAACCTACAGATCACCTCTAAAGACCTGCAAGAACATCTTGCTGCAGATGGTGCATCTGTACATCGTTCTACAATTCAGCGCAATTTGCACAAAGAACATTGTATGGCAGGGTGATGAAAAAGAAGCCCTTGAGTAAATGCTCATTTAGACAAGTCAGGTTCATTTTGGAACAAAGTGCTTTGGACTGATGAGACAAAAATTTATTTGGTCATTACAAAAAGCGCTTTGCATGGTGGAAGAAGAACACCACATTCCAAGAAAAACACCTGCTACCTACAGTCAAATTTGGTGGAGGTTCCATCATGCTGTTGGGCTGTGTGGCTAGTTCAGGGACTGGGGCCCTTGTTAAAGTTGAGGATCGGATGAATTCAACCCAATATCAACAAATTCTTCAGGATAATGTTCAAGCATCAGTCACAAAGCTGAAGTTACGCAGAGGTTGGATATTCCAACAAGTCAATGACCCAAAACATAGTTTGAAATCTGCAAAGGCATTCATGCAGAGGGAGAAGTGCAATGTTCTGGAATGGCCATCACAGTCCCCTGACTTGAATATCATCGAAAATCTATGGGATGATTGAAGCAGGCTGTCCATGCTCGGCAGCCATCAAATTTAGCTGAAATGGAGAGATTTTGTATGAAAGAATGGTCAAAAATACCTCCATCCAGAATCCAGACACTCATCAAAGGCTATAGGAGGCGTCTAGAGGCTGTTATATTTGCTAAAGGAGGCTGAACTAAGTATTGATGTAATATCTCTGTTGTGGTGCCCAAATGTATGCACCTGTCTAATTTTGTTATAATGCATATTGCATATTTTCTGTTAATCCAATAAACTTAATGTCACTGCTGAAATGCTACTGTTTCCATAAGGCATGTCATATATTAAAAGGAAGTTGCTACTTTGAAAGCTCTGCCAATGATAAACAAAAATCCAAAGAATTAAGAGGGGTTCCCAAAATTTTTCATATGACTGTATTTAACTGAATGTTGTGCACTAACCAACAATCAATAGGCATCCATTAAAACTAAGTAAAACATGCAGCATCTGCAGCTTTCATATTCTCCTTGTAATGTGTGATCGAAAAACAAGCACCTCAATAGCTTTTGTTCCTCTCATTCTAGGCTCAGCACCACACAGGATAAACGTGAGCTTCTGCAAAAAAGAGACTTGCCTAAGTGTGAATTTGAACTCTGTAACAGACTACCAGATAATGCTGTCACAACCTCCTGAGTCAATTATAAAAATACTTCAGTGATAGTTATGAGAGGCTCAGTTCATGCTCATATTAAGGTAGAAATGTGATTTCTTATAAATGGATGCCATGAAGTGTGAGCTGCACAGTAATAAAGACTAATCTTTCAGAATTATCTAATCTGTTTGTAAAATCAGAATGTTGGTCATTTGCACATTTTTCTGTCATAGAGAATTATAATCATTCCATCTTCAAACTGACAATCCACTTCAGTTTCACTTTAATTTTCACTTAGAAGACGAGAAGTAAAATTTCCACTATTTTAATGAGGTTTACAGACAATGAAGGACACCTACTGGGCAAATTACAGCATTCCATCCTCAGGAAAAACTGGCTTTTACATTTTTAAATTTCAAAACTTTAAATTTACTGTCAAGTGGGCATTTTTCTACTTCTTGATATATTTTTAAACAGGTGATTGCAGCTGTGTTTTCACACCTAGTCTGAAAAGACTGTTTTCAGTCCTGAGTAGCATTAAAAAATACAACATATATGATTTTAGGGTTAAACAGTAAAAGGTATAAATCATGAATAAAGGAGTGTCTTTCATTTGAAATGCCGTCAAGGATACCTGATGATCAAGCAGTCCCTCCATGTGATCACTAAGAGTTATTACAGTGCTCTAAATAAAGTAGAAAATGGGCTTGAGGAAAGACATTATAACCCTGCGGTCTCTTACAGCACCTGGTGTCTGGCCTGATTACTCTTCTGTGTGACTTTTTCCCATCTTCCCTACAGCATTCCACAAAATATTCAAGTTTCTTCCCACATCCCATGGACTTATGCTTTGGGTCATTTAGCTCAATGGGGTGATCTGTATGAGTAACTGAGGCTGCACCTGTGATAATGCCACAAGATAGGATGGTGTCATTCTTGATTTAGTGCCTGCCGTGCATATACTGTAATGCTACTATGGAAACCAGGGGTGCACCTACCGCCCTGACCCGATACAAACAGGCAGAGATGCCAGTTCAGTCCAACTCAAAGCCTTGAATTCAGGGAAAGTCTCTCTGACCCATACCAACAGTCACAAGCAAAGTAGAACTCTGTCCCTATCTTCCAGAGGTTTGCAGTCCCCTTCCTTCTTCAAACCTCACAAGCATTGCCTCACCACACATTGCTTCTTCCACCTCCTCCTGATTCTGACTCTCCTGGGAGAACTCCAGATGGTTTGTTAAGGAGACCTGGAATTACTCCCAGGGTGGTGGAAGCCCAAAGTAGGTTTCTGCAGCTCCTACAGCTCCTGCAGTTCCCACTGGTGGCCTCCCTGGAACCCAACAGGGCTGAGCCCACCAATACCAAATCCCATATAGCCCCGTGGGACTCCAAAGGGCCGTTACACCCCAGGGGATCTGCCAAACAGCAGTTTGGGGGAGAATGCCTTTCGTAAGTCTTCTCCCCCTGTCCCTGCATTTTGAAGGTGTCCCAGTCGGGTAACGGCATTGTCCGCCATCCATCACACTACCAAGTATGACCTGTAGGGAGCAGACCAGCACCCGAAACACCCAGATTCAACCAAACCCCAAAGTCACAGATTCAAAATACCTTTTACAAATGTTTATCACCTGATAAATTACAGTCACAATTTATTTTCTTTCCTTTTCCACTTCCACTCTCCTCCAAGCAAGCCTTGTTCACCTCCTCCTGACTCTGATTCCTTGTATGAGGCGGAACAGCTGACTTTCAACTCGAACCCTGAATTACTTCCATGGCAACAAGATTGTCACCTGGAAGCACTTCCAGCATAGGCAGGACTGTAATACAAGCACCTATTCCCAGCAGCTCACCTTAGCAGCATCTGAGAACCCCAACAGGACTCCCCAGCAAAAATGACTCCTATTGTGTTTTTGATATGGATGTGAGCAACACTTGAGCACCACAAGGAATAGTCCTGCTTCCTTTTCTCTTCATTCTGTACATCTCAGACTATTAATATAACACCAGGTCATGTCACTGTTGTGTTTCAGCCAGCACTTTCCCCCAGGCTGGCTTCTCAAATTAGCATTTTTAGTTTATTTTGTATACTTTTATGTCAGTTATTTGTATTTATATTTATTTTATTTATTATGTACATTTTTCTGCTTGTATGTTGGAAAAGGGGAAGGGCATTAGTTATGTCCCTTATGTCCCACATGCCCATCACCGCCAGGAACTGCTCTCTACCTTTTTTAAGGGAGGGCATCCAATAGTTCCTGGTGATTCATTGAACACGCTAGGGAGTGGACAGTTTTAGTGAGTTTCTGTGTCATTGCTATTGCTATTGCTTGTGCTTTCTGGATTTTCATTTCTTGTTCTTTGTTTTTCAGCTTTGTCTTTGGATTTCATTTTGTGGCTGTGATTCTTGAATTTTTGAACCTATGCTCTGTTTTTGACCTCACCTCTGGATTTCGGATTGGGACTGTGTTTATTGTTATTTTTTGAACCTCTGCTCAGTTTTCGACTACAATTTTTCAATTCTGGGATTTTGTTCACTGTGTATCGTCTTGCCTTTTCAGGCATCTCCTTTGTGCTCTTCAGAGCTTTAGTGATTGCACAGCCTTTTTTCATTAAAATAATCCTTTTATTTTATCAACATTTGTCTTGGCCCTTTGGGTTCCTAGTCATGGTATTTTGTTGGTGTTTCCCCCCTCTAGTGGGCAACCTCAGAATTTTTTTTTGCAGCTATGCTTTTTTGAACTCAAGCAAGATCAGAACAATCACTTGCAGAAATTCATAGATGATTCTGTACTTTTCAGGTATGGGAATCAGATAAAGAATTTTGTTTCATTGTGCAAAAAGAACTGTCTGCCTCTAAACATTAACAAAACCAGGTGGTCCATTCCGACAAGTACTTTGGTGTCCACATTAATGACAGGTTGGACTGGTTTCAGAACACAGAGGAACTATATCACAGTCAAATCAGAACTTTTGTTTCTTTTGAATTTTCTTGCTTTATAGTAATTCCGGTGTGTATATTTATGTATTTATTTATTTAAAGCTTCTGTAAAAACGCCATGCACACACTGGGTACATTTAGAACCAAAAATAAACCCTACACACACCTCTTTGGGATGTGAGGGAAAAACTGGAGAAATCATCCACACAGCCAGAGAATGTATAAAGACCACACAGCTAGGGACCTGAACCAGAATACTGGATCTGTGAGGCTGTAGCCCTGACCACTCTACTGACCACTCATTTTGCAATCGTAGCTAAAACATTAGTGAATACTCCCTGTGAAACAACACATGGTAAGGCTAGATGTTTTCATCAAAGATTTTTTTTCCTTATTAAGCAGGAAAATAAAAGAAAATACTGAGGTGAACCAGTCAAGAATTTTATGTTATTTAAATTGTCAGTCAGTCAGTCATTCTCCAACCCTCTATATCCTAACACAGGGTGAAGGGGGCGTGCTGGAGCCAATCCCAGCCAGCACAGGGTGCAAGGCAGGAACAAATCCCGGGCAGGGCACCAGCCCACCGCAGGTTATTTAAATTGCTTTTTTGCAAAGTGAAATCAAGGTTGTGAGGTTCTCTGTGGGGACTCGTTGAAGGTGTTAAGTTCAAAGTGAATAAAAAGCAAGAGGAGACACATAGGAGAAGATTACATATTCAAAGAGACAAACATATTACTTGAAATAAAAAATGGATGTTATGCTTACATGGTTTTTTGAGAGACCCACTTCCCTACTCTTAATTCCTTTCCTTTGATGTCAACATCACATTCTTTTCATTTGTTAACTAAACACTTTTTAAAATGTGTTTAGTTTGTATAATAACATTTGCTATTTCTAATTTATTTTATGAATCAATATTTGGTTCATTTGCATGCTGAACATAGTTCCTGAGTGTGTAGAATTTACACAGTCTCTCTCCAGTAGATAAAAGATATACAGGTTATATCAATTGGCAGCTGTTATGGTTATCCTAATGTGAGTGAGCATGAGAGTGTGTATGAGGGAGGGAGGCAAAGGTCTGGTGTCACATCAAGGCAGGTTCTTGTCTTGTACCTCATGCTGCTAGGATAGGACTATACTCCCTGCAACCTTACATTAGAAAAAATGGTTCCATAAAATGGATAGGCAAATGACATACTGATGCAGTGGGTGCAAGTCTGAACCCAAATTGTATGTTCTACTCCATTAGACTAGGAGGACTCAGACTTCTGAGAGGTATAAAATGCTTTAGAAAAATGTAATGAAGCAAGAACACAATATAAATAATGAATTCCAAAATGTTAATGTAAATTTTAAAAAGTATCTTAAGTAATCATCCACATAAAAGTAGAAAACTGGACAAGGATAAAAAATGTACACTCAGGAGTATTTATTTATGCTGCGAGAAGGAGGAACAGAAGATGTGACACTCTCACTGTTGATTTGGCAATTTTAATATTGCTTGCCATCAGTTTACTTGCAGACAGGCTTGGTTCAGGTCTCCTGTAAGTTGGTCCCTGATGTGTTGGCTCCTGTTGTGGTATCAGATCTGCCTGAAAATAAGGGTTCAAGCCATTATATTTTATGTAAGCAACATTACAAGTCAGAATGTCAGACACAGTATGATCGAGTATGAGTATGTGAATTAGAGTACCGTGTGCTCAACTAGCATCATTTCTAAGGGTAGCTCTTTTCCTTGCAAATGCTGATGCCAAGGTTGTAATGGAGTAAGCTTTTTTGAAACATGAAAATACATGATTAGAAGCATTTATGTAGGGTTAGGTGCCACAATAGCAAGTCCCATTAGAAAAGCTATATATAAATGTACGGTAAATTAGTAAAAAGTCATTCAGCCTGGTCTGACCTCTAGGGGACATTCTTGAGTCGGCCCCAACACAGAATGACCCAGAGACAGCACAAAACTCCAGTAATAAGTTATTTATGAAAAGATTTTTTCAGGGAGACAGAGAGACAGCAATTTATATAAGAAAGAAAAGCAACAAGCCACTAAACCACTTATTGGCCTGACTCCATAATATACTTTGCCACCTCTTACCTTCCCCCACTTTTCCCTTTTCCACCTCCTTGTCAGGAGAGCCCTTGCCTCTTACTTTACTCCCAGCTTCAAGCTCACCTAGCTGAGAGCAGGAGGTTACTTTTAAAAGGCAGCACACATCCACTTCAAAGGTCACGGCTAATTGGCCAGTCACAGGTCATTCCTGACCCTTTGAGAGGCATGCGACCATCTTCTTAAAGGTCGAGGTGCACATATATTTCTTTGGACCATTGCCGTTAAGTAACCCCATTGTCTTCCATTTATTATATTCTACTCTTTCTTTCAAAGGTACACGTTGCTGTGATGCACAAAATACTATTAAATGGATATTTGTTGTAACAATTCTTCATATAAGATAGTAGTGTGGTCCGTGGTGGAGCGTGGTTTTAAATAAATAATAAGATTCCCCAAAAATAGGGGTGGGGGTGCAGGTGCATGTGTGAGCATGCATGCACCACTCTGAGATTGATTGGGGTGCTTGGCTGATCATGCATTCACGTGCAAATGTGAGTGAATAAGTCAAGTGCCTTATTCACACCATGAAATAGATGGAGTATAGCACCTAAACTCAATCAGTACTATACAGGGAGCATGCATGTCAGAAAGGGGAGTTCAAAAAAAGAAAGAATTAAGGATTCAAAAAAATGAGATAAGAAAAAGAGAGATAGAAAATAATAAATGAACAGAAGTTAAGAAAGGAGAAAGAGGCAGGAGGGTGAGGAGCCCGCGTTGTGAGGAAAGGAGTCGGGAGAATACCCCGGGAAGCGAGCGTCAGGTCTTTACTTGAGTGTGAAGGCTGGAGAAGGAGTGCTCCTTAATGCAACGCAGACAAATAGGAGTGACCCTGTTGTACACCATTGGACTGACTGTGAGGTTTGATTCGGAATCCCATGGATGCCAACAGTTTGGCAGTAGGAACCCAAACCTTCGATTAATTGGATGACTGCACCTGTTGGCAGGTGTCTCCTCATGCAAGAAGGTCCCGATGAGATAAGATGAGGAGACATAAGATCTAAGAGGTTGGGGCTCGTGTCTGTTTTTAGAAGAAGAACCCTTTCTGGGATTTTTATCCTCATTTTAGTTGTATTATTTATTTTAATCTCCACGTTTCACTTTGATCTTATGCATTTATTTATTTATTGAAGATTTTTTTTTGCACTGGACTTTTTGGACAGTGTTTGGTTTTAAATAAAAGCACTTCAATCACTTTGCACCAAGTCCTTGCTAACAGTTGCCCTGCTCATCCTTGGGTACATTATCAGCAGTTCCAGGTTCAGGAGGCTCCCAGAAGCAACCAGGGAGCTTAAATCTAACCTGCACCGTCACAAGTAGATGTGGATTAACCATGCAATGAATGGCACTTCTCCCACCTTGGTTCCTGCCTTGTATTTAATGCTGAAGAAACAGACTGAGACTTGTTTCAGCCTTGTGCCCAAAACGATGGTCTGAAGATAGGTGAATGGGTGACTTAAATCATATATCTAGTTCTTCCAAGGAAGTCTCCATTTTGCACTTTATGTGAATTTGTTTTAACAATAAAAACAGTGTTAGATGATGATTTAGTTAGTAAAACCGGTTTAAACTGCATGGAGGCTTGTACTTTGTTTCCACTGTAGGGCGGGAGTCTAAAATATGTTCCCACCCTCAGAAATATTGAACAACAAACACAGAAATGAGACTGGTTAAACTTGACAGATTCATAGTAGAGAAATCTCAGAGGCATTGCTAAGTTACTGAACAACTTTTTCTAGTCCTTTGTATATTCATTAGTGAAACAAAGTTAAAAAAATGGCAGACACTTTTTTTGTCATTGCTATAGATTTTGGGACAGCATATAGTGGCTACTGCTACAGTGTGAAGGAAGACGCAAGTCACATCAGAAATCCTTTCTGGGGCACGGACTATAGATTGAGGTTCTCCAAAACTCCAACTTGTGTTCTTTTTAATGAAAACAAAGAGTTTGAGAAATTTGGTTTTGATGCTGTGATGGCTTACAAGAATATGTCTTCCAAAGAAGCTTTACACCATTACTTTTTTGAGAACTTCAAGATGGAACTATACAATAAGGTAATCACACCAAGACTTGTACCTTATAAAATACTCCACTATAGTTTTCAATCTTACATCTCATTTCTTTCTCTACTCCCTAGTGGTTGTTCTCACAGGAAAAGCAGCTTGGGGATACTAGTTGGAATTGTTTCTAACCTTATTGACAACCTTAGCTTGAATCCCCTAGAGTCAGAAAAAATACTGAAAATACCACAGGTCACAAAACAGTGACATTTGCTTATGTTAATTTTTGCCAGAAAAATTTTAAATTGGCCATCATCTAAGATGCAAGATAAACACTCCAGTAGGGGACAGGAAAGCAGTATCTTCTTGAGAGTTAAATAAACACCAATAAGCAGAATGAATAAAGTGCAGCAGCTTGAAATCTGCGGTGTCTGTTTTTAATCCCATATTCAGAAAAACAAAAACCTTTGAGTATATAAGGGATGAAAACCTGATTTGTGCTTTTTGTAGCCTTAACAAAAACAAAAAGTAAAACAAGCAACAGGTTTACTGGCTCTGAGTTAGAATTTCTTATTCATTTCTGTAGGGCAATATCTAATCCAACCAATCAGCTCTGCTGGCTCTGGGCTGCTCTGTTATGATTTGGGCCAATTTGCTAATCTTCTTTAACTCTGATACATTTTTTCCTGTTTGCTTATTGTTGTTCTTTGGAAGGATCTAATCACATTGAATATTATTATTTGAGTGCTTTGGTTATCATTTTATTTTAAGTATTTCACATTGCGATTTTGTACATTTGGCATTTTGTGACCGTGTTAAAAGGATGTTATGCACTGTTGCTATGCTCTGCCTCCTAGAAGGCACTATGCATCACGTCATTAATAATTAGCTTTACATTCCTGTGCAGAATACAGTGCCATTCTAACATTTGAAAATCACAACTCGAACAACTTTAGTCTGTGAACGACTTTTTATTTTTAATTTACAGCCATTTTTGTTTGTAATAGTCTTGTGCCTAAATTTTTGCAACAGCTTCCTTTCAGGTTATACTATGGTTTTGAATTAAGATTTTAGCAACAACATCACCTTCAGGTTATAGCATAGTTTGGATACTTAGAGATTTTAATGGCAATTCCCCTTCACATCATAGTATGGTATGCGTAAGCCCTTTGGTTGTCGACTTCTCATCATTCTTGTTTTAGCATCAATCACAGTTTTACACTTCAGATTTAGCTATGGCTTCTCTAGTTCATCAGATTCATCCCTTGAACATTTTCAGTCTTTGCTCTCTTACTATATTATATCTTCTATTTTACACTAGTATTTCATTTGGCTATGGTCAGTGTTACTACTGGTAGCATGAGGCGATACTTGGACCTTAGAGAGGTTGCACAGGTTGTCCAACTTCTCCAGGATGGCACATCAATACGTGCCATTGCCAGAAGGTTTGTTGTTTCTCCCAGCACAGTCTCAAGGGCATGGAGGTGATTCCAGGGGACAGGCAGTTACTCTAGGAGAGCTGGACAGAGCTGTAGTAGGTTCTTAACCCATCAGCAGGACCGGTATCTGCTCCTTTGGGCAAGGAGGAACAGGATGAGCACTGCTAGAGCCCAACAAAATGACCTTCAGCAGGCCAATGGTGTGAATGTCTCTGACAAAACAATCAGAAACAGACTTCATGAGGGCCCAACGTCCTCTAGTGAGCCCTGTGCTCACTGCCTAGCACCCTGGAGCTCAATTGGCATTTGCCATAGAATACCAGAATTGGCAGGTCCAAGGTCCACCACTGGCGCCCTGTGCTTTTCACACATGAAAGAACATGTGACAGATGTGGAAGGGTCTGGAGAAGCCGTGGAGAACGTAATGCTGCATGTAACATCGTTCAGCATGACCGGTTTGGTGGTAGGTCAGTGATGGTCTGGGGAGATATATCCATGGAGGGACACACAGACCTCTACAGGCTAGACAACGATACCTTGACTGCCATTAGGCATCGGGATGAAATCCTTGGACCCACTGTCGGACCCTATGCTGGTGCAGTGGGTCCTGGGTTCCTCCTGGTGCATGACAATGCCCTGCCTCATATGGTGAGAGTATGCAGTCAGTTCCTGGAGGATGAAGGAATTGATACCATTGACTGACCCCCACACTCGCCTGACGTAAATTCAATAGAGCACCTCTGGGACATTATGTTTTGGTCCATCCGACGCTGCCAGATTGCCAAATATTAATCATATTTGTCATTCACTCCCATAAATATACACACAAATTTATTATAATAAGTTACATCTCGTAAAAAATTACAGTTCACTATAGAAAGTCTTAACTATGAATTTTGTCTGGGAGATGTCACACATCTTTGTTTCAGCAGCCAGCCTCAGACATGTGACTTGCTTGTGCAGTGATCATTCTATCTTGCTTTTCTCACAACTTTTTGCATCTTGTTTAGTGCAGTAAATTTAGAATAAATAGTAATCATAAGCCCAAAAGGTAATTGTGAGTGTCCTGCAACCCTAAACCCATTGAATTGCAAGGGATAACTGTGTTTCTTTTAGATTTTATTCATTCAGTAATTAAATATTCATAGTACTAAAATGAATGCACCTGCTTTTCAGAATATTGAGCTCATTCTAAATGTATACTATATTTACTATTGAAATTTAATTTTATAATTAAATCATCTATACATGTACATTGAAGAAAAAAATGCCAATCTTTGGCATTCGCTTTACTTCATTTTGCACAAATGTTGACTTGTCAATTGAACCCATTAAACCCATCTGTGTTATTACGGTATGACTGCTTATCCACACACAGAAAGCTTAATCTCACATACCACTTCTTAACACTTCACACCACTTCTGACAATTACCTGTACCCTCTTAGTGTTTCATTTTGTCATATTTTGTTCAATTTTGTATTCTTGCATGATAGGAACTCACACCAGACTTAATGATCTCCACTAAGGATGGGAAGTTACTGCCAGCTCTTACAGTGTTCTCAGAAAGCCTACGCTATCTTAAGAACCATGCCTTGAATTTGATTGAGAAAAATACTTTGTGTAGGTTCACTGAGGAGGACATAACTTGGGTGTTGACTGTGCCTGCTATCTGGGGGCCTGAGGCAAAACAATTCATGAGACTGACAGCCAAACAGGTAAGGTACACTGAATTTTAAATATGTTTTGGTTGACCTATCATGCACTGAAGTTTAATTTTGCATGTTTTTAATAATTTTCACTTTAGCACTAATTATAGTTGCTGATTTTAACCACAGAAAATCTTTAGTCCATTCAGGATATCTATCTATCCAAGCCTTTATCTGACTCCAGTTTTCTAGTTGAGGGTCATGGTAAACTGGCGTCTACCCCAGCAGCACTGGATGTAAGACAAGATCTAGCTATAGAGGAAATGAAGTCTAATGAGTGAGAGCACTCTCACTTAAAATGGGCCAATTTAGAGTCATATATTTACTTAACATTCAGTTACTTGGGCTGTTCAAAAAATTAGAGCATTTGCAGGAAAAGCGAAAACATACAGTATGCAGAACTTGGACTTAAAAACTGGAGTCAAGAACTTTGAGGGAGCAGAATTACCCACTGTTACACTGTATTGCCTTAAATTCTGGCAATACGATTTTCAATTAAATTCAATGAAACTGTAATCATGGACATCGGTTACTTATACTGATGTGTTTTAAAGCAAGTCAGAGTTGGTACTGTTGGCAACATGGAAAACCTAACTGACTGTGTAATGATTTTGAGTTTGACTGTGCTTGTTAGACACATACTGTAATTAGTAGATAAGGCAAGCGGCTGGTGTACAAAAATAACAAAATTGACATGCCCAGCACATCACTGCTTACAACCACCAAGTCTGATTTTTTATTAGTATATAAAGCAGTACTATCTGTTCAATAAATTTGCACAACGTTTGCCCATTCCTGAAGCTTTTAGTGTAGTTTTAAAATGTTGCTTCAATGTGTAACCCTGACTAAGTCACTTAATTTGCTTATACTGTAATTGCAAAATGATTTTTTCTAAATATTTGAATATATCTTGATTTTGTAATTTGGGTTGAGTGAAGCTGACAGCTAAATGTAAATTAATGTAAAATAATATTAATATATTCACTTTTTAATTGCATCTCTAAATGGGTTTCAGCAGCAAGATTTTTTTTCCCTCTTTCCAAAACAGCACAGCATCAGAGGACAGGTCAGGGAACAAAGGAAATTGTTTCCACTGCGTAATATGTGTTCAAGTAACCTTCATTTTTTTTACACCTCTCCAATAACCACTTGATCTTCAAAAAAAACACCAAAAAAAAGCAGATACATAAACAGCACAGCTAGGTTTTATATAAACTATGCTAAACTCTGAATCTCGGCATAACTTCAGACCTGTTTTCAGTTAAGTGAAAAATTAACAACAAATATAACCCCACTTGAGCATCACAATGCTTTCACACAACTTTGACTGCAAAATACACAGCTGAAATCACTTCCACATGAGTGAAGGAGAGGAGGAAGAAATGGCACATTGTGGGCTAAGGAAGCCATGAGTAAAGACCACAGGGCTGAAAGATGTTTCGCTCGCTATTTTCACAGACATGGCATACCTGACAATCTATACAAATATTAAAATAAATTATTGTCTTTTTTTATTTGTGCTGTATGAAGGTCCTTACACACATCCAAGATTGTAACATACCATTGGAAAACCTTTGCAAAGTGTCATCATTTTGGCAAGAGTCTGTGCTAACTGTTAATACACCATTTTGTATTAAGCCTAAATGCCACTTGATGTTTACAAATGTTTACAAATCCATAGAAATATTAATATGGATGCACCGGCTACAACTCAAGTGTCATACAGCTTATAACCAAAACACATTTGTCCAGATATGGTAAAGTGACAGTAGTGGTCATTGTTGGATTGGACATATCCTTTCATACAAATTACAGACTGCATATTCACTAAATAATAATTTCAATAGAGCATGCTTGTATTTGTGTTATTTTCAAAAAATATATTTGTCATAATTTAAAGGGACCAAAGAATAACTGCCATTTATACTTTAAGAATCTATGGGCCAGAACCTTTCGTTGACAAGTGTTTATTATATCAGACTCTACTACTGCTTTGTTTTTGCTCCAATACAGTTGGTAACTTCCATAGGACTGTAGCCAAACTCACACACTCAACTGCAACACAAAACATGGAAATATATAAAGCTTGTAACTGTCCTTTTTATTTTGGATATGAGAAAGAGGTCAATTCAGAAACAAGCTTGCTTTCCCCAAATGTATATGGTGGACCTTGCTGCAAGTTTAGATGAGGTTCTTCTCTTCCTTCTTTCCTTACTCAACTTCCTCTTCATCTTTTTCCACTTTTATGTGGGGTTCATGTGCTTGATCAGCCTTCTCCAAACAGCTCAGTCTTGTACTTTCTTACCAGTCAAGCCCTTTTCCTTCAGATCTTCTTTTACTTTAAGGTTCTTCTCTGCCTTGCATTCAACAGTTGTTCAGCGACTTAGCTTTGGTAGACCTAGGCCAAGAAGAAGGTTTCTGATATGTAGATATAATAGTTGATCAAATTAAATAACAGTAATTTACATTTTATTTTGTGTTGCAGGCTGGGCTTGTTAAAATGCTGAATTCAGAAAGTCTGATACTTGCTCTTGAACCAGAAGCAGCATCGTTGTGGTGCAAACAGTTGCCCAGTTCTGGGTTTGTAGCAGAAGGAGGAGCTCATGAAATACTTGAAACTCAAAAAGGAACAAAGTATATTGTTGTCGACTGTGGAGGTGCAAACATAAAATATATAGCAATAAATAACATTATAAATATCTTTTCGGCTTTTCAATGTTTACTGAATATAAATGTTCATAAGGAAAGACGTCTTGCCATTTTTATCTTTACATAAGATCATAATAATTTATAGAAGTGATGTAAAACAATTCAGTCCATTAAGTCATCTTAACTAATAGTCACGTTGTTCCATAATCTAATGAAGATTAAACTTGTCATGTTATCTTTGTTATGGTATGATTTGGCATTTATGTGTGACTTGGCATTTTGTTCAAAGTTTCTATGACCTTTTAGGTAAGGAAGTGCCTTTTGGCTTCCATCCCTTTAAATTGCCATCATTGTCCTTGAATACATAATTCGATATTATGCTGAAAGAACTTTGATGGATCAGCTTTATCCATGCTTTTGAAAATATTCAAGTCATTTGTCAGGTTTCTAAATATCTTGTCCTGTTCAAGACTAAAGAGGGGAGCCCTTTGGCCAATTAATGCAGGACATTCCCTTTAGTTCAGGGATACACCAGATTGTTCTTCTCTGTACAGCATCAACAGCTGTTATGTCTTTTGTACTGTGGTGACCAGAACAACTGCAGGACTCCAAATGTGCAATAAAGAACCTAAGTGTAATGTCCATTAATTCATATTGAACTTAACTTTTTATTTGTTCTGTTAAACACTTGTATGCAAATATAAATCAGTTACAAAGTTTTCTTCCTATAGTTGGTGTTGCCAATATTAAATTTAAATAAAATTTTTGCTGCCCTGTTACTAAATATAAAGTAATGTTTTACTGTCTAAAGTTGGACATGAGAAAAAATAAGTCCAACAATATATCAATGTGAATATAGACACATTTACCTGAATAACTGAGGCAGTTCATTACATTTGTTTAGTAATGTTTTTTTTTTTGTCTAAATGGTGTTTATTCATCTCCTGTAGGTGGCACCATTGACATCACAGTGCATGAGGTCATGGAAAATGGGTTCTTGAAGGAGCTTCAGAAAGCTTCAGGTGGAGGATGGGGAGGTTCCTTTGTGGATAATAATTTCAGAACATTTCTGCGTGAAGTGTTTGGAGAAGATGTGTGGGACTTATTTGAGAAGAATCATCCTTCACATGTACTGAGTATGATGTACAACTTTTCTATTCAGAAATGCACTGAGCAGGATGGAGACATTTTCTTTTCATGTGTATTAAGTTTAGTAAAATTAGCAGAACAGAAGCAGGAAATATCACATTTTTTTAAAGATATTAATGGAGTCTCTTGGTGTGATGGAAATATTAAAATTGCCTACAGTAAGCTTGAAAGCTTTTTTGAGAATAGCATAACTCACATTATCAATGCAATCAAGGAGATTATGGAAGAGCAAAAGAATCAGATTGACACCATTTTGCTCGTTGGAGGCTATGCGTCCAGCAAAATTTTGCGAGATGCTGTCCGAAGTACATTCAGGGATCAGTGCAAAGTCCTCTGCCCTGTTGACTCCCATTTGGCCATTGCCAAGGGAGCTATTCTTTTTGGTACCAATCCTAAAATAATCACATCAAGAGTTAGCAGCTTAACGTATGGGCTGAGAATTTTGGTCCCATTTGATCCTTCAATACATGATAAAGAAAAGATAACAGTTGACAAGGCAGGTGACACTATCTTCTGTAATGACATTTTCATGAAATTAGTGGAAAAGGGACAATCAGTAAATATAAATGATGCATGTGACTATATCTTAAATCCATTAAACGATGACCAACAAAAAATGCATTTTGCTTTTTTCAGTACAGAGCAAAAAGATCCTATGTATACAGATGAGCCGGGAATGAAGCAAATTGGATCATTTGTTGTACCAATTACAGTTACTAAATTAGGCCGACAACGTAACGTTCGGTTGGATGTTAAATTTGGCACTACAGAAATAACAGCAACAGCAACTGATCTGTCCTCTAATGAGACTCAGAATATCATGTTGGAATTTCTTACTGAATCAAAAGAAACAAATTAAAACATATTGATCCTTCATTAAGTTTACAAAAATTTTGGTCGTATTAATAGTAGAACTTTTAAAGTCTGCATTTTATCACAGAAGGAAATTCATGATAATTTGTAGATAATATGCAGTTTAATGCAATGAAAGTATAAATGGATAAAAAATTAAAGTAAAACTATGGTGTACAGTAGTGTAGTAGCAAATGCTGTAACTTCTTGTGGCTGTTTCCCAGATTTTTTAAATTTTCCATCCACATCCCAAAGACATGCACATTAGGGTTTATTCCTAACCATAGACCTACCATTTTTGAGGAAATGTGAGTATGTACTAGGCCAGACTGGTTCCCTGTCCCCTGACTCAAACACAATATTGCCAAGATTGGTTCTGGGACTTATGACTGCAAACTGTATTTAAGCAGTTTTACAAAAAAATAATGGATAAAGAAATGAACTGATCAATATATAAATGAATTGAAAAGTAAATAAATACTAATGAATAAATAAGTAAATAAATGTATATATGAAACAGATGTAGGTAGAAGATAGTAGAACAAGTGTATTCAAAAAGAGGTTCTAAGACCAGTATGGTTCTTAATGGTTAAGGTAATAAATATGCTAATGAAGTTCTTTTGTAATGAGAAAATAGTTTACTAAATCAATGGTTTCCCAAAAACCCAAATATCACTTACAATAGGGTTCGCAAAACTAACTAAAAGATAGCTTTATAGAGAATAAAAATACAAGTCCCATTTGAGGTGAATGCATCATTGCTAGTTTTTTATGCCTACTATCAACCTACCAGCTCATTTGGAGTTTATATTGCGTAAGAAAAAGCTCTCTGAATTTATAACAGCATTACAATATCACAATGGTTCATGATTTTCATTGTGTCTGCTTAGGAATTCCCTCAGGGTGACACCACTCTTCCTCTCTCAGCAACAGTAGCAGTCATAAGAAACATTGGATTTTTGGATTCTTTAGCAGCCTGATATGCTATAAAGAACTCTGTCAGCCGATTGGCTGATCAGGTTGCAAACCAGAAAGGGGCCTCTTGAGCAACAGTAGGCTGTATTTCAGCTTCACGACACATGCCCTTCTGGTTATACTTATTAAAAATAGCAGTTCAGAATGTTAGATGGCCAAAGCCTCAAGTACAACATGGATCTAAGAAATTTAGTCTGATCTTTCTCTTAAAGTGCTGCTCTCTTTTCCTTAGCCGAGTTTCTAGGACATCACAAGGGAGTTGCTTTGATATCTTCCAACTGTAAAACGAGTAGATATTCAAGTTTATGATCTTATCTGTTCAGGCTTTGTTAATTTATTCTCATTAACTGCATATTTTGTATGTCAAATTGGGTTATGCTAGATCTTTGTAACCCAAACATTTTTACTATAGTGTTGATAGATTTATTAATTCACACTAGAAATTGTTTGTGTATATTCTAAGTGGTGCTTGTGTTCTCAACATATATTTTTAATAAACCTCAATTATCTAGAAATTAATTTTTGTCTACATATTCTCATAATTATGAACTTCTTTTACTCAGGTATGGAAACACATTGACAATACTAGATATCTAATAAATTTGTTCTCAAGTAAGGTCCTGTGATGAGACATATGAGGAGTTTGTGGCATTGTGGAAATTTTAGTCTTTAAAAATAATGTGCCTCTGGCACTGTGGGTGTGCTCAGTTTTGGAGATAGGTGGTTGCAGGGTATTTGGTGTGGAGGCAAGCTGATCAACTGTTAACATGTGGGCGAGATCAGCTCAGCTGGTTCCACATTGGCACTCAGTGGATCATATTTAGGATACCACACCAACAGGAGTATAAAGGGAAGACTGAGGTGATTGAATGTGGGAGAAATATAGGAACAGAAAGAAAATGATGTTAAAAGAAAAGGAGGATAAAGAAGGAGAGGTAGGATCGGCCAGTGCTGCTATGGACAAGAGGCATGCAGTTAGAAACAAAATCCCATGTTGGGCAAGGTCCTCACAGGGTAGGGCTGCTTCTACTGAGCTTCCAGGGAGTAGGGCTCACAGGCCCCTGTGGATGCCGAGGGTTAATGGTGCGAACATAAGCAAAATAAAGGGTTGACTGCAGTTGCCAGAAGACGTCTCCTCTCACTGACCTTGTACATGGTATTTATAATAATTTCATATTTCAATATTAAGTGTACTTATGTTCTGTTAATGAACTCTGGAAGATCCTCCAACCACAATACTCCTTCTCTAGCAAGTCAAATAATTTGTAGAGGATCTGTGCAAAACTTTTTTAAAACCTGGCAGGATCTAATTAATAACATTTTAGAATAAGCATTTGAATTGAGGAAACGGATTCTCTTCCCCTTTTCATTCTATTTATTTGTTTACTTATTTTTTCTACTAGTAAAGTTTCACTATGTTGGCCTAGCTCTCTTTCTCATGGGTGGGGGGTTGAGTTGACTTGAACCTAGTCTTGTAAAATTTGACTTGCTTGTAAGGAATGTTGTTTGATTTTAATAAATTCAATAAAATGTTATAAAAAATAAAAATTTGTAGATCTGATAGACAGGATATAACCAAACAAAGTGGGAAAATGTTAAAATTTGAACCAAAATAAAAAGAGTAGAAGCCTAACCATGTCATGAGGCATTGTGATTAAAAGGTTTCCAAATCAAAGAGAAGAATAAAGCATTGTCATTTGCTTACTGTATATTACTTTATTAAAAAAAAATGTCCATTTTACTCAAGTAGAGGCAAAATTAGACTGGAGTCACGTTGAAAAATGGGAAATTTACAGGTCTATCCCTCTAAAACAAATCATATGAACAACAACTTGACAGAAAGGTGTTTTTACTCCTGGAGGGAGCAAATTAGTTGTTTATCCTTCTATACACTTAGTGTAACATGTCCATTTCCTCTCTTTCTCATCTTATTTTAAACTTTGAAACAAGCTTTCAAATCATAGCAGAGGGTATCAATTCAAATATTCAGTTTCAGATGTTACACCTGTGGCGGACAGCCGGGACCCATGCTCGACCGGGACACTAGATTAGGGGAGCAGCCATGGGATCCACGCTACGTCCCCCGGAACACTTGGTTGCAGCCCCCCTGGGAATTTCTTGGAATGCAATGAAGTTTAGTTGGTTCCATCACATTGGGTGTCTAGTAGAGTGTGCACTTGGCCACCATTTAAACTGGAGAGATCCATCAATGCAATATTTATATTGGGCAGATGTTAAGCAGATGCTATTTTTACATCAGTTTATGGTTTCATGAGCTTATACATATGAATTGTATCCCACTTTTCATTTTAAAATCGAAGCTGGTGTGGTAAGGAGCCAACTACAAAATATGAGTAACACAGTGGAAACATCAGACTCACCACAAACTTTTTTTTTTGTGTGAGATGTCTTGTTTCTTTGCGACATGTAAAACAAAAAAAATATCCAGCATGAAATATTGTGAATTGTACAAACTTTCTCCAAATCGTGCATAAGCACTTTGCCCTATAAATGGCCGGCAGAATTTTCTCAAACTTTGCAAAAACAAACAAACAAACAACAAAAAAAAAAAACCTCAAGATCACTTCTTTCATTGATATTGTGTGCTCCGTAGTATGGAGCCCCCTGAGGGAACATTGTTTAATGTTGAGCACCAGATAGTATCAAGTGAGCACTTGATAGTTTTTATAGAGATTCTGCAGAGGATTCCCATGTTAAAATTGACTATAATATTGTTATAGTTCAAAATAAAATTGTATATGAAGACAGAGAATATGTCTGTCTGGAATACTAACATATGGCTCCATTTTTTGAATATCTGATTGATTCTCCACGCCTGGGGATCTTTGTTGTGTCCAAATTTTCCACGGATCAGTGTTTACCTATTGGTTCTGGCATGCTGAGATATCTTGTCATCCCCATATCTTATACAAATTAATTGGTACAGTATGTTTAAATGCATATTTTTTTTCACATTGTGTTACAGAGCTCACAAGTGCTTTCTTTAAATTTGTTTTTTAAACTCTCATCACCCCACTGTTTGTATTCTTTATATTCTCTACTGGTTTATGGTGGTGTGCTCAGTTACTAGGTAATTTGTTTAATTCAATTGAACAAATAAAATCAAGTTTAAATAATAATATGCTGTATAAGTTAATCATATGTATTATTATTAATTAGATTTGATTGGTAATTGTAAGCATGCATGCATGTTATAAGTGCAAATATCAAGGACTTTTGTAAATGTAGTGTTTTAATAACATCTTTTTTAGTAGTTTTTGTAGGCTATGTATCACATTCTGAATTTCTTGGAATGCAATGAAGTTTAGTTGGTTCCATCACATTGGGTGTCTAGTGGAGTGTGCACTTGGCCACCATTTAAACTGGAGAGATCCATAAGGCTATAAGAAATAAAGAGCAGCCCAAAGAAAACTGGAGATTATTTAAGGTTGAAGTTATGTACACAACAGGTTTGTATGCATAATATCTGGTATATTTCTGAATATATGCATATTAATAACAACAGAAGTGCAAGACTGAAGCTTCCAGTTGCTGAAATTCCAAAATGGACAAATCAAAGGAAATTTTAAGCCTAAAATAGCTAAAATGCTTGAACTGTAACCTCATCCTCAGACTGTTACTTATGCTAATAAAGTGAAAATTCAGTTGTCATATTTGATTCGTTAAAGGGAAAATCACTAAGTTTAATGATTGATTATCTCATTTTATTTATATACTGTAATTTAATTCAATAAGGGTGGCGCAGTGGGTAGCGCTGCTGCCTCACAGTTAGGAGATCCGGGTTCGCTTCCCTGTGCTCTCCCTGTGTCTGTGTGGGTTTCCTCCGGGTACTCCAGTTTCCTCCCATAGTCCAAAGACATGCAGGTTAGGTGCATTGGTGATTCTAAATTGTCCCTAGTCAATCAATCAAAATCTTTATTGACATTGGTGCAATTTTCCAGTGCAGAAAAAAGTAAACTAAAATAAAAACAAAACCAAAACACAATTACTCAAGTTACAACTAAAATAAGGGAATAAAATAAGTATCCAAAATTGTCCATACAGCAGAACAATGTTTTCCACTCATACATACATGCATACATTATGGTGCACTTGTCCCTTATCTAATGTTAACTTAGAATGAAGGTGCACTTGGTCAGATTGACCACTTAGCAGCATTCAGCATGGTGATGGCTGAAGGATAGAAACTGTTTCTCAGTTCTATTTGTCTTAGTCTTTATGGATCTGAAACGTCTGCCTGAAGGCAGGTGTTCAAACAATGCATGTCCTGTGTGTGATGGGTCCTGAAGAATTTTCTTGACCTTCCTGAGACAACAGGAACTATGTAGTTCTTCTAGTGAGGGGAGAGGACAGCCGACTATCCGCTGGGTGACCTTAATGACCCTGTGGAGCTCTTTCTTCTGTGCTACTGTGTAGCTGGAGAACCACGCACAGAGACAGTAGACCAGGATGCTCTCTATTGTGCAGCGGTAAAAGGATGCCAGCAGTTTCTCAGGGATGTTGTTCTTTCTGAGCACCCTCAGGAAGTAGAGTCTCTTTTGGGCCTTCTTCACTACCTCAGCAGTGTGGTGTTCCCCAGGTCAAGTCCTCCCTAATGGTGACTCCCAAGAAGTGGAAGTCTGAGACCCTCTCCACACAGTCCCCATTAATGATGAGTGGCTGGATGTTGTCTGCCTTCTTCCTGAAGTCCACAATGAGCTCCTTGGTCTTGGCTGTATTTAGGAGCAAGTTGTTATTCCTACACCACGTTGTCAGCCGCTCCACTTTATCCCTGTAGGTGGACTCATCCCCCCCAGAGATGAGCCCTACTACCATGGTATCATCAGCGAACTTAACAATGGTGTTACTGTAGTGGGCAGGAATGCAATCATGAGTGTAGAGGGTATAGAGCAGGGAGCTAAGCTCACAGCCCTCTGGTGAGCCAGTGCTGAGGCAGATGGGTGTGGAGAGGTAGGGGCCCATTCTAACCCTCTGAGTGTGATCACTCAGAAAGTCCTTGATCCAAAGGCAGGTGGAGTGTGGAAGTCCTATGTCTGACAGTTTGGTCACCAGTCTGTGGGGTAAGATGGTATTAAAGGCAGAGCTAAAGTCTATGAAGAGTGGATGTGCATAGCTCCCCTGCTGCTCCAGATGGGACAGAACAGCATGGAGAACAGTGGCCACTACGTCCTCCGTAGACCTGTTTGTTCTGTAGGCAAACTGGTGCGGATCAAGCATGGGAGGCATGAATGACATGATGTGGTTCCTGATGAGCTTCTCAAAGCACTTCATAACCACAGGGTTCAGTGCAACTGGCCTGGAGTCATTAAGACTGGTGATGGACTGTTTCTTGGCCACAGGCACTATGACAGAGGATTTCAGGCAGGATGGCACAGTGGATTGAGACAGAGAGTGGTTGAATATCCTGGTGAAGACCCCAGCCAATTGGTCTGCACAGTCTTTCAGCATGCGTCCTGAGATGCCATCGGGTCCAGCTGCCTTTCGTGTGTTGACAGACTGCAGCATGCATCTCACCTCATGCTCCCCCACTGTGAAGACGGTGCTGTTGTTGGTATCTGGATGGGGTCTGGCTGTTTCTGGTGGATTCACTTCAAACCAGGAAAAGTAGTGGTTCAGTTCCTCAGCCAGCGATAAATAACCTCCCACAGCTCCGGGACTGGTCCTGTAGTTGGTCATTTGCTGGACACCCATCCACACTTGCCTGCTGTTTTTGCTATCCAGATTTTCCTCGATCTTCCTTTTATAGTCTGACTTGGCCTCTCGGATGCCCCTCTTTAGGTTGGCACGGGCTGTGCTGTAGAGACCCTTATCACCAGACCTGAAGGTAGTGCTCCTCTCTTTCAACAGCCTCTGGACTTCCCTGGTCATCCAGGGCTTTTGATTGGGGTAGACTCGGATATGTTTATCCACTGTGACAATGTCTGTACAGTTCTTAATATAGCACAGTATGCTGTCACTAAACGCTTCAAGGTCTGGGTGTTCAAAGAGGTCCCAGTTGGTCCTACTGAAACAGTCCTGCAGCTGCTGAGAGGCTCCATCTGGCCAAGTTTTAACTGTCCTTGTGCTGATATGAGCAGTTTTCCTAAGTGGAATGTATGCTGGGATTAAAAACAGTGACATGTGGTCAGATTGTCCCAGGTGAGGTAGCGGTGTAGTGTGTGCTTGGTGTGTGGGTGTGTGTGTGTGCGCGCCCTGCGGTGGGCTGGTGCCCTGCCTGGGGTTTGTTTCCTGTCTTGCACCCTGTGTTGGCTGGGATTGGCTCCAGCAGACCCCCGTGACCCTGTAGTTAGGATATAGCAGGTTGGATAATTGATGGATGGAATTTAATTCAATATAAATCTGACCACAAGGCTAATACATGAAAATGTGTCTAAATTGGTAAAACTTTTTTTTCATAATTGCACAATCGTAGGAGGCATTTAATCATACATGGAAATGTATAACTGCAACTGATAACTGTATATTTTGTATGATAACTGTTGTGACAGATTGAGGTCCTCTCGACCCTTTGAACCCTCTGACCACTCTTCAGACACCAGGTAAAAGTCCAATAATTATTTATTTGGACAATAATAAAATGCACAAAGGACCTACACTCCACAATACTCATATATCAATAGTCAATAATCCAATAATCACAATCCTCCACTCCCAGACGCGTTGCCACCATTCCACCCAGCTCAGCTCAACGCTGTGGTGTTTCATTGTCCTTTTTATAGTCCTTGACCCAGAAGCGTTTCACCTTCTCTGTCCATGTGACCTGGAACACTTCCGCGTCAGATAAAAAATCCTTCTTTTCTTCACCCAGGAAGCACATCGTTCCCTTTGTCCACGTGACTCTGACGTACTTCCTGGGCATATGGCGAATAGTCTCTGTGCCTCCCTGCAGCGTCCTCTAGCGGGCCCCAAGGTATCCAACAGGGCTGGGGATAAAAACTACATTGTCCAGTATTCCCTGTTGGCATTTGGGGCACCTCCATGATGCAGGAAGGGCTCCACCTGGCGGCCTGCGGGAATTGCCTGGGATGAAAGGCCGGCCACATATCACACTGTATATTTTGTCAATAATTTCTTAGTCTTTTCCTGAAAGAGCCAACACAAGACGATGATGTGGGGTGTAAATCCAAAAAACATTTATCTCTGCCACCCAAGATAACTCCTCAAAAATTTACAAACACCAAGAACAACAACAACATTTATTTATATAGCAGATTTTCATACAAATAATGTAGCTCAAAGTGCTTTACATGATGAAGAAAAGAGAGAAAAAAAAGACAAAGTAAGAATTAAAATAAGACAACACTAATTAACATAGAATAAGAGTAAGGTCCGATGGCCAGGGAGGGCAGAAAAAAAACAAAAAACTCCAGACGGCTGGAGAAAAAAAATAAAATCTGCAGGGGTTCCAGACCATGAGATCGCCCAGCCCCTTCTGGGTAAAGCTGCCTGCTGATCATGGAGAACACTGACGAAATGCAACATCAATCTGCAGGACACATTGATCTGATAGTAATCAACTACATGCTGATTGTAGGTTCATTGAACATGGAAAATGCATACCATAAAAGAAACAGTCTGAGAAATCTTTGCAGAAATCAAAGTGCATCTACGGTGGAAAGGCCAAATACTGAGGGTAGAAAGTGGTCTAGCTCACAACTAAATGTTGGACCAAATCAAGACATTTATGGCAGTATTTATCTCCATTTCTCTTTTATATAGCTGCCTCCATGTTTGTCACTTTAAATAAAACCCTGATAACCAGACAGAAATGTGAAACAAAAAAGTTACCCTAAACATTTTACATTTTAAGTAAAAGTATTCTGAACCTGTGCAACCTTGTGTTTGTGTGTAATGATGCTCACAGGATCCATTGTTTTCAATGATTTTTCTTTCTTTTCTCTAAAGTTTATTCATACCTACAGCTACATTGATTTAACACTCTTTTTTATCTCTTTTCTTTATATTTTCACTTTTCATCATGTATGCCATTTTACAATTTTAATTTCACACTTGTAAATTGTTTTAACCACTTCTCTGAGAATCTTTATTTTATTACCTGATTTTGTTTGGTATTAAGTTTGTGGTGTTTTTACATTGTTTTACCTATTCAATTCAATTCAATTCAATTCAATTTTATTTGTCATTCAGCAGAACATCCAAGATGTGCTGCAGAACGAAAATACGATGCACAAGACATTAATAAAAACACATAGTTAAAATCAGCCTACAATAAAATACTAAAATGCTTCATTTAAAAGACGAACAGCAGTAGGAAAAAAACTGTTTTTAAACCTGGTAGTTCTACATTTCAGGCTGCGGTACCTTCTGCTTGAGGGCATGAGGGAAAAGAGTTCAGAGGCAGGATAAGTAGGGTCTCTAGAAATCCGCACAGCTCTGGCCAGACAGCGTTATTTTGCCAAATCTTGTACATTTGGCAACGGGGCTCCAATGATCCTCTCCGCAGCCCTCACCACTTTCCTCAGTGCTTTCCAGTCCGAATCGCTGCAGCTCTCCTGCCACAGAGAGCTGCTGCTGGTTAGCACGCTATCTATGGTCCCTCTGTAAAAAGTGGTGAGGACTGACTTACTGAGATGGGCCCTCTTTAGCCTCCGCAGAAAGATCAAGCGCTGGTGAGCTTTCTTGACTGCGGAGGAGGTGTGCAGGGACCAGGTGAGGTTGTTCGTCACATTAACTCCCAGGAACTTAGTAGACTGCACAATTTCCACAGCAGTGTTCTTAATGTAGACCGGGATGTGTATCAGCTGTTTCTTCCTGAAGTCGATCACCAGTTCTTTTGTTTTTTCGACATTCAGTATCAGATTGTTTTTAAATTCTTCAAGACATTATTGTTAAGTCAAGATGATGGTGGAGCAAGTTAAAGTGATTTTAAAAACAGTTCAAGACCTTCATGAGAAATGCTTTAGTGACAGTGGTTCAGATCCTGTGTTGGAAAAAGATATTCTTCCACTACCAGATCTTCTCACATCCCTGCAATAGCTTGAAAGTGAGCTAGTGGTTGGTATAAATTAAAAATAACATATTAAGTAAACACCTTTTTAAAAAAAATTGAAAAATATATCCACAAAGGACAATGACAGGCTTCAAGTTGTATAGGCTTATACGCACATACGCCGCTTATCAGAGATGCACGAGCTGTGATGCGTAGTCAGAATTGCAGGCACAGTTAAAAAAAAATTCTTCTTTGCATGATAGGCTAAACCTATTTTTGGCAGATGCAGTGGTTAAATAAACCTAATTTTAATTTTTAAGTCTTTAAGTCAAAAAAGCTTTTAATAGTCAACAACCTATATTTTTTAAAAGAACTGAAAAAACCCTACCTGAGTGTGCTTGTCAGTTTTTGGGAGAGCCGAAGACTGCTACTGTGCTAAAATCTTTGTTGAAAACTAAGTGAAGTGCCCATAACCTGATGTGACAGCCTTCATAGATATGATCTGTGGTCAGAAAGTAATGGACATGAATATATGTAGGTAGGTATGGGGCAGAATGCCTTGCTATGGCTCCACCTTTAGACTGACCTCATGGAGTGGCTAAATATACACTACTAAGTGCTTGAACTTCTAGTAAATTAACAGTATTTGTTGCTTGTTCAAATTCTTGGGAATGTTTCTATTGTATCATGCATCTTAGGAAATTATAAGCTACAGTAATTTCTTCTTTATGGAAACATTTGACAGATTTCTTTGCTTGGAAATCAAGGAAGTATTTATGTTAGAGACATCCATCCATCCATCCATCCATTATCCAACCCACTATATCCTAACTACAGGGTCACAGGGGTCTGCTGGAGCCAATCCCAGCCAACACAGGGCACAAGGCGGGAAACAAACCCTGGGCAGGGCGCCAGCTCACCGCAGGGCATGTTAGAGACATGGTGTGGAGAATTTTGAGGCAAATATTAACCAATTCATTAGGTCAAAAAACTCAGCTGGTGGGGAATAAATGGGAAAAATGTTTCCATAATCTTCACATTAAGGATATTTTTATTGGTGAGTTTTTTATAATGATTTCAATACACATACACAGCCTTTCAATGTGAATCAACCTGCAACTGAAAATTTCTGAGGAATGAGTACCTTTTTGTTATTTATAATAAACCAAGCCAATAAAGGTAAACTAGATGTACTATGACCAAATAAAAATGTGTCCATTTTTTCTGCATTTACCAGCTTAAGTTTCACCTTTGGCATGGGCAATAGCTTTGTATTAAATGTCACTTTTCTTTTCACAAACTACTGTTTGAACAAATCTTAAGAACATTCTAATCATAGCTGGCTGAAGACGTGGCCCTGTAGCCACCAAGGAAACCCCTAGCTGAATATGAAAAAAAGATCTAATAGTTAACATTCAATAACATTTAACATTAAATTAAATGCAACAGGGAAAATACTAAATTATATAAGAAAAATAGTGCATTCTATTGTAATACCCATCCTAATTGTGGACTGGACTGCAGCAAAACATAGTGCAGTGTCATTCAGCTGGGTTATCAGATTGGCTGTTTCTTTAACTAATGTGGGGTTTTTGAATTGATTGCGCCAGGCTGGGTTGAAGAAGAAAATGTAGCCTTATTTGATAATTACATTATTTGTAACATACAATTTCTCCCATTAGAAATTTGTCATTTTTTTTGCATACCCCAGCAGATTCTCCAGAGACACAAAGAAAGGGAAAGTAAGCTTGGAGTCTGATTGAAATCTGTTTGTACAGTGCCCCTGGAGCGAGCAGGTTAAGGACCTTGCTCAAGGACTGAATGGATTAACATTTCTTCTGGCACTGCCAGGATTCGAACCAGCAAGCGTCTAGTTACCAGCACATATACTGTACTTTAGCCTGTGTTGTGATGTGAGATTTTACATATAACCTGATGAATATTTTGTATGTCTTTATTTGATTTTTAGGCAAAGCAATGTAATTTAGTGTTACTTTGGTGAGAGGCATTCGTGTTTGCCACCCCTTTTACGACTGAGCCTTTTTGAATTTTATGACAGGATTTGGGGGAAGATGTGCCTTAAACCGGTTTGGTTAGTGTTTCTTTGCTAAAGTCATTTCTACCCCTGCAAATAGGCTAAGGTGTACTTTAACATATGGTTTGGGGGCATGTGTTAAGATGTTCTATTTCCCCCATTGGTCTGAGGTATGGCTGTTTGGAATTGGCTTGGTTCAGAAGCCTTTAAGTACTACAACGCCCTATTGGCTGTAGGGGTTGGACAGAAAATCTATATATTTACTTGTTTAACCTCACACTCTATCTCTTACTAACCAATATCTGAAAGAAGCATCTCTTGCTAACCTGTGATGAAGACCACACAATGAAGAGCACAGCTCAGCAGCCATTTTGAACAGACATGTGGCTGAAAGCTGAGCACCAATGATGCCTTAACTGGAGACATTTAAGTAACTAAAGACTGTGTGCCGCTTGAGCTACATATCGTCATTTAATCAGGTTGTATGGTTGCCAATATTCAAATATACTTTGCATTTTGTTATTATTTATGAATATTATCAATAATACACTATCTTATGTGTAACTTAACTTCTGCTTGTCTTTTTACTACATCTAATTGCCTGAGGTTATAGAAGGGAATGTGGGGATAAGTTATATACAATAGTACCTTATAAACAGTGGTAAGTCTGTGAGATTAGGCATTCTAAGGCTACATATTAATAATACAATAGGGGAAAGTAGAGCAATATATATTACTCTACCAAGACAAAACAGCCTGGGAGCCACCTTTCTGCCTATATGTGTATTGTTTATTAGGCAAATAAAGAAACCAAACCCAGGAACTGGAAGTATTAACTGATACATTTTAATGGTGAAACTGATATGTGTTTTATGTTATGGCAATTTGTTATATACTTCCATACTTTACATGCCTGGTATATGCTTATATGACTTTTTAGTGCACCACAATCAGTAAAATCAGCTAGTGTTATGATTAATTATCAAGTACATCAATGATAAAGAGCACTTAATGGCAGTAACTTTCCTGTTCACCATGGATGACCTGGAATATTGTATGACCTTAAAATCATGAGTGATCAGAAACATACTGGGGCCTGTAGAGCAAAGGGGCACCAGAATAAAATTCTACTTTTGACATCAAAGTCTTCAGCTAGTGTTGACGCTAACCCATAAACAGGTTACACATCAGTGAAAAGCAATTGGTGATGCTTGCAAACTAACTACAGGGAAGCATTTAAAGCCAGTTGTTTAGCCAGTAATGCATGCCATTATATTACACATACTTGCATTTGTAAATATTGTTTCTTGTCAGAATACAAGTACATTTTCTATAGTTACTTTGTTTATTGTAAATAAACCACAAATACAAAACCCACACTTGTGGAATGTTTCTTTGACATTATGATTTGATGCAATCAGTGCTCATGTCTGACAAATAACCAAGTGTCAGTGTTGATTGACTCAGACTGCATAATGACTGTTCTTAAATGCAGTATGAAGAAACTCTGCAACATCAAGAACCACAACTCAGGAGACAGTAATGTGGATTAAAAGATGAATTCATCCAGCTACAGACAGGGATGAGGGAAACAAGCAAGAATGGAGCATCAGAGGATAAACAACGATCAAGAATCAGGTGAGCATTGTCAAACCTCAAACAAGTCTAGTAAGACGTTCATTAGGAAATTGTGTAATTTCAAGTAACTGATGAACTGCTGATGCTTGGCTGCAGGTGAAATGCATTTTCCTGTTCTTTCCAGTCATCATTAAGATCGGCCTTCAAGGGCATGTAAACATTGTTGAGGACAAATTACTAAAGCTGATGTTGTTGAGCTTCTAATGGACTCTTACACCACCACCATGTCTTAAAGGTAGGTGTACAACATAGGCCTGAGTTTTTTATGCAGAAAACAAACAACTGCAATTATTCATTTATAATGTGCTGTTGTTATAACAGTAACATATGCTCTTGAATTGTATTATAACTTAGAACTACCTGAGATGGTCAGATCTGTGAAAGATTGCATTGAGGTGCTTCGTGACATGATGGTCTCGGAAAAAAGAAACCTCATCATCTGTGCTGTCAACCTCTGGGATGATATACATACTGTATGACCAACTAACACTAAATACAAATACAAACTCTCTCTCTCTCTCTCTCTCTCTCTTTATATATATATATATATATATATATATATATATATATATATATATATATATATATATATATATACTGTGGCACCCGGACGGGGCTCATGCCCGGCCGGGGCACCCAGGAAGACAGGAGGAGGGCTCATTCCTCCTCCAGACCGCGAGGGGGCATCCGCCCTGGTTGTATTGGGGGCCACTGGTACAGGGTTTGGAAGCCCAACCCTGTAGGGGCCCGTGGTCACCGCCATGGTGCATCCCCCTGCCTGAAGGACCCTGGACCCCAGTACTTCCGCCACACCAGGAAGTGCTGGGGGGAAGAAGAGAGGGAACACCCGGAGTGCTTCCGGGAGGACAGCCGGCATTTCTGCCACACTGGGGCATGTCCGCGGGATTGCCAGTGTACACCTGGAACACATCCGGGTACAGATAAAAGGGGCTGCCTCCCTTCATTTGATGCTGGAGTTGGGTGGAAGCAGGACAAAGTTCAAGAAAAAGAGAAGGAGGCGGTCCGAAGAGGCAGAGTGGTTGGCCTGGACTTTGGGGAAGATTGAGGTTTGTGGCACAATAATTATAAAAAGTAGTGTAAATAAACGTGTGTTGAGTAACATGAGTGTGTCTGCCTGTCTGTGTCCGGGCCAGTCTCCACAATATATATAGTCACAAACTTGCACAAGAGTCATAGCAAGGTTTGGAGCAGCCACCCGTATATTGTTTTCCTGGCTGCTAAATTGCAAAACAAATGATAGCACTGATGCGCACAAACCAGAGTCTAAAACAGAACTGAGGGAATAGGGAAAAGGTGGAGGCTTTTAAAGGTCAGTATAGGAAGTGACATCAAAGGTGCCGGGACCAATAGGGTCTTCAACCATAGGCTCAGGCCCAGACATGACATTAAGGGGGACGGAACCAGAAAGGTCTTCATCCATAGGTTCGGACCTGGAAGTGACGTCAACAGGGCCAGGCGGAATTTCCTGTGAATGGTCTGCAGGAAAGCGAGAAAAAGAATCAGTGTACTCTGCCACATCCTGGTCTGATTTGGAATTGCCCTTATTCAAGCCCTTTAGCTACCTCCCTTGCGCCACCTGTCTGAAAGTACCTGGATTCCAGCAGAATAAAAGGTTTTGTCTGAAGTACACTAAAATAGTCCCAGTTTAGTACGTTCAAGTATATTTAACACAAAGTTGATATTTTATACATTTTTTGTACAATTTTAATATATTTAGTACAACATTAGTTGTTCCAATTTAACACATTTAAAATATACTTGTCATAAGTCCTAGCCCAAGTATGTTTTTTCATACTTTAGCACACTAATATTCAGTACACTTCAATATACTTTTTTTTTACCATGGTGGTGGGTAAATAAAAGATATTAAAAAATAATTGACAAGCAAACAACATTTGTAAAAAGTGTCAGGTAAAAAGTGAAGTAATTCCAGTGCCAACCATAGGGCTTTTTTAAAAAAAAAATTATTTTCTGTTAACTTTAACTAGACAAAACAGAGGATTCACAGAAATGGATGTTTTATAATAAAGCTCAATCTGTCAAAAATGGAAAATTAAAAAGAAACAACTATAGTAAGAACAAGCTCACCCCACCAGTGCCACCTACCCAAATTACCCACCCATATGACAAACTGTGAGTAATTGCAATGGAAAGTATGTAAGCTAACATTGTCTGGACACACCAGGAAGAGAGAAGCATAACCCAAGTCAAGTCAAGTTGGGGAGCATGCACTGGTACGGTGCATTGCTGCATCCACTACACGACAAAACAACTCTGGATCCCAGTTTGCAACCCCCTAGGCAGACACGTGCTCCAGTCCCACCCTCCGGAAATGAACCTCTATCTGCCGCAGCCAGGTGTTACGTGGGCGACCCTTTGGCCTGGTACAGCCACTCAGGTCCCCAACAATGAAGATCTTACAAGCTGGATCACCCTCTGGGAAACGCACAACATGGCCTCAGTGCCGTAACTGACGCTCCCTCACAATGCAAGTAATGTGCCTCATTCGGAACTCTGTGAGTAACTGCTCATTCGACACAAAGTCAAACCAATGGTACCCAAGGATTTTCTGGAGAGACGCAGTACCAAAGGAGTCCAGTCTTCGTTTCAGGTCACTGGATAGCGTCCATGTCTTGCAACCATATAACATGACAGGAAGCACCAGGACTCTGAAGACTTGGACCTTCGTTCTTTTGCATAGATATCGGGGGCACCACACACCCCTTTCCAGCGACCTCATGAGCCCCCATGCTCTCCCAATCCGTCTGCTGACTTCATTGGAAGAGTCACCAGAGACATGAATGTCACTGCCAAGGTAAGTAAACCTCTCGACAAGGTCAACACTCTCTCCGCAGACAGACACACTACTGATGGCTGTGCCCAAGAGGTCATTAAAGGCCTGGATCTTGGTTTTTATCCAGGACACTCACAAGCCCAGACACTCAGACTCCTCGCTCAGTCTCTCGAGCACCCCGATCAGAGCCTCCATTTACTTTGCGAAGATCACAGCATCATCAGCAAAGTCAACATCCGTAAATCTTTCTTCACGAACAGATGCCCCACAGCCGCTGGACCCCACGACCTTGCCCAACACCCAGTCCATACAAGCATTGAACAGAGTAGGAGCAAGAACACACCCCTGACGAACCCCAGAATCAACTGGGAAAAACGCAGAGGTCCTGCCTCCACTCTGCACAGCACTCACAGTACCAGTGTACAGGCCGGCCATTATATCCAGCAACTCAAACAGTAAGATTAAAAACATAATTTTATGTATTAAGTTTGTTATAAATTCCCATTTAGCACTCATTAATCATTTTTGAGAAGTGTAAGATTGAATAGATTCCTTCTAGAGTTGATAAGAAAGGAGATCTGCTGATTTTCAGTGATAAGCTAAAAATTACTAGGCGGAAATCATGCTTAGAGAGAATAACCTCCGGTGGGGAGGAGAAGAGGGTGACGAGGAGAGGACCAACAGAAAGTAGATTTGAAAAGGAATGTTAATAGTGAGCAACTGAGAGAAAATTAGAAACTGATGAACCAAAATAAATAAACTAGTGGAGATTCCCAGAACATTTGTACAAATGTGCCAGAGACATTTCCTTGAGAGAAATTGTTAGGAAGCCAGACCCATGGGAAAACATCTGAGGGTGGTGGATAGGACTGGCGAGCTTTGTTGGGCTGAATGGCCTGTTTTTGTCTAGACAGTTCTAATGTTGTAAATTGGTCTGTGAGATTCTATGAACAAAAGTTGCACATATAGCTGATTTCCTTTTTAAGAAATACATGAGCCATCATCCTTCTCTCTCTTAGGAGAACAGTAATTTTACTCCATAATTTTTCCTAATACTATTCTATAGACTAGGAGAAAAAGTAAATGTTATCTCTGGCAAAAGTGTGCACACCTTCAAGGTCACAGAATACAATTCTGAAGAGGGCCCCCAGCTTACCAAATCGAGTCCTTCTGTTTTATTCCCTGATTCAGTGATTTCTAGGCTACCACAGTCTAATCAAACCATAGGCTGACAGGTTTTATTTAAACACTGTTAGAGTTACCTGAACATGCTTTCTCCTATCTGGAACCTAAACTCCCTTTTTGGCTCTGCTTCTGACAGATCTCTATAATGATGTCCTTACAAAACCTTACTGTCCTTCATTGTACATAGTCTTTGGTACCTTAATAAGGATTGTCTACTTTCTCTGAGCCACTTCCAGGCTCTTTTCCTTTTCCTTTTACAAATAAGCTTTTCTTTTACCCAAGGAAAAACAAAACCAACACAGAACTGTAGAGGAGGTGGAAGTGCAGATGAAAGTGTAAAACTCTTGAAAAGAAATTTACTCTAAGCCCTTTTACAAAAAATTATGTTGTAGAAAACCTCTGCAGAGCAAAATACTCAGCCAAATGAAACAAGCATGAAGTATTGTACAGTGCTGGAAAACATTAAGCTCTTTATTAATTTAAGTTCTATTTTGGGTTTAATCCTGCAATCTAATGAAAATTACAATTATTAGAAGATGTGTAATACAATTTAAAGCAATATAATACAACAATTTGGAAAACCGTATTCTCCCCAGTTATGTAGTATTGAACTAAATATCGTTCGTGTTTATTTTTTTCAAAACCCGAAAGAGTATTTTAAAAAATTAACATTTATTTAGGGAAACAACAATTCTAATATTGAAACCTAAAACCTCTTGAGAAAGTAATTTGTTTCAATACCTCATCTCCGCCCTCACTTATTTTTGCATAATTTTTACATTTTAACAAGTGTCCTCTAGTGATCATGAATTATTTAGATGAAATAAATATAATGAATATACTTTCTGATGCCTTTGTGAACTTTAATTGCCTCAGTTACGTTCTCACAAAGAATTATCAAAAGACGTTTGAATGATTCAAGTTACATAAGCTATTAGTTTAGGTCTTGCCTATAGCAATAAACTAGTTTCTTCTGCTCTGTTCAAATTCTAGTGCATCTTTCTTTTTTGCATATGATGGTGAAAATAATTTCCTAAAGATCTACAAGGTGAATATATTAATTTACCACATGAAATTGCATTCTAAAGTATATTTTATAAAATTAAAAAAATACCTAGCCCACGCCTTCATTTTAAAAAGAATACTGCATCCCACTTTATAGAAAAAAGCCTTCAATTACCACATGCATCAATTTTTCAAGCAATAAATGTTACAGATTTATCTGTGTCTTGAAAATACATATATATTGCAGAACAGTGTATCCATGTTGTTTTAAGAAGGAAAAAAGGAAAACGTTGATATTTAGTCACTCAGACCAGCCGTGCATTTAAATTTGTTTCTCATCTTCCTCCACCCTTTCAGTTTCAGGAGCATAGATTCAGCTCAGAAAGCCTTCTCCAAGGGCCATTATTGACATTACTGAATGCTGATGCCTGATGCCCAGACATGAATTGCTTTCTCAGTTCTGTAGACAGTTAGAGAATAATAACTGAAAATGTCACACTTACTTACATTCTTTCACTACACAGAAGCTTATTTCATTACTTCACAAAGATATTTCCTGCTGCCTTTGGATTGATAATACACAGAAGTGTTTCAGTGAGAGAAACTATTGAACAGGTGCATAGCATGCAATCAATTGACAAGAACTGAACAGAAATTATAGACATACATCCATCCATCCATCCATCCATCCATCCATCCATCCATCCATCCATCCATCCATCCATCTTCCTAACCAAAGACAGGATTACGGGGAAGCTGGAGCCTATCCCAGCAAGTATTGGGCCCAAGGCAAGAATAATCCCTAGACAAGGTGTCGGTACATCACAGAGTGAACAGTCTCAAAACCCCCCAAAAAACACACACACACACACAAACTTGAGCCACTTTAGCCATGCCATGACAATTCACCCACGTAGTCTGAAGTCTGCAAAGTTTAGTACAGATGGTGTACCAAAGGCAGAGTGGTAGCGTAGAGCTGTCATTCCTGCCTCATGGCACTGGTGCCTGCATGGAGTCTTATCTGTTTTCCCTGTGTGTTTATGAATTAATTGGTATCAGTGAGTGTCAGTGAAATTATTCACTTAAAAACATTATTCTAATTTCTTTTAACTATATCCTTAGCAAGAGTGACTGATCATATATTAAAAAATTCGAGAACAGGTTTGCAAGGTTTCAATCTGCTCTATCACATACTTTGCTTTTTTCATTTTCTGACTATTTTCTTAATGTGTGTGTGCACAATACACCATGGAACCTACAACTCGCAGGAGGCTTGGCTCTTTCAGACATATAAGGCTTTCATTAAAAATACAACGCATTGTAATCAGTTAAGTTCTTATTTATTGTTATTTTTACAAGTCCAGTAAATTATGTGATTGTTTCTGCTCTTTTCACTACACTGCCATTTGGTGTGAAAAAAGTCACATAGGCTATGTAAAATAATGCAGAATGAAATGGGTGAAAAGTTACTGCTGTTTATCAAAAAATAATCATGTGATGTGAGCATGCATCTGTCTGTTGTTACATGTCATAGCAGAGCATAATTACTGAAGAAACAGAACTGCAGAAGCAAAAGTAGGATTATAAGCAGAATATAGCTTACCAAATGGGGGATGAGTCTAGAAGGGTGGCCGACATGAAATCAAGAAACATATTCTTACCTTGAGAAAATACTAACAAAAATCTAGGATAAAAAGAACTATTTTAAGTTTACTATTGTCATCACAAGCCTGTCTCAGAAACACAAGGGCAGGTTTCCTTAAACCAAACCCTTGCTACTGCAACGTGGATATATTCACTATGTTTTAAGGATTATTTTACAATAGGACTCTGGAATGTATTACTTACTTTATATAATTCAACCCAGCGCTTGTCATTGTTTTAGAATTTTAAAACATGCTTCACTTTAGATTGCAATTCCATGTGGCAAAATAATATTCATCATGATTGTGAAAAAATAAATTTGACTTGAAAAATACTGAGTTTATCCTTTAGGTCAATTGAAAACTCAAGGTATGCATGTGATGAATGAATGTGTGACTGTAAATTCTTGTCTCTGTATCTGGTATGGATAAATGAAGCCATGTTAATTAATTTATGATACTATCCCTATCTCTGTCTCTATATTGTTTGCATATCCCAACAAAATGTAGCCTTGGAATAATGATTACCCTGTACTGCTTGCCATAAAACACAGTGACTTGTCCAAAGATTTTGATAAAAGATTTCCTCGGGCACACATGCTATGCTCTATAGAGAGTGGCTTCACAAAGTATGAAACATAAACTGCTGGTACTGGCTAAGTTCACCTAATTTCAGTTCCATAACAAGTGTGCTTGGTAGATTGGTAAACTGAAGAATTACTGGTATTACAATCTGCGTATGCTGACCTTATCACAAACCCGAGGAACTACACATTACATAACATTGAAATGAATGCTGCTTAATTTAGTCTTGGCACAGTGGTCAGGACTGTGACCTCTATGTCTGAACTTTCCGAAGAATTTAAATTGTGACTCATTGCTATAAAATACAAATTCTGAAACAAAACTAAACTTTTCTAGACTATCTGAACTAATTGGGTATGACACCTTTCTACAATGGTGGGATGAATCTAGGTTTAGTCATATTGGCTTGCATTTTTAAGTTGTTATTTTTGCTCTGTTTCAGTTCAGTTCTCTCTGCTTGCTGGAATAAAGACTTCATTAGGATGCATTTCATGTTTAAAGTGAATATCAGTGGTCTAAAATTTCAGTTCTCTTTTTTCCATACCTAACTGTCAATTTTTCTATTAAATCACAGTTTAACTCAAGTTACTATATATAAGTAATTACTGCTTTCTAATTTTGATTTATTCTGACATAAATTTTAATTTGATTTTTTGCACCTCTCCAGAAGATGTGTCGATAGCATTTGCCTTGATTTCTGTTAGACCGAATTTAATCTTCAAATGGATTTCACGATTTGTGCCCAGTCTAATATCAGGCATGGGTAAAACAAAGGAGCCAATTTCTTTCAATCCTGGCTCATCAATATAAATAGCATTCAGCTTTTCAGTAGAGAAAAACCTGAAACCTGCCTCAGTTTGGTCATCATCTACTGGGAAAAATGTATATTGAGCATCCTCATCATGCTCTACAGATTGACCCTTACTGACTAGATTTAAAAAAAGACCAGTGCAATAAGTATAATCTCCTGCTTTATTAACTCTTCTTTTTTTAGGGTCATGCAATAGAGGATCATATTTTCGACTCATATTTATGCCGTATGTTAGAGCACTGACTCTGGAATGAATGATCTTAGAGTCAGTACCAAAAATAACTGCCCCCTTTGCAACAGCCAGTTGGGATTCATATGGACACAGGATTTTATATCGGCTGCCAAATTCTCTCTTGACTGCTTCTCTCAATAAACTGCTGGAGGCATAGCCTCCGACAAGCAGAATGAAATCAATGCTAATTTCTGGTGTGTCCAAAATTTCTTTTATCTTCTCCAGAATATTTTTTATACTCTCAGTGAAAAAGCTGGCCAGTTTTTCATAGCTAATTTTAATATTCCCGTCAGTCCAACAAGCACCTTCCAACTGACTAAAATAACTAGAGATATCTTTGTTCTTTGCAGCTAATTTCGCTAAGTTGTGTGGGCATTCGATATATATGTCTTCTTTTTCGGTGCATTTCTGAATGCTAAAGGTGTGCATCATTTTTTGCAGCTCAGCAGGGTGTTCATTCTTATATATCTCCCACAGGACTGGACCAAAAATTTGTCTTAGGAAGGCTGTGAACTTGCTGTCTACAGAAAAGCCTCCCCACCCTCCTCCGGATGCCTTCTGAAGCTCTTTTAGAGATCCATCATCAAGCACCTCATGCACAGTTATATCGACTGTCCCACCTGAAAAAGAAAAAAATGGAGAATTACAAAGCACCCTGCCAAAATATCATGCAGCATTACTTGAATGAAAGTTTGTTTTACAAGAGGACAGTAAAATACAAATAAACTGGAGTAATTTGGGTAATTTGAAATCTACACTTTATCTGGTATTTAAAAGTATATATAAAAAGTATTCGTCTTCCTGGAACCTTTTACATTTTTATTATTATATAACATTGAATCACTGTGGATTTAATTAGGATTATTTTGGCACGGATCAAAGGAAAAAGAACATTTAATGTCAAAATTAATACAGATCATCGCAAAGGGATTTAAATTAATTACAAATGTTTTTTTTTCCCCCTTTGTCACCGATTCTGTTCATAACTTTTATGGACAGAATTTCTAGGCTCAGCCAGGGCATTGAGGTGGTCCGGTTTGGTGGACTCAGGATTGGGTCACTGCTTTTTGCAGATGATGTTGTCCTGTTTGCTTCATCAGGCCGTGATCTTCAGCTCTCTCTGGATCGGTTTGCAGCCAGGTATGAAGTAGTTGGGATGGGTATCAGCACCTCCAAATCCGAGACCATGGTCTTCAGCTGGAAAAGGGTGGAGTGCCCTCTCAGGGCAGGGGGCGAGATCCTGTCCCAAGTGGAGGAGTTTAAGTATCTCAGGGTCTTGTTCACGAGTGAGAGAAGAATGGAGCGTGAGATCGACAGTTGGATCGGTGCGGCCTCCGCAGCAATGTGGGCTCTGCATCGGTCTGTCGTGGTGAAAAAGGAGTTGAGCCGTAAGGCGAAGCGCTCAATTTACCAGTCGATTTATGTTCCTACCCTCACCTATGGTCATGAGCTATGGGTAGTGACCGAAAGAACAAGATCGCAAATACAAGCGGCTGAAATGAATTTCCTCCGCAGGGTGTCTGGGCTTTCCCTTAAAGATAGGGTGAGAAGCTCAGTCATCTGGGAGGGGCTCAGAGTAGAGCCGCTGCTCCTCCGCATCGAGAGGAGTCAGATGAGGTGGCTCGGGCATCTGATCAGGATGCCTCCTGGACGCCTCCCTGGTGAGGTGTTCCGGGCACATCCAACCGGGAGGAGGCCCCGGGGAAGACCCAGGACACGCTGGAGGGACTATGTCTCCCGGCTGACCTGGGAACGCCTTGGGATTCCCCCGGAAGAGCTAGAAGAAGTGGCCAGGGAGAGGGAAGTCTGGGTATCTCTGCTCAAGCTGCTGCCCCCGCGACCCGATCTCGGATAAGCGGAAGATGATGGATGGATGGATGGTTATTTTTTTCATTATTATTTAAGATAGTCATGAACTGACATCTTGTCTACTCTCTTAAAAATGCTGGACCTTTAGTGGCACTTTACTGGGTTGTGTGGTTCCTCATAGAACCATTGCTTAACAAAGAACCATTTCATTCTGTGAAGATTTCTTTGCACATGTCCTGGTTTATTGGGCCTTGAAAAGGTTCCTAATATGTGGACAACAAACATTTTTAATGTATAGTAGGCAACCTAGCAGGATACAACAGATCGAGAAATTTTGAACTTAGCTGTGCATCAAAAATCAAGAAGTTTTAGGTGTTTCACAAATCTGTTACCATCTGTTCATGGCTATTCATTGAACCTGTTAAGGATCTAAATAAATAAAAGTTCTTTCAGGAACCTTCATGTGGTTGGTTCCCCTATGGAAATGGTCTAATGAACCACTTTGCCACCTTTTTTTTTAAGTGTGTATGCCTGGTTTCTGGGGTAGCATCAAATTTGTCATAACCTAGAACTGAATGACTGTGTTTTTCTCCAATCTGCTTAAGGAAGATTTTTGAAAGTTCACATCAAATAAAAAAAACATTTAATAAAATTAAACTTCTGGTACAGTTCTGCTGCACAGGATTCACTAGTTTATTCACTGCAAATGCCTGACAATAGTCAATATTTTCAGTCAGCATATTCTTAGCCTTTCACTTTTTTACTGTCCTGTGTTACTGTGTATTTTATTCCTTTAGTTATCCCACTGAGCTCACATTTAGGTATATTTCATTGAACTCTACACTGAGGTTCAAAAATGCCAAAGCATTATCATGAAACACAAACAAGGGGTGCATCTCCCAAAGGTTATTTGACAATTTTAAATTGTGAGGGTGGAGGCTTCTGTACACATAAATTGTTGTAAACTGGTTCACCATCTGTCTCATGCCATGAATAGGGTATGACTCTCAACAACCATGTAATAGCACACCATGTTCATGAATTGTTGAAGGAGTAGGTACATTATACTAGTACCTGTGTATAAACAGTGCAGATAACATGTAATATACTGCATATTTATAAAAAGAGACAGAGAGGCCTGCGGTGGGTTGGCACCCTGCCCAGGATTGTTTCCTGCCTTGTGCCCTGTGTTGGCTGGGATTGGCTCCAGCAGATCCCCGTGACCCTGTGTTCGGATTCAGCGGGTTGGAAAATGGATGGATGGATGGATGGACAGAGAGGCATCCCATGCCTGACTGTAGTTCAGGTGGCATTTAATTATTTTACTCCTACACTCCCACTCTGCTATTCCATTACCCTGACCAGGATTCATTCCTGCTTTGTGCCAAATGCCTCCAGGAAAGGCTTCAGCGCTGTGCAACCCTTAACTGGATTAAGTGGTTTGAGAATGTTCTGTTATTTGGCATCAATGAATAAATACATATATTGAGCAATAATCACAGTAATATGAATGGTATTCCAAGCCATACAATTGGAATGAGAAATGCATGTGTTTTGTAAATATTAAGACATCAGAAATAGCTTGTTGTAAAGTAAATTTTATTATAAGTTCTTGTCTGCAGTTACTCAATGCATGTTTAATAGTGAGCTTTGATTATTTGCACATCCCTTTCTAGATGAGTCTACTTTAGGTGACCATTCTGTTCTTCTGAGGTCTGTTTATTCTTCTGTTCTTTTATAGAATGGGATTTTTTAGGTTGCAATCTGAACAAAACTGTTGTCAATGACACAAAAGAAAACTGTCACACTTACCTCCACAGTCAACAACTACATACTGCACTCCTGCTTGTTGCTGCACTGTTGATTTGTCGAGTATACCGGCTTGTTCTTCTATGAAGCCAGAGGTGGGCAGCTGTTTGCACCACACAGACGCAGCTTCAGGCTCAAGTGCAAGGATAAGGTTTTCTGAAAGTATGTCTTGTATCAATCCAGCCTATAGATAGATAGATAGATAGATAGATAGATAGATAGATAGATAGATAGATAGATAGATAGATAGATAGATAGATAGATAGATAGATAGATAGATAGATAGATAGATAGATAGATAGATAGATAGATAGTTTGGTTTTACTATAGTGATTTTCATACTGATTAGAAGTGGCATCTATGCTTTAATAGTAATAGCAGGTGTGGTACTATCCCATAAATATCAGCAGATGATGATGTTATTCAAAAATTAAATATGTAGTAAACATGTCTAGATATAATGTAAAACATTATTAAAATCTTTATATCAGACTTAACTGTGTTATCATGATCACATTTTCCAATTTTTCAACATATGTTCAATGTAATTGCTTATGTAGAAAATTATTTCTGTTTGGAGTATGTGAAATTATCTTTGTGTCTGGTGCTGCTTGAAATGTTTTCAGGTTGCTCGGGCAGGCTGCTTGACATTGCAGTGTTCTTGGTATACTTTGTGCACATTGTTAGATATGACACTTTCAGTTCTCCTTTGGGTCTGATGGCTAAAACACCTTAAGCAATACACTAATTGATTTTTAAAACAATTTAAAGGGTTTATGAACAAATTTAGAGTACTTGTCAGCATTATTATGAATCATGTCAATTTCATATGTATAACAATATTTAGCATTTTCTACATTAAACAAAATTGAGACTTTATGAAAACTCATTTGCATTTCTGAATTCAGGTTTGAGTATTTTATTTTGACCATCTGGTGGTTGTGTTGTGTAACAAAAATTATGTAGACAGTGTGTGTGACATTTTGTGTCATATTTATATTGTATTTTATTATCACTAGTACTGGCTGCCTAATACATTGTGAAGCTCAGTGTCTCTCCCTTGCTACCTTATGTGAGGTTTACTGAAAGTCATCTCCTTCTACAGCCACCCTCCAACGCTGCAGTCCTTCCTGCCATGGCTCATTAAAAGTGTTTTCAGTAATCTTTTTTTCTGCAAAATTTCCTGAATACAAATTCACTCTGACAGTTCTCCCTTACTCTGTTCATTTGGAATCAGAAGCAGCATCATCTGCACTCACTTCCCCAACTCATTAAGCTAATCCAAGCTAAGATCCTTCTCAGATGTCACCAGTGGCCCTGTACCCAGGACAGTGGCTTTAAATGGAGGAATAGGTGTCATTTAAATTCTGCTCTTTTAGTGCTTGATCTTCTCTCACTTCCACTTTCTTATTCTTACTGTCACTCACTGTCTCGCACACACACAACAACCTATGACAATATAATAATATTGATGTGATGGACAGAGGAGATGGAGTGTTTGCCATACAACACATAGACTTGGGTTCCTTGTCTAAATGCTCTCTCCATTTTTCCTTGACTCTTAATGTCTTTGAGTGTAGTTGATAATAAGATTATCGCCCCAATGCTCATTTTTGTTATGGTGGGTCCACAGCTCCCCGCAACATAAGACAATGCATCGATGAGAAAAAAATCTGGTATAGCTGCTAAGTGGTTACATTTGCTGCCTTTCAACTCCAAGAGTTGGCTTCCAATCCTAACCCTGTCACTGTCTGTGGACTTTGCATGTTTACCTGATGACTTCTTGGGTTTTTCTCATTGACTCTGTGTGAGTGTAGATGTATGCAAGATTGATGCCTACTAGTAACTGGCACCCATTACTGTGTTGATTTCTTCCCTGTCCCTTGTCCTGGTTGTTCTAAAATAAGATTAAGCAGGTTCAGTAAATGAATTGATGGATGAATAGATGAGCTTGTCTTCAAAAAAGTTACCTTTTGGGCTGCTTGTCTCATGAAGTCCTTGGCTGCATTGTCCCAGATAGCAGGTACTGTCAGCACCCAAGTCACGTCCTGAGGAAGAACTAGTGATTCAGCCACTGTCTCACTCAGAGCCTTCAAGGCATGGTCCTTCAGATAGCGTAAACTTTCTGAGAAAACTTTGAGGGCAGGGAGCTGTTTACTGTCCATTGTGGAGATCATTAAATTTTCTGTGATTTTCTGAAAATAAAAAATAAATTTACCAGACATGACTTAAACACATGTGCAGTTTTATGTCATTGATATTCTGCAGCAATTACATTCTTACCGTTTTATATTAGATTAGGTTAGATGATACTTAATTTGGGCGGCATGGTGGCGCAGTGGTAGTGCTGCTGCCTCGCAGTTAGGAGACCCGGGTTCGCTTCCTGGGTCCTGCCTGCGTGGAGTTTGCATGTTCTCCCCGTGTCCTGCGTGGGTTTCCTCCCACAGTCCAAAGACATGTAGGTTAGGTGGATTGGCGATTCTAAATTGGCCCTAGTGTGTGCTTGGTGTGTGGGTGTGTTTGTGTGTGTCCTGCGGTGGGTTGGCTCCCTGTCTGGGATTGGTTCCTGCCTTGTGCCCTGTGTTGGCTGGGATTGGCTCCAGCAGACCCCCGTGACCCTGTGTTCGGATTCAGCGGGTTGGATAATAGATGGATGGATAAAAAAAAACACTTATATGCCCATCTAAGAAGGGTTGAAAGGTTGAAATCTAAGTAATCAACATAGACCTTATGTTTTCTGTTTCATACATGGGTTGTCCATTTGGTCTGGTATAATAATATGTACCTAATCCATTTCCCCTGTGGCAGCCTTGCTATCTTCATATATAGCTGACTGTTTTCATCAATTCCTCTCTTTGTCGCTTGTCGAACTGACCACTCTTGCAATTAAGGTGTTTTGCTAGAAAAAGCTGCTGCAGTGCTCCCTACCACATTAGACTACTCATATCGTGGCTTTGATATTCCAGCATGTGTCTTGATCTACCATTAGTTTCACTAATCCATTGCCCATCACAAAAGTTGTCAGTCATTAGCATGATGGCTGTGAACCTCATTCACGTGGCCTGAGTGGGCTCAAGAAGATTACTACCATGTTTTTCATGTCTTACTTTTGACCATTATTTGATATTTTTATTATTACTTTTGCCTTTTTTTACCCTTCTTCTATAGGTTTTGCCTATTTCTAATTTTTCTTCCTAACCCTAGCAACTAAACAGACACACAGATACACAGAAACATACACAGACACCTGACTTTTTATTAAGGTGGATAAGCTGATTTCTGTCTAGCAGTTACTCGCTCTTTGGCAAATTCTGCATTGTCATTTGCAGGGTAGCATTTATTGGAATGGCTTTTGTAATGCATGTAGTAATAAAAAACATTGCATTTTTCATTCCAACACATGGCACATCATAAACATTACTACTGCTTTAACGAATCCTATACCACATGGCATATGAAAATGACAGCAATAGGATGGATACTCAGATACACAGACACTTATCCTTTTATTAAGGTGAATGTGTATATATAGTCACACATGTGACTTTAGGGGACACCTCATTGATTCTCATAATGGAGCCATTACCACCCCAAGCAGGGAGAGGGTGGTGTTGCTAACCGCTTGTCCTCTTTCACCCACAGTTACAAGCTCACTCAGAAAGTGATCTACTACTGCCAATACCTTGAAGCACTGCCCCTTGAAGGACCCTGATATATATATCACAGCCAAGCTAAGTTCAACAGCTTCCTGTAGCTCCTGGTATGTAGGTTGATGCCTTTGACAGAGTCCTTGAAGTTTAGTAGTATGGAGAAGAAAATGCCAAACAGAGTTAGCGGAAGGACTCATTACTGTTTCAAACCGCTCTTGATCAGGAAGGGGTCAGAAATGTTCTCATCACAGCTGACCACACCCTATGTATCCTCATGAAAGGAGGTTATAATACTAAGTAATCGGGTGTGGGGAGGCAACTGATTTTCTTTAGTAACTGAAACATACTTGTCCTACTCATGAGGTCAAAAGCCTTGGTCAGATCTATAAATGCGATGTTTAGTTGTTTATTTTGTTTTGGGTATTTCTCTTGGAGCTGATGTATAGAGAAGATCATGTTGATTGTGAATCTTTCAGCCCTAAAGCTGCACTGTGATTCCGTATAAATGCGATAGGCTAGGACTTACAATAGAGTTAGAACCACACAGGCGAAGACCTTGCTTACTATGTTCAGCAAGAAGATGCTCTAGTAACTTTTACAGTCACTGCAATCACCCTTATTTTTATACAGAGAGACTATCTTGATATTACATTTGGAGCTAGCTGGGCTGCAGGAGTTGTCAGAAGAAGGTTCAATATTGACATTCAACCACCTATGGGAATCCGACTCGATTTTTCTCTCAGGGTTAACTCCCGAAGCCTTTCCCATGACTGGGCATAGCCGCAAGACAGCAGAGGTTTGAAATCAGAGTTTTCCTTCTCCTAAATGAGCAGTCCTCCCAGACTTACGAGCCCCATCTGCCCGAAGCAACTGGTTATGGTGCCAGTAACATGCCGTCACCCCTTCTCCTGTTAGTAAAAACATTTCCACCAGGTTTAGAAACTAAGCCACATGTTGAAGGCCAGGAACTGGACTTAGTTGTAGAGACTATATGAGATACATGCCATGGGAGCAATTTTGGATGGTGGGAGCTTGTTCCCACAACCACCCCCAGCTATGAAACTCTTTGGAACCTGTATTTATATGCTACTTTTAAAAAATCTGTGCAATAAATTTTCTATTTAAAGGTTTAAAATTTTGTATTACGTGATACGCCACATGTCAACACATAGCACTGGTGTTCGTTTTCTTGATTTATATATACTGACGTAGGTGCAGGGGAGTGGAAGTACAGGGGATGGGGAAAGCAGACACAGAAAACAACTTTCAAAGATGAGTGGACGAACCAATATATGTTCATTTATGCTGTGAGTAGTGCAAAACCAGTTTGTCTCTTGTGCTCCGAAACCGTGGCTTTAGTAAAAAGTAGCAATGTTAATTGCCACTATGAGAGAATACATAAATCATTTGCATAAACATATCCACAACAGTCCGAAGTGAGGGAACGTAAAATAACCAAACTGAGAGCCAACTATGACAGACCCACCAAAGTCCACTCACATTAATTTACAGCCTAGCAGCATGTAAATGAATGTTCAATTAAAACTGTGGATTTTGGGGCAACATAAAAAAAACCTTTTCTGATGGGTCTGTGGTAAAGGAGTGCAATTTTTTTTATTCAGATGGTTCTGTTTTCTTTTACTACAAATGTGATAGGCCTTCTTTTATTTTTATTAGAGTTGTTCATTTGTTTTGAATCTTATGCTAAAGATAGCTATTTGTATTAAATACAAATACAAGGTCAATTAAATTCAAACGGTCCACATGTTTAAAGTCAGTCAGTCATTGTCCAACCCACTATATCCGAACACAGGGTTACAGGGGCCCGCTGGAGCCAATCCCAGCCAGCACAGGGTGCAAGGCAGGAACAAATCCCCGGGCAGGGCATCAGCACACTGCAGGGCATACACCAAGGACAATTTAGGATCGCCAATGTACCTAACTCACATGTTTATGGACTGTGGGAGGAAACCAGAGCACCCGGAGGAAACCCACGCAGACACGGGGAGAACATGCAAACTCCACGCAGGGAGGACCCGGGAAGTGAACCCAGGTCTCCTTACTGCGAGGCAGCAGTACTGCCCATATATTTAAAGTCCTTACTGAAAATTCAAAATAAATGTTGTTGAAATGCTGTGGTAAATTATACCTTGTTTATTTTTTTATAGACATTCAGAAACTACATACTATATATAGGAATCTGAATCAAACCATAAATGTGAGGTTTGGACCTTTGATAGGAGAAAATTTTGTTGGTCGGACATTTTTAAATTTTAATTCAATACCCCTGCTGTAGTACCTCTGTGTTTAACTTGCCAGTCTGCCAGGTAGCTTGCAGTGCTGACTGCCTTAATATAATGACAAAATTCTTCAAAATGAAAGTGTAATGATTAACCTACCCATGATTCAAGTTTGCAGTATCTTCACTAATTTACACAAAGAACACAACATAACCATCCAAGTAATGCATGGTGTCAGTTTTTAAGTAAGATAGCAGCTACAGAGATCTTGTTTAGCATGTCAGGAGCCAAGGTGTAGGTAGAGCAGTGTTTACCAACATTTTTCCTGTGTTCGCACACTTTTTGTAACCCAAAAATCCTAAGGTACACCATGATTCTATGAACCAAAAAAACATTACATTTCTGGACGTGCTAAACTGTGCGCAGGGGTAGGACAGAGGCCAGTATAAAAAGCAGCTCGGAGATTGCCGTTTTGCAGATACAGTACTCAGTGAGCACTTTGGACACATTTTCCCATTGACCTCTCATACAGGCAGTCCTCAACCTGCCTCACTCCACTGACCCATAACTCATATGCCCACTGTCCCTTGGCTCTGTGAGAGTCACTGACGAACATGCACCCAGGCAGATGGATCCCGACATGTCTCCTGGCTGTTAAAGTGATCTCTAAGTGCTGTATCTGCAAAACAAAGATCATGGAGATGCTTTTATGTCAGCTTCTCCAGGTAGTCCCATCTCCCTCGTACAGGTCTCAACCACCTGAGGAGCATGTCTTTCTTAGGTCTGTACCCAGGGGCACAATACTGTTACTTCCACGGAACACCAGTTGAAAACACTTGTGTAGAGCACAATTATCAAGTTGTTGATGGTGATGAACAATTGAGGATAGTATTTGTGGATTTTTAACACAAGTTTCAATATATGCCCATTATACAGGTTCATATTATTTCAATTAAATCAGTCTTTAGTAATGCATTCAAAGCCAACAGTCATTTCAATCATTTTTCACTTTGTCACTTCTGTGTCTCATATGCTATGCCAATTTGACAATTAATACATTGGCCATGTTTTTTTATTTCCTTCTTTTCAACTTGCCTTTTAGGAAGGCATTCAAATTCTGTTTGTGCTTGTTTAAGTAGTATTTTGTTAAAAGCTCAGGTTTAAGGTCATTGTTTAAGTTTAAAAGACCCCACTAATTTTTTTTTTAATTCCTTTGTGTTGATTCTACATTAATTTTGTGATTCAGCGTGTATTTACCTCTTTATTTATGTATTTTATAATTTTATAATTACATGTTTTAATGTTAGATGCAGTTAATCACGATTACATATACTTAAGCAATTAATTAGTTATTTTTTTAATCAATTCCTAGCCCTAATATGTACATACAGTATACGTGTATATATATATATATATATATATATATATATATATATATATATATATATAAAACCACCCTCAGGTGGTTCGTCCTATGGTGGGTGCGGCAACGTGCTATGTCAGCGCATGCTCCCAACCTCCTCTTCACCTCTCCTGCTCCCCCAGACACGCATAAGAACTGCTGACTTGGATAACAGAGAGGCACTGCTGTCAATAATGGGGTTGTAGGTTAGAGAAAGATGAGGTCAGATCTGCTCAAACGCTCAAATGTATCAGAGGTTTACATTTGAATAGAGTAGGCCCAGCTTGTAGTATGGAACATGCTGCATTTCCTTGTCTGAAGTCACCAGCATTCAGAATGATTCATCATTAAGCAGAGAGTGAATAATTCTGTTGCTGAGTCAGCCAGGATGATGCATCTCCCTGGACAGTAACATGGACGAATTCAGTCTGCATTTCATTGTCTGTATCACACATTTAGTTTTAATTGTACTAAGATCTAAAGTTGAGAAAACCAGAAAAGAATTCATTCTTGGAACCAGTATAAACTGGTGCAGAGTGGCAGGAGCTGGATCTCATTTTGGAACCATTGAGCACAAGAGAGGAATCACCTGGGCACCATCCCAAGATACAGCATACTCATGCATAAGAGACCCATTTAGAACTTTTAATAAATATACTGACCATTAATAGATGGTAAATAGAACTGATCACCACAAAGAAAAATAAGCAGAGGCAATAAGAAAAAAATAAATAAAACGCCACACAAACTAGGCCAGGATTTGACCTCAGTACTCTGGAGCTCTCTGAAGAAAAGAGATCAGGAGATGAATAGAAAATAAAGGAATTTCATTAAATTAAACACTAAGTATTAAAAATTAACCAAATGTTTGGTTAGCTTATAGTTAACTGGCTTACTGTACTTTTCATTTTGAATCAATGTTTATGATGTTATTCCTGATACAACAGCCACCATGCAAGTATGAAATGACCTTAGTACCAGTCACTGGTCAATTTAAAGGTTGTGCATGGATTTCACTCCTACATTGAAAGGACCCTGTTTCCTCTGAATCTGATCCCATATTGGCTCTAAGGTTGTTTAGTTGATCATCAAGGCTCTGATCTGCCTATATGGCTACTGTAGTAGTCATCCACTTTAGATGCTGCAAGTAGTCATACTTTACTCTCTGCACACAACTCATCACTCTCACTAGTCATTAAGTCTACTTCACAGTTATTGGCTGCTCTTCAGCAGCGACTCCAGTTCTTGTGAACTCCTAATTCATCAAAGAAATTCTGTCATATCTACCCTTTATGAGCACATCCCAATGGCCTTTATGAAGTCTTTCTAGTTTCTACTGGGATGCTTTTTCAGTGTTCTGGCTTGTCATACACAAACTTTGGTCCTGATTAATCTGCTATTGATTTTTCTTAATCAGATTTTATATTTTTTCCTTTAACAAAATGTGCATTTACCTGTGCAAATGTGATATACCATTCAAATTCAATCATCTAGCCTTCTTTGTTCTGTTTATGGATTATATTAAATGTCAGTACTAACAGTTGCTGCAGGGAAGTTTTCTGTCTCTACTTTTGTTTATCTTACATACAATTGACTACAGGAGTCCATAGAAGGACAGATATATCCTGACATTTGCTGAAGACTCTGTCCCTGCAAGTCTTTTACATCATCTGGGGCCTCATGCATAATGCCGTGCATAGAATTCGCACTATAACATGACGTAAGCACAAAAGCCGAAATGTGCTTATGCACAGAAAAATCCAGATGCAGGAATCTGTGCGTTCGCCAACTTCTGCATTCTTCCGCTACATAAATCCTGCTCAGTGTGGAAATAAACGCACGTGCACGCGTCTGCTGTCCCGCCCCAACTCCTCCCAGAATTACGCCTCTTTGAATATGCAAATCAATATAAATAGCCCTTAAGCCCAGCGTTCTGTGAAAAGGCAATGGCAAAAGTACGAGGAAAAATAGAAGAATTTCAGCAAATGCCAAATGGAGGCAAAGAAAAACATACTATTTGTTGGTTTAAACAGTTATATAAGCAACAAAAGGAAGCTGATCGAGTGACAAAGCGTGCCGGAGAAACTCGAAAGCTCAAGTTCACAAAGTCGCACAGTGCCCGAAATAAAAAAGTTGTCACATATCAAAGTCGGCGTGAAAAGGCGACTCGTACCCCACCGTCTGAGTGTCATATGAAAGCTTATTAGGGTACAGTGAAAAAAAGGCACACAGTGTGAAAAAAGCATGAAATGTCAACTTTAATCTCAAAATTTCCACTTTAATCACGTAGTTTATATTGTCATTAAAGTAGAACATCATAAACTTCATCTTAAAATCGTTTAATTTACTAGTTTCTCAAATCCCATCGTAACTAAAGTAGCCCGTTAAATGCTTTGTTTTGTATTTGATCTTATATGTGCTCTATGTGCCTGAATCATTATGTGCTCTTCCTCCGACAGGACACAGAATCCATTACATTCGTAATATTACAGCTCTCTGAATAATTAAAATACTGAGAAGTATACGTGATATCATTTTCATGATGATATGAGTTAAAGCATGTTATTAAACATGGGAACACGGTGGCGCAGTGATTGTTCATGTCTTACGCAAGATGCTTGCTGCGCCATGCGCGACCTTCAATGAAATGCTTTATTACAGAAGTACTGTATTTTTCAAACGTACTAACCCCCAATTCCTGTCCTTACTTTTCTTTCTCCAAATAACCAATCGCCACACAATCAGCTCTGTAATAGACGGTAAGCCATCTGTGAGCTTAGAACGCAGATTCTTCAAAACTTTTAAGGAACATCAAAATATCTTCGTAATGTTTAATTATTCTATCCATCTATCCTTTCAGTGTCGCGCCAGCCACAGCATGACTACAGCGCAAGGCAGGAACAAACCGTGAACGAAGCTCAAGCTCGCTAGCGCTGTGGCACCGTGTAGTTAAAGTTTTATCTGTATAATATAATCAACATATTTTGCTGCATTTCATCTTAAAAATGATATCGTCATCATATGTAAAAATGTGCTTTATAAAGTGGGTCAGGTTGTTCAATATTAGAACTGTATCATAAGTACAATTACCTCATGGTAACCTGCAAGTACAAACTGTTCTACAAGGAGCACTTGATGGACTGATTGAGTGCGTATATAGTTCTTGGGATGAAACTGTTTGTGAACCGCGAGGTCCAAACAGGAAAGGCTGTGAAGCGTTGGTGGGATGAGAGCAGTTCAAATAGTGAATGGCTGAGGCAGCAAGTGCTTGATGCTGTATACCGATAATTCTCTTTCCAATCGCCGTAGATCTGTGAGTCACACTCAGATACAGTGATTTAAATACTCCGAGTGGTGCAGTGCGAGTAATATGGAAAAAGATGATCCGCTGTGGCAACCCCTAACGGGAGCAGCTGACAGAAGAAGAAGAAGGTGCAGTGAGAGTAACAACGCTAAAGCAGTTATGGTATTTAGAATAGTTTGACCATTCTGTGGACCATTATATTGTTACAAGTTAATTACAATCAGATGCATTAAATTTAAGAACGATATGCGGTTAATTTCAGTGTATTTGATAAAGCCGCCGTCGTGGATGTGGATCTAAGAAAGGGTAACCACACAGGAACAGTAGCACTGCTTTGACGCTGGGTTCCACCAGTCTGCAAAACCGAGCAGAGAAATTGCGTACGCCAGGGTATGAGGTACAGTGGAAATGTGCGTGGCTTTACGCCAAGTGTAGGTTTTATACATCGCGATTTGAACGTGGAAACGTTCTTATGCAACATTTCTGTGCGTACGCACTGTTTATACATGAGGCCCCTGTTGTTGATGAGTTTTTCTAAGACAAAAGATATGGTTCTAGATCTCAGGTGCTCTCCTCCTCCCATTGTCTCAGCTTTAATTAATGAGGAACCAGTGGAGATGGCAGAGCGCTATAAATAATCTAGGAACAATCATTGATAACAGACTGAACTTTAATCTTAGCACAGAACAAAGCTGTAAGAAGGGGCAGACACAGCTTGTCTTTTTTAGGAAAAGTGGATAAAACCATAATGACACTTTTTGTAAGTCATTTATTGAATCTGTTGTCATATTTGCTTATGTTATGCATATGTTGGTTTGGCAAAATCTGTATTAAGAATATAAATGAATCTTAACAACCTTGTAAAATTAGCAGTAAAATTATTGATTTACGACAGATCTCTGTCACTGAGCTGTACTACAGACTGGTTAAAAAGAAAGCTGATTCGTTTCTGTCAGACAGTAGCCATTCTCTGTCTCCTAAATTTCAGTCAAGAGTAACAGATTTAAAAACACTTTCATTCCCGGAGCTATGAGCATTTTGAATTCCGTTACTTGTAGGGATGCTACGGATGCTAAATTCTGATTTATTATTTGTGTACTGTTAAAGATATTTTTCCTCTTTGTGCTAATTTTGAGTGTGTGTACTTATGGTAACACTAGTTGTTGTGTCTTGGCTTATTTTCTTGCATCTCTGTAGCAATATGTTATGTTATTTTCCTGCTGCAAACAAACTTCCCTCTGAAAAAATAAAGTCTATCTAAACCTACCCTTAAAACAAATCCACCTCTGATTGGCCAGTAGTGACAGTTTTTTTATCTTAATGAGCAACATCCTAGTTCACTTTACAAAAAGCATAATAATAATTAATAATAATAATTTTTTGCATTTATATAGCACTTTTCTCACTACTCAAAGCTCTTTGCAATTGCAGGTTAAGGGCCTTGAGTCCCTTTTGGCATTTTACGGGATTCGAACCTGCAACCTTTCAATTGCCAAATACATATATGAAAGGTAGTTTACTATGTGGCTCAAACAACCACTCATTATTACCAAGAGCAGCCGACCAGGATGTTTTATACTGTGGTAGGAAAGGGTCCTGAATAAATCCTATAGGAACACCACAAAATCTTGTGCACTCCACACAGACAGTATTCAAGTCGAGAGTCAAACAAGAATCCCAGTGCTTTACAGAGGCAGCACAAAATGATTTCAGATGGTTTTACTAAGGTAACAATTTACGTACTTGTTTCCATTATTGAATATTATGATGTAGTCACAGCTTCAGGAACTAAAGATTTAATGTCTGCACTTTTAAAAAATGATAGATGTACTAATGATTTGTTTTAGATATGCTCCAGTGTCCTACAACTGTACACGTTGTGACAGTTAATGTCATTGTATGCAAAGCTTGATTTATTTTTGTCTGGCATTGTACGTCTATAATATATATAACTGGTCGAGCATCAGTGTCTCCCAGTAGTTAGATCTGTTCCCACTTGCCTCCAATGTATGCACATGGATATTTTCAATGAACAGTTTTTCTCCTATATCCCAAAGCATGTATCTTAATATCATGTCATGTCATTTTCTAACCCACTTAATCCAGACCAGGGTTCCCAGATAGCACAAGACGCAAGGCAAAACCCTGGACATCATGCCAGTCCATCACAGTGTATGTTAAGGTACTTTTCAAATTTAGATTTACCCCATATAAGCAAGTGAGTGTTGGTGTAGATAGAGTGGAATCTGCAGTGCCGTAGAGAATTTGTGTCTGTCTTCCTTCTTAATATTGCCACATTGGCCTCAGGTTTGTACACCACATAGTCAAAAATTAATTCAAGAAATGGATGGACGATTGTATGACTTACATTTGTAATATTTGCTTCCATTCAGTTATGCAGAAACAATAAGGATATTTGCTAAAGTATGCCATTGATACACTACAGCACAATAAGTAGCTCACTGATCCACTATACTGTATACACAAAAGAGTTACTGCTTACCTGAAACAGGAAACATGTAATGAAATATTTTCATAACGTAGAAATTCTAAGATTACTATTTCCCCTACCTGATTGTACAGCTCCATTTTGAAATTCTGAAAAAAATAATAACGGGAGGCTTCACTAGAGGTCATCTTTGTATAAGCTGTGAGTGCTTCCACACCAAACTTTTCAAATTCTTGGTTTTCATTAAAAAGAATAACAGTTTCAGTTTCATATCTCTCGGTTTTCTTTGACGTGTCATGACCTGAATTAACACTAATGCAGTAACTGCTGAATGCTGTCCCAAAGTCTATGGCTATAAGGATAGGAGAGGCTTCCATGCTGCTAGTTTGAAGGTGTTCTTGTGCTTTGATATTTGCGTTTTTATACTTTTTCTTTTATTGACTCAGTGAAATTGCATGAAGTCACACCCTTATCTGACTAGGCAGGTAAGAGAAACAGCTGATTAGACATTGATAGCAATCTGCTATTCATGATGTACTGCATGCAAAGAATATGAAGTGATAAAGGTTAATAAATGACACTCTTGCACACACTTTTGATATTGTATAAAACTACACTCAAAAATGTTTATCTTATTTAAAAAGAAAAATAAATGAGAATTATAACACTCCACAATGACTGACGAATTTGCAGCCCCTAGAAATAATGAGGACAGCAGGAGACGATCATTTGCTCCCTCCTGTAGTTCATTCTAATCAGTCAACTGCTGTCTTGTTGTCCATTTACCTAATTAATCCAGAAAGCCTCAAAATCAGTTTTCTTCTTTCATGTAAGAATATAATTGGAATTTGATGTCTTCAAAAATTATCTAAATAATGCCTATCATTGTATTTTCTGATACTCTGTGTAACGTGCAATTAATGAATTTGCATTGTCAATTGTATTTATTTATTTATTTGCTATATTTAGTTTCACATGTGTTGAGATTATTTTAAGGTGATTATAATTGCAATATAATTTTTAGGTGTTTGCTAGGAACATTTAATGAATAAAAACTGGATGGTAATCTGCCAAGCAGAGAGTTCAGTCTAAAGTCATTTCTGCATTCATTTAGTGTTTTCTTCTTGTTAGCGAGAATGTCGTGCCACTACACAAATACAAAAATATGCTTTGGCCACAAGGGTGTCCCCCCGAGCCCCAAACACCAGGCACAACTCGGCCAAATATAATTCAAGGTTAGAATTAAAGATATTTATTCAACAACAATACCTTTAGAAGTTTAAGTCCATCCAACGCAACATAAACACACCTCCCTTACAACCATTGCTCTCTTCCTCCCGACTCTTACTTGTCTGCATGAAACATATTGGTTCTTTTTATGTGGGAGTACTACCAGTGTTACAATACTGCATGTTGAAAGCATGTATGGGTCAATGGATATTGAGAAACATCCTGGCCAGTCTATGTCCCCATCCCTGTCCATCATCTCCAGCACTTTCAATACATAACATTTTTTAAAATGTTGTTCCTGGATGTAGTGTAGGAATGAGTAGGTGACACTGCCATATGTTTTTCACAGCAGCAAATTCTTGAAGAACTGCCTTGTGATAAGAAAAGGAGAATATAATAAAGGTCGGTTCACAGATAAACAAACCTGGATAAGGAAGTAAAGGGAAGAAAAAACTGAAAACCAGAAATCCCTGATCTTAGGACGTAGTCCAAGCAGGGGTTCATTTCTATAATGTGCCTCCTAAAAGGTTCTGCCCCATCCCAATTTTAACGTTTTGGTGTTTCTGGTGGCTTTCTGAGCATCTCTTTACCCAGACAGATGCCAAGAAACCCATATGTTCTTAACAGAGTCTGTTTGTTAAAGAAGAAAAATGGATATATTCACAAATGGAGATTTAAAATTAAAGTACAGAAAGAGAGAGAGAAACAGTAACTCATTAATAGCCCACTGGGCCTACATCTGTTGGCTCAAATCTCTGTCTATGGATGGGCTGGTTGTCCATTTAAACAATTTCTTTACTTACCATCTTACTGTCTCATTTTCTTTCTCCTTCCCTCTCTGCATTCATTCTGCCCACAGAATGCTTGTCTCTTCTGAACTCAAAATTCCATGATTGAGCCCCTGAAGGTGACTTTAAAATACATTCCAGTACTCATCTTGAGCCACGCACCAGAATTAGCTGAGGGACTTTTTATGACATTAGAACAAACTAGACAACAACAAGTCACTCAATTCAAAAAAGCTTGCCAGTCTTACTCACTTAATTATTCCAAAATAACCTTGAGTCTAGTTTTGAAGGTACTTAATGTTCTACTTTTTACCACTCTACTTGGTAACATGTGTCTATTGTTCTCTGTGTGAAGAAAAACTTTCTAATGTTTATGTGAAATTTACCCTTAGTAAGTTTCCAACTGTGTCACTTTGTTCTTGCTGAACTCACTTTAAAATAACAGTCTCAACCGACTGTACTAATTTCAATCACATCATCTCACCTCTTAATCTCCTTTTGCTTAAACTAAAAAGCCTCAGCTCTTTTAATCTTTCCTCCCAATTCATCCCCTGTAGTACTGGAATCAACCTAGTTGCTGTTCTTTGGAGTTTCTCTATTACTGCTGTGTCTTCTTTGTAGCCTGGAGACAAAACCTGCACACAGTACTCCAGATAAGGTCAAACCAGTGCATTATAAAGCTTGATCATAACCTCCATGGACTTGTACTCCACACATCGTGCTATATAACCTAACATTCTGTTAGCTTTCTTAGTGACTTCTGAACGCTGTCTGGCAGTTGATAGTCATTAGTCAACTACAACTCCTAAATTTTTCTTTTAAGCAGTACATTCATTTTCAGACCTTCCACTATGTATTCAAATCTAACGTTTTTACTTCTTATGTGTAATATTTTATATTTAGTTACATTAAATTTAGTTACATCTGCCACAAATCGGCCCAAACCTGTATGCTGTCCAAGTCCCTCTGTAATGATTAAATGGATTCTAAGTCATTATCTACCAGTCAACCTAGCTTCGTATCATCTATAAACTTAACAAGCTTGTTATTTATTTCCACATCCAAATCATTTATATATATATATTAAAAATGACAGCAGCCCCAGCATTGACCTTTGTGGGACACCACTCTTAATATCACCCAATTCTGATAAAGTTCCTCATGCCATAACCTTCTGCTTCCTGTGTATGATCCAATTTTAAAGTTATCTACACACCACATCCTGAAGTCCTACATCTTTTAGTTTCATACTCAGCCTTTATGGGGTACCTTATCAAACGCTTTCTGAAAGTCAAGATAAAAGGATTCCAGGGGTTCTTGAATGTTCCTATACTTGTAACACAGATGTTAAGATAGATCCCCTTATAACATTCCCTGTACTTGTCAGTCTTTTATTAAAGCCCTCTGGTATCCTGTATTTTTAATAGGGCCTAATTCTAGTACTCCTGCTTGTCTTTCCATTTTACATCCTTAGTGAATATGATCCGTTTTGTCCTGACACACCTTTGATTGCCACTTCTTATATTTGTCCCCATAGTTTTTAAATCAAGACCAACCTGAATGTTTATTGCAGCCTATTTGCATCACTTCAAACAGTACAACATTGTCTCTCTAATGAGGACTTCCCTGCATCTTATCCCCATCAGGAAGCTTGCGTCCCTTTTGCTCACTAGATCATCCTTTCTACGCCCTACTTTCAATTCCAAGAAATGAAACAAGAATCCCACCGCACTCACACCACTGGAATGAAGCTTTGAAACTGAAAAAAAAAGCCAGAGTTTATTTTCTTTATCATTGTAGTGAATTTCTTCATATCCCACAACTCAGTTGTGTTTTGTTTGTGGAAAGGAATAGCTGTGCTTGTATGAAATGATCACAGTGAGAATAACATTTTTCTTCTTGCATATTGTAAAAGTGTTTCAGTTTCACTTTATTTGGTTCCTGCTACAAACATCCCTCCCACTAGGTACTCATTAAAAACTGTAGATAACCATCAGAGGTTCTGGGAACAAAACAAATGTTGGTATATTTCTGTTATCAATATTGAAAGTTGATCATTTTCCTCATTCCTTTCTTTTATAGTATGTATGTAACTGAGATTATCTGACTCCAATTTTGCTTGGATTTCATTTTCTTGAAAGCCTCACAGGTTAAAATTTGGCATTGAGAAAAAAACAGTGTCATTTTCTCTGTTCTCTTATGGCTTGTTTTTATATTATTCAGTTTTGTGATAGGTCCATTGTCTACTGGAGTTGGAAGTTGTAGCTTATTATTTAAGAGTATGACTGTATTTAAAAATAAAAGGAGTTTGTTTCTTACTTAATAGCCCAACTGCTCATTTATCAGTTTTCATTACCATGTAAGAGAAAAACATGTGTGAGTGTATGATTCTTGGAACTGACACAATGCCTTTTCCCACTTCTCCTAAAAGAGTTTTAAAAAAATGATTTCCATCTTATAAAATTGATTCTATCCTGAAATACTCAGATTCACTGATAGATTTCAGTTATCAGCCTGAGTCTCTTAGGTAAAACAGTCATATATAAACTGCACATACTTTCAATTCTATGATTTTGCATAATAAATCAATACACAAATGACGACCAACTGGTCCTATTAAAGGGCAAAATGTCACCTCAGATGACAAACAACAAATACCATAATCTACTTTGTCATTTTTAAACTGTGCTTGGGAATGTTACTTTTAAAGGTAATTTACTCAGATTATTCATTACTTACCCAAAAAAGTCCATCCATCCATTATCCAATCCATTATATCCTAGCTATAGGGTCACGGGGGTCTGCTGGAGCCAATCCCAGTCAACAGAGGGCGCAAGGCAGGAAACAAACCCCAGGCAGGGCACCAGCCCACCGCAGACCCAAAAAAGTAAATATGTTAGATACTTCATTATGAGATATAAATTGTTGCAGTGCTTTAATTTTCAGTTACTTTTCCTCCTTTTGTATGAACATCTGCACATTTCCAGAATATTTTTATTAAATCCTAAACCTATGAACTTTCATTAAACTGATCAGAAACACATTCAAATGTGATAATTTTCTTGTATTTTATAAATACTTTTAGCACTCCTGGGTTCAGATCTGAAAAGGACACATTCCTTAGGTGGTAATTGTCAGATGGGATGGGAATACAGTACTTGGAGAAGCTGGCTGTAAAAAGCAGTCCCCTATACCACCTAGGGTGTGCAGACACAGCACTTAGAGAGCACTCCAATGATTCCTCCAGCTGCTCATCCTCATCAGCTCCTTGCCTTACACCCAGTGCTGCTGGATGTAAGACATGTAAAAAAGGTAAATACACCCATAATGTTTGCTGCCACCCCAGTATAAATCAATACGTTGAGTAGATTGGCTTCAAATATTAAAGTTTGTGGTAAAATGCTGCCAAGGTATAATGTTGCTGATAACCAGACTAGAAAGGATTATAAGACTATTTATGAACAGTCTAAAGTTCACCATTTGAGAAGAATAAATTAATACAATGATTTGAATGTATGAATAATGAACCCATCAACTAATTGCTAGATATCTGCTGGCCATGGATTGTTAACATTCATGACAACTCAGAACACGTATGGAACTCATGTCAGGGTAGCTAAGCTAAAGCTTTGCCTAAAAGTGCATGGAATCATGGCTTAGTTTTACAAAGTAGCATTTGAACAAACCACAAGATTCCTGGAAAAATGTCCTCTAGGAATACTGGGAGACAAATGGAGTCTTTTGGTCATTATACACAATGCCATGTTTAGCAAAAACCAAACAAGGAGTATCTCTGCAAGAATCTCTTGGTAGTACAGAGTTGATGATTTATGATTTGTTGTTGGAACTATATTATGTAGGTCCTTCGCAGTCATTTTATTCCTCAACTACAACCTTTTAATACCAAGGATAGTGTAGAGCAAAATGTGAAGCTATTTTAATTAAATATTAATTTTGGTTGAATTTAGACCAAGTAGTAGGTTTGTATAATTTTACTATGCACAAATCTTGAATCAAATCACAGTGGCCATAAACGATTGTCTGGAAGCATGTCGAGATCATCAGCTCATATAATTTCCTTTTGATATTATTTACAGTGGAATTACTTTGAATCACTATATTCATTTGTGCCAGAGCATTTTTCACATTGTTTTAGTATCTTGGGGCACATTTATTTTGTGCATTAATTCTCTTTTCTTTTTTTGTTTCAGCACTGTGGTGTGTCTGTTCTGTTAAGAGCTATTTAATACAAGTAGGTACTAGGGCTGACTACACATGAAAAGGTAAATGAGGAAAACATAAAGGGAGCACAACATAGGGCCTTCAGAATTATATTCCAGTTTAACCAAATGCTTTCTATACCGCTTTAATTGCAAGAAGCAACTACCACACCAAAAAATTAATTATTTTAGGTTTCTGCACATAATGAGTGGAAGAATATCCATAAAGCAACAGTCTGATATGTTTTAAATTTAAAACTCTCATCCACCCATTCATCCATTTTCTGTTTATCTAGGACAGGGTCACAGGTTAAGCTGTGCAAACATAGAGTGCAGGTAGGAACATTCCCTCAACAAGGGGTCAGTCCATCACAGGATGAAAACATTCACACACAAACACTTACACACAAACACTTACACACCCACACACACGCACGCACACACACACACACACACACACACACACACACACACACACACACACACACAGACACACAAACAAATACTGGTATCCAAGAACCCCCCCAGTTTTGACTGTCAGGGATCATTTCTGTACATGTTGTAAGGAATGGTTGGCAGCCTTACCCGAGCATGCCCAGCATGGGTGTTTTGCAGGATTTGTGCCTTGTGTCTGTTTTTGTAAGGTTTGGGGAGCTGGGGTTAAAATCTCCAAACTGATATATTCAGCGTAATAGGTAAATGTAGCCTGTACCGTACAAAATAATGGAACCCAATACAAATTATCTCTGGATGTTTCAGAAAGAAGACAAGTAGCATTGGTTCCGGCAATTGAAAAGGTTGTAATGACCGATCATCCAGTAAGAGCAGCTCCCGTGGAGAATGCATTAATGGAGATGCTTGCAGTGTGGGAGAGAGACCGAGGGTTGGATGAGATGGAGAGACTTATTAGTGCTACCGTCAGGACTGTCCAGACCTCCACCAAACCGGCAATGGTCGCACGGAAAACAAACCTTATGTCAGAGCAGAAAGAAGATTCATGAGAAAAAAGCTAGGTCTCCTGAGGTTCTATTCAATAATGGTGCGCACAAAAAGGTGAGCTTCAAAAGGGCGACCTCAATTGGGCGTGGCGAATAAAGGCGCGCGTAAATAAAGGTGAGCTTCAAAAGGGCAACCTCAATTGGGCGCAGCGAATAAAGGCAAACGCAACAAAATTATTACAGAAAATTTATTAGATAAAGGCAAAGATTGAACGTATAAAAAGGCGAAAGCAAGAATATTAAAACATCCAATTAATTAATGCATGAACTTCTTATGAACTATTTCTAAAGCTCTCTATATTTCGTTGTTTTCTGCTCTTACTCATTGTTGTGTTACACTTAAAGCTGTAGATTATGTGCAATGCCACGTAGATATTTTATTATTATCTACTATTATTATCTATCTATTATAATCTAGATTATCTACAAACGCCTTTATTCGCCGCACTCAATTGAGGTCGCCCTTTTGAAGCTCGCCTTTTTGTGCGTGCCCTTATTGAAGGATACCGTCTCCTGACACTGCTTTGCATAACCCAATGTTCCTGGGTTATGTCTTGTGTCTTTCTGTGTTGTGGCAGGGAGTTGGCGCACCCCCTGCAGGCCACAATGTTTTTTGTTCCTTTTTGGCCTCTGGGATTAAATTTATTTTATTATTGTGAAATTTTTATTTTAATGCAATGACATCTTGTTTTGTTAATGAGCACCTTAATTTAGGTTGTCCTGTTATCAGGAAGCAAATTCTGGTTGTTAAGGGGTGCAGTACTGGAAGTTTATAAACAGGCGCCACAGGTCAGTTAACATCCAAGATTGTGGATATTTTAAAAGAGTTTTTATGAAAAGATTTAGTTGCTGCCATATGATCCCATTTTGGCTGCCAGATTAACTTTGTGGCTTTTGCAACAGTTTGTTTTGAATTTTCAGTTAACAATATTAATTTTTGACTATCTGCTGGTCCTCCTGCATTCCTAAATGCTCAGACATCTTGTGCCAACTTCTAGGCTGGTCATGAAGACAAGGATAAATAATTTGCCGTTAAGTTAGAAATATCTGCACACACTTAGACTTAGTTGTAGATAAATCAATGAAAACAATAAAAAAAATTGTCAATAAAATTTATTTAGCTGTAATATATTAGAATTGTTTTTATAGATCAAAGTTTATTTAAATGTTTAAAATCACAGGAAATGTACTTTGCTTTGTAAAATATTTTTTTTTATTTTACAAAAAAGCTGTAACATTTCAGACAGAAAGGTGTACATTCTTCTGACATTTTCTAAAAAAATCATTATTAAATTATTATTATAACAACAGTTTAAAAGGTGACAACAAGCATGACCATTCTTTGCATAACTCTCTTTTAGCCATTCATGGCTTGAGCTTTGTAAGCACACCACAGTTATCTCCTAAAGTTCAAATGGTTGAGAGAGGACCCTATGTGTATACCATGTTGTTCCACTCTAACCACGATTGGATGGCTTCTGAAATTCTTGCCATTATTATGAGTGCATCCTCTTATTGTCAGTTTGAAGGATGCCTTAAATGCCTACCTGATTTCAGTTTACCTGTACTGTACAATAAATGCATAAGCACTTTACTGTTTAAGAGGAACAGCTTTAACATTGAAATACTGTATCTGTCATTTTTTTAACATCCAGTGACATTACTCTTTGTAAATGTGTTATTGTTTTATTGACTGTAACTCAGGACAATGATGCATTGGTTTATTTCAAAATGAATTTTACTTCAGTTTTTTTCCTGACTCTCCAGAAGACAAGTCAGTGGCATTAGCCTTTATTTCTGTTAAACCAAACCTGACTTCCATATTTATTTTTCAATAACTACCCAAAGTAATGTCAGGCATTGACAAAACAAAGGAACCCACTTTCTGCACTCCTGGATAGTTAATATACATTGCATCTATCTATCTATCTATCGGGCGGCACGGTGGCGCAGTGGGTAGCGCTGCTGCCTCGCAGTTGGGAGATCTGGGGACCCGGGTTCGCTTCCCGGGTCCGCCCTGCGTGGAGTTTGCATGTTCTCCCCATGTCTGCGTGGGTTTCCTCCGGGCGCTCCGGTTTCCTCCCACAGTCCAAAGACATGCAGGTTAGGTGGATTGGCGATTCTAAATTGGCCCTAGTGTGTGCTTGGTGTGTGGGTGTGTTTGTGTGTGTCCTGCGGTGGGTTGGCACCCTGCCCAGGATTGGTTCCCTGCCTTGTGCCCTGTGTTGGCTGGGATTGGCTCCGGCAGACCCCCGTGACCCTGTGTTCGGATTCAGCGGGTTGGAAAATGGATGGATGGATGGATATCTATCTATCTATCTGACTGGTCTGTACCAAAAAAATCAAAATAGGCCTCAGTCTGGTCAAAGTCTATTGGGAAAAATATAAACTCAGACACATCATCACAGTTGACAGGCTGACTCTTTTCTACAAGCTTCTGAAACAAGCCAGTACAGTACAAGTCACCTCCTGTTTTGTTTACCCTTATAATGTTAGGGTTATGCTTGTTAGGATCAAATGGTTTACAGACAGAAACTCCATAGGTCATGAAACTAACTCGAGAACGAATGATCTTTGGGTCAGTCCCAAACATAATAACACCCTTTACAGTGGCCTGTTGGGATTCATAAGGACACATGATTTTGCACTGACTGATAAATTCCTTCTGAACTACTTCTCTTAACTGACCATTGGAGGCATAGACTCACACCAACAGAATGAAATTAATGTTGATGTCTGGTGTGTCCAGAATTTCTTTTATCATCCTCACAATATTTTTTATACTTTCATCAAAAAAGTTATCCAGTTTGCTGTATGTTAGTTTAATATTTCCTTCACTCCAATAAACTCCCTCCACCTGATTAAAGAAGCTAGATATTTCTTGTACCGCTGAGGCTAGTTTTGCGAAATTAAATGGACAGATGATGTTTATGTAATTGTTTTCAGTGCATTTCTGAATGCTAAATTTGTGCATCATCTTTTGTAGTTCATTTGGATATTCTGATTCATATATACACGGAAAGTATTCAGACCCCCTTCAATTTTTCACTCTTTGTCATATTGCAGCCATTTGCTAAAATCATTTAAATTAATTTTTTCCCTCATTAATGTACACACAGCACCCCATTTTGACAGACAAAAAAAAGAATTTTTGAAATTGTTGCAGATTTATTAAAAAAGAAAAACTGAAATATCACATGGTCCTAAGTATTCAGACCCTTTGCTCAGTACTTAGTAGAAGCACCCTTTTGAGCTAATACAGCCATGAGTCTTCTTGGGAAAGATGCAACAAGTTTTTCACACCTGGATTTGGGGATCTTCTGCCATTCCTCCTTGCAGATCCTCTCCAGTTCTGTCAGGTTGGATGGTAAACGTTGGTGGACAGCCATTTTTAGGTCTCTCCAGAGATGCTCAATTGGGTTTAAGTCAGGGCTCTGGCTGGGCCATTCAAGAACAGTCACAGAGTTGTTGTGAAGTCACTCCTTCGTTATTTTAGCTGTGTGCTTAGGGTCACTGTCTTGTTGGAAGGTAAACCTTCGGCCCAGTCTGAGGTCCTTAGCACTCTGGAGAAGGTTTTTGTCCAGGATATCCCTGTACTTGGCCGCATTCATCTTTCCCTCGATTGCAACCAGTCGTCCTGTCCCTGCAGCTGAAAAACACCCCCACAGCATGATGCTGCCACCGCCATGCTTCACTGTGGGGACTGTATTGGACAAGTGATGAGCAGTGCCTGGTTGTCTCCACACATACCGCTTAGAATTAAGGCCAAAAAGTTCTATCTTGGTCTCATCAGACCAGAGAATCTTATTTCTCACCATCTCAGAGTCCTTCAGGTGTCTTTTAAGCAAACTCCATGCGGGCTGTCATGTGTCTTGCACTGAGGAGAGGCTTCCGACAGGCCACTCTGCCATAAAGCCCTGACTGGTGGAGGGCTGCAGTGATGGTTGACTTTCTACAACTTTCTCCCATCTCCTGACTGCATCTCTGGAGCTCAGCCAAAGTGATCTTTGGGTTCTTCTTTACCTCTCTCACCAAGGCTCTTCTCCCCCGGTAGCTCAGCTTGGCCGGACGGCCAGCTCTAGGAAGGGTTCTGGTCGTTCCAAATGTCTTCCATTTAAGGATTATGGAGGCCACTGTGCTCTTGGGAACCTTAAGTGCAGCAGAAATTTTTTGTAACCTTGGCCAGATCTGTGCCTTGCCACAATTCTGTCTCTGACCTCTTCAGGCAGTTCCTTTGACCTCATGATTCTCATTTGCTCTGACATGCATTGTGAGCTGTAAGGTCTTATATAGACAGGTGTGTGGCTTTCCTAATCAAGTCCAATCAGTATAATCAAACACAGCTGGACTCAAATGAAGGTGATCTCAAGGATGATCAGAAGAAATGGAAAGCACCTGAGTTAAATATATGAGTGTCACAGCAAAGGTTCTGAATACTTAGGACCATGTGATATTTCAGTTTTTCTTTTTTAATAAATCAACAATTTCAAAAATTCTTTTTTTTTGTCTGTCAATATGGGGTGCTGTGTGTACATTAATGAGGGAAAAATTAATTTAAATGATTTTAACAAATGGCTGCAATATGACAAAGAGTGAAAAACTGAATGGGGTCTGAATACGTTCCGTACCCACTGTATGCCACATGACTAGGCCAAAAAGGTCTCTCAGGAAGTTTCGGAACTTTTCATCCACAGGAAAGCCTCCCCAGCTACCTGCAGATGCCTTCTGAAGTTCATTCAGGGAACCGTCCTCCAGCACCTCATGTACGGTGATGTCAGCTGTCCCACCTGAATGAAAAAAAAATTAAGCCTCTAAATGGTTGCATCACAATTGTTACAATAGCAAGATTAACTATTGAAACACATGGACTGACAGCCCTAAAATAAAATAAAAAAGAAAAGAAAAGGAGCTGTTGCTACTCCTTGTGTTTTGTAAATAGTTACTGCAAAAGGCTAGATTTGATGATGTTCTTAATTGTAGCCAGGGATTTCTGTCCCTAGGTCATTCATGCATTCTGTATCAGAGAACTTTGTCTTGCATGCCTGTGAGTCACTGTGTTTGTCTCCTGCTCAACTTCTCTCTATTCAGGATTATATCTTGATTTATCCATGTGGTTCAGCATCTTGTGTGCTCACTTTGCCTTAATAAACACCTGACCAAGGGTACTGCTACCTAAAACTTTTAAAACTTCCAGAAAATATCAGGTCTTCAACCCAGCCAAAGGGGATGCACAAACCAGTGTGTTTCTTCATGCTGGTCCCAAGCCCGGATAAATTGGGAGGGTTACATCAGGAAGGGCATCCGGTGTAAAATTTTGCCAGATCAATTTGCGGACAACAATACAAGTTTCCATACCGGATCAGTCGAGCCCCGGGTTAACAACGACCGCCACCAGTACTGTTAGCCAACAGGGTGGTGGCGGAAATTGGGCTACTGTTGGCCAAAGAAGGAGAAGAAGAGGGGGGAGATGTGTCCGGAGGCAGGAGGAGAAGAAGACGATAAAGAGAGCGGAACTGAGGGTAGGAATTTTGAATGCTGGCAGTATGATTGTGATGATGAATGTTTTTAGTGCATATTCCCCGCAAGTTGGGTGTGCGATGGATGAGAAAGAAGATTTCTGAAGTGAATTGGATGAAGTGATGGGCAGTGTACCCAAGAGACAGAAAGTGGTGATTGGAGTAGATTTCAATGGACATGTTGGTGAAGGGAACAGAGGAGATGAGGAGGTGATGGGTAGGTATGGTGTCAAGGAGAGGAATGAAGGTCACATGATAGTGGATTTTGTGAAAAGGATGAGCAAGGCTGAGCTGAATATGTATTTTAAGAAGAGGGATGAACATAGGGTGACATACAAGAGTGGAGGAAGATGCACACAGGTAGATCATATTCTATGCAGAAGAGTCAATCTGAAGGAGATTGAAGACTGCAAAGTGGTGGCAGTGGAAATTGTAGTTAGGCAGCATAGGATGGTGGTCTTTAGGATAACATTTGGAGATCAAGAAGAGGAGGAGAGTGAGGGCAGAGCCAAGGATCAAATGGTGGAAGCTGAAAAATGAATATTACAAGGTTGAGTTTAGGGAGAATGTAAGACAGGCACTGGGTGGCAGTGAAGAGTTACCAGACAGCTGGGCAACTACAGCAGAAGTAGTAAGTGTGACAGCAAGAAGGGTGCTTTGGCATGACATCTGGACAGAGGAAGAAGGAAAAGTAAACCTGGTGGTAGAATGGGAAGTACAGGAGAGTATACAGAGGAAGAGGATGGCGAAGATGAAGTAAGATGTCAGAGAGATGCAGAAAGTAGACAAGAGTACAAGAAGTTAAGGCATAAGGTAAAGAGAGAGGTGGCGAACGCTAAAGAGAAGGCGTATGAGAGGCTGGACACTAAGGAGGAAGAAAAGGACCTGTACTGATTGGCTAGACAGAGAGACCAAGCTGGGAAAGATGTGCAACAGGTTAGGATGATAAAGGAAAAAGATGGAAACATACTCACAAGCAAGCAGGGTGTGTTGAGCAGATGGAAAGAGCACTTTGTGAGGTTGATGAATGAAAAGAATGAGAGAGAGAGAAGGTTGGATGATGTGGAGAGAGTGAATCAGGAAGTGCAACGGATTTGCAAGGAGGAAGTAAAGACAGCTATGAAGAGGATGCAGAATGGAAAGGCCATTGGTTCAGATGACATACCTGTGGAAGCAAGAGGGTGTTTAGAAGTGATGGCAGTGGAGTTTTTAACCAGATTGTTTAATGGAATCTTGAAAAGTGAGAGGATACCCGAGGATTGGAGAAGAACTGGTACTGGTAACGATTTTTAAGAATAAGGGGGATGTGCAGAAATCTAGTAACTACAGGGGGATAAAATTGAGGAGCCACAGCAATGACGTTATGGGAAAGAGTAGTGGAAGCTAGGTTAAGAAGTGAGGTGATGATTAGTGAGCAGCAGTATGGTTTCATGCCAAGAAAGAGCACCACAGATGTGATGTGTGCTCTGAGGGTGTTGTTGGAGAAGTATAGAGAAGGCCAGAAAGAGTTACATTGTGTCTTTATGGACTTGGAGAAAGCATATGACAGGGTGCCTCGAGAGGAGTTGTGGTATTGTATGAGGAAGTCAGGAGTGGCAGAGAAGTATGTAAGAGTTGCACAGGATATGTATGAGGGAAGTGTGACAGTGGTGAGGTCTGCAGTTGGAGTAACTGATGCTTTAAATGTGGAGGTGGAATTACATCAGGGATTGCCTCTGAGCCCTTTCTTATTTGCAATGGTGATGGATAGGTTCACAGACAAGATTAGACAGGAGTCCCTGTGGCCTATGATGTTTGCTGATGACATTGTGATCCGTAGCGAGAGTAGGGAGCAGGTTGATTAGACCCTGGAGAGGTGGAGAAATGCTCTAGAGAGGAAAGGAATGAAGTTCAGTAGGAACAGGACAGAATACATGTGTGTAAATGAGAGGGAGGTCCGTGGAATGGTGAGGATGCAGCGAGTAGCATTGGCAAAGGCGGATGAGCTTAAATATAGTACAGAGTAATGGGGATTGTGGAAGAGAGGAGAAAAAGAGAGTGCAGGCACGGTGGAGAAGAGTGTCAGGAGTAATTTGTGACAGACAGGTATCAGCAAGAGTGAAAGGGAAGGTCTACAGGACGGTAGTGAGACCAGCTATGTTATATGGGTTGGAGATTGTGGCACTGACCAGAAAGCAGGAGACAGAATTAGAGGTGGCAGAGTTAAAGATGTTAAGATTTGCATTGGGTGTGACAAGGATGGACATGATTAGAAACAAGTACAGTAATCCCTCGCTACTTCGCAGTTCACTTTTCGCGGATTCACGACTTCGCGGATTTTATATGTAAGCATATCTAAATACATAACGCGGATTTTTCGCTGCTTCGCGGGTTTCTGTGGACAATGGGTCTTTTTACTTGCTCCTCAGTTGGTTTGCCCAGTTGATTTCATACAAGAGATGCTATTGGCGGATGGCTGAGAAGCTACCCAATCAGAGCACGCAGTTAAGTTCCTGTGTGCTGCTGATTGGCTCAGCGACAGAGTGTTGCATTAACCAGGAAGTCTCATCTCACTCATTCATCATTAACGTTCTAATGCTTCAGGGGCCGTGTCCAAGCACCAACAGAAGATGCCAATGATTGCAGAAAAGGTAAAAGTTTTGGATATGTTGAAGGAAGTGAACAGATACACCGCTGCAGGACATCGATTCTTTTTATTTAAAAAGGAGGAAAAGCATATAAGATCTATGGCCGCAGTGTTCTTTAACCAGGGTGCAAAACGAGTTGCAAGTGGACGTGATAAGGCAGTACTCTGAATGGAATCTGCTTTAGGAATCTTTGCAACAAGGTCGACGACGTCATGACCGCCTACAATCTGCTACTTGTACTTCGCTATACAGTAAGTGTAAACTTATCTACCGATTTCATATTGCTTAGCAGTTGTCCCTGTTTTTAACAGAGTAAACGGTGGGTTGTAAACAATACAGGGAGGGTTTAAAAACGTCCAAATACACGTTAAATAATTAAATAAATATAGTGTCCCTACTTCGCGGAAATTCAGTTATCGCGGTCGGCCTTGGAACCTATCTCCCGCAATAAGTGAGGGATTACTGTACAATAGAGGGTCAGTTCATGTTGGACGGTTGTGAGGCAAAATCAGAGAGGCGAGATTGTGTTGATTTGGACATGTGCAGAAGATAGATGCTGGGTATATTGGGAGAAGGATGCTAAGGATAGAGTTGCCAGGCAAGAGGAAAAGAGGAAGGCCTAAAAGAAGGTTTATGGATGTGGTGAGAGAGGACATGCAGGTGATGGGTGTAACAGAGCAAGATGCAGAGGACAGGAGGATATGGAAAAAGATGATCCGCTGTGGCAACCCCTAATGGTAGCAGTGTAGGGAACAGCCCGGACACAGACAGGTAGACATGATGTTTCTTCACCACACACGTTTATTGACAACTATTATATAGAATAGAAGTGCACAATCCCAGTGCCTCAGCACCAATCACCCCTTTAAGTCCTTGGCCACACTCACAGTGCCTTTTAGTCTGTGGTCTGCCTCCACTCCTCTCCTCTCCTCTCCTCTCCTCTCCTCTCCTCTCCTCTCCTCTCCTCTCCTCTCCTCTCCTCTCCACCAAGCTTCGTCCTTCTTCCACCCGACTCTTGCCCCTGACTGGAGGGAGGCGGCCCCTTTTATACATCCCGGATGGGCTCCAGGTGCATCCTAAGGGCTTCTGTAGCCACACCCCTGTGTGGCGGAAGCTCTGTTGGTGTATCCAGAAGTCCACCGGGTGTCCCCAATACTCTTCCCCCCAGCACTTCCCGGTGTGGTGGAAGTACTGAGGTCCAGGGCTCCCAAGGCATTGGGGCGCCCCCTGGCGGTGACCACGGTCCCCTACAGGGTAGAGCTTCCAAGCTCTGTACCCATGGCCCCCAAAGCAACTAGGGAGGACACCCCCTCGTGTCCTGGAGGAGGCACAAGCCCTCCTCCGCTGCTCCTGGGCATCCCGGCCGGGTGACAAACCCAGCCAGGTGCCACAGCAGACAAAAGAAGAAGAAGATCAAGTCAAAAGTTTTCAATTAAGACCAAGATCAAGATTCTAGCCCCCATCGTTTGTGAGAAATCATGTTACAGATGATCAGACCTTAGGATTTAATTATATAGAATAGCACTATATATATGATGCAGAAAAAAGTGTACTAAAATATAAAAAAGCTGAACACATTATATATATGGTGGACACTGGGGGTGCACTCTGGCCAATTAAACACCAAAAGTCCAGAAATGAACAAAAATGGCATCTTTATTAAACACCATTTCATTAAAGATAAGCAGAATTATGGAGAATAGTGTAAAATAAAAAAATCTAAAATAACAAAACCTGCTGCCCCTTCAGGTAAATAAGACCTAAATAGGTCTTGTACTCTGTGTATCAGGTCAGGCGGCTCGCCCATTTGCCAACCAACACACAGCACCAAACACTCCATTGATCTTTTCTTCCTGCCAATCAAGCTTTTGCAGTAAACTCTCTACCTGATTCTAAATTTATCGAGTTTCTGATAATTGATGTAGCTCTTACTTTACCTTTGTACTTTGAATAGCTTACTGGAAAGGGTCTGCCCTGCTTCTGCAACAGATTGGAAGTCCTTGTAGCATCACTGGGTGTCTTTGGACCTCTTAGTCAGTATTTGCCTTCAAAAGACCCAATCCTCCAAGGCAGAACCTTAGTTTCCATCCCTATTGATTGGAGAACATGTTCCCAGATAATCCTGTATGGCATTTTTTCACAGTACCACACTTTTTCTTCGTCTAGAGTGTCAGACAGCCCTATTAACTGTAGATTCGATACTTAGATAGATTAGATACTTTCTTTGGAATACTTCAGGTTTGATCAGAATTTCACAGTATGTTTCCTTACGTTAACTGAAAATTGCATAAACTTGATCTGAAAGACTTCCTTCAATTTTTGCACTGAGTGATAAATGATATACTTCTAAAATTCTGATGTTTTATATTCTTTAAGGAATTTTATTTAGTTAGTTATTGTGATTAAGATCTGTACTAAAGCTATGCTGACAAGATACCAGCAGAAGACCACAAGGGTAGAACCTCACCTCCACAGTCCACAACAACATAACGCGTTCTTGGATGTTGTTGAACCTTCAACTCATCTGATCCCTCAAAATGTTCTTCTATGAAGCCAGTGCTGGGCAGCTATTTACACCACAAAGATTCAGCTTCAGGTTCCAGTGCAAGGAGCAGATTTGATGAGAGTATGTCTTCTATCAGTCCTGCCTGCCAACAAAATCAAAAATCTAAAGACATCTTATTAATCAATCATTATTTTGGTTTATTTTAGTACCTTTCACAGTGTATTTCATCATATGGTTTATAAGTCCAAGTAGAATATAAATCACCATGACCACATTAAATAGAATTTTTATTAATCCAGCTGTCATTTTATATGCTCTTTGATAGTCAACAGTGTTACAAAATCCTTATGAGTCCAAACTCCTGGCCACTGTGTATTTTGTTTGTTTTAGTTATGTAATTTTATTTTTTTATTTTACTTTTTGTAAAACACTTTGAGCTATAATTTTTGTATGAAAATGTGCTACATAAATAAATGTTTGTTATACCTTGATTTACAATATAAAACTAAAAATATTGGTCCTCTTGTCATTTTTGTTTTTGATTTTAGATACTTGTAATCAGTAACTTTTAAAATTGTCCAATTTGTGATATGGATGTACGAGACTATACTCACAAATAAGGGTCTAAGGTGTGATCTTGGGTAAGTGATGTTGAAAAGCAATTAAAATTAGAATAGCAGTATTAAAGGTGGTGTGGTCAGAGGTCAGGAGACTGTCTGGAGCATGTCGTTTTCATAGATTTTTTTGCAGGTACTTTCTCCAGGCTAAGACATGCTTGATTATCTGGACACTCTGAGTTCAATTTACTCTGTTCATGACTGTTCTTTGTGATGAATTAACACTGCATAAGCATTGGTTCATGCTTTGTAAACAATGGTGCCAGAACAGGCTCCAGTGACCCCGAAGGTCGACTAAGCTAGTATAGAAAATGAAGGTAAGTATAAAGGGAATAATAAATAAACTCATCATGTCTCATTTCAAATGAGTGGTCCGACTTCATTTTTCATGTGGTCCTCAGTTTCAGTATCTTCCTGCCAGTTTTTTCCACTTGATATAGTGCACTCTGTGGAACAGGTGCAACCAGTTCTGGATTGCTCTGTACTGGTTAAAAAATAACTAAAACTAAAGAATTTGTTTGTATAATGGAGGGAAAGCAGTTTCTTAATGATACCTCTTTGGCAGCCTGCCTCATGAACTCTTTTGCTACATTTTTCCAGATGGCAGATACTATCAGCACCCAGGTTATATCTTGAGGAACAACCTGGAAATCAGGAACATTTGCTTTCACGGTACTCAAGGCATGCTCTTTCAGGTAGCACAAGCTCTCAGAGAAGACCTTAATGGCTGGAACCTGCTTGCCATCCATTGCATAGATCATTAGATTTTCTGTAATGTTCTAAAACAAATAATACTTTTCATTTGCTAATAAAATATATGTTATACATTTACAATGGTCCATAACAAGAAAATCCGTCATTACAAAAATGACATTTCCTTTCATTATATAACAATACACAACATTTTCAAAACCACTTAATCCAATGCAGTGCCACAAGAGTGAGGGGGTTAAATGTGAAAGGCAGGGGGGAATGGGTACAGATTGTACAGGGTGCAGGTATGATTTGAGATGAGTCTGAAGCTGGGTCAGTACTCATTATAACACTCAGTGAAGACAAACATGATGAAAATGTGAAAATATTGTAATTGGTGAAGTGGAGAGTTTTGCTCCAATGAGCTTTAGGGAGATGTATAGAAAACACTTTGTGAATAGTTTTAAAAATTTGAATTTTAGTTACATGGATACAATACAATGCAATACAATTTATTTTTGTATAGCCCAAAATCTCACAAGAAGTGCTGTAATGGGCTTTAACAGGCCCTGCCTCTTGACAGCCCCCCAGCCTTGACTCTCTAAGAAGACAAGGAAAAACTCCCAAAAAAAAAACCTTGCAGGGAAAAAATGGAAGAAACCTTGGGAAAGGCAGTTCAAGGAGAGACCCCTGTCCAGGTAGGTTGGGCGTGCAGTGGGTGTCAAAAGAAGGGGGTCAATATAATACAATACAATACAATACAATACAATACAATACAATACACAGAACAGAACAAATCCTCAATACAGTATAAAAATAAACATTTTAGAAATACAGAGCAGAATTTAACAGTAGATGATATCACATAATAAGATTTGGATTTGTTTAGAGTCCTGGAGACCTCATCCATCAAGCTGCCTCCCCCATTTGGCCATTCCGCGGCTGAAACAGCACCGGGCCAGCCAATCTGATGAAAGGACCCCTCTTTCCCATGACTCCTGTGATCCTCCATCAGGGATGACTTTACCTTAGGCAGGCAAAACAACTTGGCAGGTGGGCCGTGGCACCAAGTGCCACATTTGAGTGCCGAGAAGCAGAAACAGAATAGGTGAGGGTTAGTATCCAATTATAACTATCATGTTACTTATGTTTTAGTGCTAATGACTAACAACAGAGATGCAGTATATATAGTTAATCAGCAGCTGTAGTCAGGATATACTAAACTGAAGTAGTGAGTCTTCAGCCGGGATTTAAAAGCTGAGACCGAAGGGGCACCTCTTATAGTAGCAGGCAGACCATTCCACAGTTTAGGGGCCCTGTAACTAAAAGCTCGACCTCCCATTGTTATTTTATTAATCCTTGGAATCATAAGCAGACTGGCATCTTGAGATCTTAATGTGCGCTCTGGTTTGTAAGTCATGATAAGTTCAGACAAGTAAGCTGGACCTTGGCCATTTAATGCTTTATATGTTAAAAGGAGGATTTTGAAATCTGCCCTAAACTAAACTGGGAGCCAGTGTAAGGATTTAAGAACTGGAGTTATGTGTTCGTATTTTCTTGTTCTTGTAATAATTCTCGCAGCCGCATTTTGGATTAACTGGAGGCTGTATAAAGAACAGTTTGAACATCCAGTGAACACCGCATTGCAGTAGTCAGTCCTACTAGAAATGAATACATGAATTAATTTCTCAGAATCCTGTCTATTTAGAAAGCACCTTAATTTCCTAACATTTTTAAGATGGAAGAAACATGTTTTGGACAACTTTGTAATATGCAATTTAAATGACATGCTAGAGTCAAAGATAACTCATAGATTATTGGGCTGATTCAGTGAAATTAATTGGGATTCCAACTGACTTAAATGATGACAAAATATTGTTGTGATCAGCGTCATTCCCTCTAACAATTAACATCTCTGTTTTATCTGTATTTTAAGTAGTTCTCATTCATCCACTCCTTTAATTCACTAACACAACTAATTAAAGACAACATCAGAGAAACTTCATTTGATCTAAATGAAAGGTAAAATCGGTTGTCATCTGCATACGAGTGAAAATTAACATTATATTTACTAATGAGAGATCCCAGTGGAAGCATGTAAAGTGAAAACAGTAAAGGACCCAGTACTGAGCCCTGCGGGACACCTTATTGAACTTCTGTGTATAATGATGGAGTACTGTCAGCACATTTCTGTACATATTGGAATCGATTTGATAAATAAGAACTAAACCAAGCGAGCACAGTGCCTGTAAGACCAACATCATTTTCTAGCCTGTGCAGTAAAATAGAATGGTCAGTGGTGTCAAATGCTGCACTTAAGTCCAACAACATAATTACAGTGGAGTTTCCTTCATCAGAGGATATCAGAATGTCGTTTACAACCCACGTTAGTGACGTTTCTGTACTATGACCAGTGCGGAAACCAGACTGGAATTTCTCAAATAAATTGTAATGCGTAAGGTGTGACTGAAGCTAACTGGTGACTACTTTTTCTAGTATTTTAGAGAGAAACGGTAAATTTGAAATAGGCCTATAATTATTTAGTATGTGTGGGTCTAGGTCTGACTTTTTAAGTAATGGTTTAATGACTGACACTTTTAGTGCTTCAGGTACTGTGCCATGCAATAATGAACTATTGATAATGTTTAGAATAGGCGCTGCAAGAACATCCATTGCACGTTTTACTAGTTTTGTGGGCACTGGATCTAGGGAACAAGTAGTGGGCTTCATTTTAGAAATTAAAGTTAAGACTTCCTGCTCAGTTACAGGATTAAAATTACTAAAGTGCTGAATGCAATGTGAGACAGGGTCTGCTAAGCTAGTATTTGGTTTGTACTGTGATTCAGAGATTTGGGATCTTATGTTTTTAATTTTCTCATTGAAGAAGTTCATAAAGTCTGTACTGCTAATATCTGTTGGTATTTTGCACTGTTGATCTGAATTTCCATTTGTTAATTTAGCAACTGTTCTAAACAGTATCCAAGGATTTTTATTATTGCTATCTATTGTTGTAAAATAGTATTCTGAGCGAGCTTTAAAGAGGGCTTTTTATATTTATTAACACTCTCTGTCCATGCAATTTGAAAGATATGTAGCTTTGTTGTTCTCCATTTGCGCTTCAGTTTTCGACACTCTAATTTAAGAGCTTGAGTTTTTTCATTAAACCAGGGAGAGTTTCTATGTGCTTTGATCACTTTTGTTTTAAGGGGAGCCACTGTGTCCACAGCATCTCTCAAGGTCACATTATAATGTGATGTTAGCTGATCTAAATTGTTTTCTACGTTTACATTTGATGTTAACTGATCTATATGGTTTTCCACAATTACACTTGACTTACTCAAAGTATCTATAAATTTGAAGCAGAATTACAATCTAGATGTCTCACTGTCTTTGTTTTAATCTGTGAGTGTGTTGGCAAGGGCAGGACTAAATCAAATGTAATTAAGTAGTGATCGGAAATAACTTCATTTAATGGAGTAATATTTAAATTTTGAATTTCAACTTTGTAAGTTATAATTAAATCTAATGTGTGGTTATGATTATGAGTTGGACCTTTGACAATCTGACAATGGATGCATACACTACTTGGTTAAAGGGAATCAATATAAGCATTTAAAGGATTTCATTTATTGCACCTTTCTCAGAAGCCCAGATTACACCACTTCTAGCTTTCTCTTTCTCTGTTGTTGAAGTTTGGAAGAAACTTTTAGTTAAGACTACTTTCGTTTAGATTAGCTTTTTTCACAACTTCTATAACTTTGACTAATAAGGTGTTTGAATAACTAATGAAAAATTAAATGAAACCAAGGTAAGCTATGGAGCCTATGCCAGAATTATTAAGTGAAGACTAGAACCCACCCTACACTGGATTACTAGAAAAATTAAAAAGAGAAAAACTGAATTGATGTGGCTTAAGGTGTAGTGAAGGCTGTCCCATCAAGGTAAGAATGATATTAGCTGTTGAGCTAAAGATGCTCTTCTACAGCTTGGTTGATGAGAGGTCTTGGACTGCGACTGTTGGGGTTTGATGCTACAAAATAATATGTGCTTTATATAACCGGCCAGGGAATCACAGCAGTCATTCGTGCTATATTAATTTACAAATTCTAGCTGCCTTAAATCTCACATGTCAGACATTAAATAAACCCAGTCATTTTTAAACCCATCATCACACAACTGCACGTAACTGCTGTGGGATGTCATCAATTATTTTAGCAAGTAACTAATCCTCAATCAATCATGTACTTGCTGAACTAGATGCAAAACAGGATGCAACTCTGGATTAGACCTCTCTCAATTGTACTAGGCACTCAAGGCACCAGTGAATGAAACAATCATAACTCTGGGAGTGTGGAAATCATGAACACCTGGCAGGAATCCTCCTGAATATGAGGAAAATGTGTTCTCGGTTAAGCCATTACCCAATAGATTTTCTGTGCATTTATTTACAACTGTAACAGTATTTATAAAAAGTTCTATAAGCAACACATTTTGAACACATTGTATAAATACAAATAAAAATAAATTTTCACATTGAGACTCAATACCTGGGATCAAATCATATACAATCACTTCAAAATGTTCCAGAGGGCATTAGTAAGCTCTCTAACCCCCAGACATCCACTTTCTGCATGATCTGTATTCCCCTTTGCTGACCTCATTACCTGTAACTGCTGGCAACCCCTCAAAGAAGATGACCAGTAAGTGTATATGGATACAATCTACTTAATCTGCCACTCCTAATTTTCAGTCTCATCCTGATGCACTGTACTGTTTTCATATTTTGTCAACTTTCCTACTTTGTTCGTATTATTCAGCATGTTTCATCCTAAAAGTTGTTATAATTAGAGCATTGAGTATCAGGTGAATGAATTGCCATTTTAATTAATAGAAATACTTCATAAAAGTGAAATAATTGACTCTTTAATAAGTATTTAATTGAAGCTGAGACTAAAAGCATGTATTGATCCAATATAGTGATACAGGCAGTTTGGAGTTACAATTAAATGCAATCAGTGACTTTATGTCCTCATTAACAAAACAAAATCTTTATGCATTTGAAACTGCTAGTATTCTCCCACCTGAGTGTAGATAGATAGATAGATAGATAGATAGATAGATAGATAGATAGATAGATAGATAGATAGATAGATAGATAGATAGATAGATAGATAGATAGATAGATACTGTACAGCTCCATCTTAAAATTCTGGAAGAAATAGAAACTGCTGGCTTCTGGATGGCATCTTAGTGTAGACAGCCAGAGCATTCTCTCCGAACTCCACAAATTCTTGGTTTTCGTTGAAAAGAACAACAGCATCTGTTTGATATGTCTTATTTCTCAGTGTTGCTTCATTATTCGCATCGACGCTGAAGCAGTAGCCACTGTATGCAGTTCCGACGTCTACGGCATGTTTGCTGTGCGGCGCTGTTGTTCCAGTCCCGAGTTTGCGCTGTTCTTGCTCTTTTTTATTGATTCGTTGGACTGCACAGCACACTGGCTGCGGATTGGTCTCGCCCAGCAGGTGAAAAAAAAGCTGATTAGATTGAAGCAATGTCCACGTGTATACAAAGAATTGAGAGCGCTCTGAAAAGAGTCATAAAAGTTAATCATAAATTATGCACACATAACTGTGTGTCCCAGTCAGACATATTACACGAAAACAAAGGAACCTGATCACACTTTACTTTTTACCTAGCAGCAAGCGATTATGGGAGCATTACTATGCCGTTTCTTCAATTCTGGAGGCATGAAAAATATGACTGAGGATAGAAACGACATCCTTAGCTATATGAGGTAAGTCTTTCCAATAAAACGCTTGAGAAAAACATTTTCTGTTGCAAATTGTGGTGCGTGATACCAAATCAAGAGTAGTGATAATCACGGCAAAGTGTCAGAATCATCCACGATGGAAAAGTGCGCTGGAATTGTCATATGAGTGTAAGCGATCTTCCGTGGGCTTCGCTATAGGACGATGCTCGACAATATAATTAAAAATTATGATTTTATCATAAGTTAGTCCAAATGCAGCATTCTTTTTGAGCGCTTGTTCCAAGCTGGAAGAATACGAATCCTCATATGCAGGTTAGGTGCATTGGCGATCCTAAATTGTCCCTAGTGTGTGCTTGGTGTGGGTGTGTGTGTGTGCCCTGCGGGCACCCTGCCCGGGTTTTTTTCCTGCCTTGTGATGGCTTGGATTGGCTCCAGCAGACCCCCATGAACCTGTGTTAGGATATAGCCTGTTGGAAAATGTCTGACTGACTGACTCTCTCTCTCTCTCTCTGTATATATATATATATATATATATATATATATATATATATATATATATATATATATATATATATATATATATATATATATATATATATATATATATATATATATATATATATATATACACACACACATACATACAGTATATGTAGATAGATAGATAGATAGATAGATAGATAGATAGATAGATAGATAGATAGATAGATAGATAGATAGATAGATAGATAGATAGATAGATAGATCCTCATAAAAATGGGAAAGCTGAGGGAACAAATATTATGAGACAGTGCTTTTTTATTTCAGTTAAAAAAATTATTTTGCAAAACCTTCTTGAGAAACAACCATTTCAAAAGTGAACAAGGTCCTTAAGAGGACAAGGAGACTTTGCAATCCTCCCAGTCCTAGTCATGGACTGTGCAGGCACAGTTTGGTTCTTTAACCAGCATAGTTTCTCATGAGAGGAAATTGTTTTGTTTTGCCTCATCCAAAACACCTTCTTCCTCATCTGAAAAGGTTCTTTAAGCTGGCAGGGATAAAGTAAGATTGGTAGGCACACATGTTTTTAACCTGCTTGGGACACTGGTAATGTGTCAGGTTTTAACCTATTTGGTACCACCAGTTCCCTTTTGTCAGGATCCACTCAATTTTCAGTGAGATAAAGTAACCCTAGTTCTCCACCTGTGTCAATCACTGGTGGGGTGCCAGTTTCATGCAGCTTTTCACATGGTTACTGAGCCACACCACTCTGTAAGGCTGATGATGAACCCCTTCGTCATGGTAAAGATTATATCCTTCCTGAGCTTCCATGGCCCTCATTTAGATATGAGAGAAGGCAGCTTCCAATTTTTACAGTGATTTGGAAACATACTCTATGTGTGATCCAGCCAACGGCGATTGTAAAATTGAGATAAGTATCAGCACATTAACAGCAACCCATGCCTGATGTTCATGAATGAGAAAGAATGGAAAGAAACATAGTGGAATAGTGAGATATGACAGGCAAAGGCCACATGTTTTAAAAAATCATTCCACAGTCCAGCTCCATAGCCTAGTATAGTCTTAGCTAACTGATCAATTAAACTCCTGTTATAGTGCTCCATCATTTCATCAGACTTTGGATGATAAGGGGTGATGCAACTTTTTCTGATACATGCACCATGACATAGACATTGAATAGGCACTGTGAAACCTTCTGTGCACTCTGATTAGGTAAAGCATACAAGATGACAAAGTTGAGTAAAATAGTCCTGTAGTAGCAGCACATGCTGTGACTGGAAGGTCCAAAATATCAGCAGCTACCTCCTCAAATGGGTGAGTTGAACGTGCTCTCCTCATAGGAGCTCAAAGAGGTGACACAGGAGATCAGCACATCTGGCATGCTTTACATTGCTCACACCACTTTTTAATATTCTCAAACATAGTGCACGAGTAATAGGTTTGTCTAACTCATTCCCAATTTGAATGAGTCATTCCCAGTGAGGGAAGAAATTACTGTGCGATACAAAAGTCCCTCGGTGACTAAGAGATGGTTACATTCAGTCCAAAGTTTACCGAAACATTGAGAGGCTGTGCTCAGTCTTCCACGTAGAGGTGAAAACAGAGGTGAAAATAACATTGAACTGTAAATAGTATCAGCTATTTCCACTTAAAGGAGTACTCAACCCAAAAATTATATTTTTTATATGTTACTTATCCCATATAGTTTGTTGAGGTGGGTGAGAAAAAAGTGCTAATTCTACCTTTTTGAAGACAAAGTGCATGATAAAGATTCTGATTGAATGGGGCACAATAGTGACCAATGTGTACAATGGCAAATTATGTGAAAAACATCCATGGAAAAAGAAAAAAAGTTCTCATTTAACACATGGATTTTTTGCTAAAATATTATTAGTACTTCTGCAAAACTCACCATATGCTTTTGAACTGAAGACAGGATTCTTGACCAGTGAATGATTGGGAGAGACAAATGAGGATCTTCATTTCAAAGGCCCAATATTAAGAGAAAAGTCTTTTCTGTTTATCTTGAAAACTCAGTTTCCAGAATTAAGTATTAATAATATATTAGCAAAATATACATACATTGTGCAGGATTTAATCATACAAATAAATAACTAACATCTGAATTTTGCTCATAAGTTACATGCTGAAGCCAATTGGGACAAGAATCTTCCAGGACATGGATAAGTAACAGAATTTAGCAAAGCAAAATAAATCCACAGAATACAATAGATTATTTGTAGCTGTAACAAAAAATGTTTTATTGCTAAGGAAAACCTCAGCAATAATGGTAACATGTATTTTACTGCATACATTCTTTTATCTGATTTTTTTCTATTAAATTGTAATCCACCAATTTAGTTGCTATTCAATGACTTACAGATGGAGACAAATTTGATGGTACCCCTCCATGAAAAAAAGAACCCACAATTGTCTGTGAAATAACTTGAAACTGACCAAAGAAATTGGCATCCATCATTGTTTATTTTGTATTTAACAAAAATCAGACTTTCCTTTAGAGATACGAGTGAACAGAACATTTCAAATAATAATGCAAATGAAAACGGCATAGACAAAAATGATTGGACCCTTAACATAATAATTTCTTGCACAAACTTTAGAGGCAATCACTGCAAACAAGCGATTCCTGTAGCTCTCAGTGAGATTTCTGCACCTGTCAACGGGTACTTGTGTCCACTCTTCACTTTTCCAGCTGTCCACTAGTCAAAGCGCTTTATATAATGAGTGGCGAGCCACTTCAACCACCAGAATTCAGAGAATGCCACCAAAATTTCCTTAAATTTAGATAATAAATTCATCAGTTGCCGGAATTAAATGTTAATACAAAAACAATTTTTAAATATAATTACCCCAATTCTTTATATATATATATACATATATATATATATCCATCCATCCATCCATTTTCCAACCCGCTGAATCCGAACACAGGGTCATGGGGGTCTGCTGGAGCCAATCCCAGCCAACACAGGGCACAAGGCAGGAAACAATCCTGGGCAGGGTGCCAACCCACCGCAGGACACACACAAACACACCCACACACCAAGCACACACTAGGGCCAAGTTAGAATCGCCAATCCACCTAACCTGCATGTCTTTGGATTGAGGGAGGAAACCGGAGCGCCCGGAGGAAACCCACGCAGACACGGGGAGAACATGCAAACTCCACGCAGGGAGGACCCGGGAATCGAACCCAGGTCCCCAGATCTCCCAACTGCGAGGCAGCAGCGCTACCCACTGTGCCACCGTGCCGCCCTATATATATATATATATATATGGTTGAAATAGTTTACTGTCAAATAATGCAAAGAGTACGCGACACGTGTTTCACCCTAATTCTGGGCTCATCAGACATACACACTCACTGCACTCCCTCTCGGGAATCGAACCTCGGACGTCAGCGCTAGAGGCGAAGCCCCTAACGTTGCGCCACGGCGTGTGGTTCGTTTATTTGACAGCATGTAGATCAGGGTAATTACATTCACGGCATTCGTAGTCTGAATCACAATCTGATTGTATGGGTGGTTACCTACCAGGTAACGCTTGTGGTTGGTCAGCAAGTCGGCTAACATCCGCCACTACCCCGATCTACATGCTGTCAAATAAACGAACCACATGCCGTGGTGCAACGTTAGGGGCCTCTGACGTCCGAGGTTCGATTCCCGAGAGGGAGTGCAGTGAGTGTGTACACCTGATGAGCCCAGAATTAGGGTGAAACACATGTCGCGTACTCTTTGCATTATTTGACAGTAAACTATTTCAACCATTCTATGATCTGCTTCTCGCAACTGAAAGAGGGCATCGTGGCGGATGTTAGCCGACTTGCTGACCAACCACAAGCGTTACCTGGTAGGTAACCACCCATGTAATCAGATTGTGATTCAGACTACGAATGCCGTGAATATATATATATATATATATATATATATATATATATATATATATATATATATATATATATATATACAGTATATATATATATATATATATATATATATAGAGAGAGAGAGAGAGAGAGAGAGAGAGAGAGAGAGAGAAAGAAAGGTCAGGAGCATGTGCTGATACTGCGTTGTTGCACACACCACACGACGATCCACCTGGATTGGGACCCAAGTGCAGTGGGTGACATGTCAGCACCACACTTGAACTGTATGACTTTTTTTTTACGGTGGCTAGAGTGCCAATCCTGCTTGCAGGGCCTGATGCAGGTTAACGTCGTATCCAGGACAAAGCAATTGCAGGTTAAGAGCGTTGCTCAAGGGCCCAACGGAGTAGAGTCACTGGTGTTTACAGGATTCAACTTATATATATATATATACAGTGGGTATAGAAAAGAATCACCCCCTTCGAAATATTCCCATTTTTTTTGCTTTACAGCCTTAAAACAACCAATATTTTTTCCAGCTTTACTTACTCAATGCAATCTATAACATCCAAGTGAAAGATTTCACAGCTACAATTCAGAAGAATTTTAAAAAATAAAAAACAAGAAATACTGAGATTAATAAAGGATCACCCGCCTCCTAAACAATATTTGTAAACTCAAACAAGACTAAGTAACCACCATTTCCATTGCAGACCATGGTTACTGGCTTCCACCTGTGATCAGCTGTAATCAGTGTGATTAGTGAAGCATAAAAACAGCTGTTCCTGGAGCATCCCCTTGCTTGGTAGTGCAACTGACAATAAACAACTGAGTTGTGGACAGACATAAGGCAGGAGATGGATACAAAAAAATCTCAAAGGCTTTATCAATCCCAAGGAGCACAGTAAAGTCCATAATAAAGAAGTGGTAAGTGTTTGGTACTACTAGGACCCTCCTTGGATCCAGCCGTCCCTCCAAACTGGATGGAAGAGCAAGGAGGAAACTAATAAGAGAGGTTACCAAGAGGTCAATGGCCACTTTGAAGGAGTTACAGGATTTTATGGCAAAGAGTGGTTATTGTGTGCATGTCACAACAATTTCACAAGCGCTCCACAATTGTGGCTTGTTCAGGAGGGTCGCAAGGAAAAAGCCACTTCTCAAGAAAGGCCACATTAAGGTTCGTTTGAGCTTTGCCAGAATGCACCTTGAAGATTCTGATGCCAAGTGGAAAAAGGTCTTATGATCAGATGAGACCAAAATCAAACAGTACACCTGGCGGAAATCCAAAGCAGCTCACCATCCACAACACACCATACCTACAGTAAACCATGGAGGTGGCAGCATCCTGTTGTGGGGGTGTTTCTCTGCCGCAGGGCGTGGGACTCTCGTTAGGGTAGAAGGAAAAATGGATGGGGCAAAATCCCGTCAAATTCTTGAGGAAAACCTGCTACCCTTTGCCTGAAAGTTGAAGATGGGCAGAATGTTCACCTTTCAACACAACAACGACCTGAAGCACACAGCAAAATTGAGCACACAGTGGCTGAAGAAGAAAAAAGTGAATGTCCTTGTGTGTCTCAGTCAGAGCCCAGACCTAAATCCCATTGAAAATTTGTGGAAAGATTTGAAGATTGCAGTCCACCAATGCTCACCATCCAATTTGACCAAACTTGAACGGTTCTGTAAAGAAGAGTGGGCAAATATTGCTCAATCTATATGTGCAAAGCTGATAGAGAAGTATCTCAACAGACTCAAGGCTGTCATTAAAGCAAAAGGTGGTTCAACAAAATATTGACATTGGGGGGTGATCCTCTATTTTTTTGAAGCAAAAAAAAAAGAGAATATTTTGAAGGGGGTGATTCTCTTCTATACCCACTGTGTGTATATATATATATATATATATATATATATATATATATATATATATATATATATATATATATATATATATATGGAAGAGAAGGTCTGTGATACGGTTTGCATATTTGCAGTTGGAGATCCACGAAGGGAGAAAAAACGAATCACGTATCATAAAATAGTTTTATTCCTGAGCTTTCAACCCCTGTCAGGGGTCTTCATCAGAGGATAATGCTTAGACTTACAAGAATCAAAGGCAATATATAGCAACACATTCAGTATTGGGGGGGGGATGGGGGGGTGGGTGGCGGTGACTAAGTCAGTATGATCAAGGGGGGGGGGGGTGTATAGTTTAATTAAAGTGCATATGTCCTTCTTAAGTTGGCATATGCTGGGTTTATGTCCAAGTGTCTGTTGATGGCGTTTTCATCTGATAGCCAAGACTCGGCCAACTCTCTGGCGCTTTTTGTACTGGCCTTAAATTTTACTTTTACGTTGTCCCAGTTGAATGTGTGTCCTGTCGATTTAGTATGTGCATATATCAAAGATAGTGCGTCCTTTCTTCTGACGGCGTTGCGATGTTCCTGTACACGTGTTGAGATTTTTTTTGACGTTTGTCCTATATATACAGCTGAGCAAGAATTGCATGGAATACTATAAACTGCGTTTCGTGTTTTGGCTGTCGATTTCTTGTTTTTAGCATTAAACAGGACCATGCGCAGATTGTTGGTGGGTTTGGTGGGTTTATGTGCTATTTTGATGCCCCACTTGGTCAGGGTGCGTGCCGTGCCTTCTGACACATTATGGTGATACGGGAGTGAATGCCAGGTGGGGTGGGGGTTCTGATTTACGTCGATTGTATGCTGATTCCTTTGGCGTCTGCTGTGTAGACTCCGATTAATGAATGATTTTGAGTATCCTTATAGTATTCCATGCAATTCTTGCTCAGCTGTATACATAGGACAAACGTCAAAAAAAATCTCAACTCGTGTACAGGAACATCGCAACGCCGTCAGAAGAAAGGACGCACTATCTTTGATATATGCACATACTAAATCAACAGGACACACATTCAACTGGGACAACGTAAAAGTAAAATTTAAGGCCAGTACAAAAAGCGCCAGAGAGTTGGCCGAGTCTTGGCTATCAAATGAAAACGCCATCAACAGACACTTGGACATAAACCCAGCATATGCCAACTTAAGAAGGACATATGCACATTAATTAAACGATACACCCCCCCCCCCCCTGATCATACTGACTTAGTCACCGCCAATCACCCCCCCCACCCCACCCCACCCCACCCCCCAATACTGAATGTGTTGCTATATATTGCCTTTGATTCTTGTAAGTCTAAGCATTATCCTCTGATGAAGACCCCTGATAGGGGTTGAAAGCTCAGGAATAAAACTATTTTATGATACGTGATTCGTTTTTTCTCCCTTTGTGGATCTCCAACTGCAAATATATATATATATATATATATATATATATATATATATATATATATATATATATATACATACACATAGTATATAAAAAAGAGAGAGGGGGAGATTTATTTTTTATGCATGCTGTTTATTCCTTAAGAGAAGAGAATTTATATTAATTGGACAGGTCTTTGTCAAATTGTTGTTGCAGCAGCTGCTAAAAATGTGAACATGTTAAAAAGTAAATTGACAGAGAACAAGAAATGGAAAAAAGAATTAAAGAATACAGAAGCAGGTATTGAATTTTTACACTGGTATTCATTAATGACATCACATTCTCTAGTATATTATGTTCAGTAAATATGTGGGGTAATAAGAAACTGCCAACTTGTATTTTGCATTTCATTTATATGTCATTAAAAGTGCAAAAACATAAGGGGAATGTTAGTCAAGAGTTGTGTCTGAATGCACATTTCATTTCAATAATCATTCTCTCATTTCAGAGATATTGGGGGTCAGTTTTCATGTAGTAAGATGTGTTACTTCAGGTCATAAATATTATTACAATGTATGTTATTTACACTTCATTTTTTCTTACATGCCCACAAAATGCATGTTGGGTTAACTTGACATTCTAAATCGGTCCTGTGGAAAGGACTTCTGATAGACTGGTCAAGTATGTTAAAAACCTGATGCTACCAGGTTTTCAGTTTTCAGCACCCTAAAATTGGATTATGTTCTTCTTCTTCGTTTGTATTTTTAAACTCTAAGAAGCATACTTGCATCCCAAATGATCTGTGATATTTGCGTACAGATATTCCTGAGCAGAATTTAAGATTAAAAACTCAGGACATGCTGGTTTATCCTGAAAAAAAAGAAATAATACATGCTTGATTAAAAAGCAAAGTCAGTCTCAAATTTCATTCTACTTTAAATAAATTGTTGTCTAGGTGGATGATGCCACAAGTGGAAATTAATTACTGCATCTATTATAAATTTGGACAGACACAGTATAGTGACATAGTGGAGACTCTTACTGTGTCATCAATCGAGCATAAAATGATTGAATTCGGTGTCCACCTGTTTTCTCTTTGTGGTTGGCACATTATACGTATGTCTGCAAAGGTTTTAAATAAAAATTTCCAAAGAAATGCCAGTTATTTTAACTGGTGACTCTAAAGTGACTTTGTGTGGGTGTGTGATGCAAACTGATAGTAACCATGGAAACTATCATACCAGTGCAACAAACCAGACACCACCAGTGTAGGGCATGTCTTATTTGTGTGAAAGGCACCCCAAGTTCATAGGATGGTAATGGAATGAACACCAAAAGTGGCAACAGCTGCAGGCTGATAATGTTATTAATATTAATGTCAAAGTCACATTTTGCAGATTAAAATATGAGTTGCATTCCTAGTTTGTGCAGCTGTAGATTATCATCTCTGTGCAGGGGTGGATCTACTATGAAACTAATGAAATTTAAGCTTCAAGGCCCCTAATCCAGAAGTGATTTTAGTCCATATTGCTTAAAACGTTTGGGCACCTACTGTATGAGAAAGGGGTTTTAAAACTTCTACATGTACTGGTAACATTTTCAAAAAATTTGTGGTGATCTGTTGTGGAACAATCCCACTGAAGAAAGTAACAATGGCTAGGTCTGACCTCATTGCTTGTTTAGATGTGGCCTTCATAACAGTTAAAGCTTTAGGGCCCCAAAACTATAGGTTCGCCACCTGTGAAAAGAAAAATTCAGTACAATAGTAGTTTTCCTCTACATTCTTATCAATTTTAACAATTTATTTAACTTATTTATCAGATTTATTAAATTGTACCCATAAAAATATTAGATTTTTATGTCCAGAAAATAAAAAAAAAATTATATAGCTTTGAAACTGAGAAAATGCATCTTGAAAGTTTGATAATTGATATTTTTCTAAAAGATACACTTTAATGCATGCAATTTAAATTCTGTTATTTTGTTATTCTCTGTATTTTTAAAGGCAAAATCTTCTGGCTCTTTGTAGAATTACATTGTATTTCAGTACTACATTAGTGATTAGACAAACAAGTACTTAAAACAGCAGAATATACTTGCTACTGTTTTGAGACTTATAATCTATTTTAAATAGTGTATTTAACAAATACGAGGAAGAACTTCAAGACTTGAGGCAAAAAATAGACGAAAACATGAAAAATGTAGATATTCTCACAAAGAGGCGAGTGTGAACTAACTTGAATTTTAAATTATATATACTTCAAAATTGGACAAGCCCAAGGAGGTTTGAGGAACCTCCCAGTAGGCAAACAGTATGAGGGTAATTAACTGGTCCCAGTTCCTTCCATCCTTGCTGACGACCTTACGGAGCATTTGTTTGAGTGTCTTGTTGAATTTCTCTACTAAAGCATCAGTTTACCCAGAGGTTTTTAAATGCTTAATGTTGGGTCTGTCAGGACTTCTTTAGGGATGCCAGTCCGTGTAAAGACCCTGACAAGTTCCCATACAATATTTTTTGAATTAGCCACTCTCAAGAGGATGGCTTCGGGATGGCAGATAGTGTGGTCCACAATTATCAAAATATATTTGTGGCTTCTAGCGGAGGGTTCAACGGACCCGACAATGTCTACTCCTAGTCGCTCAAAAAGTGACATCACAAGAGGAACTACATCAGTCTTCCTTACTGCAAAGGGGAAAGAAGAAGAGAGAAATTGTTATTGCAGTGCGCCCCCTCATGTCTCAGCGGAAAATTACAATCACCTAGTCCCTTAAGCTGTTCCCGTAAATTAAATTCTGTTATTTTGTCATTCTGTATTTTTAAATCAATATCTTCAGACTCTTTGGAGAATTATTTCAGTACTGCATTAGTGCTTAGACAAACAAGTACTTAAAGCAATACAAATACTACTTTTTTTGTGGTTTATAGTCAGTTTTTAACGTCCAATACATTTTTCTTTCCAACAAAGAGAACTTAATGTAATAGAAAATTGTGAGAAATACAAAAAAGAACTTCAAGACATGAAACAAGAAAAAGATGAAACCATGAGAATCATAGATCTTCTCAGGAAGAGGTGAGTGTGAAGTAGCTTGAATTTGAATTTATATATAGGAGTTTTTTTAAGAATAACTTACAAAAATATATTATACTGTGTAGATTGTGATAACTCCACTTGTGCCATTTGCACAGAAACAATTGTCACAAACTGAAAGGACCACTGATCAAGGGCCAGGGCATCACTTCGATAAGCTCTATTTTAGTGTTGGTTGAGAAATTAAAAAAGTTAATAAAAAAAATGGCCACTGTCCTGAATAAAAAGGTAGCTGTACTTTCATGGAGTACAGAAAAGCTGTCTCTCTTCCATACAGGTCCTGAAATGAGCAGTCACTTCCATTGACTTGATTGAATATAGTGAGTACTCAGGAGGTGTTGTCTGGCACCTCCCTTGTGTTCCTCTCGGGGCTGTGTATGAAGGAAAAAGAGAAGTTAGCAACAGCACCCCCCTCTCGTAACTCACAAGACTTGAAGGTGTCTCCTAAGTGCTTGTGTGAGACAGAACATTATCTGTTGACTATTTGAGTAAACTTTGTGTTAGTGCTGGGCGGTATACCGGTTCATACCAAAAACCGTTTTTTAAATTTGTTATGATATGGATTCTTCGCATACCGTAAGACTGGTTTAAATTGCCTAAACAATGTAGCACAACGGGAAACTGCTTAAGGGGGGACCTTTATCACTGCTACACTGCTAAACAGGCATAAAACATAGTACATGCGGTAGTGGAGGTATTACACGGTGAAAGTGAACAGAGAACATTCCGAAACTGAAGCTGTAGCAGACGATAAAGTTGAACATGATGACACAGATTAACTTTTGCTGGAAAAAGGAGTCACGTCTGTTGTCTGGAGATACTTTGGATTTAAAAGGTTGGATGTGGACCATTATGTTCAAATGTGTGAATACTGTTTCTATACTACTGGATAATACTGAAAGCCAAGTTGTACTTGTTTTATTTTTTTCAATACTGTGTAATGTACCTGGGTACTGTGTAATTGTGTGATGACATGTTGACTTTATTCTCGACATTTCCATTTTAATCTCGACGCTTGTGAGAGAATAAAGTCGTCATGTTGACTTTATTCTCAACATTTCTACTTTATTCTCGCTGTTTATGTCGCGATTAAAGTCGACATGTTAACTTTATTCTCGTAATTTGTCATTAAAGTACATCGTAAACTAAACTTCATCTTAAAATGAATATTTAATTTACTAGATTTTCTCAAACCCCATCATAAGTTATGTAGCACATTAAATGCTTTGTGTTATGTTCCCCGAGCCATGTTAAACTGACTTCCTCTTGCACTAAGAGGAGGCGTAGGCAGCACACAGAATACATTAATTTCATGATATTCCTGCTCCCTGAACATTTAGAATGCTAAGATAAGTACTTGATATAATTTTCATGATGAAATGCATTAAAGCATGTATTAATCATGTGGGGGCACGGTGGTGTGGAGGTTGCACTGCTGCCTTGCAGCAAAGGAGTCCCGGGTGTTCCCTGCTTTGAATTTGCCTGTTTTTTCTGGTGGGTCAGTTTCCTTTCAAAGTCATATAGGATGTGGGGTTTTGTTATGCTATATTAACCCTGCTAGTGTATGTATTGCTCGTATTCACCCTGTGATGTGCTGGTGCCCCGTTCAGGATTTGCTCCTGCCTCGCACACAATTGCTGGGATGGGCGCAATCCTGAATGGATGGCATATTTAAACACGTATAACAAAGATTTTTTTAAAGTTCTGAACACTCCATGGTCTAAGTTTATAACTAGTTTTAATTTCACAAAGACATTTATCGTGTGGTGATTGGTTATGTGGAGAAAGAAAAAGGATAGGAACTGGGGGTTTGGTATGTCAGATAGAGACAGCATGCATGCAATAAAGAAAGCTTGCTCAGAAGAACATCCATTGATTTCCGTGTTCGTGTCTCCGACCACCAGATTACGAACCCAACATTTACACAATATTTAAGTTAAACCTGTGCGATACCCATTCATACATCCAGTTTTTTGAAGCCTGCCATAAAGTTTACACTGAACGTACACCTGGGGACCCCTTACTGCGAGGGAGCAGCACTACTGCCTCACTACCGTGCATGTTTAATACCTGCTTTAATGTATTTCATTATGAAAATGATATCAAGTATTTATCTTAGCATTCTAAATTTTCAGAGAGCAGGAATATCATGAAGTGAATGTATTCTGTGCGGCGATCACAGCTGGCGCCTCCTCTTAGTCCGGAGGAAGTCAGTTTAAGAAGCGCTTAGCGATTAACAACTGGGTCGGGGAACACAACACAAAGCATTTAATGTGCTACATTAACTTATGACAGGGTTTGAGAAAATCTAATAAATTAAACATTGATTTTAGGATGAAGTTTAGTTTACGACATTCTACTTTAATGACAAAATAAACTATGAGAATAAAGTGGAAATGTCGACTTTAATCTTGACATATAGTTTTTTTTTTTCTTCCCTGTGGAACCTAATATGCTTCCGTAGGGCTATACCACAAATAGCATTATAAATGCAAGTTGCAGTTTTATTATTTATGTATATAGCTTAGCTTGAAGCAAGGTCTATATTAATGTAGTTTGCCTAAATGATGGTTCAGTTATTAAAGATGTCTCACCAAGTTGCACTTGTTTTATTTTATTTTTATTTGGTGAATACTGTGTAATGCACCTGGCCTTGAAGTCTTGAAGTAATAGTATCATTACTGGAAGTTGCACTATTATTTATTTTATTGTTATTATTTATTAGTTTAAATATTATGCAGTTTAATGATGGTAAAGTTGTTTAAAAAGTCACTTTAACGTGTCAGTGGACAGAGATTGTTAACATTAACAGAAAGTGCAGTTGGTTTACAAAACATATTTACTCTTTATTCCTTTTCTAAGACATGTTCAGTGCAATACAACTTTTGACAAGCACCTCTGAATATTTTACTAAGTCTAAATGCCTCTTTGGATGGTTGAAAATATGTTGTCAAAATTTTATCTTAAGTTGTTTGCAAAATTTGTTCAATAAAAAGGTTCTATATTTTGACTGCAACTGTCATACAATGTGATTCCTTCTCTTCATTAGTGCCACCCCCTTGAAAACTATCACTATATGGGGCCATGCAAACCTGTATTAATACTTGTGTGCACATTAAAATGTTTTTTTGTACAATACTCATGACAGTGGAATAGGTTATTCTTAGCCAGTCTACTGTAGTAATTGCAGTGGAAAATGAGGTTAACATCCACTCATGCATGAGAAAAAAATACCGTAGAATACCGTGAAACCGGTATAATTTTGAAAAATACCGTGATATAGAATGTTGGTCATACCGCCCAGCACTACTTTGTGTATTTGATTTGACAATTAAAAAAATAATTCTCTATCAGAAATTAAATCCAGTATTTATGTACAGAATAGTAGTTCAGTACTGGCATCATGGTGGCGCAGTGGTAGCACTACAGCTTTACAAGAAGGAGACCAGAATTCATGTCCTTGGTGCTCCTTGTTTGGAATTTCGATGATCTTCCCGTGTCCGTATGGGTTTTTATACCTACAGTCCAAGGCAAATAGGTTAGTTGGATTTGCATTTCTATATTCACACTAAATGGGTATGTGTATGTTTACACTGCAATTGGCAAAAACCCTCTCCATGTATTGTCCCTGACTTCTCCCAATTGCTTGCTGGGATAGGCTCCAGCTCCTGAACAACCCTACTCTGCATAATCAGGTATAGAAGAAGGATAGATGGTTCAAAACTATATTAGTATCAAAAGAAAAAGGTCCTCAAATAGGCCCAAACACATTTCTCACTGTAGTACACTTTTGATCAGGTTTAAACGGAGTTATTCATTCTTTTGTATTTTTATAGAAAACTGTATAACATTATTTCCCAATAAACAGAAAACCATATGTGTCCCTCAGGGATCATTAGCTCCTCAGATGGACTATGTTTAATAATGGGAATTGCAGTATGGAAAGGTTGTACCACTTTCAGTGCCACCTCACAGCCAAAATACTAAATTCAACAACCCATCACTTCAAGGATTTTTCCACTGATTTTAGTCTACATTGCTTAAATCTCTTGGGTGTCTACTGTATGAGAAAAGGGTTTTAAAACCTCTATATGTAATGGTTAAATGTTCAAAAAATTTCTGGTGATCTGTCGTGGAGCAACCCAATTGAAGAAAGTAAGAATGGTTAGCCTGACCTCGTTGCTGGTTGAGATGAGGCCCTCATAACAGTTAACAATTTAGGTCCCAAAACTGTAGGTCTGCCACTGTATCTGTGAAAAGAAAAATTCAGTACAGTAGTACTTTTCCACTAGATTCTTGTCTAATTTTGACGAGTTATTTCAGGCTTTCTCACATGCTATTTAAGTTATTTACCAGATTTATTAAATTGCTCCCACAAAAATATCAGATTCTTATGTCCAGAAAATAAAAAAAATTATACACCTTTGTAACTGAAATTGAGAAAATGCACCTTGAAAGTTTGAAAATTGGTATTTTTCTAAAAGATACACTTTAAAATATGCAGTTTAAATTCTGTTATTTTGTCATTCTCTGTATTTTTAAAGGAAATATATTCTGGTTCTTTGTAGAATTATTTCAGTACTGCTTTAGTGCTTAGACAAACAAAGTACTTTAAACCACAGAATACAATTACTACTGTTTTGTGGCTTATAATTTATTTTTAAATGATGTCTTTAACATTCAACATAACTTTTTCTCCAACTAAGGCAACTTACTTTGATAGAAAAATGTGACAAATACGAGGAAGAACTTCAAGACTTAAGGCAAAAAAGAGATGAAAGCACGAAAAATTTAGATATTCTCAGAAAGAGGTGAGTGTGAACTAACTTGAATTTTAAATTATATATAATTCAAAAGGGGAGAAGTCCAAGGAGGCTTGAGGAACCTCCCAGTAGGCAAAAAGTATGAGGGGAATTAACTGGTCCCAGTTCCTTCCGTCCTTGCTCACCATATTACGGAGCATTTGTTTGAGTGTCTCGTTGAATTGCTCTACTAAACCATCAGTTTGCAAGTGGTACCCTGAGGTTTTTAAATGCTTAATGTTGGGTCTGTCAGGACTTCTTTAGAGATGCAAGCCCAGGCGAAAACCCTGACAACTTCCCATACAATATTTTTTGAATTAGCCACTCTCAAGAGGATGGCTTTCAGATATCAGATAGCATCGTCCACGATTATCAAAATATATTTGTGGCCTTTAGCGGAGGGTTCCAAGGACCCGACAATGTCTACTCCTAGTTTCTCAAAAAGTGACGTCACAAGAGGAAATACATCAGTCTTCATTACTGCTAAGGAGAAAGAAGAAGAGAGATTGTTATTGCAGTGCACCCCCTCATGCCTCAGTGGAAAATTACAATCACATAGGCCCTTAAGCTGTTCCCTAAGCGCACGCATGTGAAATCTTTAAATTCTGTTATTTTGTCATTCTATCTTTTTAAATCAATATATTCAGACTCTTTGGAGAATTATTTCAGTACTGCATTAATGTTTAGACAAACATGTACTTAAAGCAATACAATTAGTACTTTTTTGTGGTTTATAGTCAATTTTTAACATCCAATACATTTTTCTTTCCAACATAGAGAACTTAATGTCATAGAAAATTGTGAGAAATACAAAAAGGAACTTCAAGACATGAAGCAAGAAAAAGATGAAACCATGAGAAACATAGATATTCTCAGGAAGAGGTGAGTGTGAACTAGCTTGAATTTTAAATTATATATAGGAATTTTTTTAAGAATAACTTACAAAAATATATTATATTCTGTAGATTGTGATAACTCCACTTGTGCCATTTGCACAGAAACAATTGTCACAAACTGAAAGGACCACTGATCAAGGGTCAGGGCATCTCTTCGATAAGCTCTATTTTAGTGTTGGTTGAGAAATTAAAGAAAATAATTAAAAAATGGCCACTGTCCTGAATAAAAAGGTAGCTGTACTTGCATGGAGTACAGAAAAGCTGTCTCTCTTCCATACAGGTCCTGAAATGAGCAGTCACTTCCAGTGACTTGATTGAATAAGTGAGTACTCAGGAGGTGTTGTCTGGCACCTCCCTTGTGCTCCTCTCAGAGTTGTGTATGAAGGAAAAAGAGAAGTTAGCAACAGCACCCCGTCTCATAACTCACAAGACTTGAAGGTGTCTCCTAAGTGCTTGTGTGTTTAATTTGACAATAAAAAAAATACTCAATCAGAAATACAATCCAGTATTTATATATACTGTATAGAATAATAATAATAATTCTTTACATTTGTGCAGTGCTTTTCTTACTACTCAAAGCGCTTTCCATGCAGGGTTGACCCGGGAAGCAAACCCGGGTCTCCTAACTGCGAGGCAGCAGCACTTCCACAGCATGGTGGCACAATGGTTGAACTACAGCTTAACAAGAAGGAGACCAGAATTCAGGTCATTGATGCTCCCTGTTTGGAATTTCAACCTTATTCCTGTGTCCGTATGGGTTTTTATTCCCACAGTCCAAGGTATATAGGTTAGTTGGATTTGCATTTCTATATTCACCCCAAATGGGTATGTGTATGTTTACAATGCAATTGGCAAAAACCCTCTCCATGGATTGTCCCTGGCTTATCTCAATTGCTTGCTGGGATAGGCTCCAGCTCCCCTTCAACCCTACTTTGTTTAAGTAGGTATAGAAGAAGGATAGATGGTTCAGTACTATATTAGTATCAAAAGAAAATGGTCCTCAAATAGGCCCAAACACATTTATCACTGTAGTACACTTTTGATCAGGTTTAAATGGAGTTATTCATTCTTTTGTATAATTATATAAAACTGTATAACATTATTTCCCAATAAAGAGAAGAGCATATGTGTCCCTCAGAAAGCATTAGCTCCTCAGATGGACTATGCTTAATATTGGGAATTGTACTATGGAAAGATTGGACCCCTTTCAGTGCCACCTCAGAGCCACAATTGTAAACACAACAAAGGTTTTTCCACTGATTTTAGTCCATATTGCTCAAAGCTTTTGGGTGTATTCTGTATGAGAAAAGGGTTTTAATACCTCTACATGTACTGGTTTAATTTGTAAAAAATTTGTGATAATCTGTCGTCTAACAATCCCACTGGTTGAGATGAGGCCCTCATAACAGTTAAAGCTTTAGGGCCCAAAAATATATGTCCGCCACTGCATTTGTAAAAAGAAAAATTCAGTACAGTAGTACTTTTCCTCTAGATTCTTGTCTAATTTTGACAAGTTATTTCAGGCTTTCTCACATGCTATTTAAGTTATTTACCAGATTTATTAAATTGCTCCCAGAAAAATATCAGATTCTTATGTCCAGAAAATAAAAAAAACAAATGATATAGCTTTGAAACTGAAATTGAGAAAATGTACCTTAAAAGTTTGAAAATTGATATTTTTCTAAAGTATACACTTTAATAAATGCAGTTTAAATTCTGTTATTTTATCATTCACTGTATTTTTAAAGGAAATATATTCTGCTTCTTTGTAGAATTATTTCAGTACTGCTTTAGTGCATGGACAAACAAGTACTTAAAGCAGCAGAATACAATTATTACTGTTTTGTGGCTTATAATCTATTTTTAAATGGTGTCTTTAACATTCAATAAAACTTTTTCTCAAACTAAGAGACATTACTTTGATAGAAAAATGTGACAAATACGAAGAAGAAGTTCAAGACTTAAGGCAAAAAAGAGATGAAAGCATGAAAAATCTAGATATTCTCAGAAAGAGGTGAGTGTGAACTAACTTGAATTGTAAATTATATATAATTCAAAAGGGGAGAAGTCCAAGGAGGCTTGAGGAACCTCCCAGTAGTCAAACAGTATGAGGGGAATTAACTGGTCCCAGTTCTTTCTGTCCTTGCTGATCACCTTACAGAGCATTTGTTTGAGTGTCTTGTCCACTAGTTTGCGAGTGGTACCCTGAGGTTTTTAAATGCTTAATGCTAGTTTATCAGGACTTCTTTAGGAAAACCAGTGCATTCAAAGACCCTGACAAGTTCCCATACAATATTTTTTGAATTAGCCACTCTCAAGGGGAGGGCCTCGGGATATCAGATAGCATAGTCCACGATTATCAAAATATTATTTGTGGCCTCTAGCGGAGGGTTCAACGGACCCAACAGTGTCTACTCCTAGTCACTCAAAAAGTGACATCACAAGAGGAAATACATCAGTCCCTCAGAGTGTCCCCTCATGTCTCAGCAAAAAATTACAGTCACATAAGCCCTTAAGCTAGGGGTGTCCAACTCTGGTCATGGTGGGCTACAGTGGCTGTAGGTTTTTTATTCTATCTTCTTAATTAGTGAGCTGTTTTTGTGCTGATTAACTTGTTTTGCCTTAGTTTTAATTTACATGACTCAGACCCTTTAGTTGTTTCTTTTTTCTTAATGAGCAGCCAAGCAATAATGAGAGACAAAGCAAGCCGCCACATGACCAGCTAACACGACAATAAAGAAAGGTGAAGGTCTTGGTCATTTTGGTCTGCTCAGGCAGTGCAGGATTTACGTATAAGCTACACAAGCTATAGCTTAGGGCCCCCGCCTTCTTGGGGGCCCCCAAAACAAATTGTCTGAGTGAGCAATTGTCATATGTACTTAAATATACTACAGCATTATTTGTCCCAATCAGGCCCGGCCTTAGGCATAGGCGAAGTAGGCGACCGCCTAGGGCCCCGGATCGACTCCTTGGTCTAATTTTCACGCATTTCACAGAGCTTCCAGGGGGGCTCAAGCCCCCTTCAGGGGGTCCCTGGACCCCCCTTTCGCCTAGGGCCCCATAATACCTAAGACCGGGCCTGTGCTCAGGTCACCAAAACATCTTGACGGCGGTCTTAGAAAAAATAGAAAATCAACAGTCTACTCTGGCAGAATGAGCGCAGCAATAAGTCATGATATTTAGTAACGGCTTTAATTAATAGCAAGAATTGGCTTCTTATTAAGAAACTGGTTGGATTGAAATTGGCTGCAGTTTGACATTCCAATTTAGCTGGTCATCTGTTGGCTTGTTTCTCCTCTCATTTCTGTCAGGCTGCCATTTAATGAAGAAACAAATCATTCAGAGGGCTGATTCCTTAAAAACAGGCCTATTAAAATGAAGAGAAAAGGAGTTAATTAGCGCTGAAAACTGCTCATTGATTAGGAAAAGGGTTAGAATGAAAACCTGTAGCCACTGCGGCCCACCAGGAACGGAGTTGGACACCCCTGCCTTAAGTTGTTCCCCAAGCACATGTGTGTGACAAGTTTAAATTCTGTTATTTTGTCATTCTGTATTTTTAGAATCAATTTCTTCAGGCTCTTTGGAGAATTATTTCAGTACTGCATTAGTGCTTAGACAAACATGTACTTAAAGTAATACAATTAGTACTTTTTTGTGGTTTATAGTCAATTTTTAACATCCAATACATTTTTTCCAACAAAGAGAACTTAGTGTCATAGAAGATTGTGAGAAATACAAAAAAGAACTTCAAGACATAAAGCAAGAAAGAGATGAAAGCATGAGAAATCTAGATATTTTCAGGAAGAGGTGAGTGAGAACTAATTTGAATTTTACATTATTTAGAAGTGTCATTAAGAATAAGTTACAGAAAAATATTATATTCTATAGATTGTGTTATCTCCACATGTGCAATCTGAAGAAAAACAATTGTCATAAACTGGACAGATCCTCCTCGGTGAGCCCCATTTTAATGCTGATTAGGAAACTGAAGAAAATAGTAAAGAAATGGTTACTGCTCTGAAAAAGGTCGTTGTGCTTGTCTGGAGTACAGAAGTACTCTGTTTCTTGCATACAGGTCCCAATGAGAAATCACTTCTGTTGACTTCATCAAATATATAGTGGTGGCCTCCAGAAGAGGAGGGGCCTCCTTGAGTACTCAGGAGGGGTGGTCTGGCACCTCCCTTTTGCTGCTCTTAGGAGCTGTGTTTGAGAGAAAAAGAGAAGTTAGCAACAATGCCCCACTTGTACCTCACAAGAGTCTTCAAGGTCTCTCCAAAGTTTTCGTATGTGACACATTGAAAAAAATTGAGGTCATTTCTTCTATCACCATATCCTCAACAAGACCATCTTCACGCATTAAAAAAATTTAACAGCTGATTTGAGGTGCTTCAGTCTGCTCTATTACATACACATCGCCATTTTCATCTTCTGAGTTTTTTGTTTTTATTATGTGTGAGTAAGACAAACCATTTCAAAAATACAAGGCTTTTCTTACAAATACAGTGCAGTATAATCAGTTCAGTTCATATTTATTGTTATATGTACCAAAAAACAATGAGACTCTTATGTGCTCTTTTCCCCACACTGTCAATTGTTGTGCATCTCGCTCTGTGGGCTTTGTGGAATAACAACAGAGAATATAATGGCCTGTTGTGGTGGGGGGGATTCAGGATTGGGTTGTCATAACTCACCCACAACGACCACTGCAAGAATACAAATGAGCAAGAAACATATCCTTACCTCAATAAAATTGCACCAAGAGTTTCTGATAAAATGTATTATTTCCAGTTTACTTCTGTTGTTACAAGTATGGTTCAGAAAACACATTTCCTTAAACTGAAACCTTTTGCTACTTCAAAGTGGACATATTCAGAAAGTTTTAAGGTTTTTCCTTAGAAAGGAACCCCAGTACCCATTGGTTTTATTATAAAATGCAAGAACAAGCTAGTTATTTTTTGATTTGTTAATTGATAACGTATGCTTCACTTTAGAACACAACATCATGTGGCAAACTACTAAATACTTTGATTGAAAAATACCAAACCTATTCTTATTCTTATTCAAATAAACGATTATGATTAAATGGTATACAGAAGCATGTGTTGTCTTTTCTTTTGGGAGATTACACAATTGGTACAGTTGCCACACAGCTCCAGAAAGATCAAGTTCTGTATGGAGTCTGCATGTTCTCTCACTGTCCCCATTGACAGTGGATTTTTCTGCTACTCCACATTTCCACTTTGATGCACAAGATATCTGTATTAAGTTAACATTAAAATTCAATGTATAAAATGTAAGATGGTGTTCAGGTGGGGGTTGCCCAGTGATGGAATGGTAGTTCTTGCCTTGAACTTGATGCTGCTAGTATAGGCCCAGCATCCCACAACTTTAAACTGAATTTAGTGGCTGACGTAAACAAATTGATGGATGTGTTTATCTAATCCTCTATTACTCTTGGATCTGTAATATTAATATACTATATTATTGGATTAAAGGTGTTTTATGAGTAAATAAAAATTGCTATTCTTTACAATGCTATAAGCAAGATATGAAATTGTAAATGCACTTTTGTTCATTGGATACATTTTCTTTCATGATAAGTCAAGACCTCAGCAAGCAACTCCAGAAAAACCACCAGAATAAGCTACAAAAATTGATGCTGGAAAGAGATGACCTGAAGCGAAAACTTGAAATACAAGAAAAAAGGTACCCAAGAATTAAAGATAGTAATTTCATGAAAAATAAATGAAAATATGCATTAGTAAAAAGTCTCTTAAATGACAGATTGGAACTTTCTTGATTAAGCAAGTCCCTTTCCTTATATTTGCTATTAACTGCTTTTCCTTAATTGTAACCATCTATGTTTTTAGAATATAATTAGATCTTCTTTTTATTTATCAATTATGAGTTTAGAATTAGACCATTTTAATGTTGTAATTAGATTTTTTTATATAGTTCAAAATGAATTTTGAGGAATAATCTGTTTTACCTCCAGTATTCCTCTACTTTATCACTCTTAATTTCCTTTTTAATAATATTCAATTTTCTTACAGATTTCTTTTTTTAATGCATTTGCTTGACTGGAAGAGCAAATATTTTTGTTACCTCCTAGCATGTACAGTAGATCCCATTCCACTTTTTGGTTGTAGAGAAAATTGCATTTCATTCCTGTACACCTTTGATTTTTATCTCTATCTTGAACTCTCTGCACTCTCTGTAGTCTTCTAGAAGCCATTGCCAGTGATATAAAGTATACAGTACCTCCACAACAGGCACAGAAATGGAAGTGCGGTACTGTAATGACAACGTATTGTGTATCGGGCAGTGATCTTAGTGTCATGTATTGAATTTAGAGCTGCACAAAAAGAAAAGTCCTTTTAAACACACTTTATGCTTGAACTTGAAAGAAAAAATACTAAAGTCTTTTAAAGGCACAGAACAGTTGTCTCTTAATAGAAGTTAAAAGAATTCTAAGGCATCTTCCTCAGTGTTATTGAGCTGCAGAGGGGCTGTGGCCACAAGCACCAGTCTGTAAGAGAGAAAAGCCAGCCATGGCGTGAAATGCATCTATCGGCAATACCCAGCAGTAAAGCTCTCTGTTACCATGAGATATGAGACTTGCAGAAAGCTTCATCTATAAAATCAGAATCTTCTCTGTAATTAAATCAGCTCTAAAAAGTGAGAGCACAGCCTGATTGCTCACATTACCCATGTGTGTATGTTGATGAATATGAAATGCTGCTTTAAAAAGAGTGAATATGCCTTAGGGTTAGTTTAATTCAACACCCATAAAGGGATGAAAGTGCAAAACCTTATATTAGATTAGATTAGATTAGATTACATTAGATTTTTATTGTGTCATAAACTGCAAGAGCACACTGAAATACTTGGATACAGAAATGTATATAAATTAATTAAGATAATAAGGTGATGTCCATCCATCCATCCATCCTCTTCCACTTATCTGAGGTTGGGTTGCGGGGGTAGCAGCTTGAGCAGAGATGCCCAGACTTCCCTCTCCCCGGCCACTTCTTCTAGCTCTTCCGGGAGAATCCCGAGGCGTTCCCAGGCCAGCCGGGAGACATAGTCCCTCCAGCATGTCCTGGGTCTTCCCCGGGGCCTCCTCCCGGTTGGATGTACCCGGAACACCTCACCAGGGAGGCGTCCAGGAGGCATTCTGATCAGATGCCCGAGCCACCTCATCTGACTCCTCTCGATGCAGAGGAGCAGCGGCTCTACTCTGAGCCCCTCCCGGATAACTGAGCTTCTCACCCTATCTTTAAGGGAGACCCCAGACACCCTGCGGAGGAAACTCATTTCAGCCGCTTGTATTCGCGATCTCGTTCTTTCGGTCACTACCCATAGCTCATGATCATAGGTGAGGGTTGGAACTCCTCCACTTGAGGCAGGATCTCACTCCCAACACTGAGAGGGCACTGCACCCGAGGACCATGGTCTCGGATTTGAAGGTGCTGATTCCCATCCCAGCTGCTTCACATTCAGCTGCGAACCGATCCAGAGAGAGCTGAAGATCACGGCCTGATGAAGCAAACAGGACGACATCATCTGCAAAAAGCAGTGACCCAATCCTGAGTCCACCAAACCGGACCCCTTCAACACCCTGGCTGCACCTAGAAATTCTGTCCATAAAAGTTATGAACAGAATCGGTGACAAAGGGCAGCCCTGGCGGAGTCCAACTATCACTGGAAACGGGTTCGACTTACTGCCGGCAATGTGGACCAAGCTCTGACACCGGTTGTACAGGAACCGAATAGCCCTTATCAGGGGGTCCGGTACCCCATACTCCCGGAGCACCCTGCACAGGATTCCCTGAGGGACACGGTCAAACGCCTTTTCCAAGTCCACAAAACACATGTAGACTGGTTGGGCGAACTCCTATGCATCCTCCAGGACTCTGCTAAGGGTGTAGAGCTGGTCCACTGTTCCGCGACCAGGACGAAAACCACACTGTTCCTCCTGAATCCGAGGTTCGTCTATCCAACGGACCCTCCTCTCCAGAACCCCCGAATAGACTTTTCCAGGGAGGCTGAGGAGTGTGATTCCTCTGTAGTTGGAACACACCCTCTGGTCCCCCTTCTTAAAGAGGGGGACCACCACCCCGGTCTTCCAATCCAGAGGCACTGTCCCTGATGTCCATGCGATGTTGCAGAGACATGTCAACCAAGATAGCCCTACAACATCCAGAGCTTTGAGGAACTCCGGGCGTATCTCATCCACCCCCGGGGCCCTGCCACCAAGGAGTTTTTTGACCACCTCAGTGACCTCAGTCCCAGAGATGGGGGAGCCCACCTCCGAGTCCCAGGGGCTGCTTCCTCATTGGAAGGCATGTAAGTGGGATTGAGGAGGTCTTCGAAGTACTCCCCCACCGACCCACAACGTCCCGAGTCGAGGTCAGCAGCGCACCATCCCCACCATATACAGTGTTGACACTGCACTGCTTCCCCTCCTGAGACGCCGGATGGTGAACAGCAACCACCAAAGCCGCATTCCGCTTGGTCTGCTGGTATCTATCAGCTGCCTCCAGAGTCCCACAGGACAAAAGGGTCCGGTAGGACTCCTTCTTCAGCTTGACAGCATCTCTCACCGCCGGTGTACACCAACGGGTTCGGGGATTGCCGCTATGACAGGCACCGACCACCTTACGGCCACAGCTCCGGTCAGCTGCCTCCACAATAGAGGCACGGAACATGGCCCATTCGGACTCAATGTCCTCCATCTCCCTCGGGACGTGGTCGAAGTTCTGCCGGAGGTGGGAGTTGAAGCTACTTCTGACAGGAGGCTCTGCCAGACATTCCCAGCAGACCCTCACAACACATTTGGGCCTACCAGGCCTGACCGGCATCCTCCCCCACCATCGAAGCCAACTCACCACCAGGTGGTGATCAGTTGACAGCTCCGCCCCTCTCTTCACCCGAGTGTCCATGACATGTGGCCACAAGTCCGAAGACACGACCACAAAGTCGATCATCGAACTGAGGCCTAGGGTGTCCTGGTGCCACTGCACATATGAACACCCCTATGCTTAAACATGGTGTTTGTTATGGACAATCCGTGACGAGCACAGAAGTCCAATAACAAAACGCCACTCGGGTTCAGATCGGGGGGACCATTCCTCCCAATCACACCCTTCCAGGTCTCACTGTCATTACCCACGTGAGCATTGAAGTCTCCCAGCAGTACGAGGGAGTCCCAAGAAGGTATGCTTTCTAGCACCCCCTCCAGGGACTCCAAAAAGGGTGGGTACTCCGAATTAATGTTCGGTGCATACGCACAAACAACAGTTAGGACCCATCCCCCCACCCAAAGGTGGAGGGAGGCTACCCTCTCGTCCACCGGGGTAAACCCCAATGTACAGGCTCCAAGTCAGGGGGCAATAAGTATGCCCACACCCGCTTGGTGCCTCTCACCGGGGGCAACTCCAGAGTGGTACAGAGTCAAGCCCCTCTCAAGAAGATTGGTTCCAGAGTCCAAGCTGTGCATCAAGGTCAGCCCGACTATATCTAGCCGGAATTTCTCAACCTCGTGCACAAGCTCAGGCTCCTTCCCCTTCAGAGAGGTGACATTCCACGTCCCAAGAGCCAGCTTCTGTAGCCGAGGATCGGACCGCCAAGGTCGCCGCCTTTGGCCACCACACAACTCACACTGCACCCAACCTCCTTGGCCCATCCCATAGGTGGTGAGCCCATGGGAAGGGGGACCCATGTTGCCTCTTCGGGCTGTGCCCAGCCGAGCCCCATGGGTGCAAGCCTGGCCACGAGGCACTCGCCATCAAGCCCCACCTCCAGGCCTGACTCCAGAGGGGGGCCCCAGTGACCCACATCCAGGCGAGGGAAAACACCGTCCAAATGTTTCATTCATCATAGGAGGTTGTGTTGAACCGCACTTTGTCTCATCCCTCACCTAGGACCAGTTTGCCCTAGGTGGCCCTACCAGGGGCATAAAGCCCCGGACAACAGAGCTCCTAGGATCATTGGGACACGCAAACCCCTCCACCACGATAAGGCGGCAGTTCGAGGAAGGGTAAGGTGATGTTAAATAAACAAATAAATAGAAGAAAAATGGCCTAATGTATGTAGTGCATCTTGAATGATAATCTTGCCCCATTAACCCGGCAGCATATGTTTAGACTGTGAGAAGAAGAAACAAGAAAACTTTTAATTTCCCTCAAAAAAAAATAGTATTACAATTCTTACTTAAGAGAAATGAAAAGCAACATGGCCTTTGCTGCGCTCATGAAAGTTAAAAAAAAGAAAAATAAAAGAAGAAGGTCTCGATGCATGCTCAATAATCCAGGTAAGGAAATTCTAGAAAGTTGATCCTGTTCATCTGGACATAGTTTTTTTTTTTTTTTTTCCGAGGGAGATACGTTACATCACTCATCCATGTGACTTCCTCAGTCTCAGTTGACTGCAGGTTTCTCCAACCTTATAAACAGTACCTTTGATTAATGACCGCAACTAGCACCATTGACGAACAATGGGTCATGTGATCAATGATATGCAAATCACCAGGTAGCAGAGGAAGTTTGATCAACTTGTGGTGCACCAGAAACATCAGCATATGATAGGGAGTGGCCTCTACAGCCAACAGAGAGAAGGATGCCAGGCACAAACCGAGGATTTGGATAAGTGGGTGAAGAATCTGTCTGACAGACAACTCACCCAAGCAGAGAAAAACATCCTTGCTAAAGGGTTAAACTTTGCTGTCACACCGAAACAAATCCCGCTAGTGGAGCTGATGACAGCCACAGAGTCAGCAATCAGAAACAACAACATTGCAGATGTGGAAGCGGAGCAACTGCGGATAAACATTTCGGCATGTCTCAGCAATGCTAAGCCCCCTGCACTCAATATCAGTATTGAGGAGAAGAAGGCTCTCATGACACTCACTAAGGCACAACATCATCCTTCCAGTAGACAAGGGGAGGTGCACAGTGTTGCTAAACTAGATGGACTATCATGAGAAAATTTTGTCTCTGCTTAGTGACAAAAACACTTATGAACCCCTAAAACAAGATCCAGGTAGTGGTTACAGGAAAAAGGTGATAGATTGTCTCAAGCAGTTAGTGCATGACAACACTATTGACCGGACCTCATACCACAGATTATACCCAGGGGAAGCTACACCAAGTCTGTATGGTTTACCGAAGATACATAAACAGGATGCACCGTTAAGACCCATTGTCTGCATGATCAATTCGTCTACATATAACATCTCAAAGTTCCTGGCCGCTGTCCTCAACCCGTTGGTAGGCAGCTCAAAACATCATATTCAGAACACTTTGGATTTTGTAGAGAAGGTGAGAGATGTCATTATGGAGGCAGGTGAAACTATGGTCTCGTATGATGTTACATCTCTATTCACTTGCATTCCAGTTACGGAAGCAGTGGAGGTGGTCTATAAGAGATTACAGGATGAACCCACACTCAGTAAAAGGACCACTGTCAGCACCGACCAAGTGTGCCTGCTCTTGGAACTGGGTCTTCAATCCAAATATTTCATATACAAAGGCCAGTACTACAGGCAGAAACATGGGTGCGCCATGGGTTACCCAGTTTCACCTATTGTGGCCAATCTGTATATGAAAGAAGTGGAAAAGAGGACACCACCGAGCCATTGGTTCAGGTATGTGGACAACACCTGGATGAAAATCAAATCTCAGGAGGTACCACAATTCACTGACCACATCAACTCAGTGGACAAACACATCCAATTCACCAGGGAGGACATGAAACGTGACAGGCTAGCTTTCTTAGATTGTGAAATTGCCATCAGCAATGGGGGACATTTGCAAGTTGATCTGTACTGTAAAGCAACATCATACGGATCAGTATTTAAGGTTTGACTCTCACCATCCACTAGGGCACAAAATAGGTGTCATCAGGACTCAACAACACAGAGCAAACACCATACCACAGACACAGCGGCCAGGGAAGCAGAAGAACATCATATCAAAAAGGCCCTGAGAAAATGTGGTTATCCCAGCTGGACTTTTGTCAAAGCAGGGAAGACACCTAAAGAATGCTCTAAGCAATCCAGAAGAGAGGAAGGACAACTGCTGCCTAAGCGAAAACCTTTGGTGATCCCTTATGTGTCAGGAGTATCGGAACAGCTGAGACGCATTTTTTCAAAACACCAGGTCTTGGTGGCTTTCAAACCCCAAAACACGCTATGGCAAAAATTGGTCCACTCCAAGGATCGGGTGACCCAGCACAGACAGAGTATTATAGTTTACGCAGTTAAGTGCCAAGAGGCTTGCAGTGAATTATACATCGGGGAAACCAAACAACCACTGGTGAAGCGGATGGCACAACACAGAAGAGCTACCTCGTCAGGCCAGGACTCCACAGTCTTATTTACATCTACAGGACAGTGGTCACTCTTTCATTGATGAAGATGTGCACATCCTGGACAGGGAGGAACACTGGTTTGAGTGAGGAGTCAAGGAGGCCATTTACGTGAAAAAGGAACAACCATCTCTGAACTGAGGACGGGGCCTAATGGTACATCTTTCACCATCTTACAATGCTGTGATTGCAGCCATTCCCCAACTCTCTGTGAATGGTACTCATGGCCATTGATCAATGGACAATTTGAATATCATTGATCACACGGCCCGTTGTTAGTCAATGGTGCTAGCTGCAGTCATTTATGCAAAGGTACTGTTTATAAGGTTGGAGAAACCTGCAGTCAACTAAGACTGAGGAAGTCACTTGGATGAGTGGTGTAAAGTATCTCCCTGGGAAAAAAAAAACTATGTCCAGATGAACAGAATCAACTTTCTAAAAGAAGAAGGGTCTTTGTACAACAGGGAAAAGAAACATATAGTCTGAAATGAAGTGACACATCCAATTCTTAACTAAAAGCCTCAGGCCCACTAACTAACAACAAATATGCATTTTAACAGGATTGTTTAATCCCACTTTTGTAGAGGCTAGACGGTAACTAATGTGTATTGTAAAAGATTTACCTGATTCTAATATTATTTTAACATGATTTTATTGTAAATCTAAAAAAAATCTAATTTTTTTCCCTTTCAGACACAAAGTCCTTTAATTAATTTTCAAAGTCAACTCGTAGTTGTTTTTTTAATCTACAGTATATAAATAAAATAAAAGAGTGGATGCTTAAAACTCTTGTTTTCACTGAATGAAAATATGCAACAAAGATGAAACATTGAGTATCAGCAGAGAGTGTCATGCATATCAAAGCAAAATCTTATATGTTTGGAACTTCACTGGGTCTTGTAGTATAGAATTAATTTTGTAGGTATGGTTCTGTAATTTGCTGTTGTGCTAAAAATTCATTGCTATACAGTACATTAGAAGACAGACAGAAGGCCATTGGGTCACCACTGCCCTCCTACTGTCGTAGGCCAGCCAATAAAATTTATTAATGCCTGGCAAAGCCAGTAGATAAACTGTTGAAAAACATATTTATGTGCTCATAACAGAAAACGTGTCGGTTGTTTAATCCTAAAAAAAAAATATTCAAAATAAAAAACTGTCTTTCCAGGCAGCTAAAAGTGACACCAAATGTTTAAATGCAGCAAGGTGTCAATTTGTAACTTTTAACTCTGACTTGCATAGTATCAACAGTTGATCTAATTCTGCATTCTGCAGAAGGTATCCAACGTGATTCTTAATGTTTTAAAATAACAATTCTACAGGACTTGATTGAGTTACGTCTTGCATCATAATGATGCTTCTCTACTTGTTTACATCTTGCAAGTCCCCTTGTTATTACTGATCCATTAGACAACCATACTGCGGTGGGTTGGCACCCTGCCCGGGATTGGTCCCTGCCTTGTGCCCTGTGTTGGCTGGGATTGGCTCCAGCAGACCCCCGTGACCCTGTGTTCGGATTCAGCGGGTTGGAAAATGGATGGATGGATGGATAGACAACCATAAATTTATTGCAGACTCTTCTTTAATCAGCACAGCCTTGTAAAGAGCTGCCATTTATTCAAGTGTCTTGGCAGATTTTCTTGCCCATTAAATATTCCTATACTTCAGTTTTTAATTTGTTTTACAATTCTCTGTTTGTATTCTTAAGGAAATCCCAGTGTGTAGAAATATGAAGAGACACAGGAAAGGGTTGTGGTTACTGAAAGGATGCCACATATAATACAAGAAGTAATAAACAGTGAACAGCTGTGTGCAAAATTATGACCCACACAGGTCATTAATCAGATTAGGTCACTGCTGGTGCCTGATGTAGCACACAGACGTGGGTCCCATTACTGATTGCTGACTTCTGGTGATGAGGCTCTTTATATATTGTCTTGGGAGGAAGAAGCAGGACTTCAGGGTTGCCGGGGAAGGAACTGGCATCAGTGCTGTTGTGGGTGAACAGTCCTGGACATAAAACAGGAGCAGGTGATATCTCTCTCACTCAGAAGTGCTATTAGCTTTTCTCAAGCCTTGTTGTGGACCCCTAGGTGCTCATGTTTGTTCCTTTAGTTTTTGGGTACGTTTTTAGCTTTTTTTTTATTTGTGAGATTAGAAGAACTTTTAGAGTTCTTGTGTTTTTTATTTGAATTTGGCATTTTGCATTTTAGTTTTCTACATGCTACTAGTTTTATATTTATATTTGCAGCATTTTCATGTCATGTATAGTGATTTCTGAAAAAAATGGTATAACATTATATTACAGTAAATCAACTGAAACAGAAGGGGTACAAAACTAAAATTCCATTATTTTCTGTGACTTGACTGAAACACAGGAATCAAACCAAAGTGCAGTGGTGCAGTTGCTGAAAATACTCAGTTCATAAAGACGAGTTGTGAGTCTCTACTGGAAGTCAAATTCAAGATGAACATCTTTTTCTTGCACAAAGTAGTGGAGCTTTCATGTGCTCTTATTCAGTGCAAAATGGCAGGCTGAAGAAATCTACATAACATATCTAGAAAGCATTTCAATTACACCAATCTACATGTAAATAAAGGTATATGTTTGCAATATTCCTGTGCCATCCAAAGATCCCAAAATTTTTAATCATTAAAAGGTTGTAAATATCTGGTTCATGGTATAAGACTTCTTATAAGTAGAGAACAAAATAAAAGTTAAAATGTTTTATGAGATCATGTATGTTTATAAATGTTCTGATACAAATGAAGACAGGATATCTTAGTTTAACAGACAGGCATGCAGTTTCAAGCATTTTTTTTTTGTTTACAGCATCTATTGTGGTAACATGCTCTGCTGATGTTGATAAAAAGTAATTTCAAGTTCCTATCGAAGACATTTTTAGTGTTATTGCAGGTGGAAGGAGTGCAGTTTGGTGTAAGGTTTGGGACTGGACTCTTCCCTGTCTCCTATATTCATATTCAGATTTTCCTTGCCCCAATTTTCTATGGTCACCTATTGCTTTGCAATAATAATTGGTCTACAGTCATATGATGAGAGGGTCAAGAAAAATAAAAGGGGTAGCTGGGTTTTATTTCTTTGCTCAGGCATTAACCTTAGCGCAACTTTGTCTTTTTTGACTATGATGTCTCTCATACCCACCTACCATTTGAATACATTTGCCTGCCTTGTGTGTTTTTAACTACTGCTTTCTTGAACGTATGCTTGGGTTATTGATTTTCATTACATATTTCTGCTTATAGCTCCACTCCTGACTTTTTGTCCAAAGCTCTGAGCATGTTGTCCATTTAAAGGTGTAGCTTCAAATTGGGTTTTTGCATTTTACCTATCACTAACATTTTAAAATGAGTCTTGAGAAGATGAAGAAAATAAATTTTTTTTTCTAACATTTTATTGAATTTATTAAAATCAAACAACATTCCATATAAGCAAGTCAAACTTACAAAAAGTCAACCGCCACCCATGAGAAAGAGGTCAAGGCCCACATAGAGAACCTTTAATAGTAGAAAAGATAAGTAAGTAAATAAATAGAATAAAAAGGGGAAGAGAATCCACTTCTTCAATTTAAATGCTTATTCTAAAATATCATTAATTAGATCCTGCCAAGTTTTAAAAAGGTTTTGCATAGATCTGCTAAGTGAGTATTTAATTTTTTCCAATTTCAAGTAGTATATAACATCAGTTACCCAATGACTGAAAAGAGGTGAGTTAGGATTCTTCCAGTTCAGTAAGATAAGTCTACGTGCCAATAGTGAAGTAAAGGCAACTACAGTTTGTTTGTCCTTCTCCACTTTAAGCCCATCTGGAGGTAAACCAAACACAGCTGTTAGTGGATTAGGAGGGATTGTGACACCAAGGCTGTCTGAAAGGCATTTAAAGATTTTGGTCGAAAATGATGTTAATTTGGTGCACGCCCAAAACATATAACACAATGAGGCTGGAACTTGATTGCAACATTCACAGGTTGGATCTTGCCCTGTAAACATTTTGGACAATTTTAAATGAGGCAGATATGCTCGGTAGATGATTTTAAGTTGAATAATTGTGTGCTTTGCACATATGGAGCTAGAGTGAATTCTGTGCATTGCTGCCTTCCTATTCTTTTCCGAAATGTTGAGTGAGAGATGCTTTTCCTAATGTACTCTGGGATCTTTAAAAGAGAGGGACTTTAAAATGTTTTTATATGTTAGAGAAATCCTGTCTGAGTCCTCAAGTCTGATCAATATTTTTCCCGGAGTAGAAGTAGGTGGTTGGAGAAGAAAGTCAGGCAGGTTTTGTTTAACAAAGTTTCTAATTTGGATGTAGTGAAAGAAATGTATTGCTGGAAGGTTAAACTTGGAGTGTAATTGTTCATAGGATGCGAAGACGTTGTCTATGTACAGATCTCTAAGTGATTTAATCCTGAATGTTTTCCAGACATTGAAAGCTGTGTACATTTGAGAGGGAGGAAAAAGGTGGCTTTCGTGCAAAGGTGCCACAAATAAAAGCTTCTCTGTCTTAAAGTACTTCCTGTATTCATTCCATATTCTGAGTGAATGAAGCACAATTGGGTTATTAGTAAATTGGCGACAGTTTGCATTTACTGGGGTACAAAGCAAGGAATATAAAGAAGTGCTGCAGGATTTTATTTCTATTGCGGACCAGGCCTGTGTATATTCATCCATTTGTGTCAATGTCCAGGTTTTTATAGCTTGTATATTTGCCGCCCAGTAATAAAACTGAAAGTTAGGTAGAGCCATGCCACCTTCTGCCTCAGGTCTTTGTAGGGTCGCCCTTTGGATGCCTGGATGTTTTGAATTCCAAATAAATAAGGTTATGATTGAATCTAACTTCTTAAAAATGATTTGTTGATGTATATTGGAATGCTTTGAAATAGAAAAAGTAGCTTTAGGAAGGACATTCATCTTGACAATGTTAATTCATCCAGCTAAAGTGAGATGAAGGGTAGACCATCTATGCAAGTCTTGCTTAAGTTTTTCCAAGCAGATGGAAAAATTTTGTTGAAAAAGAGCTTTATGTTTACTTGTAATGTTTAACCCTAGGTATTTGAACTCATCTGCAATTATAAAAGGGAAGGTGTCCAATCTAATATTGCGTGCTGGAGAGTTCACTGGAAAGAGCACATTTTTATTCAAATTAATTCTGAGACCGGAAATCTTTTGAAATTCTGTTAGTGCTGTTAGGACTGCAGGCACTATATATATAGTACCATATCATCTGCATATAGTGAAATTTTCTGTTATCTCATAAGCATTTTGACAGTGGCTGTACGGCGATTGCAAAAAGCAGTGGTGACAAGGGGCATCCTTGTCTAGTACCACGTTCTAGTTTGAAGTAGTCTGAAATAATATTGTTAATACAAACTGAAACTTTTGGACTTGTATGCAGCAGTTTAATCTATTCACATATGTTTGGGCCAAACCCAAATTTTTCCAATATGGGGAAAAGGTATTTACATTCAACCATATTGAATGCTTTTCCTGCATCCAACAATAATATCTCCGGGGTGTTAGAATTTGTGGGTGACGAACATTGGAAACTAAATATCTGCCTTTAATAAATCCAGTGTGGTCTTGTGATATTATCGAAGGAAGAACTTTCTCAATCCTACTGGCAAGGACTTTGGAGAGTATCTTAACATTGTTATTCAGAAGTGAGATTGGTCTGTATGATTCACATTGTAATAAATCCTTACTGCCTTCTTGAACGTATGCTTGGGTTACTGATTTTTAATTACATATTTGTGCTTATAGCTCCTCTCCTTCTTATCCAAAGCACTGAGCATGTTGTCCATTTAAAGGTGCAGCTTGAAACTGTATTTTTTCATTTTACCTATCACTAAAATTTTAAAATGAGTCTTGGGGAAAATGAAGAATTAGTCTGCAGCTTCAACAGTGGCGTGTTGTCTTGAGTAATACAGCAACATGAGAAAACTCCAGTGTGCAGCTATACACTACCAAACTTCATGAGACCTCCAACCAAATTCAGAAACAGAAATGTAGATGTTAGTAAGAATAATTTGATTCTCATTAATTCAGCATAACATTGGAAAAACAGTTTAAGGAGAGAGAGAGAGCGTTTTTTTTATTTATGTGTATGTGTGTTTACTGACCCTTGGGGAGTTTAACTTGTGCTGTTTCCTTTTGTATCAAATCTAGTATAAAAGCCAAATGTGTGTTTGTGTGTGTGTCTGTATAGTATGCAAATCCACACCACTACAATTGGCATAGATTCCCCATTTGTATAAGAGAAAAAACTGCAGGCAATATTTCCCTCTCAGCCCCCCCATATCTGTACATGTGGCTGCACAAGAGACATTAAGACAAAGTAAAAAAAAAATCAGATCTATAAATATACAGTACATGTAAAATGTACAGTAATTCATTAGTTTCAGATGGCAAATATTTTTATTTAGCCACATCATTGTTCCTTTGGACAAAGATCAACCTGCGATATCTGCTGGTCAGTCTTGAAAGTGTGGCAACAAGGTCTTAGAAAACACAGAAAATCAATAGTCTGCTATGGCAGAATGAGAGCAGCAAGAAGTCATGATATTTAATAACAGCTTTAATTAACACCAAGAATTGGCTTCTCATTAAGAAACTGGTTGGAATGAAATTGGCTGGAGTTTGACATTCCAATTTAGTTGGTCATCTGTTAGCTTGTTTCACATCTCATTTCTGTTAGGCTGCCATTTAATGAAGAAACAAATCAATTCAGAGGACTGATTCCTTAAAAACAGGGCTATTATGTTGAAGGGAAAAGGAGTTAATTAGCAGTGAAAACTACTCGTTGATTAGGAAAAAGGTTAGAATTAAAACCCGTGGCTACTGCGGCCCACCAGGAACGAAGTTGGACACCCCTGCCTTAAGTTGTTCCCCAAGCACACGTGTGTGACAAGTTAAATTCTGTTATTTTGTCATTCTGTATTTTTAGAATCAATATATTCAGGCTCTTTGGAGAATTATTTAAGTACTGCATTAGTGCTTAGACAAACATGTACTTAAAGTAATACAGTTAGTACTTTTTTGTGGTTTATAGTCAAATTTTAACATCCAATACATTTTTTTTCCAACAAAGAGAACTTAATGTCATAGAAGATTGTGAGAAATACAAAAAAGAACTTCAAGACATGAAGCAAGAAAAAGATGAAACCATGAGAAACATAGATATTCTCAGGAAGAGGTGAGTATGAACTAGCTTGAATTTTAAATTATATATTGGGGTTTTATTAAGAATAACTTACAAAAATATTATTTTCTGTAGATTATGATAACTCCACTTGTGCCATTTGCACAAAAACAACTGTCACAAACTGGAAAGACCACTGATCAAGGGTCAGGGCACCTCCTTGATAAGCTCTATTTTAGTGTTGGTTGGGAAATTAAAGAAAATAATAAAGAAATGGTCTCTGAATAAAAAGGTAGTTGTGATTGCATGGAGTACAGAAACGCTGTCTCTCTTGCATACAATTCCCAAAATTAACGGTCACTTCCAGTGACTTGATTTAATGTATTGAGTACTCAGGAGGTGTTGTCTGGCATCTCCCTTGTGCTCCTCTCAGAGTTGTGTATGAAGGAAAAAGAAAAGTTAGCAACAGCACTCCCTCTCGTAACTCACAAGACTTGAAGGTGTCTCCTAAGTGCTTGTGTGTGACACAACATTATCTGTTGACTATTTGAGTAAAGTTTGTGAATTTGATTTGACTGTTAAAAAAAAATTCTCAATCAGAAATACAATCCAGTATTTAAATATAGAACAGTAGTTCTGTACTGGGCAGCATGGTGGCACAGTGCTCCCTGTTTGGAATTTCAATGTTCTTCCCGTGTCCGTATGGGTTTTTATTCCCACAGTCCAAGGCATTTAGCTTAGTTGGATTTGCATTTCTATTTTCACCCCAAATGGGTATGTGTATGATTACACTGCAAGTGGCAAAAACCCTCTTAATGGATTGTCCCTGCCTTCTCCCAATTGCTTGCTGGGATATGTTCCAGCTCCCCTACAACCCTAATCTACATAAGCAGTTACAGAAGATGGAGAGATGGATCAGAACTATATTAGAATCAGAAGAAAAGGGTCCTCAAATAGGCCCAAACACATTTATCACTATAGTACACTTTGATTAAGTTTAAATGGAGTAATTCATTCTTTTGTATAATTATATAAAACTGGATAACATTATTTCCCAATAAAGAGAAGACCATATGTGTATGTCAGGGAGCATTAGCTCCTCAGATGGACTATGCTTAATACTCGGAATTGCACTATGGAAAGATTGTACCACTTTCAGTGTCATCTCAGAGCTGCAATAATAAACACAACAACCCATCCTTTCAAGGATTTTTCCACTGATTTTAGTCCGCATTTCTTAACACTTTGGGTGTCTACTGTATGAGAAAGGGGTTTTAAATCCTCTACATGCACTGGTTACAGTTGAAAAAAATTTGTGGTGATCTGTCATGGAACAACCACACTAAAGAAAATAACAATGGTAACCCAGACTTAGTTACTGGTTGTAAAGGGCCCTTCATAACAGTTGAAGCTTGAGGACCTCAATCCTATAGGTCCACCACTGTGTCAGTGAAAAAAAAATCCAATATAGTAGTACTTTTCCACTAGATTCTTAACTCATTTTCTTGCCTCACATTATTTAAAGCTTTCTCAAATGTTATTTAAGTTATTTACCAGATTTGTTAAATTGTACTCATGAAAACGTCAGATTGTTGTGTCTAGAAATTAAAAAAAATATATAGCATTGAAATCAAAATTGAGAAAAGGCACCTTAAGAGTTTGAAAACTGATATTTTTCTAAAAGATGCCAGCTTTAACATATACAGTTTTTAATTATTAATTATTAAGATTATTTTTTCATTCTCTGTATTCTTAAATGTTAATATCATCTGGCTCTTTGGCGAATTATTTAAAAACTGCTTTAGTGCTTAAACAAACAAGTACTTAAAGCAGCAGAATACAATTACTACTGTATTGTGGCTTATAATCAGTTTTTAATATTGAATTTAACTTTTTTTCTAACAAAGAGAACTTGATTTAATAGAAGATTGTGAGAAATACAAGAAAGAATTTCAAAACATGAGGCAAGAAAGAGATGAAAGCGTGAGAAATCTAGATATTTTCAGAAAGAGGTAAGTGAGAACTAATAGGTGTGTGAATGTTCACCCTGCATTTGGCTAACAACCTGTCCTAAGAATGTTCCTTCCTTCTCCCAATTTCTTGTTGAGATAGGCTTCAGCCTTCCTGTAATACTGCTTTGCATAAGCAGGTATAGAAGACAGAAGATGTTCACCACTGTATTAGTACTTGAGGAAAATTGTCCTGAAATAAACCCAAACCTTATTTACCAACATAGTACACTTTTGATCAATTTAAAAATTTATTCACTTGTGTAATTATATTAAACAGTATAACTGTATTTTCAATAATAAAGACCATATGTGTCCAACAGGAAGCATTACTTCCTCAGATGGACCATGTTCAGTATCCAGAATTGCAGTGTGGAAAGATTCTTCCACTTTCAGTGACACCTCAGAGCCAAAATGGTAAATAAAACAACAACACAAATTATTCACGACTTGAAAAATTGTTTTATACCTAGCTAGTATTAAAGATTCCTTCAGCATAAAATCCACACTCAGGCCCGCCAGGTGGTCCCAATAAATGTTTAACAGAAATGGATGCAGCAGTTAGCTGAGGTGCTTTCAGTTATTCTCCCAATGCTATCAGAGACTGCAGACATTTGGAGAATTGCTTATTACAGCAGGCTACAATGTAATAGCCTCAGGATTTAGCAGATCAGCATTTTTGGTGTGCCAGTGGGTTGGTGAGTTAAAGATGTTGTGGGGTCTTAATTGATAGCATATGGTAATACTTTTTATAAGTTTAACATAATAACTATTTTGGTACAATTAACCAATCAGTGTTTTAGTAGAAGTTATGAGGATCAAGTTCTGTATGGAGTCTGCATGTTCTCTCACTGACCCCATTGACAGTGGATTTTTCTTCTAGTCCACATTTCCACTTTGATGTGCAAGAAGTCTGTGTTAAGTTAACGCTAAAATTCAATGTATTCAATGTAAGTTAGTGTTCAGGTGGTGGTTGTCCAGTGATGGAATGGTGCCTCGTCCACATGTGGTTCTTGCCTTGAACTTGATGCTGCCTTTATAGGCCCAGCATCACACAACTTTGGACTGAATTTAGTGGCTGAAGTAAACAAATTAATGGATGTGTTTATTTAATTTTCTATTATTATTGGAGCTGTACTATTAATATACTATATTATTGTATTAAAGGTGTTTTATGTGTAAATAAAACTTGCTTTTCTTTACAATGCTATAAGCAAGACATAAAACTGTAAAAGCACTTTTGCTCATTGGATACATTTTCTTTCAAAATAAGTCAAGTCCTCAACAAGCAACTCCAGAAAGAACACCAGAATAAGCTACAAATACTGATGCTGGAAAGAGATGATCTGAAGCGAAAACTTGAAATATTAGAGAAAAGGTATGCAAGAATTAAAGTTAGTAATTTCATGAAAATTAAATGAAAGTATGCATTAGTAAAAAGTCTCTTAAATGAGAGATTGGAACCTTCTTGATTAAACATGTCCCTTTCCTTCCATTTGCTATTAACTGTTTTTCCTTAATTGTTACCATCTATGTTTTTAGAATACAAGTAGATCTTCTTTTTATTTATAAATTATGTCTATCTAATATGAGTTTAGAATTAGACCATTTTAATGTTCTAATTAGCATCCTGTATGTGAAAAAAAATTATATATAGTTCAAAATGAATTTTAATGAATAATCTGTCTTACCTCCAGTACTCCTCTACTTTGTCACTCTTAATTTCCTTTTTAATAATATTCAATTTTCTTACAGGTTTCTTTTATTAATGCATTTCCTTGACTGGAAGAGCAAATACTTTTGTTACCTCATAGCATGTACAGTAGATCCCATTCCACTTTTTGGGGTGCATTTCATTCCTGTACACCTTTGATTTTTATTTCTGTCTTGCACTCTCTGTAGTCTTCTAGAAGCCAATTCCAGTGATATAAATTATACAGTACCTCAAAAAACAGGCACAGCAATGGAAGTGCGGTACTGTAATGACCACGTATTGTGTATCGAACAGTGATCTTAGTGTCATGTATTGAATTTAGAGCTGCACAAAAAGAAAAGTCCTTTTAAACACACTTTATGCTTGAACTTGAAAGAAAAAATACTAAAGTCTTTTAAAGGCACAGAGCAGTTGTCTCTTAACAGAAGTTAAAAGAATTCTAAGGCGTCTTTCTCAGTGTTATCGAGCTGCAGAGGGGCTGTGGCCACAAGCACCAGTCTGTAAGACAGAAAAGCCAGCCCTGGAGTGAACTGCATCTATTGGCAATACCCAGCAGTAAAGCTTTCTGTTACCATGAGATATGAGACTTGCAGAAAACTGCATCAATAAAATCAGTATCTCTCTGAAAGTGTGCTTTCTATGTAATTGAATCAGCTCTAAAAAGTGAGAGCACAGCCTGATTGCTCACATTACCCATATGTGTATGTTGATGAATATGAAATACTGCTTTTAAAAGAGTGAATATGCCTTAGGGTTAGTTTAATTCAACACCCATAAAGAGATAAAATTGCAACACCTTAGATTAGATTAGTTTTTTTTATTGTGTCATAAACTACAAGAGCACACTGAAATACTTGGATGCAGAAACATATATAAATTAGATAGATAGATAGATAGATAGATAGATAGATAGATAGATAGATAGATAGATAGATAGATAGATAGATAGATAGATAGATAGATAGATAGATAGATAGATAGATAGATAGATAGATAGATACTTTATTAATCCCAAGGGGAAATTCACAAAGAGAAAATATAACTTAATTAAGATAATAAGGTGATGTTAAATAAATAAATAAATAAATAAATAAATAAATAAATAGACATAAGAAGAATGGCCTAATATATGTAGTGCATCTTGAATGATAATCTTGCCCCTTTAACTCGGTGGCATATGTTTAGACTGTGAGAGGAAGAAAGAAGAAAACTTTTTTTTTTCCCTTAAAAAAAAAATTAGTATTACAAGTCCTACTTAAGAGAGATGAAAAGCAATACGGCATTTGCTGCTGTCATGAAAGTTTAAAAATAAAAATAAAAGAAGAAGGGTCTTTGTACATCAGAGAAAAGAAACATCCATCCATCCATCCATTTTCTAACCCGCTGAATCCGAACACACGGGGGTCTGCTGGAGCCAATCCCAGCCAACACAGGGCACAAGGCAGGAACCAATCCCGGGCAGGGTGCCAACCCACCGCAGGACACACACCAAGCACACACTAGGGCCAATTTAGAATCGCCAGTCCACCTAACCTGCATGTCTTTGGACTGTGGGAGGAAACCGGAGCGCCCGGAGGAAACCCACGCAGACACGGGGAGAACATGAAACTCCACTCAGGGAGGACCCGGGAAGCGAACCGAGGTCCCCAGGTCTCCCAACTGCAAGGCAGCAGCGCTACCCACTGCGCCACCGTGCCGCCAAAAAGAAACATATAGTCTGAAATGAAGATGACACATCCAACTCTTAACTAAAAGCCTCAAACCCACTAACTAACAACAAATGTGCATTTTAACAGGCCATTAACAGGACCACTTAATCCCACTTTTGTAGAGGCTAGATGGTAAATAATGTGTAAGGTAAGATTTACCTAATTCTAATATTATTTTAACATGATTTTATATTAAATCTAAAAAAAACCCCTATTTTTTGTCCTTTCATTAATTTTCAGTCAACTCGTAGTTGTTTTTTTAATTTACAGTATGTAAATAAAATTAAAGAGTGGATGCTTAAAACTCTTGTTTTCACTGAATGAAAATATGCAACAAAGATGAACAATTGAGTATCAGCAGAGAGTGTCCTGCATATAAAAGCAAAATCTTATATGTATGGAACTTCACTGGGTCTTGTAGTATAGAATGAATTTTGTAGGTATGGTTCTGTAATTTGCTGTTGTGCTAAAAATTCATTGCTATACAGTACATTAGAAGAGAGACAGAAGGCCATTGGTCACCACTGCCCTCCTACTGTCGTAGGCCAGCCAATGAAATGTATCGATTCCTGGCAAAGTCAGTAGATAAACTGTTGAAAAACATATTTATGTGCTCATAACAGAAAATATGTCAGTTGTTTAATGCTAAAAAAAATATTCAAAATAAAAAACTGTCTTTCCAGGCAGTTAAAAGTGACACCAAATGTTTAAATGCAGCAAGGTGTCAATTTGTAACTTTTAACTCTGACTTGCATAGTATCAACAGTTGATCTAAATCAGCATTTTGCAGAAAGTATCCAACTTGATTCTTAAAGTTTTAAAATAAAAATTTGCAGGACTTCATTGAGTTAAGTCTTGGATCATAATGATGCTTCTCTTCTTGTTTACATCCTGCAAGTCCCCTTGTCATTACTGATCCATTAGACAACCATAAATTTATTGCAGACTCTCCTTTAATCAGCACAGCCTTGTAAAGAGCTGCCATTTATTCAAGTGTCTTGGCAGATTTTCCTACCCATTAAATATTCTTATACTTCAGTTTTTAATTTGTTTTACAATTCTCTGTTTGGAGACTGGGACATTCTTAAGGAAATACAGTGTGAAGAAATATGAAGAGATTCAGAAAAAGGGTTGTGGTTACTGAAGGTATGCCACATATAATAAAAGAAGTAGTAAACAGTGAACAGCTGTGTGCAAAATTATAACCCACACAGGTCATTAATCAGATTAGGTCACTGCTGGTGCCTGATGTAACACACAGACGTTGGTTCCATTATTGATTGCTGACTTCTGGTGATGAGGCTCTTTGTATATTGTCTTGGGAGGAAGAAGCGGGACTTCAGGGTTGCCAGGAAAGGAACTGGCATCAGTGCTGTTGTGGGTGATCAGTTCTGGACATAAAACAGGAGCAGGTGATATCTCTCTCGCTCAGAAGTGCTATTAGCTTTTCTCAAGCCTTGTTCTGCACCCCTAGGTGCTCATGTCTGACACAAGTTTGTTCCTTTAGTTTTTGGGTACGTTTTTAGCTTTTTTTTTTTTTATTTGTGGAATTAGAAAAACTTTTAGAGTTCTTGTGTTTTTTTTATATGAATTTGGCATTTTGCATTTTAGTTTTCTACATGCTACTATTTTTATATTTATATTTACAGCATTTTCATGTCATGTATTGTGATTTTTGAAAAAAATAATATTAAAACATTATATTAGAGTAAATCAAATTAAACTGAAGGGGTACAAAACTATAATTCCATTATTTTCTGTGACTTGACTGAAACACAGGAATCAAACCAAAGTGTTGTGGTACAGTTGCTGAAAATACTTATGTGAGTCTCTGCTGAAAGTCAAATTCAAGATGGACATCTTTTACTTGCACAAAGTAGTGGAGCCTTCATGCACTCTTGTTCAGTGCAAAATGACAGGCTGAAGAAATCTACATAGCATATCTAGAAAGCATTTCAGTTGTATCAATCTACATGCAAATAAAGTATATTCTTGCAACATTCCTGCGCCATAAAGAACCATCCTGAGATACCAAAATTTTTAATCATTAAAAGTTTTTGTAAATATCTGGTTCGTAGTATAAGACTTCATATAAGTAGAGAACAAAATAAAAAGTTAATGTTTTATGAGAATTGGCTCCAGCAGACCCCCGTGACCCTGTGTTAGGATCTAGCGGGTTAGATAATGGATGGATGGATAGATGTTTTATAAGATCATGTATATTTGTAAATGTTCTGATGCAAATTAAGTTAGGATATCTTAGTTTAACTGACAGGCATGCAGTTTCTAGCATTTTTTTGTTTACAGCACTTATTGTGGTAGCATGCCCTGTTGATCCTGAAAAAAGTCATTTCAAGTTGCTATCTGAGACATTTTTAGTGTTATTGCAGGAGGAAGGAGTGCAGTTTGGTGTAAGGTTTGGGGCTGGATTCCTCCCGTCTCCTATATTCATATTCAGATTTTCCTCACCCCCATTTCTATAGTCATCTATTGCTTTGCAATGATAATTGATCTGCAGTCATATGATGAGAGAGTCCACAGAAATAAAAGGGGGAGCTGTGTTTTACTTTTTGCTCAGTCATTAACCTTAGTGCCACTTTGTCTTTTTTGACTGTGACGTCTCACATGCTTATCTACCATTTAAATACATGTGCCTGCCTTGTGTGTTTTTTACCTACTGCCTTCTTGAATGTATGCTTGGGTTATTGATTTTTCATTACATTTTTCTGCTTATAGCTCCTCTCCTGACTTCTTGTCCACAGCTCTGAGCATGTTGTCCATTGAAAGGTGTAGCTTGAAATTGGGTTTTTTCATTTTACCTATCACTAAAATCTTAAAATGAGTCTTGGGAAAATGAAGAATTAGTCAGCAACTACAACAGTAGTGTGTTGTCTTGAGTAATACAGCAACATGACAAAACTCCAAGTTCTTAATTGTGTGGCTATACACTACCAAACTTCATGAGACCTCCAACCAAGTTCAGAAACAGAAATGTAGATTTTAGTAAGAATGATTTGGTTCTTATTAATTGAGTATAACAATGGAAAAACAGGGGGGTTTAATTTGTGCTGTTTCCTTTTGTGTCAAATCTAGTATAAAAGCCAAATGTGTGATTGTGTGTGTGTTTGTATAGTATGCAAATCCACACTGCAACATTTTGCATAGATTCCCCATTTGTATAGGGAAAAAACTGCAGGCAATATTTCATTTTGTTCTCCCTCTCAGTCCCCCATATGTGTACATGTGGCTGCACAAGAGACATTAAGACAAAGTTAAAAAAAATCAGACCTATAAATATAAATGTATTATGTAACACTACAATTCATTAGTTTCAGACAACAAATATTTTTATTTTGCCACATCACTTTTCCTTTGTACAAAGATCAACCTGAGATACCTGCTGGTCAGTCATGAAAAGTGAGACAAGTTGACCAAGTGCCCCACCTTTATCATTTCTCCGTAGACATAGGTCACCCTCTTTATTGGTTTGCAGATAGGATTGGGTCCAGCTCTTACTAACTGAAACAAATCTCAAAATTAAAATCCTTTCTTTCACAGAAGAATTTGGAAATAGTGATTCATGCTTTTTTTACATCTCGGCTAGATTATTGCAATTCTCTATATGTCGGATTGCCCAAATCTGCCCTATTGTGTCTTCAACTTGTTCAAAATGCAGCAGCTAGATTTCTAACCAGCACTAGAAAAATAGAGCATATCTCCCCTGTACTGGCCTCTCTCTTTACTGGCTACCAGTGAGATTTCGGATTAATTTTAAAATTGTATTGTTTGTTTTTAAGGCCTTGCATGGGTTCAACTCAAAATACATCTGCAATCTCATTCATCCCCTCTCAGCAATGAGGGCTTTGAGGTCTTCTGCTCAGCTACTTCTTGCAGTCCCAAGATGTCAGCTGAAGTCTAAGGGTGACAGGGCTTTTTCAGTTGTTGCTCCTTAGGCTTTGGAATGATCTGCTATTCCACAGCAGATCTTCTCCTTCTATTGTGGTTTTTAAGACTCGGTTAAAAGCACACATTTTCTCTACCATATTTCACTGTGGGTAAAGTCATTGGGAGGGGGAGGATGGAAATGAAATATTCATTAACAAACTGTTTTACATAATTGTTTGCTTTATGGTAGTCTTGTATGTTCATTTGTACAGCACTTTGTTACAACCTGTGTTTATAAATGTACTTTTATAATAAATCTGACTTGATTTGACTTGCTTTACCTACATAATTCAATATGTGAATGTCTCTTCTTAACGTATTTTTTAATGTTTCTCGCATGCTTGGAAAATTCATAGTCTATAAGGAAATAACAAATAGAGCAAACTCTTTTCAAAATAACAATTTCTACAGGTTGAAAACTGCAGTTTCTGAAAAAATGAAACATGGTGGACATCTTTCAGAAAACATTTTTGACCCTTTCCAAGAGTCAGAACTCCTAAATATGTACCGAAGGCTGAAGAAAGAGTGCTGGCCCCACCTGAAAGACAGAGTTTTACAGTTTAAGGAAAGGAAATCAGTGGAGTTCAATAGACTGGGTGCTACAATTATGAAGGTCAGTTTTGAGCTTTTAGTTTCTCTAAAGAGATTTAGCAATTGATTTAGTAAACTAATTATAAAATGCTGGATTTTTGTATTTATATAATTTTTTGGAAATCTTCACTTTTTAACATAATTTGAACAATTTCAGCATGTACACTAATGATAAAAATATTTTAATGATAATTTTAGACTTCAGCTAAGACTGGCAAGGTGATACAAGAATGGCAGGAAAAGCTGATATCTCCAGGAGACTGGATATTTGGGTTTTAGGGCAAAGTTAAAAATATATCAATATTCATGAGATGAGAGTGTACTTGATTCAAAAATATTAAAAGAAGATATTATAAAAAAGAGCTGATGTATTCTGTACATACATAAAAACACAGGTTACCACTTTTTATTAGAAGACTTCATCCATCCATCCATCCATTATCCAACCCAATATATCCTAACTACAGGGTCACGGGGGTCTGCTGGAGTCAATCCCAGCCAACACAGGGCTCAAGGCAGGAAACAAATCTCAGGCAGGGCGCCAGCCCACCGCAGGGAGAAGACTTCATATTAAGACAAAATTCATCTGGCTATCGAAATTCATTCATTTATCACTTTTTACTTTAAGACTAAATTCACATTGCTGTTCTTAATTTTGGATAGATTGCACTGCCCTAGGCTTTTTAGCACATCATGTTCTTTGACTTTTTTTTTTAATTTTATTAATTTTATTGTAATCATTCCATACAAATAGATCAATTTTTACAAAAGATAGGATTGAAAACAAGTTGCCCCCCACCCCTGAGAGAGAGAGCATGGCCAACAGAGTAAAACTTAAGGCTTGTAGACTTACCTAAATTGACAAGCTTAATAGAGTAATAGAGATAAATGGAGAAGAAAAAGAAATGTGGAGATAATTGCTTCCTTGGTGCATTTAGAGCTTATTTCAAGATATTATTGATTAGATCTTGCCAGGTTTTGAAAAAATTCTTTACAGATCCTCTAACTGAATATTTGATTTTTTCCAATTTCAAATAGTATAAAACATCGGTTTCCCACTGACTTAAGAGAGGAGAGTTAGGATTCTTCCAGTTTAGCAAAATAAGTCTGCGTGCCAAAAGTGTAGTGAATGTAATCACAGTTTGTTTGTCCTTCTTCACTTTAAACCCATCTGTAAGAACACCAAACACGCTGTTAATGGGTTAGGAGGGATTGTGACACCAAGGCTGTCTGAAAGGCACTTAAAAATTTTGGTCCAAAATGATGTTAATTTGGTGCAGGCCCAGAACATGTGACCCAGTAAGACTGGGACTTGATTGCAGCGTTCGCAGGTTGGATCTTGCCCTGGAAACATTTTGGACAGTTTTAGGAGAGACAGATGTGCTCGCTATATAATTTTGAGTTGAATAATTGTATGCTTTGCGTATATGGAGCTTGAGTGAAGTCTCTGCATTGCTATTTTCCACTCCTTTTCAGATATATTGATTAAGAGATCTTTTTCCCATTGTCCTCTTGGATCTTTAAAAGGGAGGGACTGCAAGATAATTTTATATATTGCAGAGATGGTATCTAAGTCCTTGAAATTGAGCAATATTTTTTCTGGCATGGAGGAGGGTGCAAGATGAGGAAAATCGGGCAGGTTCTGTTTAACAAAGTTACTAATTTGAAGATAGTAAAAGAAATGTGTGGCTGGAAAGTTAAATTTGGAGTGTAATTGTTCATAGGATGCAAAAATGTTGTCTATATAAAGATCTCTAAGCAATTTAATCTCAAATCTTTTCCAGATATTAAAAACTGCATATGTTTGCGAGGGTTGAAAGAGGTGGTTCTCATGCAGATTCTCCATCTTAAAATGCTTTCTACATTGGTTCCATATTCTGAGTGAGTGAAGCATAATTGGGTTATTAGTATATTGCCGATAACTTGCATTTATTGGGGCACAAAGCAGGGAATATAAAGAAGTACTGCAGGATTTTACTTCCATTGCGGACCAAGCCTGTGTATATTCATCTATTTGTATCCAGGTTTTTATAGCTTGTATGTTTGCTGCCCAGTAATAAAACTGAAAGTTGGGTAGAGCCATGCCACCTTCTGCCTTAGGTCTTTGTAGGGTCGCTCTTTGGATACGTGGGTGTTTTGAGTTCCAAATAAATGAGGTTATTGTTGAATCTAATTGCTTAAAAAATGATTTAATAATGTATATTGGAATGTTTTGAAATAAAAAGTAGCTTAGGAAGGATATTCATCTTAACAACGTTAATTCTTCCAGCTAGAGTGAGATGAAGGGTTGACCATCTATGCAAGTCTTGCTTAATTTTTTCCATACAGATGATGAAATTTTGTTGATAAAGAGCTTTATGTTTACTTGTGATGTTTACCTCTAGGTATTAAAACTTCTGATCTGTGATGATAAAAGGGAAGGTGTCCATTCTAATATTGTGTGCTTGAGAATTCACTGGAAAGAGCACACTTTTATTCAAATTAATTCTGAGACCAGAGATTTTTTGAAATTCTGTAAGTGCTCTTAAGACTGCAGGCATAGAATTTTGTGGATCTGATATATACAGTATCATATCATCTGCATATAGAGGAATTTTCTGTTCCAGTCCTTCTCTGAAAATCCCCTTTATCTGATAAGAATTTAGACAGCGGACCGCCAGTGGTTGAGTGGTGACTGCAAATAGCAGTGGTGACAAGGGGAAACCTTTTCGGGTACCACATTCTAGTTTAAAGTAGTCTGAACAAATGTTGTTAATACAAACTGAAGCTTCTGGATTGGTATATATCACTTTGATCCATGCACAAATGTTTGGGTCAAACCCAAATTTCTCTAATATAGTGAAAAGGTATTTCCATTCAATCATATCAAATGCTTTTTCTGCAACTAATGATAATAATATTTCTGGGGTGTTTGACTTTGTTGGTGAGTATATTACATTAAACAGGCGTCGAAGATTGGAAAATAAGTGTTAACCCTTGATAAATCCAGTTTGATCTTGTGATATTACTGAAGGCAGCACTATCTCCATCCTTCTAGCTATGATTTTTGAGAGTATCTTAACATCATTATTCAGAAGTGTAATTGGTCTATATAATGCACATTGTGATAAGTCCTTATTTTGTTTAGGAAAGACGGTGATTAATGCTTGGCGAAAAGTTTGAGGTAGAATTTGATTGTCTCTAGCTTCTGTAAATGTTGCTAATAGGAGGGGAGCTAGCTGAGTGGAGAATTTCTTATAAAATTCTGCAGGGTAGCCATAAGGGCCTGCTGCTTTCCCTCCTTGAAGTGACTTTATAGCATCTAGTAATTCTGATAGCGCCAGAGGTTTATCCAGTTCCTCCGCACTACAAGTACCTATTTGTTTCATCTGTAATGTCTCCAGAAATGCATTAGATTGTGTATTGTCTTCTTTAAACTCACTAGAATATAAGGATTTATAGTAGTCTCTAAATGTATGCATCATACTTTTATGGTCAATGATTTAATCTCCGTTCGTGTTGGTGATTACTGGGATTGCATTCTGAATTTCTTGCTTGTGGATTTTTTGAGCTAAGAGCTTATTAGCTTTCTCTCTGTGTTCATAGTAATGATGCACTGGATTTATAAATTAGTTGTTCAGTTTCTTTAGTTGTCAAGAGGTTGAGTTGTGAATGCAGAGCCTGCCTTTTCCTATGTAGAGCCTCGCTTGGAAGCCTGGCATGTTCTTCATCTAGTACTTTTGTTTTTTAGCTCTGATACTTTCTTGGTTTTTAATTTATTCCTGTGGGAAAGATATGAAATAATCTGTCCTCTTAAGAAGGCCTTTAAAGTTTCACAGAGTATTCCTGCAGAAACCTCTGAAGATGTATTTGTCTCTAGTAAAAAAATGATTTGTTTGGATATAAATTTAGTAAAGTTCTCGCCTGGTAATAGAAGTGGGTTAAGGCGCCCTCTGCGAGGTGAGTGTGTGGGGCATAGTGACTTTAGCTCCAAGATTAGAGGTGCATGGTCGGAAATAACAATAGCATTGTACTTGCAAGATTTAATCGTAGGCACAAAATTATTATCTATAAAGAAATAATCAATTCTTGAGTAGCAATGATGTACTGGTGAGTAGAAAGAATATGTTCTTGAGTTTGGGTTTAGAAACCTCCAGGGGTCTGATAAGTTGAGGTCAGTTACAAACTGTGTAATTGTCTTTGCAGTGTTAGATGTCAACCCCACCTGTGACAGGAGTCCTATCTAAGAATGGATTTAAAACACAATTAAAGTCCCCATCCATTATAATTTTATGAGTGTTCACATTGGGAATGGATGCAAACACATTTTTCATGAATTCCTTATCATCAACATTTGATGCATAAACATTTATCAAAATCATTTTACAGTTAAATAAGTTGCCCATGACCATCACATATCTCCCTTTAGGATCAGATACTACATCTGATGCTACAAATGAGACCGTTCTATATATAAGGATTCCCACACCTCTAGTTTTCTTTGTAAAGCTAGAATGGAACATTTGGCCAGTCCAGTCCTTTTTGCAGCCGGAACTGATCCTTGCTTAGTAAGTGGGTCTCCTGTAAAAATACTATTTTAGCATTTAAACCTGTTAGGTGAGAGAATATTTTCTTTCTCTTTAATTCGTGATTCAGGCCTTTAACATTCCAGCTCACAAAGTTAACTGTCCCATCATGGAGACATTGATTCTGAATTTTTGATTTAATTTTATAGTCTTAACTGGAAGTGAGACAGCTTTAACCTTAATTTCCTATTTCCCCACGGGTAATTGCCATGCAGCCTATTGTTACGTTGGTAGTTATAATTATAAGGATTAAAAGGATAATTAGATATAGCCTGCTCTCTTTCTCCCCCCGCCTTATCCCCCCACCACCCCCCATTTTGCCTCCCCACGTGATGCTGGACCCCACTTCACAAAGTCCCAGTCCTCTAACAAACCTAGAGACAGGGCACGTCCAAAGCAAGACAAGCCCCCACACAGCGGCGTTTGAGGATTAGAAAGTAGAGATATCTATTGCCAATATAGTCTACATACTATATGCCTAAAATATAATCATTAACACACTATAAGCATAATATATAAAATCTTCATCAATCTTAAAGTATTAAGATAATAAACCCAGGGAATGGTGGTGGTCCAGGATATGCATAGTAAATCCTAATGCAATAATAACAATAATAATAAACCAAAGGTATGATGTTAACAGTCCCCTTTAGTGTAGTAAAAAGAAAAAAAAAATTTCTTCCACACACATGTCTATAACTGTAATTAAGGCATAAACAGAAAGCATCCGAGTAATGTAAAGGATGTATAATTATAATACCTGTATCATTACTAGTGGATCACAGCAGGTGATATCTCCTTGCCATGCCATGACAGGAAGCAATTCACTATTGTGTTTCAGAATAGTCTCAGGATCAGCTTTCTTAATTCCTTTTCTGCTTCCTCCTTGTTGGATAAGACGTAGTATTGGCCTTGAACATCCACTTTTAGTTTGGCAGGATACAACAGGTTGTATTTGATAGTGGCTTGCCATAACTGCTGTTTGATGTTGTAGAAGGCTGCACGTTTAGCAGCTGTTGCGGGAGAGAAATCTGGGAAGATATGAATGTGGTTATTTTCAAATATAATTTCTTGCTTGTGTCTGAGGAGTGCCATCACATCTAGCTTACATAATAATCTCTCAAAGCGAACAATAAAACACTTAGGTCTAAAGATATTTGATCCGCATATGCGGTAAACTGCTGCTATCTCGGTATCTGATTTAAAATCCTCTCCAATTATTTTAGAGAATAGTTCAACTGCGAATTTCACTGGGTTTGGACTTTCATGATTCTCAGGTAGACCTTCAATTCTAATATTATTCCTTTTGCTTCCATCTTCCAGAGCGGCAAGTCTGTCTCCGTGTTTTTTGCATTCAGAATTGGCAGCTGTTGCTTTTCCATCAGCGGTGGATGCTAGATTTTCAGCTATTTCAATTTGAGTCGTGAATGACTGCTTAACATTATCCAGCTGATCGGCAAGTGTGCTCCGTTTAGACGCATTTTCTTGAATGTGCTCCTCAATTTTTTCCAGCATACATTTAAAGCCCGTCTCAAAGCGAGTATATATGCATTTCTCCGAGTCTTTATTATCCTGCATAATTCACATTTTTGTCTGAATTAAAAGACGGTATTTATCTTTGTAGAATCACTCTTTTAAAACTAGCACTTTACTTGTAAGGGACTGTATTGCCTCACAGCTCCAAGACACCATGTTCAAATCCTGACCTGTTTATTGTCTGAGATGTCTTGTTCTCCACATGTGTCTGAGTTGTTCTCTGTATATTACAGTTTTCCCACTATATCACAGAATTGCATGTATTTGGACATTTATTGACTTAAAAATGGCCCCATGTTTTAGCATATTCAGTAAAGGGAAAGATGGCCGGAATTTCTTGATGAGTACTGACATAACTTTACATTCTCAGTAATAAAATTTATCAGTTTTTATTCTGTAAAAGCACCTTTACATGGAACTTTATAAAAAAAAACATTATAATACAGTATAATTCAATATCTCATTCAAAATGATTTTCTCTTTTTCATCAGAACTCTTTTGAAAAGTCACAAAATGTTATGAAGGAAAGAATGGAGAACATCATGGCTTCCCTTGTTTTGCACTACAGTAAGGAATCAGAAGAATCTGAAGCTAGAGGTGTTCTTGAAAAGGTACATTAGTGACAGTCAATATAACAAATGTATCTCGACAGAAGGTAAATGGAAATGGGAGAAGAATGTCCACACTCTGCAGAGAGAAACCTACAGTTCCCGCCTCAGAATTGCCGACTTTTTTTTACATATAATAACAAGTAATAATAGTAATACACCTTATTTAATTGCACCTTTCTAAACACTCAAGGACACATTGCAAGATATAACCATAAAATAGTACAATTACATAAATAAACCAAAGAATAAAACACACATCTATAAAAGAATACTTTAAAACAGCAAGTAATCAGAGCAATTTAGAAAGATACAATCTTTGGAACTGAGAAGGCAATTCTATAAAGACAGGTTTGAAGATGCTTTTTAAATAAAGAAACAGAATGAAGAGTCCGGATATAATGAGGGAGGGAGCTCCAGAGCCGAGGTGCCACATAACTGAAAGTGCAACCTTCCATGGAAGATATAAGAATAAGAAGAAGGCCAGAAGTAGAAGAGTGCAGTGAGTGGGTCAGTGAATCATCTTTAAGAAAATCTTTTTAAAAGTGTGAACCAGATCTTGAACTGCTTTGTAAGTGAAGAAAAGAATCTTAAAGTCGAAACGATATTTAAGTGGAAGCCATTGATGTTTGTATAAAATTAAGTGTAATGTGGTTATTAACCTTAGTCTGACTCAATAAATGTGCAGAAGTTTGAACTAAAAATTTGACTAAAAATTAATCCTGAAGATTATTCAGGATTCAAGACAATAACACATTGCAGTAATCTAGCCTTGGTGTGACAAATGCATGAATTAGTATCTTGACCGTAGAGTAGGAAAGTAAGGGAACAAAGTCTTGATGTATTATGAAGGTGATAAAAGGTAGCATGGTATATAGTGTTAATGTGAGATTGAAAAGAGACAGTGCTGTCAAATGCATCAGTAAGGGTTGAAGATGTGAAGGAATAGGCCTGTCATTGATACAGATGTTAACATTTCCACATTTTGATAGGGCAGTTTTACAGCCCACAAGAAGGATTTCAGACTTGGTACTGTTAAGCTTTAGCAGACATGTACCATCCAAATTTTAATATAATGGCAGCAACTAACCCAAGAGGATAGAAAACAAACCTGAGGTGGTTTACTAGAAATGTAAAGCTGGATGTCATCAGCATAATAATGAAACTGAATACCATGATGATGCATAACAGAGCCAAGGCAGAGGAGGTAAGTAATAAAAAGTAAGAGGCCCAGTATTGAGCCCTGTGACACACCATGGGTAAAAACTGAAATGTGAGAAATAGTTATTCAGTTGAATAAACTGAAATCTATTAGCTAAGTACAACAATGAATAAACAATACCAGTTATACTCATAGAAGACAGTCATTCCAATAGTAATATGCAGCAATTTTAAGACAGACTTCACCAGGGAAAAGGAAATAATTAACAACAGTCTAAATAGGAATGAGGGGAAATAAACAAGGTTTGATTAAGACGATGGGAATAGTGCACAGTTGACATGTTAATGAATTAGATTTACGGACCATCACTAATATCATATCATTAACTGGAGAGGAATCTGAAAAACAAGTTATGACAGGTGAGCCAGTTCTCATCCAGGATGGAAATGAAGGTAGTGCAGTGCTGAGTTGATCATCTTCTTCTTTCAGCTACTCCCATTAGAGGATGCCACACCTGATCATCTTTTTCCAAATGTAGTGCTGAGTTAATGATGAATGGAATTAGGTTTATATTGGAAAAAAATTTAAAAAAGAACAACAAACTTCTGTAGAAACTCTAAAAGGAAGAAATACAATGAGAATTTAGAAGCTTATTAACTGTTGAATAAAGAACTTTGTTATTTCTTTGACAAGTACTAATGATAATAGAATAATACACATACCCAGCAGCTGATAGTGCCTCTTTATATTTAAAAGATTTTTCTACATATGCTTAAGCATATACAGTCTGGCCAGTTCTTTTGGACATGCGTTCCAATCGACACCCAGCTTTTTTCATAAGACGCAGCTCAGAGGCATACCAAGGTGCACTATGTTTAAAGGAAACTCTCCATGTTTTAACAGGAGCTAGATTATCTAAACACTGTGATAAATAATAATAATAAAAATAATAAGAATAACATTATTTAGATAGCACCTTATCATATATTTACATGCAACTCAAGGTGCTTTCCACAGATTTATCAATAAAAACAAAGATATACCACAATTATTTGGATTATTGTCAGTAATGAATATTCTGATAATTTCTAATAAATGCAAGTATACTAAATACAAAATCAACCAGGTATTGTTAAGCAAAATGTAACCACTAAAGTCCAAAACAAACAGGGAAAGAATTCTTACAAATCAAAGAACTAAGAACAGATGGTTGATGATTTTTTTAGATCACGAAAACAAATAATACGAGTATGATTTGATAATTGAGTCAAGATTAAAAGTAACAGCTTTATGATCAGAGATTGGAAAATCAAGAGCAATAGAATTAGAGGGAGTTGACAGAGAGGAGCACACTTTTACAATGAGTAGGGAGAGTAATATGCCGAGTAATACCATCACACTCTAAAAACAATAAAGTCAGCAACAAAAGGACTCCCTGGAGGGTCAATGTTAATTTTAAAGTCACCAAACAGTTAAATATTTGGAGAAAGGAGAGTAGCTGAAAAAAAGAAATGTTGACAGTTCAGCAATAAAATGGTTACATATTTAGCCTGTACACACATTTCAAATAAAATCCATATTTATTAGACAAAATGAATAGCGAAGGCAGCTTTCTCATGTGTCACCTGCATTTGTATCAAATCAGACTAAAATTTAATGATTCTATCTTATATTTAGGTCCTTGAAAACCAAAAATTTCTACAAATGAAAGTATTGAACTGCAACATGAATTTCTTAATGGAATCAGTTAAGGTGAGTTTTTTTTTTTTAATTTTTCTTCCTGTCTGGAAGTGTTTTCATTAGGGCTGCTGTTCAATTAAAAAGTGCAATCACGATTAATCGAATGATTAAGATTTTTAATCAAAATTAATTGCAAATTGATTGCAATTTATCATATTTCCTTCCAGCATACTAATTAATTTCTTTAAAGCTGAAATAACTTAGTAATTAATCTCTAAGAAAAAAAACAGCTAATAATCACTTGTTCATGCATAGTAAATTATTTCATTAAGTTTATTGAACAGTTTTGTGAAACAGAAATAACGGCCAACAACTGCAACACACCCACCTTCTGGGGGTTGCTATAATATTTGGGAAAATTAACACATATGGTTTATACTGCTATGTTGCAAAACAACATATCAAAAGCACTGTCAATTACACAAACAATAAAATATTAAAAAAATAAAGTAATAAAATCCTGGTTTAGTTCTTGTTTGTAATCAGCACACCACAGCTCTTATCTGGAGAGGAGAACTCATTAATTAGATTGAAAATATGTATAAGTTAGCCTTTGAAATAGCAAAGAATAGATTGAAAAAAATATTCTAAATATATATCTAATAGGGATATTTATTTAGATGGTTTATACTGCATATTGTCCAAGAATGTATTATTTATGAATTGTAAAATAATTCTAAATATCCTAACCTTCAGTCCAGATGACAGGAAACATTAACATGGTTCATTTGCAGTGATTATTGTTATATTGGTTATAGCATAAAATAGACTAATGTAGGTTATAATTTAGGCTACCATAGGTTAGATACAATTAATTAAGTAAAGCAGCATAACCATGTCTGCTATGGGGGACGTTTGAGTCGAGCATTTCTACTCTGTGTCATCTGCTGCTCAAACATGGGTAACACCTGCACCATGCTGTTTCAGGTCAGATATCCCTCCATTGGTGACCAAAAAAGCACCATAGCAAACATTTTCATCACCAGGGGCAGGGCTAACCCACTGACATTCTGTCTCACACTCCCCTCAAATTTCAAGGGTGAACTTGCATTAGCAGATATCACAGCGTGTACAATCTCATTCTGGATATCCCACTATACTATGCAATGTGACTTTTTTTTTAACGTCAATATGTGAAAGCAGCATAATGGTAAAGACTTCTTGTCTGCCTGAAATGTTAAAGCGGCACAAAAATGAAACTCATTTACTCTGCTCAAATGGTTTGTTTCAATTGTTTTCATGTTATTTTCTGCATTTTGAAGAGCTATTGTATATATGAAATGACATGTATGAAAATATAGGTCAATCCTGTCCTTTACTGATTCAGTACAGTACTTTGTACTTGACAATCCCATATTAAAAGGGATGAATGGGGACTACACTGGTGTGCATAGATGAAAACCTTTATCATGGAACAACAAAGGAAACAATCAGGTGCCATTACTAGACTTGGATTCCTTTGATGCTGTTTCAATAAATGGGAAGTGTGTCAAATTGACCAGATTAAATATATGAATTTAGGATTATAAATTTAATTGCAGAAATTTATAATGTGTTAATTGCAAATGCTAAGGGCGATTAATCAGTTACTCTTCTTTTCAAATTCTGAATGCTTCTGTCTGCCATTTAATGCTTAAATAAATTTATTATTATTATTATTATTATTATTACTATTATTATTATTATTATTATATAAAGGAACCACCGGAAATGTGCATATTCTCAACTAAGATAAAGCAGTTACTAAATAAAGAGAATGAGGTATTTGGCAGAAGCAACTTTATGTGTACTGAGTTTTCCTGTGGAGAAAATAGTAATGTGCATTAAGGTGCAATTTTGTTTGGAAAATACAGTAATACCTCATATTGTCTTATTTACTTGGTGTTTGGTGCCGAAAACTTTGAGTTCCGCTGTGTGGTGACGTTGTTGGTCGGTGTTGTTTGTACATGCCAGTTCAGATCAAACTTGTGTTTGTGCTATTTGCAGTGTCTCATTTCTGTTGCATTTGCAGTGTCTCATTTGTTTTGCATTTGTGACTTTTATATTTGACCCATGACTATGAAGAACGTTCCTAGTGCTAGTGCTAATCTTAAGGTTCATGCTCTATCGTTAGAAGGTAAGGTTAGCATAATTAAACATCATGAAAGGAACTTATTTTAGTTCATGTTAAGGATGAAATTTCAGGAATAAAGAACATCATCAACAACAGGAGAGACAAGGTTTATGAAGAAGTTAAAAAACTTCTCTATCTTTGGATTTAACGGAAGACTCCTCAGTGTATTCCCATAAGCCAGGTGTTGATTTAGGAGAAAGCGTTGTCTTTATTTGCAGACCGCAAGAAAAGGTTTCCTGATGAGAATGACACAGAATTCAAAGCATGTGCAGGATGTTTTATGATGTTTAAGGAACAATAGGGTCTTCACAAAGTCAGGATCCAAGGTGAATGTGTGTAAGCTGATGAAACCGGAGCACCCAAACTGCCTGCTACACTGACTAAACTTATTTAAGAAAACGGATTTGTTCCAGAACAGATATTCAACATAGATGATACCAAGGAGGAGAAGGTTGTGCCAGGCTTCAAGGTTTCAAAAGACCGTTGGACCATTATATCAAGAGGAAACTGTATGGACGACTTTAAGCTAAAGCCACTACTAGTGTCTCATGCCCAGAATCCTCGAGAGCTGAAGAACATTCCCAGGGCATCTCTTCCATTAATATGAATGTCAAATCAGCAGGCTTGGGTGACTTGTAAAATGTTTGAGGATTGATTCTTCAACCACTTTTTACCAGTCGTGGAGAAGTTCCAAGCACAGGTATGAGCAGTATTTGAAGGAAGCTGTGCCCTCAATTTGTTATAAATTTCAAGAGTTTAACGAGATTAACAAGGACTTGGTGACATTGAGCACTCAGCTGCAAATGGAGTTGGAGGAGAATGATTTCATTTAATTATTTGAGTCAGACAAGCAGTCCTTGATGAACGATGAGTTGATGGAGCTTCACGAACAGCAGCGGTAAGAAGAAGAAAAGAGGTAGAGCCGCGTTGCTTCACCATCAAGAAAATGCAGCAGGTCTTTGTGCACATCGAGAAAGGTCTTGCATTCTTTGAAAAGATGGATCCCAATACTTGGTGCTTTTCAAAGATTATCGGTGGATGTCACAATGTTTTGGCTCCATATAGGCTCATCCTAGTTGAAAAAAATGAGCAAGAGAATTCAGGGCACTCTGGACCAGTTTTTGCAGCACGTCGACGCTCAAGCTCAATCGTCTGCTACTGATGAGAATCAGCAGTCAGCATCTTCAATGTAACCTCCTCCTCCTCCTCCAACTTCCATGTCATCCCCAGTGAGCAACATCACTCACATAGAATTTTTTGGAAAATTATTTTTCTATTTTTTCTTTAATTTAGCATTAATAAAGTTTAGGCATTTAAGGGAAATGCTTATTACGTGTTTTTAGGGGGTCTAAATAAATTTTAGGGGGTTTTCATGTCTTTTTTTGACTTAAGTCATCCATTTTGGAACAAATCATTGATGTAGGGTGAGGTATTAATGTATGCAGCTTGTCTCATTATTGTAAAACATACTCCACTCCTCCACAGTCATGTAAATGAAAGACAGAAATAGAATTGATTTTACAGGTGTGCTATGGATTGCATGTTTTACACAGGTGCAGAAAAGGCTTTAGATAGCAATATTCCTTACTTTTCACTACCAAAAAAACCTTTTTTATGACTTTAGTATGACTTCCAATTAGGGATGGGAATTGATAAGATTTTCACGATTCCGATTCCATTTTCGATTCTGTTTAACAATACGATTCTTTATCGATTCTACTATCAATTCTTATTTTTAAAAAAGGAGAACACACGGGTCGATTAGCTTAGAACTTTGTTTTATATCTTTGAACAAGATAGAAATTTAGGAGTAGCATGACCTTACAAACCCAACAGTGAGATCTTAAGAGATCCACAGCTCCTCGATGGGGTGCCACAGGGTCCCCAGAAAAAAATGTGTAAATGTAAAATAATAATAAAATAAATATTCTTCTGTAGCAATAACAAAGTATAACATAAATTATTCTGTGGCAATTACACAAGAATGTCCAGTAACATTTACACTCTCCTTTTTAAAAGTATATATGAGCTGAGCACTCAAAAATAAAACTACATCAGCCAGCAACAAATACAATCAACTCAAGTCCAATGGAACTGTGCACAGTGCAATTCTGCAACCATCAACTATTTTGACAGCTACATCCATGTTGGCCGCATTATCAACAGTGGCTGCCACAACCTTGTCTTTGATACCATACTCCTCCAAGATCTCATCAGTCTCCTCTGCTACAGCTGTCCCTGTCTGTGCGTGGTACACTGGTTTGGTTTTGAGGACTTTTTCTTGAGCCTGGCCATTCCTGACATAATGCAGCGTTACTGTGAGGTAATGATCTTGACTAAAACTTGCCCATCCATCTGCAGTGACGGCTGCCTTCAACACATGTTTCAGCTCAGAAATGGAAACGGATGAAACATCCGGTAAGAGGAGAACACGCAAATTTGACATTCCCTGACTTAGCCTACAATTAAACACATTCACTTACCGAAAATCGGGGGCATCTACTGTGGCAAATGGGTGCAAGCCTTTTACCACAAACTGCGGTGACATTCGTCTATCCTGGCCTGTGTCATTTTACTTTTCCCCACCTCTGTGAAAGGAGAAGCTACCGGTAGACTGCAGCGAGAACTGCCAGCATCTGAGACAGCCAGACTCTGTCTGTCTCTCTCGTCATGGTCATCTAAATGCAATGCACAGTAATAGCAGGTTTTGCAATAAGGCAAATCGCGCTAACATAATATGCAATGTTAGTTGATTAGTTACCTGCCGTATTAACGGGAGAGGACCTGCAAACGTTACCACTGCTGCTGGGTTGAGATTCACTAGTCCGGAGCGGATCAAAAACACAACATTCATTTAAGGTTATCGCGTGTTTTGTGTGCAAATGCTTTTGCATATTCGTAGTGTTTCCTCCCTTTGATGAAATATCTACTTTGCAAGTATTGCAAGTTGCCCTGTTGCCATCCTTTCTCGTAAAGTATGACCAAACTTTTGAGCATTTGTGCCGCTTAGGCGCCATGTTTCCTGCTGGGTAAATGACGCTACGCAACACGGTGACGTCATTCGAGGCGACTGGAATCGATAGGGGAATCGTTTGCAAAAATGGCAAACAATTCCAAGGAATTGAAACAGTGGGAACCGGTTCTCAACAAGAACCGGTTTTCGATTCCCATCCCTACTTCCAATCATAAAGACCTGTTTGAGATGTAAACCCTACTTTTATTGGGAAAGTGAAAGTAAACAGTGCTGAATATAAAGCAACAAGGATTCAAAAATTAACGCTATGTGTTTAAATTGTGTTCCTTTGTTTTGCTTTCACTTTGCAATTACCTGAGCAAACACCACCATGTCGGATAGTCAAAACAGCAGCTGTGAACCAGAGAACACAAGGTTTGCTTGAGGTGCTAATTAACAGGCTTTGAAAGTTTAGCTTTTTTTTTTATGAAGATCCTTGACTTTAATTGTGTCCAGTTGTGTTCAACATGGCACTTAAATGGGAATTTCACTGTTAACTTTATGTTCCAATTTTTTTAATTTTCTGGTTGTTTTATATTGTCTCTTTGTATCTATGTATCAAGCAATTTGATATTCATGTCAGGTCACCCAGTGTAATGCAGGTGGAGGTTGTATTTACTTAGAAAGAGAGCATTATTTGCTGATAAATTTGTTTTCTAGATATAATATTTGGCAACCCATTTTTTTAATATTTGAGGTTTGAGACCATGACTTTCAAACATGTCATTGTAACTATGAGGTATAATATATGAAACTCTAGTCTGATTTTAAAAGTTTTTTTATTGTCATTCTTTGTATATCACTAATGCCTATTCTAGTAAGCAATAAATGTTAACTATTTTTAGCCTTGTAAGGAAAAACACCAGTTGATCCTATTAATTTCTAGGCTTGTATATAATTGTATGTATAAATTTTGCTAAATAATCAATATAGTCAAGTGCATTGGTAGAAGTAGAATTTTGCCCAATAAAGCTGTATAATGTATAATTTTTTACAGGATATTTGCCAGTCTCAAAAGCTGGATGAGAAGGAATTTTCTCTTTTCCAAGAATTTGCAGCTGAATGTTTCAGAGTAGGTGCACTAATGTATCTGCACAGTCCGGAGCTGCTGCCATCCTGGCAGACTGAAGTCGATGGCTTCAATTTTATCACAGGCTTAGAAGAAGAAATGGTCATTTTCCCAGCAATTACAAATAAAAAACAAATTGTGTGCCCTCCTGAGATTGTTTCATACAACTTAAGCATAAGAAAATAAAGTAAATCACTATATCATATAGTAATGTAAAATTGATAAAATGCCAGATGATGTATCAGGATCTTCTTCACAAAGTCTCACCTACTGTAAGCTGATTTGTTGGTGTCAGTGGTGTTAGCCACATTGTTTCCTGTGGTTAGCCAACAAATCTCAGTTTAATCATAGTACAAAAAAAGATGAGAAAAAGCATTTAGGCCCAAATTACTTACAGTGCAAACTATCAAGTTAATATTTGAAGGACCCCAACTGGAGCCAACATGTATACCTGCCACCATGCTCTTCAACAGCAGAGGAAAAGGAGGTGGGAAGTCACATTCCCTTTGACTTTTTATATGGGATACTTGTTTTTGGCAGTGTTTGTTATTTTTAGTGTATGTTAGTTACAACAGTTAGTATGTTAGTAACCCTTATTTGCTAGGCAATGTATTAAGCAAACACATAAATCACAAAATGAAATTACAAGAAAGAATAGTGTAACACACATGCAAGCTAAATATAATTTAAAGATTTTCCAGCCAATCCTCCTTTGTTGCATTGATATGGATTTTTGTGTTGTTCATTCCTTGATTGTTTTATGTAATTCATATTGCCTCTTTTACAGCAAGCATAATAACAAGACAACTTACAAAGCAAACAAGAACACAACATAAAATAAGAAAGCATGAAAAAGTATATACAAAGTTTTGAAAAATAAATGTAGTTTCAGAGATAGTATACTCCATCCATTCATCCATCCATTATCCAACCCACTATATCCTAACTACAGGGTCACGAGGGTCTGCTGGAGCTAATCCCAGCCAACACAGGGCGCAAGGCAGGAAACAAACCCCGGGCAGGGCGCCACTACAGGGCACAGATACACACACACACCAAGGACAATTTGGAATCTCCAGTCCACCTAACCTGCATGTCTTTGGACTGTGGGAGGAAGCCGGAGTGTCTGGAGGAAACCCACGCAGACACGGAGAGAACATGCAAACTCCCGGGAAGCAAACCCAGGTCTCCTAACTGCGAGGCAGCAGTGCTACCCACTGCGCCACCATGAGATAGTATACTTTTGTAGTCAATATAGTTTGATGAAACATATAAATGATGGGTGGTATTAAAGTGTAAGATTATTATTACAAAGTTTAAATCCTTACTGTGTGTACAAATTGACCGTGACATAGTTAAAGTGACATAAATAATGAAAATATTTTTGCACTATTCTTGAAAGCTTTTTAACATTAAAAGTATGATTTTGTCATTTTTCTTCCATGAAACAAATCAGTCCATGTACTTATTCAAATAAAACCATTTAATTGTATCAGTCAATGTTTCCTCATTCTTTATATTTATATTATAACAATTATAATATATATGAAGTGGCCTTGTGGCACAATGGAAAGTGTTGTCTTCTTACTGTCAGTTTCTTTAAACACCAGTTCTGTTCTGTTTACAAGACTTTTAGTTTCTCCTAGATCCAAATCAGAGCAAGCTTACTTGTTATTATGGTGATTATACGTAAATCAAAAATCAATAAAAAACAAACAACAAAGTCCCAACTGTCTGAAATGATTTGATCTCTTGCTGCTGCACAATTTTTTGTCATGATTCATAGACTAAGAAACACAACACCATTTTAAGTAATATTGTCTTGCTGACATCAGGCAACACAGCTTCAACCAGCACATACAGTGCAGAAGCCATTGTTAACCATAACAATGCATAAAACAACATTCAAATTGGCATCACAAGGTCAGAATGACTTCAAAATCACATAAATATTGCATTACTTGAAATTAACATGATTGAAAATCATAATGTTACACTATTCTCAATGACAGTGTACTTAGACACATTCTCTGCCATTGTGGTTAGTGATTTTTAAGTAAGGAATACTCTGTTTCAGTAAAAGTTCACAAGTTTGGCTAGTCTATTTATTAATGCTGAATTCCAAATTGTGCTTGGTTTTATTAGCACAGCAACTTTTGGGCTTGAATGTGGCTTGCTTTTTGAATATTCTTTAGTCTAGCCTCTTGTACTTTTGTCTCACAGTCCACTCCCTAAACTATTATTTTCAAGACAATTGCTGTTTTTCCATAAGGCATAATTCATTTCCATTTTGTTTAATTTCTGTTCAAACTCATTGGTGTAACATTTTTCACCTGTCTTTTCCTAAATTTGACCGAGTTTCTAAACTGACATTTACTTTATAAAAATATAAGCTGTGACTATCATTGTTCATCAGATACCTTTTAAACATTCTAACTCATAATTTGGATGTCATAAGAAGGACAGTACTAAAACCGAGGAAACCGAACTCAAAATAAGTCATAAACAAGAGTCTTAACATTTCACAGGTGTGCACAAATTAAAACAAAATTTCCTTAAGACTCTCAAAGAACTGGAGAAAATGATCCAAACAGGAAAAACTGAAGAAAGAAAAGTATAGTCAAAAATAGAAAGAATCTTGGTACTCAAAGTACTTTAACATAGACAGTGGGCAACCACTTCAACCATCACCAATGTGCAGCATCCAACTGAATGATGCGATGGAAGCTATTGTTGCCCCAGTACACTCACCACACATTAGCTATTAGGTGGTGCTGGAGAGAGAGACATAGTTGGCCAAGAAAGGAATTATCAGGAGCCAGAATGGATGAGGCCATAATGGACAATTTAGCCAGGACACTGGGGAACACCCTGTTCCTTTTGAAAGAGAATTGTGCCTTTTCTTAAGCACAGTGTATCCATCACCGCACTGGGGCATTGGGATCTACACAAAGACCACAGGGTAAGTGTCCCCTACTGGCCTCATTACCTCTTTCAGCAGCATCCCATGCTGGTTCCTGGTTGACCTCCCATCCATGTTTTGGTTGGTCCCAAACATTTTTAACTTCAGGTGGATTACCTGTTCTGATGGGCAGGTGCTATGGAATTGAAGCTATGGCCCAGACATGGTCCACTGAGAAAAGACCTAGGACATCCTGAAGGGAGTACATCTTTTGGCTGACCTTTGAGCATCTGAGAATTTCCTAAAACAACATAGAGACTGCTGCTGTGGATAGGGTAGCCTACTTTATCCAACTGGACATGTTGCCAACCATGACTCTCATCAGGAAAAGCAGACTTAAGTGAACAGAAGTGAGCTATTAAAAACAAGTTCTCCTTTTGACTTGGTCATTCTTTTGTTAAGCCAGTCTTGAGAATCCACTACATTAATGAAACCTGATAGGAAGAGTACACATAATCATTTCTGCATTTGTGAGAGTTAAATTCCTCCCTGTATGTCTAATCATTTATGTTCCATCGGTCTACGGAATTTCAGCTTATACCTCATGACATGCAATTGTTGATAACAAATTTAATGCTTCAATCAATTTTATCAATCACCTTGAACTAAATGATATGAATGAATTGCACCATATCACATGTGAAATTTGAATATTGGGAGCGTTTCCTGGTTCCTTCAGTTCTTTCCTCGTGACTGACCCAAATACTGACCTTATTCCAAGCCTGTCCTTTGTGTGTCTTCTCTGTGTATGATACGGTTAGTTAAGAACCAGAGGGGCCAATTAGTTGAATGCTGGCTCACAACCTTTAGTCTAAGGAACACATTCCATATCTTACTAAAGACTAATTTCCTCAACTTTTATCTGCTTAGTTCTGGTCTTTAAAATGCAGCAGTTTCAGGTCATAGTTCAGAAAGTGAAAGTATATTATATTTTATGTATATGTCCAATTTTGACACACCCATGTTTGCACACCCACCATCTCACTGAAGCCTCTTCACCATCCAGGATGCACAATGAAAAAATTTTAACAACCAAATCTCAGTTTATGATACATAGCTTAACAGAACATGCTATATGTCCATTTATTTTATTATGCACATACACAAATTCAGTATTACATAGTTTGATCGCTCTGGCTCAATCAATAAAGAACTCATGAATGCCTTGGCAAAAAGAGAAAGAGTTTCTTCATCATGTTCTCCTTTCTTCAACTTTAAAGCACATTTTTTGCCATAGGCGTACAGAGAGGGTGTAAGTGATGACTTTAAAAGTTAGATCTTAGAGGGAATATTTACAGGGTCATGTAGTTTCACTTTGTAACCCTCCGCTTTTCTGCTGCTGATGCTACTGAGATGTGATGTAATTCATGGGACATGTTCAAAAAATAAAAAAAGAATGAATGAAAAGTCAAAGTAAAGGAAAGGCTATCATTGAAAAATAAATGCATGAGTTCAGATGGCTTTCTGGTAATCCTGTGCATGTTTTAATATTATTAGTAACTCTTGGTATTAAAAAAAGATGCCCTCTGTACCTCAAGGTTAATTTTATAAGCTCCTAAACAAATATTGTTGAGAACAACACTCACCCGGAGAGGAGGAAGAATGAAAAGAGTGCTCAAACTTGAGTCCTACTTAGCTTTGTCTGGGGTTTAGGGTACAAGATACACCCAATCTGTCACAATTAATTAAGGTATTCAATAATTAATCACTTACATACCACTGTCACAAACTTAACCACAAGTCATAGCAAGGTTTGGGGCAGTCACCCATATAACTGGTATCCCGGCTGCAAAATTGCAAAAATGTTACACAGCACTGATGTGCAGAAAACAGAACTGAGGGAATAGGGAAAAGGCTTTTAAAGGGGAAGACAGGAAGTGAGGTCAAAGGGGTCGAGCTCATAAGGGTCTTCAGCCATAGGCTCGAGCCCGGACGTGACATCACAGGGGCCAGAGCCGGCAAGGTCTTCTTCCATAGGCTCAGACCCGGAAGTGACGTCAAGAGGGTCAGGTGGAATCTGCCACGAATGGTCTGCAGGAAAGGGAGAAAAAGAGTCAGTGCACTCTGTCACGTCCTGGTCTGATTCGGAATTGCCCTTACTCAATCCCTTTAGCTGCCTCCCATGCACACATGTGTGACACCACATTCATCTGGTGTTCAGTGTGCCCCTAAACTAAAAAGAAGCTCTAGTCTTTGAAATAATGTTCAAGCTAAAATTACATCTAACAAAACCCATTTAGCTGAGAATAAGCATACTTCTTCTCCGTCAAGATCAAAGGATTGCCAGACATTCCAGACATTGCCTTTAAGCATTGTTTTAGAATTTCTTGACAGATTTTATTGTTCACTTCTATGACTCTTAGGGAAAGATGGGATTTCTGATACCTGGGAATGTTGTTTATTAAGTCTACTCAAACCATTTTTAACTTTAACCAAACCACATTATTGGCAAAAAATAAGACAATATTCCACATTCACAATATAAACTATTGAAATAGTTTTAGGGTTCTGCCTTTTTTACAGGATTCAGGGGAAAATTCTCTAAGAAACTGGGTCTAATGAGAACAATCAGTCTGTTCTCTGCCCACTATCATCAGAATAATTTCTCTAATGACATCTCATCTCATCTCATCTTCTCAACCGCTTCCAGAATTCCCTGTCCCCAGCTACACATTCCAGTTCCACCTGGGGAATTCTCAGGCATTCCCATGCCAGCTGAGATATATAATCCCCCCAGTGTGTCCCGGTTCTGCCTCATTGTCCGCCAGGTGCCTGGAGCAGCTCTTAGGGGAGCCACCCAATGGGCATCCTTGTGATATTCACAAACCACCTAAACTGGCTGCTCTCGATCTGGAAGAGCAGTGATTCAACCTCAGGCTCACTCAGATAGCTGAACTTCTTGCCCTATCATTTAGTTTCAGACCAACCACCCTTCTAAGAAATATTGTTTCTGCTGCTTGTACTCGTAATCACCTTACCCACAGTTCATGATAATAAGTGAGGACAAGGATATAGACTGAGTGGTAAACTGAAAGTTTTGTCCTTGGACTCTGGTTCTGCTTTACCAACACAGACCATTACAACACCAACAAAGGAGCTGCTTCCTCTATAATCCACTTGTCGATCTCATGTTCTCTTTCAGTCAAGATAAGACAAGAAATTCTCCACTAAGGGAAGTTATTCCCCCCTCACCTGGACAAAGCAATTGATTCTTTTCAAAGAGAAAACCATGACATCCAACTTGATGGTGCTGATTCTAATCTCAGCTGCTTCACACTTGACAGCAAAATGCTGGAGTGCACGGTGAAGCTCATAGTCAGATGAGGCAAAAAGGACACTTTTAATTATTTCAGAGATGACTGGTGCCAAAGTTTTACTTGCCTATGAGTGCCATTGGTAAATTCATCCATAGGGATCCATTTATGACCCCCTGTAGTAGGCTGGTATTCTGCATTGGTTTGGTTTCTGCCAAATACTCATAACATTCTCTCTGACATGGAATATGAATGTGTGTTTTCCAAAACTAAATACAAAGATGTATTGATTTTATGTTTAACTCTATGGGGACTGAGCTTTACATCTTTATTTTCTATTATGATCATTCATTGAATTTAAATTTTTCGAAGTGTTTCAAGATGTGGGTTGTAGGTGACAACAAGGGACAACAAGGGTGACAATTGGAGGAAGATTTCATGTCAATGTGCATCGTAAAACCAATGTTGTATCTCCGTTACATAGATGACATCTTCATAATCTGGACTGCCAGTGAAAAGGACCTCCTCCATTTTCATAATGAATATAATTGTTTTCACCCCAACATAAAGCTGAAGCTGAATTACTCAAAAACAGAAGTCAGCTTCCTTGACACCACCGTTCAACTGAAAGACAACACCCTTGTAACTTCTATTTTTCACAAACCGACAGACAGACGGACCTACCTGAAAAGTGATAGCTTCCACCCCAAGCATATAAGGCGCTCCATTATTTTCAGCCAAGCAATACGGTACAATCGTATTTGTTCAGACCCAACAGACCGGGATCAACAACTGCAGGAGCTCAGACAAGATTTCATCAGACAAGGTTACACCCCGAAAACAACAGACACTCAAATAAGAAGAGCTACTGCCATACCCAGAGACAACCTTCTGGAATATAAAAACAAAGACAACAAGGATCGCATCCCCCTTGTTGTCACCTACAACCCACATCTTGAAACACTTCGAAAAATTATAAAAGAACTTCAGCCAATACTAAACAATGACCAAACACTGAAAAATGTATTTCCTGAACCTCCCCTCCTGGCATACAGACAACCACCAAACCTTCAACAATTAATTGTCCGAGGCTCCCTAAGTGAACCAACAGAAAATGGCACATCTCCATGCCTACAGAAAAGATGCAAAACATGTGCCCACATCTATGATACAGACCGTATAGTTATACCACACTGCCGACTTGAACATCACATAAAGGGATCATTTTCCTGCAGATCATCTAATGTAGTCTACCTAATTTTCTGCATGAAATGTCCTGACACTGCACTCTATGTGGGAGAAACTGGACAAACACTCCACTAGAGAATGAATTTACACAGGTTCCACATTAAACATGGCAACACAGATGTTCCTGTGGCGGCCCACTTCAACAGCCATGGACACTGTGAGAAGGACTTTAAAGTCACAATGCTTATGGGCAACTTCAAAACACAGCAAGAGAGAAAAGAATGGGAAGTTAAACTCATGCTAAAATTTAATACTTTACAACATGGATTGAATAGAGACAAGAGTTTTATGGCCAGATATGAGGATTGTTTACATCTCTCAGAATGACAGACAACCTGTCTACAGATCTACATTGTTTTGAAAAAACTCATTACAAACTTCAAAAGACTTTGTTGGACAGTTATCTTATCCAGAGATCTTGACAATACATTGTTCTTTTCTCTCTTGTTAAATTAACCCTAGCCTGAATGAATTTTTTACATTTAAAATTTCTCATTTAAATATTTATCAATATTATTTCTTGTCCTAGAGTGTGTATATAAACATAGGGAACTCCAGTTTCTGTATTAAATCTTGCCTGAAGAAGGGGCCTGAGTTGCCTCGAAAGCTTGCATATTGTAATCTTTTTAGTTAGCCAATAAAAGGTGTCATTTTGCTTGGCTTTTCTCTACATTCATAATGGCTAACACGGTACAACACCCTAGTACTATTGAATTTAAAGAAATGCATCATTAAAAATGTTATAATTTTATAAATTACCTTCAAATTCTAATTTTGCTTTTTTATTGATTATTTATACTGGGAAGAAAGCACCATGCCTTTATCACCTTATTCAATCAGTTGTGTCTTATCTTTGAGTTCTTTAATCCACTTTCAGAGACTAATACTGATTTTGTGATTTTTGTTATTTGTTTCTTATTCATTTTGTGTTTTTGACAGGTATTCTTTAATTTCAAGATATGCATTTCAGAAACCATTTTCACCCTATGAACAGTGAACTGGAACCATTTAATGACTGCCAGCTATATCATTTTTCTTGGAATTGTTTATCAAGTTGTTTATCATTATGTTGTTTTACTTACACATCGTTTTGTTTTAAATTGTGGGAAAACGACATTTTTCCCACTTTTTGCTTTGTCTGAAAAATTTCCAGCTGTGCTATATTATTGTGTCCTCCTTAGCAGCTACTTAATAACAGACAGGCATTATTTTTGTCCTTTTAGGACAGATGAGATAAGCAAAGCCTTGTGAATCTGCCTTTATCATTAACTCCTTTATTCATGTTATTGAAAGGGAATTTCTGGACTTTCTGTACCACATTTAACTCTCTGTGCTTTGTCTCCCCATATCTATAAAACCAGGAGACCCAGCAGCATGTTTGTGTCTTGAGGAAGAAAAATCTTTTTTGTATTTTGACTGATTCATTCTGATAAATATTCTTTGCTTTTATTTGGTTGATTTTTTATTTATAATTTTTATCATTTTTTCACATACCCCTTCAAATAGATATTTTTTGCGTCTGTTTATCCATGGGGTCATGCGATTTTGTGTAACTGTTTCCTTGGCTGCTACCTTTGTATAGTACCTTTTCTGGTCACTAAGATGGTTTATTTTTGCTTTGATGTTTTCTACCTTTCTGATCATTACTCTTTCTAGCATACCAGCCAGTTCTTGCTTGTTGTTATGATAGTTATTTATTATTTTTTGTTAAGCGCAATGCTATCTTGAATTAAAATGAGTGTATTCAGCAGGAGAAGTGCCACTGCTGACATCTGAATTGGTAACAGATTTAAAGGTCACCTAAAATCATGCCATGGCATCCGACTTTCGAATCCCAAAACTCTGTCTGTGCTTTTTTCCCTGCAATTTACTTATTTTTGATCTCCCAGTATTTGACTTTGTGCTTTCGTTTGCAAATTTTTGATTCCCATCTTGTAATCTGTATGTTGATGATTCGGTCAGTTCGATTTCCTGGTTTTAGATCTCTGCCTATTTCTGACTGCACGTTTCTCTGGGTCACTTTCCTTCTTGGTGCCCTCGCTAACCAGACAGTTTTTAACTTAATCCTCTGCAAATTGTTTGAATTCTGGCACCATTACTGCTCTATATCACTCCATTAATTAATTTGTGACACAGTCATGAAAGTAAAAGAATCACAATTGGCTACAGTGTCAGTTTGTATTGTCAACTAAGCAAATTTTGTGTTTTTTGGTATTTTTTAATGAATTGCCTTTACTTTCATTTTGCAGTTTTGGCCAGATAATCCTACTTTGTTTCAGACATCCTGGACAGTATCCACTGTGGACGAAAAAGGCACACTGGAAGGCAGACAAATAATATTTTCTAAATTCTCCTGTTTATTAATTTGGAGTCACAGTAAGTAGAGATTCAAAAGAGTATAACTTATTGCCGCAAAGCTCAATTGAACCCCGATCAAAAGCCAGGAGGGTTTTTTTATACTTCAGCATCTCATGATTAATAAGACAGAAAGAACATCCTTATCAAAACAGTAAAGTTAAACAATATGTCTGTTGAGCTAAGCATTATCTGTGTTTTGGAAGCTAAGCGCAGGAGAGACGCCTTGCATAAACTTCATGTACTTTCTGCAGCCTTGTGACCTTGTCCCTGAAACATTCACTCTGAGAAAGGGAAAAACAAGAAACAGCTTACATTTTATTCATCTGGACACTATTTCTCCTGAACCCTGGAATAACATATTTTTGTTAGTTCATAAGCCAAAGCGTCTCTCACTGGCAAGTTACAAAATAGTTATTATAAAGATTCTAATTTACTAAACACACAAAATACATGGTGCTGAGGAGAACATTCTTCTTCTACATTCCCCCCTTTTTGAACCAACAAAAATATGGGTGACATAGGAGTAACGCAGGAAAGAGTAGGAGAAGGGGAAGGAGTGGAAGAAAAGGAGGAAGAAATTGGAAGCATGCATTCTTCGTGTAACATATAAGCCTTGGCCACGGAGGCAGTGAAATACTGGGACACAAGATATCTAATTAGGGGGACTACACAGCAGGCCACAAGTAACAGAATGATAAAAGCAACGGCCAGTGAAATAAACACTGACCTGAGCCATCAGCCCCAGGGGCTAGAAATGCCAGAAGTGGTAGCTAATTCATTTGAAAGGGCAGTTAAACCTGGCAAAGCACGGGTGATTGATACATCGGGAGCCATATTATTAGGGATGCAAGTGCAGCACGCATCACCAAACATAGCACATACACCCCCCTTTTCAGCAAGGAGCATATCTAATGCTAATCGATTTTGCCAAGTCATAAGGGATGTTCTATCAAGCTGTTCATGTATCCCTTCAACAGCCTCTTTAGTAAAATTCAGGAAACGCTGTTGGTTGTAATATAAGTAATTAATCCAATCTACATTTTTATTTATTGTAATTTGGGGGAAAATAGACTCAAATCCGGCAGCAACTTGATCTCACGCTTGAAATTTATCAGGGACTCCACGAGGGACACCAATGGAATCAAAGTAAACGCCAGGGCCGTGAAGAGAGAATGTGGAGGGGTCAGCAGAGTGGGGTCGATGACGTCGGCCAGAGCTGGACGACACGCGAGGAGAATTCAAAGGGAGGAGGCGGAAAGGCATAACAAGTTGGGTTAATGTGCATGTGCCAGTCCAAACAGGTGGAAGAATATCAAGTAATTTTAATGTACTGCACATCCACCAAATATCAGCACGCGGAGTGGACTGTGTCAACAGGAAAAGTGATAATGTAGAATTAAATGAGGTGGAGTTAACCTGGAAAGTCTGGGAAAAGAAGGAAGAAGGGATATGACCAACATTAGTACCTCGGAAGGGGGAACTATAATTACTAGAGAAGCAGGTATAATTGCCTTCATGAGACTGGAACATCGGGGGAGTCATTTGAGGAGTGGGGGGGAAGAGGAGAGAAAGTGTAATGCAGTTAGAGTCTTTTGGTGTGGATGGAGAGGTAAAAAGGGCAAGGAGACAAGGAAGACCAACAGGGTCAGAAATATTAGAAAGAGGGAAAGGGACAGTAGCCAAATGTGGCCTGGCCGTAGCACAGGCGTAGCAATCAGATTGATTTACTTGCTTAGCCAAATATAATACCCACTGTAACCAACGATTCTGATCGCCATAGCCAGTTTCAATTGAAAAAGTGGATGAGAGGGTGGAAATATTCATAATCTTAACAGAAGAAAAGTCTGGACCAGAAGTTGGGGTGACAGGTGTGTGTGCAGGAGAATGAGAGGTGTTAGTAACAGGGTTGTCAATCTTAATTAGAAATCTCCCTAAAGAGTCTGTTCCAGATACATATGCCCCTAATATATAGGTTCCTGAGTCATGTAATAAGGGGTTCTTCAAAGTGAAAATCAAGGGGTTACAATGGTTGTCAACACATTCATGAGAAGCATGTCCTTTTATGATAGAAAATCGATTTTTCAAACTGTATTTTTGGGCCTCAAAAGGTTGAGAACCCCAGTCCTCAGTTCCAGTGTTAGCAAAAACCCATTGCCAGGTGTCGCAGTTACCCCCCCTAATAATACTTTGTAACAGTCATACACACGTATTTGTCAGACCAGGTCCACTGGGCTTGTCGACCAGTCCCACAGTTGATAATAGAGCAGAAATCAACCTGCACTGATGTGGTGATTCCTAACGGGAAAGTCAAGGTGACCAGGGCAGTAGACAAGGGAAAAGAAAGCATAGTAGCACAGCAATCAAGGGTGCCATCTCTTGCAATGTGAGGCGTGAATCCAGGCGGGCAATCCTTCTATTTTCACTGCATGTGGTGTGGACAGAAGAACTTGGAACGGTCCTCTCCACCTCGGCTGATGCCAATGTTTCCTCCGAGTGTCACGGACGAGGATCCAAGTGCCTAAGGGAATCGGCGTGTCTTTAGATGGAAGACTAGTCCTCCAGGCCTGGTTAACCTGCTCGTGGACTTCTTTCAGAGAAGCTCGGAGACCTGTAAGACAAGAGAGAAGATCATTGTCCACAGTATGCAGGTTAACATTTGTCGTCCGGTCAGAATTTCAAACGGCGACAGTCCTAATTGCTGGTGTGTTCTTCCCCTCAATCCCATTAAGGCCAGAGGCAAAGTGTCCGGCCAGGATAAATTTGTCTGCTCACAGATTTTTGCTAATTTAGATTTTAGGGTGCCATTATCAGTTTGCAATTTCTGTGGTATGCCCCACCTAGGAATAATTTCTTTGATTAAAGCTTTGGCTACAGTTTTAGCATCAGCGTGTTTAGCAGGAAAAAGTTCTACCCATCGGGAGAACACATCAACAATTACTAGACAATAACGGTAACCTTTAGACGGAGTTAGTTCAATGAAATCCATTTAGAGGTGTTCAAACGGACCCATTGGATTAGGTGTAACGGCGGGACTTACCTGGACTTACCTGGGTGCCCTTTCCTACATTAGACTTTTCACATAATGCACAGCATCTGCAGAACTGCTCTGCATATGTAGAAAAGCCTGCAGCTTCCCAGTGTTTTTCAACATCCTGAATCATGGCGTCCCTTCCAGCATGGTCTAGACCATGAGCGATTTTTGCCATACCTGGGAAAGAAGCCTTTGGGAGGAAAGGTTTGTTAGTTTGCCTATGGGTCCAGACTCCATCAGAGAGGGACCCTTCTTTGGACCATTTTTTTTTCTCTGTCCGTGGCTGCACTCTGTAAAGAAACAAGTTGATTATCAGGGTCCTGGTTATTTCTCTGTTGGAATAAAGAAATTGGTGTGTTATTATATGCAGCCTGTTTAGCAAAGTGATCAGCTAATTCGTTTCCTTTGCTGACAGGATCTTGTTTTCCTGTGTGAGCTTGACATTTAACGATCGCTAACTTTGATGGTTTAGTTATAGGTTCTAAGAGGGATTCAATCAGTTTTTGATGTTGGATCGGTTTGCCAGCGCTGGTCTTAAATCCTCTTAATTTCCATAAGGCTCCATGATCATGGCAGACTCCAAAAGCATATCTGGAATCCATATAGATTGTTATAATTTTCCCTTCGGACAACTGACATGCTCGGGTGATAGCTATCAATTCAGCTGCCTGCGCGCTTAAATTTGATGAAATTCGGTTTGCTTCCAGCAGGTGGCCACCTTTCACTACTGCATAGCTGGTCGAGGGTGTTCCATTTTCCAATCGCAAAGAACATCCGTCCACAAAAATTAATTCTCCAATATCTAACGGTGTTTCGTGTAGGTCCGGTCTAGGCTTTACAACTTTAGCTATTTCATCATGACAGTCATGTGGCTCTCCGTCTTCTTCAGTTGGAAGAAGAGTGGCTGGATTTAAGGTAGAGCATCTTTCAACAGTGACATTGGACAAAGTATAGAGTACATTTTGATAGTGTATTGCTCTTGCAGTTGTGAGATGTGAGGTTTTAGCCTGTACTAAAATAGAATGAACGGCGTAAGGTACCTTTACTGTTAGGGGGTTCATGAGCACTTTGTTTGTCTGTATGTGGTTGCGTTAAAACTGCATTCATTAATCCCCCCTTTTTGTCCACGAACACAGTGAATGGACGAGAATATAGTCAGTGAGAGTAATGCATTTTTTTTTTTTTTTTTAAATCACATAGAGCCTTGTCAGCCTGCTATATCACTGCATGCAGCCAGATCGCAGTGTTAGCTAGATTTTGTAAAGGCTGTGCTCCTCCTGAAAAACTTACAAGCAAACAACTTCTCAGGCCGCAAGCTGGTACTACTTTTAAATTAGGAATTCATCTCACCGTGGTGCCATACATGCTAGCCTCCAGATCATGGAAAAGTCCGAGGCGGAACCGGGTCAGCGACAACAAGGAAACACTAATTTCCGTGGCGACCCAAATGCCAACTGTAAACAAAGATAATCCATCTCGGGAAACACACAGCACAACTCCACAACAAGAAAACATTCCCACCAAAAGCTATGCAGCCACAGAGAAATATGCTGACTTAACCTGTTGTTTTGTGACCGGTCTTGGAAGGTTTTGAATGATGGTTAAACGGCCGCTAGAGAGAGCTCTTGTATCGCATGAAATGTCATGACCTAAATATTTAACGATAGCTTGAAGTAACTGCAGTTTTTTTTTTTTTTTTCTTTCTTCGACACTTTTTTATGGCCATTTTCACCTAAAAAGAATAGCAATTTTCTGAGTATCATGTGCACTTGTTGTTTATTTATTTTTCTTTTCTTTTTTCTTATCTATATACTGTATCAATTTATTATCTTTTTCTGGCCAAAACCATAAACACAAGGGGCTTCAGTATATCCCTGAGGCATGAATGTCCAGGTCCATCGGCGGTTTTGAAAGGTAAAAGCAACCCAGAATTGAGAATCAGGGTGCACGGGAAATGGAAAAGAAAGCGTTAGCAAGGTCAAGAACAGAGAAGTACCGGTCGGATGGGGGCATCGTGGAAAGAATAGTGGAAGGATTAGGAACAATAGGTGTTCTAGGAAAAAAAACGCAGAGTTAACTTGTCATAGGACCCGTCAGCCTTTTTTACAGGAAAAAATGGGGGAGTTGACTGGAAAGTATGTAATTGGAATAATCGCTCCTCGCCTCACGAGATCAGAATGTACGGCGGCGATGCCAGCCTCTACCTCTGGAGACAGAGGATCCTGGACACGGTACGGGCGGAAGCAAGATTTTGAGAAAATCACCAGTGGCTCACAGTGTGCTATCCTTCCATAATCAATTTTTTCCCTTGGGACCACAGTGCTAAGGAAACATGGGGAACTGAATCTCCTAAACAGAAAACGCTTTGTGAATATGTGAGGTGCACTGAAGCAACTGCTTTAGTAGACAACAAAAATACATGGAATGTGCAAAGTTTCAGGGCATGTGCTGGAGGAAAGAAAAGATTCTAACCAAGGTGTGTCCACTTCAGTAGGGAATAATACTGGGCAGTATAAGGCAGGGTGTCCGGGACTTGTAAGTGAGGAAAATAGGCATGAGGGGAAAGAATGAAGGGCTTTCAAGAGGAAGGTGTGCAGGGAGATGTTCAGGGTCCAGGCTGTAAAAGAGGGCTTGGGGTGTGAAGTGTGGCACAGGAGCTTAGGAATGGAGCAGCAAAAATCCTTTGTCAGTTACAGAAATTGAGACTGACAATTAAGTCATAAGATCCCATCCCAGCAGTTTCACAGGACACAAATGATTTAACAGAAAGCAACGAGTCAATAATGAAACTGTTAATGCTGAGCTGTAATTGCACAGGAACCTCCTTCAGCGCGTGGCTCCTGTGTCCATTTCAAAGGCAGTTTCTTTGCCATTAAAGTCAATAAAAGATCAGTTTCAGCATGATGAGTAAGCAAAGGAAACTGGAAAAAGTGGCTTGGGTCCCTGATATTTCTTAGGACCAAGGAATGTCATTAGGCTCAGGGAGAGGGGGTGACGGAGGCGCTTGTGTGGGCAGTTGCGTCTAAAATGTCCAAGTTCACCGCAGCAGCGGCAGGCATATGACGCTGGCGTCTGCTCCGAAGGGTTAGGCATCTGAGCAAAAGGATTTTTAGGGTTTGATAAATGGAACCCACGTCCTCTTCCGTGCCCTCGCCCTCGACCTCTAAAGAATTTTCCACGTCCTCTCCCCCTAGCCAGATCAGTTCTTCCAGTATAGTAATTTATTTGTGCAGCCAAAAGTTTGGTCTGTGTGTCTGACTCTTTTAATTTAGTCTGTCTGTCAGCATGCTCTGCATGACGCTTGTCTTCCTCGAACGTTGCGGTCTTCCAGCCTTTTTGCAGGACGTGCAGACTTTGCTTTGAATGTCACTTCTCAGTCCCGAGATGAAAGGAGGCACTGCAGCATGAGTTCTATCATTTATATTGTCTAGCCCAGAGTGATTAGCCATCAGATCTTGCAATCGGTGAGCCGGCTGAAATTAGTGACCAGTTTGTGCCCTTTTTATATTTTTTCTGCCAGGGCTCCTTTCAAAGGCTCTCACCGGGCGAGGAAAGGACCTTCATTCCAACACCAAGGGACACCGGTATGATCACCGTGATTTACAGTTGCCCATGCGGTGCTCAGCTGTCGACGGAGCACCTGTGTCCACTCTGCAACATTTGTTTCATACATGTTATCTAGCTGCTGTAACGGCCACACAAATTGCAGTCCACGGACTGCTCGTGCGCTGGGAGACTCTTTTAATTTCTGCCATTGCAACCCAATAGCACCTTGTGAATGATCTGAATTATCTTCCTCAGGGTCAATATGTGAGGATGGGTCATAATGATATTGTTCATCGTAAAAACCTGCTCCAGACGGTTTGTCTGTTAACAGGGGTGTTGTTGGAGAAGAAGGTGCAGGAGGTGGAAGCGGGGGAGTTTTGGTAAGGAGGGGGTGGACAGATTACGGGGTATAGGGGGTCTTTCTTTTCGGTCTGCTTTCTTTTACTTTCAGGCTTGGGCACTGTCTCTATCTTCATTTTCTGCAACGCTAGCAATAATTCTTCCTTGTCTTTTTTGTGTTTTGACTTCAGCAGCCAGCAGGTTGTTACGCCTCTGCTTATTCCACTTCTTACATGCCTTTTTAAATCCAACCCAGTCTGCTTCTCTATTAACTGTTTAGGGGACCCGCCTTTCAATCCCGACGGTGTACTAGGAGCCTGGTGATTCTCTGAAAATAATCCTTCTAACATTAGGTTTTGAGGACCCTGGGGGACCTGTTTGACTGGCGTGCCATTATAATTTCCCATAGTAAGCGGCAGGCCTTCAACAGAGAGCAACTCAGTCCCCGATTATTTCTCGTCCCACTTGTCGTCCCCGGAATCAACCAGTCGACAAGTGGAAATCAACCTCCCCTCTTCCAAATTTCACACGTACTCTAACTGCCCCTTTCACCCCTATTCCTCTTAATATAGGAACGTGCCACTCGGTCCTTTCTACTCGAATTCTTAAGGGATGACTTACTAGCATTCACACTGTGCCGTCACTCTCTATGAATCCCTAAAACCCTTCTAGGTCGATACGGTATGATTCTCTATTCTTTCAGCATGCTTTTATTTTTTATTCTCTTTTATTATTATTTTCTTTTTTCTTTTCCCCGTATACTTCTATTTCTTCCAGCACACCAGTCAAACCAACGGGAATCCCCCGAATCTACTCACCGCGACTCCTTCTGCCTGCCTGGAAAAATCCCATCCAGTTGCTTTTCGTTTCGGTCAGGAGGAGGTCAGCGACTCCCCACGCAGGAAAACGCCCGAGGTTGGCCAGTCCTAACTTTTACCGGAGCTGGTCCTCGATCCGCGGAAATCGGTCCACTTAGACGAACCCGCCCAGGGAGTCGTCTGCCCGTCTCCTGCCCCACGTTCGGGCGCCAAAAACTGTGGACGAAAAAGGCACACTGGAAGGCAGACAGATAATATTTTCTAAATTCTCCTGTTTATTAATTTGGAGTCACAGTAAGTAGAGATTCAAAAGAGTATAACTTATTGCCGCAAAGCTCAATTGAACCCCGATCAAAAGCCAGGAGGGGTTTTTTATACTTCAGCATCTCATGATTAATAAGACAGAAAGAACATCCTTATCAAAACAGTAAAGTTAAACAATATGTCTGTTGAGCTAAGCATTATCTGTGTTCTCAAAGCTAAGCGCAGGAGAGACGCCTTGCATAAACTTCATGTACTTTCTGCAGCCTTGTGACCTTGTCCCTGAAACATTCACTCTGAGAAAGGGAAAAACAAGAAACAGCTTACATTTTATTCATCTGGACACTATTTCTCCTGAACCCTGGAATAACATATTTTTGTTAGTTCATAAGCCAAAGCGTATCTCACTGGCAAGTTACAAAATAGTTATTATAAAGATTCTAATTTACTAAACACACAAAATACATGGTGCTGAGGAGAACATTCTTCTTCTACACCACTTAATTGCATCCATATCTAATTTTTATTTTAGACTTGCCAGAGTCTATCTTTTATAATTCAATTTTGTTATCCTTCTTGCTACTTGACCACAATTTTTTTTTTTTTTGCTTTATGCTTTGTTAATGTTATGAATGGACTAGTTAGTGCTTTTGCGTTGTTATACATTTGGATCAATGGAAGCCCTAGTTTGTTTTGTTTTGTTTTGTTTGGTACAACTTATAGTTTAAATTTTGTACATTTTATTTGGATTGTTTCTGTTACTGCAAGAGTCTCTTCCCCAACTTGTATCTAAATCACTTGCTTATGTGATTTTTGATTTATATGTCAATTTTCTTACTTGTTTTTTATGTATGTAATTATTTATTTATCAGTCTTTTATATTATTTAGTTTCTATGTGCCTCTGCTTATCCTGCTATGTTCCATGTGTTTTGTGGGTGTTCCTCTAAGAAGTGGGGCCTCCTTTATATGGACTGCCTCATCCATAAAAAAGCTGGGGAAACAAGCAATTCTTTGCTGTTCATTGAATGTGCTTTGTGGTATTGGTGAGTTCTGTCTCACTGTGCAATTTAATTTATTGTTTTCCTGAATCTTTTGACCTTTTAGCTTTACTTTTGACCATTCTTTTGAAATCCGTATTGGGACTTGGTTTCTACTGGATTGCATACGTTACTCCTTCTGCGCCTTTTGTGCTGTTTGGAGCTTCCTTTGTTTCAGAGCATTTTTGTAAAAAAAAAAATCATTTTACAAATAAAGATTCTTCATTTGGCCTTTTTACATCAAAAAAAAAAGAAAAAAGTTCTTCTCAGATGCACGTTTTGAAGTGACTGCCCCAAGATGGTATAGACCAGGAATGAAGAGGTGAGTCTAGGGGGACGAACACCAGAATTGATGTCAGAGGTGTTAGAGCTGTGAATCCTCCACTCTGTTGAGGGAAGAAGAGAAGAGGCATTCATAAACCACTCCACCATGCCAATTGGCAAGGAAGTGCCACCAAAAGAGCCATTAATCTGTCTCCAATGTGCACCTGTGCAATAATGTCAACATTTGAATCATTGTCATGTCAAATGTCTTAATTAAAGTCAGCAAGTAAAGCAAGAGTGAGCATTGAACCTATGCATTTTTGGTTTAAGCCCAATTCCTAATCCATCAGGATGCACACTTCGCTAAATTCATAAAAAAAAAAAAACTAGTATATCTATCTGTTGTGTCCTAATTCTTTGTTTCTTCTCATTACAGGACATTTTGCACTGACTCCTTAAATTTGAACTTGAGGTCCATCCAAGCTGTGGTCCTCCTTGCAGGCAAAACTGCTGATGTAGCCTTTAGTGAATGGTGACCATCAGTTTGATAAGCATGTAACCTGTTTTTGTTTTTCTAGTCAGAAGTATGAAAACATAATGTATTATCGTAGTATTTCCCTCTACTTACCCTTTACCTCTTTTCCCTCAAGGGTAAGTGTTCTCGTCAAGTTCGTTGTCGAGTTGGTCTACTGTTGCACTTTAAGATGAACACACACATACATAGCTATACGCATACATACAGACCCTAACCACAACAGTGCCCCATGAATGACACACACATGCTGATTGACCTCTAGTATTTTAAACCACACAAGTGCTTTAGGAATAACAGCCTGTCACTCAGCACTTCAAGAGACTTACTTATTATTGGCACAAGCAACATACAATATTTTAATGATATCTCAGACCTAAATATTACTCTTGTTCTACAAGAACACATTTAAACATACAAAGACTTAGCATTCTTGACTATAGGCCATTTATCAGCCAAGAATACAGTAATCCCTCGCTATATCGGGCTTCGCCCTTCGCGGCTTCACTCCATCGCGGATTTTATATGTAAGCATATTTAAATATATATCGCGGATTTTTCGCTGCTTCGCGGGTTTCTGAGGACAATGGGTCTTTTAATTTCTGGTACATGCTTCCTCAGTTGGTTTGCCCAGTTGATTTCATACAAGGGACGCTATTGGCAGATGGCTGAGAAGCTACCCAACTTACTTTTCTTTCTCTGTCTCTTGCGCTGACTATCTGTGATCCTGACGTAGGGGGTGTGAGCAGGGGGGCTGTTCGCACACCTAGACGATACGGACGCTCATCTAAAAATGCTGAAAGATTATCTTCACTTTGCTACCTTCTGTGTGCAGCTTTTAAGTATGCTGCACGGTGCTTCGCATACTTAAAAGCTCAAAGGGCACGTATTGATTTTTTTATCTGTCTCCTCTCTCTCTGTCTCTTCCTGCTCCTAACGGAGGGGGTGTGAGCTGCCGCCTTCAACAGCTTTGTGCCGTGGTGCTTCGCATACTTAAAAGCAAACAGCACTATTGATTTATTTGCTCCTTTGAAGAGGAAGATATGTTTGCATTCTTTTAATTGTGAGACTGAACTGTCATCTCTGTCTTGTCATGGAGCACAGTTTAAACTTTTGAAAAAGAGACCAATGTTTGTTTGCAATGTTTGAATAACGTTCCTGTCTCTCTACAACCTCCTGTGTTTCTGCGCAAATCTGTGACCCAAGCATGACAATATAAAAATAACCATATAAACATATGGTTTCTACTTCGCGGATTTTCTTATTTCGCGGGTGGCTCTGGAACGCAACCCCCGCGATGGAGGAGGGATTACTGTACCTTCTTCACATACTGTTCCTACTATTGAGTGGAGCTCCCACTCTCAGCCAAAATAAACCTCGCAGCACAGAGACAAGTGCAAATATCAGGCTGCACTAGGTGCTCAAAGAAATCTACCCTATTACTTCAATCACTCAAGACATGAGGACGAAGCATAGAAAGTTAAAAAGCAGCATGGTATTTATTACAAGAATAATAATACCAGTGGAACAAAGAATAATAGAAAATAAGTACTGATAGTAAAGTCTGGATATATATAGTCTTTAGAAAAAGCTTATGAAAAAGTTACAGATGTCAAGAATGAATGTCCCAGGGTGGGGTTTGATTTAGCAATCGATGTTCATGATGCTTTTCTGACGACCAATGACGTCTTCGTCCGTCGTCGCTGTTTCTCTTCTTCTTCTTCTTCTTCTTCTCTTCTTCTCAGACGACGCACATTTATTCTAAAATTGTACCGGGGGTTTTGCAAGTAGTTATTGATAGATATTCCGATTGCCTGGCTATCAATATGAAGAATTAATTCACTGTCCGTTTCCCCAAGCAATAAAACCTTTTATGTTCTCTAAGGTGTCGGTAAATCTTCTTTTCTCAGGCTGTAAAATAATTAGGCATCGGCTCAGTCTTCCTTTCCCAGATTATAAAGTAATTGAGCCACCAGCATGTCTTCCTTTCAATTTTGAAACAGCTGTTTTAAAAGTGAGGTGAAAGGGAGGAAAACCTGCTTTGATTTGTCTTAAATGTAGTTCATCTGTTGTCTTGTCTCGAACAAAATAGAATGGAAAATTAAACCAAAATGTACAGGTTTTATACACCATAACACATAGCAAACCCAAATTTATTACGAAGTGTGAATGGAGTAAAGGAGCAATCCCTACTTAATAATAAAGGGATCAAAGCAAAGTATATCTATAAAAAAGAATTAACAGAAAACATACAAACAAGAATATGTTTTACTAACCTGTTACTAAAGTTTCAGTTGATTATGAAAAATGAGATAACCTTTTTAAGAGGACATACCCTACTTACAGTATGATATATATTAATTATAGCAGTTTAGAACAACATATACTGGCCAGGATAAAGTGGAATCCACAAAGTGAAACCACACAAAGCTATCTGTCTCTGATAACTCACTCTTGTCAAGGAATGTCACACCCTCTCCACAGACTAAGGGCATAGTATGTGCTTAATCAGCAGGGCAGAGAACCTTTAAAATCAGCTGTGGTTAAATTAAATATAAATGTTTTTAGGGTAATACATGTCAATCATTGACATAAGTATGTGTCAAGAAGTGAGATAAGATCAACAAACACAGCTGATTTGATGTATGCTGTTTTATTCTTTCATTTTCCATATGACACAGACAGACCATTCTGTCAGCCTCATAAAAATATATAGTCTTTCACTGAAATGCGAAGAATAACTATGGGAAAACAGGCTGGCTTTTATTTGCCTACAGAATTTTCTCATTAATGCCACTCACTTATTTCTCACTCATCTATAGTTCACCACATGCTCAGTCTCTTTAAGCATCACCAGAACTTAAAAATCTGATGAAAGGACTCTTCTACCTGATGATTCCAGTGCTTCTTTAAATGAAATGAGTTTTCCATGGTAGAGAGAGAGCAGTGGGACCAAGTGTCACATGTGAATACTGAGAAGAGAAACAGAACAGGGGAGGGCTAGTAACAATGTTTAAATATTGTTTTACTTATATTTTGGTTCTAACGACTAACAACAGAGTTGCAGTATGCACAGCTTATCAGCAGCTCTAGTCAGCATATACTTAACTGAAGTTATGAGTCTTCAGCCAGGATTTAAAAACTGAGATTGAACGGTCATCTCTTATAGTAGCAGGTCTACCATTTCATAGTTTTGGGGCCCTGTAACTGAAAGCTCGACCTTCCACTTTTTTTTTTATTAATCCTTGGAATCATAAGCAGACCAACATCTTGAGATCTTAATGTACATTCAGGTTTGTAAGTAATGATAAGTTCAGTTAAATAAGCACAGCCTTGGCCATTGGCCATCTCTTTATATGTTAAAAAGAGAATTTAGAAAACTGTCCTAAACTTAACCGGAAACCAGTGTAAGGATGTAAGAGCTGGAGTTATGTGTCTGCACTTTCTTGCTTTGTAATAATTCTTACAGCAGCATTTTGGATTAACTAAAAGCTGTAGAAAGAACAATATGAGCAGCCATTTAACACAGCATTGCAGTAGTCAATAATACCACAAATCAATGCACAAATGAATTTATCAGTATCCTACATATTTAGAACACACAATTATTTTTAAGATGGAAGAACATGCTTTGGGGGCGGCACAGTGGCGCAGTGGGTAGCGCTGCTGCCTCGCAGTTGGGAGACCTGGGGACCTGGGTTCGCTTCCCGGGTCCTCCCTACATGGAGTTTGCATGTTCTCCCCGTGTCTGCGTGGGTTTCCTCCGGGCACTCCGGTTTCCTCCCACAGTCCAAAGACATGCAGGTTAGGTGGATTGGTGATTCTAAATTGGCCCTAGTGTGTGCTTGGTGTGTGGGTGTGTTTGTGTGTGTCCTGCGGTGGGTTGGCACCCTGCCTGGGATTGGTTCCTGCCTTGTGCCCTGTGTTGGCTGGGATTGGCTCCAGCAGACCCCCGTGACCCTGTGTTTGGATTCAGCGGGTTGGAAAATGGATGGATGGATGAACATGCTTTGGATAGTTTTGTAATGTGTGCTTTAAACCAGGGGTTTTCAAACTCGATCCAGGGGACCCACTCTGGCCTCTTCTCTTATTCTACATTCAGAAAAGCAGCATGATTTTTATATTTATAAGACATTTAGAGATATTTCTATTTTTGCTATAGATTTAGATTCCTACCTGGAAAGGGGTCTCTCTTTGAACTGCCTTTCCCAAGGTTTCTTCTATTTTTCCCTACAAGGTTTTTTTGGGAGTTTTTCCTTGTCTTCTTAGAGAGTCAAGGCTGGGGGGCTGTCAAGAGGCAGGGCCTGTTAAAGCCCATTGCGGCACTTCCTGTGTGATTTTGGGCTATACAAAAATAAACTGTATTGTATTGTATTTAAAATCTTAACTCTCTTTTGTAGATTTCATTCTATTTTTCCCTTTCTCTGTGTAGATTGCTCTTTTCATTGTATCTTAATAATGACAATTAAAAACTAGCAGAGCAGACACTCGGGCAATGTTTGTTTTCTCTTCTTGGTATCACTTCTCTGGACAAACTTCCCTGAGGTTAACTGAAGGAAGAACAACACAGAGGTGCTGTTCCTGAAGACGTCTGCACTGGTTGACTCTTTTTTTGTATATTATTTATATACAAATGAATGCCCAGCAGGGTCTGGGCAGGCTTTTGGTCATGGAAGCCAGTAATTACACATCTTAAATACTTCTTAGTGCTTTATTCACCTGAGAAGCAGGCAGCATCACAGTACTGCAACACAGGACAACTTCCTCATAAGTGGTCAGTCCAGTTGCACATCTTTAGTGAGGTTGTAGCTCTTCAGGAACATGATTAGATCATTTGTCAGATCAAGCTTAGATACTTACTGCTGTTATGGTTTAGCAGAGGTTAATGTCCTGGCTTAAGTTTATTTTTTGTGTATTTAGTATTTTTTTGTTATTTCTATTGTCTCATTTTCCTTTTGCTTTGCTAGTTGTAGGCCATGATGTAGTGCTCTATCTTACACACAGGTAGGGGATTTTTTATAAAGGACTGGGAAAAAACTGTAAACCAGAGAAGAGCAAAGATGAAACAAGAATTAAAGACGGGAGTACAGAAAAATAAATCTTAAACCAGAAAAGCGCTAATAAACAATCACAAGTATTTTTAACAAGTGTGATGGATGGCCAGGACCCTTGCTCAGCCAAGACACCTACACGATGGAAGGACCTGGGAAGCCAACCTATCTAGAATGTTACCTTCCACAGACCACTAGATGGCAGCCCCACTGGGTTGCAGCAGTGCCTCGGACTCCTCCAGGGTCTCATGGTAGTTGGAGTTGGTTACAGCCCTGTTGGAATCCAGGAGTGCCACCAGGAGGTGCTGCAACAGCTGCTGAGCCCTCTTGGACAGTTCTTCTGCCACATCTGGAAGTTCTGCTGGAAGTAGGTCAACGAGCACCTGGAGCACTTCCGGGGGTATTATAAAAGGAGTCAGAGTCGGGAGGAGTAGGATGAAGCTTGCCGGAGGGAGAGTGGAGAAGAAAGAAAGAAAGAAAGAAAGAAAGAAAGAAAGAAAGAAAGAAAGAAAGAAAGAAAGAAAGAAAGAAAGATTTGTTTAAGGTGTGTTTGTGCTTAAGACTGTGTTGTGTTTGTGGGAACGAGGAAGGCGTTGCCCACAAGTGAAGAAAAAGAAAATTAAATGCTTGTGTGCTTTGAACCGGTGTCCTATGCCTGTCTATGTCTTACACAAGATTTCCAATCTCAAATGCAATGTAAAGGACCTGATGATATAAAATATTTATGGATGTGTCAACAACATCACCTTTAGCAAAACTCTAGAGAATTTCTGAATCATGAACTGTTCACATTATTACTGTCAGGCAGACAATACCATGACATCAGGTCCTGGACCAGCAGACTCCAAAACAGCTTCTTCGTTCAAGCAGTTAGGATGCAGAATTCTGCATAATGACTGGTGCCAATCCTTATCACCCCCCTGTTCAACCCTCCACCTTCATGCTGCTGTTCCCTCATCTCTGCATTCCATTTCACCATAATTGTTTGGTTTTATTAGAGTGCATGTTATTGTGGGCCAAATGTTGCCATGTCTGAGTTTACTTATATAATGTATTTATCTTTGCATACTATGTGATTTGTGAATTGATATTTAAATTATGTATTATGTGTATGTACTATTGCTGCTGGGGACTATGTACACAGGATTTTTACTCACTTGTACATTCATGTTAAGTGATGTGACAATAAAGTGCCTTGACGGATTTGACTTGATTCAGCATTGGATTGTTTCCATCAACAATATTTAATATGAGCAGAAGTGCAAAAATGATTTCTCTCCACATACAATAATCAAATCAGCAGAAAAGACAAAAGAATCAGGTAGGGTGATGAGAGCACTAGCGTAAACCAGAGACTGGTAACCAGCCATGACTTTAAATAGTGAGTGTAGTAAACCTACCATTCCCTTCATGAAACTGTAATATCTTTCACATCTTACAAAGACACTAAAGTTCTTTATACCAGTGTGGAATGTCACCTTCTTTTCACTTTTTCGTGTTGGGTCATTATGAGCAGGCCATTCCCTTTCCAACTACAGGATAGTTGCTGTGCTGTGCAGATAAACTTGAGTGACCACTAATCCCTGATTTGCTCTGTGTTTGTCGGGAGTCCATCCTATACCTTTCTGGACCCTGGTAATATATTTTGATGACAGGTAAATATTGTCCAGGAAAGTTATATATTGCTACAATCTACATATGAAACACACTTTTAACGGGGTCTTTGAGAATATTAACAGTTATTGTGGGCAATGTTTTAAATAGGGATGAAGTTAGCCTCTTTAAAAAGAAGCCTGGGGGCCATAAGTTTGGCACCACTGCTGTAGCTCCATTTTAAATGATTTAATATTTTGCTGCCATCATTTTCAGATACCTTGAAGCTCCCGTGAAAGTTTACTTGAGGCCCTAGTGGGTCATTCTACTATATAATAGAAATGTTCATTTTTCAAAGTGATAGCACTAATCTTGTGAGATGAACCTCCTGAAATTTTTTGACTTTTTCTGAAAATCTACTTGCCACAACCTCTTTCCAATATCTCATTTTGTAAATACCTGTACAAATTGCAAGTCTATCTACTCTATAAACTTTATGTCTTTCAGCAATGACTTCTTTAGAGAATGCTCTCAAATCCATCTAGTTACATCTCTAAAGTGTCTTTCTTTTTAATAATCAGAAGATTAGCGATATAATGGAACAAATGACACATAAAGTTGATATGGATGATTCATTATCATAATCCCATAATCTAAATTAACAAAAATCCAGATTTTTCACATGGAAAATGTAAGCACACCTCTATCAGTTCTTCAAATTATTAAAATTATAATCCTATGCTCTAGGTGTGGTGTCTTGGGAGTATGCAGGTGGAACCTGTCTGATTTAAACTGCAGATATCTAGCGTCTAGTGTTCTCTTTGCTACTGATATGTGTGGTCCCATCATTCCAAGTTTTCTAAGGTCCTAGAATGCCTGTCAATCTAGCAGGAAATTTAAAAAGATTGCCAGATTATCTGAAATCCAGCAGACCCCCGTGACCCTGTGGGTTGGATAATGGATGGATGGATGGATTATCTGAAATCAATCATTTCACTGTAAGGAAAATTATCACAAGTGCTGTGGATTTCAAATGACTGGCAATTTGTTCAGGACTGCAAATTTGGCTCAGTGAATTCAATTCAAGAGCTGAACCTGTGATACTAAAAGCAGTCTTCACAAACTCCCAAATGTCATCAAGGGGTAACTCTTGCAACAATAGGTATTAAAGTGCATGCATCCAAAGTATAAACAGAAGATGGTGCAAATTTGACCTGCATGCAAGGTGTGCCAGGAAAAATCCTTTGCTGTCCAAAATGAACATTAGAACAAGGCTACACATTGCCAGCAACCATATAGGAAAAGACTAGGCCTTCTGGAACAGTGTGCTCTGGACAGGTGAATCAAAGCTAGAGTTGTTTGGCCACAGTAACAGTAAAAATATTTGGTGCAAGTCAAAGAGATCATTTCAATAGAAGAACCTCATACCAGCTGTGATTACATTATGGTTTGGGGTTGCCTTGCTTCCTCAGGGTCTAGGCAGCCTCCATCATCAAGTAAACTATGAATCATATCATATCACATAAAAGTGTTTGAGTAAAATGTGAGGTCACCTGTTCAAATGTTGAAATTGAACTGGAAATTAACTTTTCAATGTGAAGCACACTAGCAAATCAAACAAGGAATGGTTAAAGAAGATAAAATAGAGGGTTATGGACTGGCTTGCTCAAACCCCAATTATGACTCCCATTGAAATGTTTTAGAGGGATTTCAAAAGAAAGTACTTGCAAGGAATCCCACAGATATCTAGCAACTGAAGAAATTTTGCCTGGACAAGTCGTCAAAAATGTCATTGTGTCGACGTCTGAGACTGGTGGGCAAAACACATAAAAGAAGACATTTCTGCTAAAGGTGCAAATAACAGCTTCTGAGGCCACGGGTATACTAACTTTTACTCCAATGACCAAAAAATATATTGATATTTTTGTTAAATAAATAATTGTGATCATTCATTAGTGTCTTGGGTCCGCTTCTGTACTCTAGTTCACCTCTGACTGTGTAGCCAAACACAGCTCTAGCTCCAGCATTCAATCGACAATGAGAACACTTTCATATACCTGATCTCCAACAATGATGAGACAGAAAAGAGGTTTACTGGGCAAAGGGCAATACCTCACGTTTAAACTTATTAAAATCAAACAAGTGGGAATAAACATCAGGAAGCAAAAGGCATACTATACTCCCACCTACATCAGAGGGTGTGCTGTCAAGAGGGTAGGCAGTGCATTATTAGGCACATTGACACACACTAGGCCAGTCTGAGTCAATGTGCCTAATTCACTACTTGTGTTTGGGATGAGGGAAGAAAACCTATGCAGATAAGAGGAGAGCTTGAAAAAATGCAACCGGTTTGGCAGTTTGATTTCCCAAAAGTAAAGCAACTCATTCTTAATCACACAGTCACTCAATGGAATAATTTAAATCTGAATCCTTGTTCCTCAAAGTTCAACTCCTCTACCACTCAGTTCTGCTGTCAGTACTTATTACTAATCTTTATTTACTCTGGTTTTTATCATGTGTAGATTTATTACACCTGTTTGATTAGATAATTATTAGATGTCAGTGAGATCTCAAGATAATGGATGTTCACCCTACTGTCTATGAATGTAGCAGGAGGCAAATGAACTATAGAATCAATAATAGAGTACAGAGTTGAAAGATAAAATGCAAATAAAGTTACAGTCAGTTACACTAAACAAAAAAAATCCCTTCTGGTAAATAATGAGAAGTCAAGCAAAATAACTAAAAAGATTACATTATGCAAGCTTTCAAGATAACTCAGGCTCCTTCTTCAGGAAAGATATAATCATTTGACTTCTCATTACATCCATAATGGCTAACAAGTACAACACCGTAGTACTACATCCAGTAAGCGAAACTTTTCACACAGTGTATGTGCTATAATCAATTAATCAGTCTTTCTCTAACCCACTTATTTATGAACAGGGTCGCGGTGGCCTTCTGAAGCTTATCCCAGCTGGATGGGTCACAAGGCAGGAATACACACAGGTTGCCAGTCCATCTCAGGACGAACACATACTCCAGTCATCATTCTCCCTTATATGGTCACTCTTATTTTCATAAATCTGAATTTCTCTGTCAATGGCAAATTAGAGAAATTTTGTTATTGGCCTCTGAAAAACCTCTTTAACAAAAGAAGATTTCTCTGCAAATAATCAGATTATGTGGTCATGTAAAACCATAACCAGGAAACTGTTTGTCAATTTGTCAGCCTGCACATGTATTTGCATAGCACATGATTTCGGCAGCTGCAGGTAGAAGTGTCCACCAAATACATTTCTATTGGCTAATATTTGATCACATTATTTCTTCTCCTAGCTGAAAAATTCTGTCTGAATAATTTGGGAATCAGTAAATTCATGTTGATGAGCTGAATGTACTGTGCTAAATTCAGTAACACAGTCTCAAGAGTTGTAGGGTAACACGTTAAAAGTAATTTATGTTACATAGTTTGATTGCTTTTTAAACTAACACAATACTCTTCTTATTGAAGTAAACCTGTGTTATTATGATTCAAGTAGCATTGAGTGTAAGGCATGGAGCACATATACTCAGTCCTTTGCAGTACTTGATCACACAGCCAAGCAGAAAATAGTTTGCAGCGTGCAATCCAATAGCAGAAACCTATAAATAAACTGACAATTTGATTGAAAATATTGTAAGAATTTTAAAAAATGAGTAAAGGACACAGAAGCCTTGAGTTCCTTTTTAATCTTTGTTAACCTGATTTGTTCTTGTGCACCAAGCATCCATCACTTTTATTTCTCCACATCTCTCCCCTTTTTTCTCTCTTCTGCCCCTACTAATATATTTACTTATATATTTTACAAGGTAAAAAGCAATCAATTAAGAGATCACAAACAACTGGACTGAATTATATACAGTAACAAAATTATTTGTATCTACACCTATATTAAATCAAACTATTATCTATATTATCTAAAATATATCTCTTACTCATTACTTCCCTCTTACAAAAATAAAATGTCCTAATTTCAGATATATTTAGAACATTAAATATTACTCTAGAGACAAAGGTTTTACTTTTTCTTTCTTTATCTTTGCTACAACAAATATTTATTTTTTCAGTACTGAATCCTATTCCTAAGATGAAAAGGTGGGTGCCCAAGTCTTAAAGATCTTGATCTCAGCTCTGCAGTAGGCACCTCTGTAGCTTGCACCCGCCGAGCTTCAAATTGTTTTTTTCTGCTGCAGAAGCAGGAGCTAGTAGTGAAAGTGTTTCATATGGCTCTGCAGATGAAGTTTCCTGAATACAATAAGGCCTTGAAGAAGATAGGACAGTGAGTTGTGGAGGGTTCACTTTAGTTCCAAGTAAAGAAGGGGTCATATCTGAAGTGGGGATGGGAGTAGCTGTCAACACTGAAATATACAGCATTAGCCAATTGTAGTGAATAATTTCAGGCTTTGCCAGGGGACCTATCTAATTTACTATTTGGTAATTTACTCCAGGTTCTCCTTTGGTGACATCCATGTGCTTCAGAATCTTAAATGGGCCCTTCCATCTAGAAGAAAGTTTATTTTGTGATTGTGCTGGAAGATCTACCCACTCAATATCACAAGGTTCATATGGAGTGTGCTGGGTCTGGTGATAATAAAACTTTTGCTGGGCTCCAGCGGCAGAAGTATTTTGAGACACTGCACCAAGTGAATTGGCATAATCAGCAGGGCTTCCAGGTGTGGCAATACAGGAACATCTCCAAGGAAAGCATCATTGGGGAGATGCGCTTCTCTACCAAGAGCCAGAAACAAAGGGGTATGTTTGGTTGTAGAATGAATACTTGTATTGTATGTCAACTCCGCTTGGTGAAGGTGATCATCCCATTCTCTTCCTTTAGTGTAAAGATATTTGGCAAGTTGATCTTTGATAGATTGATTAGCTATTTCTACCATACCATCTGGCATGGCATGATATGGAGATATCCTAATTTTATGAATTTCTAGAATGACCACAGTACTAGGGTGTTGTACCGTGTTAGCCATTACGAATGTAGAGAAAAGCCAAGCAAAATGACACCTTCTATTGGCTAACTAAAAAGATTACAATATGCAAGCTTTCGAGGCAACTCAACTTATTATTATTACATCTTGCCTGAAGAAGGGGCCTGAGTTGCCTCGAAAGCTTGCATATTGTAATCTTTTTAGTTAGCCAATAAAAGGTGTCATTTTGCTTGGCTTTTCTCTAGAATGACCACATAAATCTTTGACTAGATCAGAGTCAAATTGATTACCCTGATCTGTATGCAGGCTGTATGACATCCCATGTTGCTTAATATAATCTTCAAAAAGGCACTTAGCAACTGTGGCTGCTCACTGATCTGGTAGTATATAAAGATTGAGGTATTTTGTGAAATAATCCATTACTATAAGTACATAGCAATTGTATTTCTTTGAGATAGGTAATTCTGCTATGTCTTCTGCAGTTTTCTTAAATGTTTTGTTGATAATGATGTTGTGCAGTGAGCTTGCTCATGTGGAATCCTAGGCTGTCTAGCTTCACATGCTGTACAATGCTGGCACCACAAATTAATGTCTTTTGACATCAAGCACCAATAACAGCAGCAAACTTCCCATTTCAATATTTTATGAGAGCTACCATGCCCTGAAGATGAGTGAGATGCGTACTCTTAAGCACAGGATGACATAAACTGTCTGGGACAACAACCTGTAAAATGCAGTCACCAGGAAAGTGGCCATACCCTGCAAGACAAAGTAGAATCAAAAGTACTACATCTATGAAATTCTTTCCAGAAATAGAAAAATATGCCAGGCTAACCCTTAAGGTGATGGAAAGGTGGTGTTTCTCTTGCATTTATCCACTTTATTACTCTTCTCAAAAGAGGGCCCCCACTTTGACCTTGTTCAAGATCTTCACTACTGCAGCCTATTTCTTCTTGGAAATTAGATGGAATGACATTTGGCAATTGTACTGTATCTGGTGGAATGGCCTGGCTTGCCAAAGTGCTAAATTTAGAATGTACAGTACCTAATTGTGGTTGTCTCAGTCAGACTGATGATGTATTAATATGCAATTGGTTTTGTTTAGGGAGTTCTTCGATGTCCATCTGGACAGATTTAGACACATAACATATTTGACTGTCCCTGGAGCCTCTGACAAGAAATGTAAAAGAGAGTTAGGATTGGTTTAGATGTTTCTTTCTCTATAATTCAACATACTAGCCATAATGTTCAATTTCCAGAGCCCACTTGCTCGTCATCCTGTTGGGTCACCATCACGAGCCATCTTTCTCAAGCCTACTAAGGGTTTGTTAACTGTTATAATTTTAAAAGGATGGCCTGAGAGGTATTGAAGGAAATGGCGGATCGACCACACAGTGGCAAACAATTCCCACTCGTATCTTGACCACCGTCTCTCAGCTTGTGTAAGTAGGTGCCATAAGTTATCACAACCTCAGCTTTGTCACATTTAACATTGTGAAGGACAGCCGGGTCCCATGCCCGGCAGGGACGCCCCTACTGCATCCATTCCGGGGGAGCCAGCATGGGCAGCTCAGTACCTCCCCCGGGACGCTTGGTGGCAGCCTCCCTGGTGGACGATGATTCCCCAACCTGGCGCAAGGCTCCATGGGACATGGAGTCCTCCAGAGCCTGGTTGGGGGCTTGGTTGGCCACCAGGGGGAGCTGCGTGGACTTACCAGCTCGGCTGGTCAATTCCTCAGCCCCACCCGGAAATGCAATTAGGCCCAGGTGACCAAGCACCTGGACTACATCCGGGTGGGGTATAAAAAGGCCAACCACCACCACTCGAGAGAGCCAGAGTTGGGAGGAAGGAGAACGAATCCTGAGGAGGAGTGGTGGTGCTGAGAAGAAGTGTGGTTTGTTGTGCTTTATATTTAAGTGCTTGTGGGACTGTGTTGGGCCAGTGGGACACGGGGAAGGCGTGCCCCATGGCTGAAGAGAAATAAAAAGCCTTTTATTTAAGTACGTGCCTCTGCCTGAGTCTGTGCCGGGTCGGGCGCTATATAGCGCCTTTTACAAGTGGCGTAGTCGGCAGGATCCCGGTCCGTCCATTTGGACCGGAACCTGCATTTAACTTTGTGTACCAGCTCGGCACAGTACTCAGAGGCACGTATAGCACAGCGCGGAGAGCGCACACAACACGGCAGCGTCAAGCACTCCCTTGGCAGAGAGTGTGCTCCAGCAGACTAGCCCTTTGGACTTCAGAGTGGGGCGCGCTCCCGAGGAAAGCACGCCACCGGCGCGCAGAGCGAGGTACGCGTCGACGGGACTAGCCGGCGGACACGTGCAGCACAGCGCGGGGAGAGCGCGCTCACAGCTGCAGGGAAGCCGCGCAGCTCAGTGCACTGAAAAGCCCACCTGCGGCAGGAGCCGCAAAACACCGCGCAATGGGGAGAAAGAAAGCCGGGAGGACACAGAAGCCAGACACCAGACGCCGTCAAGCCACCCAGCTTCACGGGTTGCAGCCGGAGGTAGGTGACGAGCCCAAAGGGGATGGGCCGCGGGAAGGGTTTTCCGCGTTCGCGTCAGCCTACCTCCAAAGCTCTGAGGGGCAAACCACCCGTTGCTGGCCTGAGGAGGTTTGTCTGTGGCGTGATGGCGAAGGGAGCTCAGGAGAGAGCGAGGCTGGGGTGTGTCTTCTCTTCGGCCGAAGTGAGCCAGTGAAGGAGGAGAGCCCGGATATGCTTCCCAGCGTGGTGTCACCGCTCAAGGAGCAGGAGCTCCTTTTGGAAACAGGTGAAGGGGGGGAGGGCGTGTGTCAGTTGTCCGCCGAGGAAAGGTCGGAGGTGGGGCTGACAGATCTTCTCCCTGAGCCTCCGAAATGCCCGAACGGGCCTGCGGAGATGCCGCAGGGTCTTGATGGCTCACGGTCGGCGGAAGGGGACAAGGGGAGCCCGAGTCCACCGCCGACCGAAACTATTAACTTTTCATGGGCTACAGGGGAGGTGCAATCAGTTGTCCTCGCCCTGCAGTCCTTATTTAAAGTCTTTCAGGTCCTGCAGGAGTCAAAGGAGGGGCTTGAGAAGAAGCTCGGCGGCCCGTGCGGAGCCCTGGTTGAATGGCTTCGGACACGTGGGGCGTCACCCTCCAGCCTGCAGGATGCAGCGACTCAGGTAGGTAAAGCCTGGGTCGAACAGGAAGGAGGACGGTGCGCAGCGGCAGCAGTGATGATTAGTACTGCTTGCCAGACCGCTCCGTCCTCAACACAAGACGTTGCTGTGATGACAGACGCCGTGGCAGAAGAGCGGGCGGGGATGCAGTTGGTGAATATCAGCTGCCAAACAACTCCGCCCCGACCGCCCGCGCCTGTCTTACGGCTGTCTAAAGGGGTGCAGACGGCACGGGGTTTCCCTTCTTCCCATAAGGGGACTCAGACCGCCAGTGCACCCCAAAGAAAGAGGAGGACCCGGACAAAGAGGTTGGGGACTCCTAACAAGGTGCAGCATGAGCCCGTTGGTTTAACGCAGCGGGAGGGCTACGCTGCAGAGGGGCGGATCCGTCGCAAGCCCTCCTCAGAGTGGGCTGTGGGGCAGGAGTTTCCTGCCTGCTTCCACGCCCGCAAGGGTCGAACTGGAGGGGGTCGGACGTGCTATAACTGCGGCCGCAGTGGCCACGTCTGGAGGTGTTGTCCAGGGAGGACGTCCGAGTGGCAAGGACGTCGGGGCAGCATCCCCAGACCTGTTGATTATATTTTCACAGGCCGCAGGAACGAAGCCAAGAATGCCGACTCCCTATCCTGGAGAGGACCGGCCCTCGCGGGGCAGGCCGATGAGCCCCGGAAGCCTCATCTGAGGGAGGGGCTATGTGAAGGACAGCCGGGTCCCATGCCCGGCAGGGACGCCCCTACTGCATCCAGTCCAGGGGAGCCAGCATGGGCAGCTCAGTACCTCCCCAGGGACGCTTGGTGGCAGCCTCCCTGGTGGACGATGATTCCCCAACCTGGCGCAAGGCTCCATGGGACATGGAGTCCTCCACAGCCTGGTTGGGGGCTTGGTTGGCCGCCAGGGGGAGCTGCGTGGACTTACCAGCCCGGCTGGTCAATTCCTCAGCCCCACCCGGAAATGCAATTAGGCCCAGGTGACCAAGCACCTGGACTACATCCGGGTGGGGTATAAAAAGGCCAACCACCACCACTCGAGAGAGCCAGAGTTGGGAGGAAGGAGAACGAAGCCTGAGGAGGAGTGGTGGTGCTGAGAAGAAGTGTGGTTTGTTGTGCTTTATATTTAAGTGCTTGTGGGACTGTGTTGGGCCAGTGGGACACGGGGAAGGCGTGCCCCACGGCTGAAGAGAAATAAAAAGCCTTTTATTTAAGTACGTGCCTCTGCCTGAGTCTGTGCCAGGTCGGGCGCTATATAGCGCCTTTTACAACGTGTAGAAAAACACAGCCAGTGGCAGTATGAGAGACTTCTGTAAAAAGCAAAAACCTACTTTTGAAATTAGGGTAAGCCAAGAGTGGTGTGTGTGTTAACACATTGCAGAGGGAACTGAATTGTGGTTGTTTCAGTCAACTGAAAAGGTTTTCCTTTCTGAATGAGGGTGTGCATAGGCTTAGAAATATACACAAACCTGTATATAAAATGCAGATAATATGAACATAGACTAAAGAATGTTCATACTTCTGTTGGATCTCTTGGAAACAGACAGTCTTTTGACTTTCTCAATGTTTTTTTTTTCCATCTTGTATAACCAAGAAATGTTACCTTCTTCTGAGCAAAGTCACATTTTGTTGGCTATAACTTCAAATTTGTTAACCTTAAACAATAAACTACTTCTTTCAAATGCTGGAGGTGTTCAGAAAAACCTCTACTCTAAATGATAATATTTTCTAAGACAAACCATCCAAAACTATATAAAATTAGAGCTAGGGTTATAATTTATATTGAATGGAGGAGAATAAAAATTAGGAAGAGAGAGATGAATCAGAAACTGTGTTTAACCATAGTGACTACAGTAAGACAGAAACTGTTTCTATGTATAATACTTCTTGAATTAATGACCAGTAATGTTTCCTCAATTTGCCTGGGTGAGTGTAGTCTTCTTGTATTTCTGCCTCGTTTCTTGACCCATGATGTATACCGGACTTCAGTGGAGTCCTCTTTTCTGCTGTCTGATATCTCTGTTTGTGGAAAATCTGACACCACTTTTATTAGCACTCACATAACAAAGGACAGTTTGTTCAGCTTCCCGGCACTGGGAGACACTTCTCACCTCCTCGTCGGCTGTGAGATCTCACTTGAACCTCGGATTTGTCTTCTCTAGTTAACCATCGACTGCTATGACTGGGCCTACTGTAGCATTTCTGTAATTGGGTTCATACTGTAAGAGTCAGCATACAACATACACCGACTGGTGTGGCTGGCCGTCTGCTCGTCTCTCTAGTCTATGTTTTAACTTTGTTTTTATATTTTAGTTTATCCCAACGGCCACTGTCCTATGATCGTGAGTCTTTACTAGACATATTTTCTGGCTTGCTTTCCTCTCAGTTTTCATCTCCTGATTGGATTTTTTGTGAACCTCCACCTTTGTTTTATTCATCTACTGACTTCATCACCTGGACGCTGGTGTTCACCTGTATCAGTGAGTTGAATGCCACCCGGAGACACAAACACACCCGCCGCCGTCGTGGGAAAAGAGCCGGAATTGCTGTTAAACTACACCGACTCAAGTCCCAGAGCTTTGATTCCCGATGCCTGCGAGTCGTCTATGACCCATCTTCTCCTGCTCAGGACTCCATCACTGATTCATGGGCGCTGGACACTGGATTTACATTCTCCATTTCAAGACAGCATCACTTTTCCTCGGTCTGCAATCGAGTAGTAAACACTGCTAATCTTCGAATGCTCATCCTGCAACGAGCTCTTCTACTTCTATCAAGGCTGCTCTCTTGAACGTGAGATCAGTGTCTAATAAAACTTTTATTCTGCAAGACTTTATTACCTCAAATAATCTGGATTTCTTCTTCATCACTGAGACTTGGATTTTAAATGGTGACTCTTCTTGTTTTAATGACATGGTTCCATCAGGTTATTCATTTTTAAACTCTCCTCGTCTGACTCGTCGTGGGCGTGGATTGCCACTGTTTTTAAAAGTATGTTCTTGTGTCTAAGCCTTACAAGGGGTCCGTTTAGCAGCTTTGAACTTCAACTTTTCGAAGTGTGCAGCTCCCCTTCTCTGCTGTTTGCTGTGGTTTATAGACCTCCTATAATTAATGATACTTTCATTTCTGAATTCTCTGATCTCTTGGCTGATATCACCCTCTCTCATGATAAAGTTTTTATTGTTGGTGATTTCAACATTCACGTTTGTTGTCAATCGAAACCTTTGGCCAATGACTTTTTATCACTATTGAACTCATTTGATTTTATACAGCATATTAATACGCCAACTCACTCTCTCGGTCACACCCTTGATCTCGTTCTTACTCGTGATATCTCAGTGAATAATATTGATTTATGTGATGTTTCTTTCACTGATCACTTTTCAATAATGATGGATCTGAATATTGCTGTTGATGTCCCGACTAATAGCTGTCCTCCACGCTGCTCGCGCTTTTTAAGTTCCTCTATTATATCTGATTTTAAAACCATTTTCTCTAGTCTTTATGTGCATGACCAAAATAATTGTATCGATGATTCTGTTGTAAAATTTAATTCTTCCTTGTTAATCAGTTTTAGACTCAATTGCTCCGCCCAAGATACGCAGTAAGAAGGGAAGACCTGCTCCCTGGCTAAATGAAAATACACAATCACTGAGCCGCGCCTGTCGAACTGCTGAACGGCGTTGGAAAAAAGATGGACTGATTGTCTCTAAACAGATTTTAAGGACTTCTCTTTTCAATTTCCAGGCTGAAGTTAAGAAAACGAAACAAGACTTCTTTGCCGATTTAGTATCCCGTCATTCAAAGAGTCCTAGGGTCTTATTCAATTCAATTAATGCGGCCATTCACCCCCACTCTGCGACGGGATTAAATAGCATTGTTCATTCATGTGAGCAGTTTCTATCATTCTTTGTTAGCAAAATTGACACTATCTGCAGTGGCATTGTTCAAACTTAACATATCCTTCCTAGTGTTAATCATGACATTGTCTTAGAATCCTTTGATCTAGTCTCACTTGCACAGCTAAAAAGAACTATTGACACCCTTAAACCAGCTTCCAGCCCCCTCGATATTGTTCCACCACGTCTCTTAGTGGAAGCCTTTGATGTGTTGGGCCCATCCTTACTAGCCATTATAAATGATTCTATTAGTTCAGGGGTTGTGCCCTTATTTTTTAAACATGCTGCAGTCCGTCCCCGTCTAAAAAACGCAGAATTAGATTCTGGAGTTTTAGCCAATTTTCGTCCAATTTCCCAACTGCCGTTTCTGGCTAAAATTCTAGAAAGAATTATTTATAATCAATTGGTCGATCACCTTAACTCCAATAATTTATTTAAGATCTACCAATCTGGTTTTAGGCATTATCATAGTGTTGAAATGGCACTCTGAAAGTGTTCAACAACATCTCTCTTATTACTGACTCAGGTGATGCGGCAGTCCTTCTCCTCCTTGACCTGTCCGCGGCCTTTGACACTATTGACCATGAAATATTGCTGATGCGGCTTGAACATCTTGCTGGGCTTAAAGGGGCTGCTCTTAACTGGTTCAGGTCATATTTAACTGGTAGACACTTTTCATCTACTGCTCCCCTTAAATATGGTGTTCCTCAGGGATCCATTTTGGGTCCTATTTTATTCTCTATATACCTTCACCCTATTGGAGTGATTTTTAGGAAATTTAACATTTCTTTTCACTGCTATGCTGATGATACCTCAGGTTTATATTCCTGTCTGCAACTCTGCAACAAATCAACTCCACAATTGTCTGTCTGAACTAAGATCCTGGATAGCTAATAATTTTCTTGATCTGAATCAAAATAAAATGGAGGTGCTTATAGTGGGTCCATCAGCTAAAGCCCAAATTGGTCTTGGACTTCTCGGCTCCTTCTCTGTCTTTTTCAAACCTCAAGTCCGCAATCTTGGTGTAATCTTTGACAGTAACCTCTCTTTTGAGAAACAAGTAAATTCTGTAGCCAAGAGTTGCTTTTTCCAACTTTGTATATTAGGTAAGATCAAGCCTTTTTTATCATCTAGGGATCTTGAGAAGGCTACTCATGCATTTATTTTATCTTGCCTTGATTACTGCAACTCACTGTATTCTGGGATTAACAAATCTCTGATACACAGGTTACAGTTGGTCCAAAATGCGGCTGCTCGCTTTCTGGTTGGGGCAAGAAAGTATGACTCTGTTTCTCCTATTTTAGCTTCTTTACACTGGCTGCCTGTCAGTTTTCGAATTGATTTTAAAATCTTGCTGCTAGTTTTTAAATCTTTACATGAGTTTGCTCCTGCCTATTTATCTGATCTGTGTGTTTTACGCCAGCCATCCAGAGTGCTTAGATCTTCTGGTCAGTTGTCTCTTGTTGTCCCTTGTACCAAGTGTAAAACCAAGGGGGACAGGGCCTTTGCAGCTGCTGCGCCTCGCCTGTGGAACTCTTTACCTCATCATATAAAGGAGTCGTCTACAATTGAACTGTTCAAAACAAGATTAAAAACTCATTTCTATTCACTTGCATTCTGTGACCTTCAGTAATACTGATGGTTTCCTCTTTGTGATTATATAACATTACTTCTATTTATTATGTATCTTATTTTATGCTCATATATTTTAATTTCTATTCATGTTTTTATGTTAATTAAAACTCAAACCACCTACAACTGAACACCAGCAAAACCAAGGAGCTGGTGGTGGATTTTAGGAGGCCCAGACCCCTCAAAGACCCCGTGATCATCAAAGGTGACTGTGTACAGATGGTGCAGACCTATAAATATCTTGGCGTGCAGCTGGATGATAAATTAGACTGGACTGCCTATACTGATGCGCTGTGCAAGAAAGGACAGAGCCGACTATACTTCCTTAGAAGGCTGGCGTCCTTCAACATCTGCAATAAGATGCTGCAGATGTTCTATCGGACAGTTGTGGCAAGCGCCCTCTTCTACACAGTGGTGTGCTGGAGAGGCAGCATTAAGAGGAAAGACGCCTCACGCCTGAACAAACTGGTGAGGAAGGCAGGCTCTATTGTTGGCATGGAGCTGGACAGCTTAACATCTGTGGCAGAGCGAAAGGCGCTCAGCAGGCTCCTATCAATTATGGAGAATCCACTGCATCCACTAAATAGTATCATCTCCAGACAGAAGAGCAGCTTCAGCGACAGACTGCTGTCACTGTCCTGCTCCACTGACAGACTGAGAAGATCGTTCCTTCCCCAAACTATGCGACTCTTCAATTCCACTCGGGGGGGTAAACGTTAACATTTAACATTATACAAAGTTATTGTCTGTTTTTTACCTGCATTATTATCATTCTTTAATTTAATATTATTTATTGTATCAGTATTCTGCTGCTGGAGAATGTGAATTTCCCATTGGGATTAATAAAGTATCTATCTATCTATCTATCTATCTATCTATCTATCTATCTATCTATCTATCTATCTATCTATCTATCTATCTATCTATCTATCTATCTATCTATCTATCTTTTGTTTTTCTTTTATTCTATAATTGTAAAGCACTTTGGCCACAACATTACTATGTTGTTTTAAATGTGCTATATAAATAAATTGACATTGACACATTGTTTGCACAATTTATAACTTGTGGTCTCAAGATATTACTTGTACGCATATAACCTTGTTTGCACTATATTAAAAAGACACTGCTTTTGGGTACTTTGGAGATTCCATAAAAGATAGCTTGAAGAAGAGGAAAAAACACTTAATCTCAATATCCTACTTTACATTTGAAGGTGAGTTTTAAAAGCAGAATTTTCTTTAGGTGTTGGAAAGCACAGAGACACTGCACTATATATGAATCACCTTTGCATTTTACAAATGTGAACATAGTGTTCAAATGTGACCACAGGGAAAATGTACGTTCAGTTTTCATGCCTTAACAGTGAGCAGGAATCATGGGAATGACCAACTAAATGATCAGCGGAATGCACACTATTTTTTTAATGATAAATGCCATTGTATTGGCTGTTTCTGAACAATGGTGAAATGTCAGTTGCAAACACACTTGATAGGTCTCTTTTATACGGTATATTTATAATTGTTTGTTCTGTGTAAAGACCAATGAGAACTTTCTGAATAATGCAACAAAGTAAAAAGTGTATACTTTGACCTAAAAATGTAATGGAGTAAAAGTAAAAGTAGCCCTGAGTGAAATTTTCTCAAGTAAAGTACAAACAGCTGAAAAATATACATACCGTAGGTAAAATAACAAAGATGTTAAACTTTGCTACTTTACACATTTGCTTTTGCCATGGTCCTGACTCCAAAGCATAACAAATGCCAGGAGGTCTTGTGCATGAAGAGCCTTCTGCTTACTGATTTGGTTCAGGCTTTGGTACAGGAAGCCTGGATAATGAATCATTGGCATTTGCTGTTTTTACTGGGCGGTTTCGTGGCCTGGAACCCCTGCAGATTTTATTTTTTCTCCAGCCGTCTGGAGTTTTTTTTTTGTTTTTTTCTGTCCCCCCTGGCCATCAGACCTTACTCTTTTCTATGTTAATTAATGTTGTCTTATTTTAATTTCTTATTTTGTCTTTTATTTTTCTTTTCTTCATTATATAAAGCACTTTGAGCTACTTTTTGTATGAAAATGTGCTATATAAATAAATGTTGTTGTTGTTGTTGCTTTGCCTAGCAAAGCTCAGTTTTGGAGTCATAAGGCTGTAACCTCCAATCTAAACATCACATATTAGATGGAAGCAGTTAAGCTTTTCCAGGATTGAGCATTTGGATTAAAGGCTTGAGATCAGTCTGTAACATAAATATTCTTCCCCAAATGTAAGCTCTCAAATGCTCAACTGCACAAACACAGCCAACCTTCAAACTTGCATCACTTATTTACATCGTTGCTGAATTTAGGTGAACACAAGCAAGACAGAGTTTACTTGTTAAAACATTTTTTAAATCTCTAAATGACATTTCAGTCTACGTTGTCCACTCTAAATCAATCAATTTTCATTGTAAATGCTGCTTTCCATAAAGGGATGGACATTTTAATAGACACTATGTTAAGGAACACTTTACAGTATAAAAGTCAACAGATGGTTCTTTTCCAAGTCAGGTGACTCATTCAAAGTCAGCTACTTAAGCATGGGTGAGTATTGAGCTTTGTGATTTAAGTCCATCAACTTATCCAACAGGACTCACAGCTTGCTAAATTTGTAAAATAAACATATATATATATATATATATATATATATATATATATATATATATATATATATATATATATATATATATATATATATACAGTAATCCCTCGCTATATCGCACTTCGTCTTTCGCGGCTTCACTCTATCGCGGATTTTATATGTAAGCATATTTAAATATATATCGCGGATTTTTTGCTGGTTCGTGGATTTCTGCAGACAATGGGTCTTTTAATTTCTGGTACATGCTTCCTCAGCTGGTTTGCCCAGTTGATTTCATACAAGGGACGCTATTGGCAGATGGCTGAGAAGCTACCCAATCAGAGCACGTATTACGCATTAAATAAAACTCCTCAAATATATTGTGAGCACAGGGGCTGTTCGCACCCCTAGAAGATACGGCCACTCCTCAAAAAATACTGAAAGATTACCTTCACATTGCTCTCTTCCTTGCTGGGCTTAAATGTGGCTGTTTTGTCAAGCGATATGCTTCCTGCATGGTGCTTCGCATACTTAAAAGCTCGAACGGCACGTATTGATTTTTAATTGTTTGTTTTTCTCCGTCTCTCTCTCTCTCTGACATTCTGTGCTCCTGGCGGAGGGGGTGTGAGCAGTGGGGGGGCTGTTCGCACCACTAGACAATATTGACGCTCCTCTAAAAAAATGCTGAAAGGCTACCTTAACATTGCTCCCTTCCTAGCAGCTGCGTTGTTCGGCGGTGCTTCGCATACTTAAAAGCCAAACATCCCTATTGATTTCTGATTGTTTGCTTTTTTCTGTCTATCTCTCTGACATTATCTGCTCCTGACACGCACTCCTTTGAAGAGGAAGATATGTTTGCATTCTTTTAATTGTGAGACGGAACTGTCATCTCTGTCTTGTTATGGAGCACAGTTTAAACTTTTGAAAAAGAGACAAATGTTTGTTTGCAGTGTTTGAATAACGTTCCTGTCTCTCTACAACCTCCTGTGTTTCTGTGCAAATCTGTGACCCAAGCATGACAATATAAAAATAACCATATAAACATATGGTTTCTACTTCGCGGATTTTCACCTTTCGCAGGGGGGTCTGGAACGCAACCCCCGCGATAGAGGAGGGATTACTGTATACATATATATATATATATATATATATATATATATATATATATATATATATATATATATATATAAAATTTGTATGTGCTAATTATTTGCTGCTTAGCACAACAGAAGAATTTGTATAGACACCTTATCTTATGTGTGCTGAGCAGTAAAAAGTGGAATCCAGAGTGTGAAACCCCAAAAACCTGTAAATACCCTGACCTGTGAAAGAATCTCACACACTCTCCACAGACTGAGGACATTGCACATACTTAATCAGCAGGGCAGAGAAGCTTTAAACAGTAGTTGTGTTTAAATTTAAAATAAAAACTCTTCTAGGATAGTACATGGCAATCAGTGACATTTGAAGTGTGTGCAAAGAAGAGAGATAAGATCAATAAACACAGCTGATCTGACGTATGCTGTTGCTTCTTTCAGTTTCCATATGACCCAGACAAACTCTTTTCTCAGCATCATAAAGATACTGTATATAGTCTTTCAGTGAATAAGTCTGGGAAAACAGGCTGGTATTTTTTCCCTAATAAAACTTCCTCATCAATGCCACATGCTAATTCTGCACTTATCTAAAGGTCACTTTTTTTAAGCATCACCAGAGCTTTGCCAAAGTTCAATGACATAAACAGGACAAAAGTGGTGGGCTCAGAATCAATCCAGGCATTGGTCCATTAAATAAAAGATGAGATGGATTGAAAAGACCCTCATTCTACTTTATATTTGGTTTTCTTTGGAAATTTCATTCAGTTTCATGAGATGTGAATAAGTGAAGATCTATCACCAATTTCACAGCTTTTTTCTTTTGCTTTTTGTATTCTTATGGCTAAGGACATTCTTAATATCTTACCAATTCTGATTCAGTGATGCAGTAAATGAACGTGAACTTGAACAAAAAGTCATCAATACACCAAAATCCTAAAGAAATCAATGTAATTGGACTATTACCATTATACCATTAAAATACAGAACTATATCAGACTAATGAGACAGAAAAGGCTGGTTAGGCATCGACTGGAAAGAAGACAAAATATAAAAAGCCATTGCAGTTCTTCAGTCATAATTGCTGTTGGCATGCAGAACAAGTACAAGTCACAATGTATGGAAATCAACCATCATTTTAATCACTCTGTCTTCGAAATATTCTCCTCGCCACCATTTACTCTAGCAAGATTACAAAGTTGTTTTTTAGACATTCAGTTTTATGTTTGTAGCAACCGCAAAATACGGGAACGTGATTCCTACACTTCACAACCCGACAGGAGAGTGGACGATATTTGAAGGTTATAATAGCATTACCATATTCGGTCCTCAGCCCCTCTTGTCCCTATGCACCCCTTAAATAATTGGCAAAAAATAAAAAATAAAAGCCCAACAGAAAGTGGGACTGATAAATATATTGGCTTTTGTTGTTTACATTTACTTGCCCAGTGCCTGAGTGCTCATTAGTGAACCCCTTCCCCAGACGCCCTCCCCAACGCCCAAATCCTAACCCCCGGTTTGACAGACAATATAAGAAAAAAAAAATAATAATAATAAAAAAACTGTTCTTTCAGAACGTAAAAAGAAAGATTTAACTTAGTCCACAATATAAAAAAACAATAAACCCTGCAGTTCAGTTCCTCCCATATGGCAGGTGGAAACACAACAGTCCTTTGGCGAAACGGCTTCTCTGCAGACTATCACGAAGATATGCAAACTCAGGGATCCGACTCACCAGACGGGAGCACCCGGAGAACACCAGTACCTGGCCTCTTCTCGGGGAGTCGTCACCTGATTATTTCTTCGGGGTGGCCACCCACAAATAGCAGACGTCCCTAGGTGAAGTAAGATCCTGAATGATTCTTTGAGCGTGGATAGTCGTCTCCTTGCCTTCAGCCTTTTCCTTCCTTTTTTTCTCTCCCCCTACTTGCTCCACCATCTATATATATAAAAATGGAATGGGTGGGTCGTCGGGTGGGCCTTTTTTTTATTCCGTCGTTTTTTCGACGTTTTGAAAATGTAGAATGATTATTTGATTTTTTTGTTTTTATTTGATCGTGTCTATGTAGCCGCCGTCGTAATAAAGTATCGCTAAAATCGTCATTTATCGTAATTTATTTTTGACGTATAACGTCGCCGTCGTCGAGGTCAGTGATACCAGTGCAAAAAATCTGCTTACGGTTGAAAGACACGCCCTACTCACTGGACAGTTAAAAACACCAATCAAACTAACGATGACATCAAGTATTACCCAATCAAAAGTAGGAAAGGAGGCATCTTCATAAAATGCGTGTGGGATGATTTGCATGAGACGCTGCTTTAAAAAAAAAATGATAAAAAACATACGGGATAAATCCCGTCCAGTATTGATTCAAAACGGGATGTGCAATTTCATTCTCAAACGTGTCTGTTTTGGACTCACTTAGTCCCTTTCTGTACCCGGTAATTATTCGGTCCAAGCTGCTTTAAAATAATAGCTGCTCCTAACCATTTGGGCGCAAGCTTAGAGGTAAATTTACGAGCAGCATCAGATAAGTGATGATTTTGATCCCAGACCAAGTCTCCCACCTCGTAGTGCACTTTCTGATGACGGTCATTGTAATACTTGGCTTGTCTTGAGGTTGACCTCACCAACCTAGCCTGTACTTTCTTTCGTAGAAAATCTCATTCTTTAAGAGGGTGCAGATCCGGTGAGTCTTAGCATCAGGCAGAGCAAAAAGCTCTACCCATTTAGAAAAATAGTCGACTACCACCATCAATATAGTTTCCTTGGTGGTAGAAGATGACAGTGGTCCCATCAAGTCGACTCCCAACATCTCTCCTGGCTCCAAAGGAATCATGGATTGAAGCTCCCCTGCTGGTTTACCAGGTGGAGTTTTATACTTTTGACAGATCTGACACTTTTTAACGTAGTCCCACACATCTCTGCGGACCAATGGCCACCATGCCACTTCTAGTAACCTCAGTAGGGTTTTTAACTTCCCCAGGTGTCCACCAAAAGGGCTATCATGATAATAGTGTAGAAATTCCAGTATATATTTTTCTGAGAGTACCAGTTGAAGCTTGATGCCCCCGCTCTTAGATGGTACGGACCTATATAGCACCCCTTGTAGCTCCTTGAAATGAATGCGGCCAGGTTCAGCCTTAGCAACACTCTCCTTAAGCTCCAAACAGGCCAGACAGGTATCTTGAGCTTGTGCTATATCCTGCAAACTTAAAGGCAGGGCACACCACTGGCTTTGTGCTATAGCCATACACACCACCCCTGTCATCTCTGGTATTCTTGACAATGCATCTGGAACAATGTTGCTGCATCCCTTCCGGTAAAAAACTTTAAATGTAAATGATTAAAGGCGCAATATCCACCGGGTAGGGTGTGATGACACTTTGAGTTGATTAAAAATATAGGTCAGGGCATTGTGATCCGTATATACTTCGAATTCCACCCCTTTTAAAAAATGATGCCATTTCTCTATTACCCAAACCACAGCTAAGCACTCTTTTTCAGAAGCAGAATAATTGATTTCAGGGCCTCGCAGACTCCTAGATGCATAGGCAATCACCTTCTCCATTTCGTCCATATTTAGCGTGAGGGCCGCCCCGAGCCCTACATTGCTGGAATCGGTGTGTACTTGGAAAGTTAACTGTTGGTCCGGTTGAGCCAGGATAGGCGGACATTGCAGTGCTGCCTTTAGTTGGTCCACCGCCTCCTGGCATTCTGTGGTCCAATTCCAGGAAATGTCCTTTTTCTTCAAGTGGTTGAGCGGGGAAGCTATGTCAGCCATCTGTGGGATAAACTTATGATACCAGCCCACAAGACCAAGAAATCTTTGTAAACTTTTTAGATCAGAGGGCGGAGGGTAGTTTTGAATAGCTGTGGTTTTCTTAGGATCAACCTCAACACCCTTTTCTGATACCACATGCCCTAAAAAATGAATCTGCGGTTGTGCAAGGAAATACTTCTTCACATTTAACGTCAGTCGGGCTTGCCCCAGTCGCTGAAAGACAAGGTCCAAATCCCGGAGGTGTTGGTGAAGGTCAGGGGAGAAAACAATAATATCGTCTATATAGACAAAACATATCTTCCCGATCAACCCACGCAAAACCTGCTCCATCAAACTCTGGAAACTTGCCCCCACATTCTTCAGGCCAAAAGGCAGGACACGAAATTGAAACAAACCTTCTGGTGTGGAAACCGCGGTCTTATGTATGCTGCCTTCTGCCATTCGCACTTGCCAATAACCACTGCGTAGATCTAATGTACTAAAGATGGCTGCTCCGTGCAGGGATTCCAAAATCTCCTGTACCTGAGGCATTGGGTATGCATCTAAGAGTGTCTTGGCTTTAAGTCCCCTGTAGTCCGCACAGAATCTGTATGTTCCATCTGCTTTCTTTATCAAAACTACAGGTGCCGCCAATGCTGATGATGAAGGCTCGATGATCCCTTGTTCCAACATCTTGTCGATATGTTCTTTAATAATCCCTTCCCTTAGGGGAGAGACTCAATAAGTGCGATGACGTACCGGAAACTCATTCACCGTGTGGATGTCGTGGGTAACCACCCATGTTGCCCCCAGCTTCTCTGTCCATTGTGGAAAAATACAAAAGAGCTTGATCAATCTGGTGTACGTGACAAGGGCCATGCAAACTCTGCTTGCCCATGGCGTAAGTGCTACTTCTTGTTTTTAAGGTTACTACACAAAAAACCACAATGGTGGACTCATCAAAAACTAAGGGACCAACAAATGTACTCAACCCTTGGGTTTGGTAATGCTGATTCAGGCTAATATTTTGAAATACTTGTGTAACTAAAGTCATAAGACAAAAACCCTATAAATATTTGGAACACCGACCCCTCGGGGCAGACGAAGGGCAGGTGTCCTAGCTACTGTGCTTCTCTGTCATTTAATCTTTGCCTGGTGTGTATCAATAAAAGATTTTTACTAACTTTAATTATATCTCTCTGTCTTCAGTCACGAGAAACGACACCACAGAAAAAGTGTCCACAGTTTTCTGGCGCCCAACGTGGGGCAAGAGACGGCCGGCTGACTCCTCGAGCGGGACCACCTCAGCGATCCGTCTTTTCAAGCAGACTGCCGCCAATATGGGCCCCGGCAGCAGTGCAAGCAGCTCCGGCAAAAGTTAGGACTGCCCTGTCCTGAGACGGATCCTGCGTGAGGAGCCCCCCGGCCTCATCTTCAGCTGATCCACGGTGACTGAAAGGATTTCCAGACAGAGCTCAAATACTCCCAGGCTGGGGTAAGTACTGGGGAAATCCCCGTTTTTGTACACCGCCGGCATTGGCTTGCTGTTAGGAAACATAGGAAATTTTTATCTACATACTGGAATATACATACTTTGCTTTCGCCGTGCACTGTGACAGTCGACGTAAGAAAATAGTGCAGTACTCTTCCTCTGGGAATATTAAGGGGAACATTGGGGGCGGGTGAGTGGCACACTCAGTACTCCAATAGTTCATTGGACAGGGGACGGAATAGGATAGATATTTAAAGGTGAATCTGACACAGGGCTCGGGGAAAGGCAAGGGGAAATAATGGGAACACGTAACAGCAAGCATGCCAACCGGCGCTCCGGGGGTTCGAAGTCTTTTATGCTGGAAGGGTTATTTTCGGAGGATCAACAGACGCCACGTAAAAATGGGTCACCCAGGAAGTTGATAGAGAAAAAGACAGGGTTGGATTTTAAAAAGGCATGTAAAAAGTGGAATAAGCAGAGCGGTGGGCGTTGGCCACTTGAAGGGACAGGAGACGCAAGTGAGATACAGGAAATAAGAAAGATTTTATGTAGCATTACACAGGGTTGTTGTAATGGAGGACCGTATCGGATGGATATGTTCGATCGGTGAGAATTGGTTATTAAAGATCAGAATTTGGAAGCGGTACAGAAACAGAATGAATTGTTGAAGGCCAATGAGGGAAAAGCCAGAAAAGAAAAAGAAGAGCTGTTGATTGCATTGCAAAAAGTTCAGACAGATCCGGGACCACAAATAGTTAAAAATAAAAAGAAGAATAACAATAGCAGAGATTCCCTGTACCCCGTTATTTGCCCTCCCCCACCTTACCAGCCACCACCACCTGACCCTCCACTTTCATTTCCCAATACACCGACAGCACCCCCGGTGACAGACGAACCATCAGGAGCGGGCTTCTTTGATGAAGATTCAGACTCAGGGTCTGGACATCAGTTGCCCGATCTATCCCCTGTCTCTCACCGGACTAGGAGCCAAACTTCTTGTCCAGGTCCGACTTCTGAATTTACCTTCATTTCCCTAAAACCCTAGAAGTCCCCTGGCCTGACATTTTCATGCCCTTTGATAGAGGTTCCAAATCCCCGTTATAACCCCGCCCAGGCCGTAGGACCCCAGAACCCTACTACTGTCATGATTCATCGAAATTGGGACATTCAAGAACTAAAAGATGTGGTTTCTGAGCTGCCCGATCCTAAGGGCGTAGGGGGACTGAAGTTTGTTGAACAGCTTGAGCAATTCGACAGTATGTATAAGCCTAATGCTGCAGAGTGGACGCAAGTATTAAGACGGAAACTCGACACCACCTGGGCGACTGTGAGTCGGGGAAATAGAGACGGTGCGCCTTGGGCGTGGAATCAAAGCTTTCATTGAGGAGAGGGTGTCGGTGGAGAGGCTGATTTTGGGCTGCAATGGGAAACATTGAGACAAAATATTGCAGAAAAATATAAGAAAGGCACAGACTGGTCCCTTATCTCAGCCGCTAAGCAAAAGAAAGACGAGACAGTTGATGAGTGGGCACATAGAATTCAAGATCTTATGGCTAATCACTCAGGTTTGGAGAATGTCGATGATCAAACTCATGCTGCAGTTCCTCCTTTTGTCTCAGGACTGAGATCTGATATACAGACCAAAGTGCGAATTTCCTGTATCGGGTGGGAGTCCGCTGCATTTGAGGAAGTCAAGCGGCACGCGGAACATGCTGAAAAACAAACCAAGCAAAAAGAATCTGACACTCAGACTAAGCTGATAGCCGCCCAGATGAACTATTACATAGGAGGGGATTAGTAAGAGGACGAGGAGTTGGTTTTCGGGGACGTGGTAAAGGACAAGGGCGAGGCTGAGGCTTTGGAGCCCCGTCCGCTGGACAATCTACAAACCCCTTTACACCCTCCTCCTTTAATCCCAATATGACTCCGTATCCCTGTTATAACTGTGGCGAATCTGGACATTTCCGCCGGGACTGTCCTCAGAAAAAGCAACAATCCCCGGCACCCCCTCCCCCGCCTGTTTTTCCTGATCAAGAGCATTGGGCATAGGAACACGCAGGGACCCCCACCCACTCGCTTCAGTTGCCACTGCTCACTCATAACTCAGAGACTGATCCCTTATTGACGTTGCTTGTCAATGGCACTGAGACTGTTTTCCTCGTTGACACTGGGGCCACTCGGTCCACCCTCTCGCTGGCTAGGGTCCCTGCCTCAAAAGAAACTGTTACTGTACTCACTGCTTCTGGACAGCCTCATATTCTGCATGTCTCCAAACCTCTTCAAATCCAGTCACGTTCTGGGGGACCTACCTTGCTGCACCGATTTCTTTTAAATCAGCTCTGCCCTGTTAACCTTCTAGGAAGGGATCTCATGACGAAGCTTTCTCTTTCTATTTCTATGACTGACAAAGGATTTTTCTGCTCAACCCCCAAGTTACTGTGCCAAATCACCCCTCACCCCAAACCCTCTTTTGCAGCCTGGACTCTAAATATTTCCCCACACACCATTCTCCTTAAAGCCCTACACTCTTTTCCCTCCTGTCTTTTTCCCCATTTACAGGTCCCTGACACTTTACACTGTACTGCCCAATATTTCCCTGTAGAAGCAGACACCCCCTGGCTAGAATCTTTTCTTTCTTCAGGCACTTGCCCCGAAACCCTTCGCATCCCTTGTATCTTCATTTCATCCACAAAAGCTGCTGCATCCGTCCATCTCACATGTTCACAGAGTATTTTCTATCTTGGTGGTTCAGTACCCCATGTTTCTTTAGCCAAATCAAGTACTGTCCATTGGGTGGAATTCGGACCATGGGTAGAACAATGTCTTAAAAGAACAGACTGGTTACATGTTGCTCCAGGTATTTTTGATACCTCAGACCATTTGATAACTAAAGTTGTGCTTCAAACTGATTTTTTAGTACATCGTGCTTTGTGCCATCCTTCCTTTTCTGCTTTTTCATTGCAAACCACTTCCCCTTCTTGGCTCTCTACGCTCCCTGATTCACTGTGGTCCCAGGGAAAGAATGATTATGGAAGGATAGCCCATTGTGAGCCTCTGGTGATCTATCCAAAATCTTCCTTCCGCCCGCACTGTGCCCAGTATCCTCTGTCTCCCGAAGCAGAGGCTGGCATCTCCGCCGTACATTCCAATCTCGTGAAACGCGGTGCTATTATTCCAATTAAATATTCTCCAGTCAATTCCCCCATTTTACCTGTAAAAAAGGCTGACGGTTAATGGCGCTTTGTTCAAGACTTACGACAAGTGAATTCTGCCATCTTTCCTAGGGCTCCTATCGTCCCTAATCCTTCCACTATCCTTTCTACAATCCCTCCTTCGGCTCGGTACTTCTCCGTTATCGACCTGGCTAATGCTTTCTTTTCCATCCCTGTACACCCCGATTCTCAATTTTGGTTTGCTTTTACTTTCCAAAACCGCCGTTGCACATGGACTGTCATGCCTCAGGGATATACTGAGGCCCCTTGTGTATATGGACAAGCGCTTGCTCAAAATCTAGAGGGGTTCTGGCCAGATCAAGGTAGTACATTAATACAGTATGTAGATGACATTATGTTATGTAGTGCTACGGAAAAAGATTGTGCACAAGACACTCAGAAACTATTGTTGTTTCTGGGGGAAAATGGCCATAAAGTCTCAATGGCTAAACTGCAGTTAATTCAAACAACTGTAAAATATCTAGGTCATGACATCACTTGTGGAACAAGAGCTCTCTCTAGCGATCGCATTAACACCATTCAAAATCTTCCTAGACCTGTCACAAGACAACAGGTTATGTCTGTATTGGGCATTCTAGGATACTGCCGGCAATGGATTCTAAATTTTACTGAAAGAGCACAGCCGTTGCAACAATTGGCCAATACTCCTGGCATCCCCCTCTCTGGCCAGGTGCAATGGAATGAACAGGCTGAGAAGGCTCTCTGTGATTTAAAAAGTGCTCTTATCTCTGCGCCTGCGCTCGGCCTCCCGGATCACTCTCGTCCATTCACTCTATTCGTGGACGAAAAGGGGGGATATATGAATGCAGTTTTAACACAATTACATGGGGACAAACAAAGGCCAATAGCTTATTCTTCGAAAAAATTGGATCCTGTGGCTGCAGCACTTCCGCCTTGCCTTAGGGCTGTGGCTGCCACAACAGAAGCTGTGCTAGCCAGTACAGATATAGTGCTCATGAGCCCCCTAACAGTAAAGGTGCCTCACGCTGTACATTCCATTTTAGTACAGGCTAAGACCTCACATCTCACTACTGCTAGGGCAATACACTATCAGAATGTACTCTGTACTTTGTCAAATATTACAATTGAAAAATGCTCCACTTTAAATCCAGCCACTCTCCTCCCAACTAACAACGAAGGTGAACCGCATAATTGCCATGATGAAATAGCAAAGGTTGTAAAGCCTAGAGTAGATCTACAGGAAACACCTTTAGAAACTGGAGAAATGATTTTTGTGGATGGATGTTCTTTGTGATTGGAAAATGGAGCACCCTCAACTAGTTACGCAGTGGTCCAAGGGGACCGCCTGTTGGAAGCAAATCGAATTTCATCAAGTTTGAGTGCACAAGCAGCTGAACTAATAGCGTTCACCCGAGCATGCCAGCTGTCCGAAGGAAAAATCATAACAATTTATTCAGATTCCAGATATGCTTTTGGAGTCTGCCATGATCATGGAGCATTATGGAAATTAAGGGGATTTAAGACCAGCGCTGGCAAGCCCATCCAACATCAAAAGTTAATCGAATCCCTCTTAGAGGCCATAACTAAACCATCAAAGCTAGCGATCGTTAAATGTCAAGCTCACACAGGAAAACAGGATCCTGTCAGCAAAGGAAATAAATTAGCTGATTATTTTGCTAAAAAGGCTGCATATAATAACACACCAATTTCTTTATTCCAACAGAGGAATGACCAGGACCCTGATAATCAAATTATTTCTTTACAGAGTGCAGCCACGGACATCGAAAAGAGAAAATGGTCCAAAGAAGGGTCCCTCTCTGATGGAGTCTGGACTCATAAGCAAACTAACAAACTTTTCCTCCCAAAGGCTTCTTTCCCAGGAATGGCAAAAATCGCCCATGGCCTCGACCATGCTGGAAGAGACACCATGGTTCGAGATGTTGAAAAACATTGGGAAGCTGTAGGTTTCTCTACATATGCAGAGCAGTTCTGCAGACGCTGTGCATTATGTCAAAAGTTTAATGTGGGAAAAGGCACCCAGGTAAGTCCCGCCGTTACTCCTAATCCAATGGGTCCGTTTGAACACCTCCAAATGGATTTCATTGAATTAACCCTGTCTAAAGGTTACCGATATTGCCTTGTGATTGTCGATGTGTTCTCCCGATAGGTAGAAGCTTTCCCTTCTAAACACAATGATGCGAAAACGGTAGCCAAAGCTCTGATTAAAGAAATTATTCCTAGATGGGGCACACCGCAGAAATTACAAACAGATAATGGCACTCACTTTGTGAATTCCATTATAAATGAATTAACTACCTGGCTCCAAATCAATGTACATCATTATTGTAAATACCATCCACAGAGTGGGGGTATCGTAGAACGATGCAATGGCACCCTAAAAGCTAAGCTTGCAAAAATTTGTGAACAAACCAATTTATCCTGGCCAGACGCTCTACCCCTGGCTTTAATGGGATTAAGAGGACGGACACACCGACAATTGGGACTATCACCGTTTGAAATTCTGACCAGACATCCCATGCCCGTTGGCATGGTTGTAGGTAATGTGAATTTGCATACTGTGGACAATGATCTTCTCTCCAGTCTTGCAGGTCTCCGAGCCTCGTTAAAGGAAGTCCACCAGCAGGTTAATCAGGCCTGGAGGACCAGCCCACCTTCTAAGGATTCACCAATTCCCTTGGGTACCTGGATCCTGGTTCGAGACAGTCGCAGGAAACACTGGCATCAGCCTAGGTGGAGAGGACCATTCCAAGTTCTTCTATCCACACCTCATGCTGTGAAGGTTGAAGGACTGCCTGCCTGGATCCACGCATCGCATTGCAAAAGATGGCTCTCTTAAAACTACTCTTTCTATTGTCTGCTGCCCGCACACTCTCAAGCCACCCAGGAAGGGGTGGTGATCTCCTTGTTTATAAGATAAAACTGAACCAGACAAAGAAATACCCGAATATCACAGTCACACAGGGACTCACCACTTCAGTGCAAATTGATTTCTGCTCAATTGTAGACTGTGGAGTCGGACGACAAGAACAATGGGCCTGGTCTGACAAATATGTTTGTGTCTCAGCTCCTTTGGTCTCTGAGGACTGGTGCAGTCAATGGAACTTTGTCTTTGCAAATACAGGACCAGATGACTGGGGATATTTCCCTTTTAAAAGCCAGCAATACAGCTTAAAGGCTCGATTTTCTATAATTAAGGGGCATGCCACTAATGGCTGTGGTGAAAATCAATGTAATCCTCTGATTATTACACTTAAGAACCCTACTGTTCATGATGCTGGTACTTATATCCTTGGGGCTTATGTCTCAGGAACTGACCCTTTGGGAAAATTTAATATTAGGGTACAGGACCTCAGCGAGACCTTACTCAGGGCCCGGTGCTCAGGCCCATCGGCCATGATAAACTTAATGGTCAAGGTAGCCAGAAGTTTTTCGTTCTGTCTGGCTATTTTGTTCCACCAGCTTTTCTGCATTAGTGTGAAATGGCTACCTGTATCTACTACTGTGTCCACACACCAGCTTCGAATATGGACTGAGATCACTAAGAGGATAGCTATAGTGGATACTACTGAGACGCCTGCCTCAGTCTGTCCAACTTTTGATTGCTTGGTAGACTTCGTGGATTGGGTTTCCTTTTTTACTGGCATGAACTCTCTCCCAGTAGTCCTTGTTAGATGCCCAATCTCGTTGGACTGCACACCCAACCTTTACCAAACCACCCACGGTGGTCACAATCCCTCTAAGCCCCCCAGACAAACGGGGGTTACAGGCATTCAATATTCGATGCACTACTTCCTCTTCCTTCATCTCAGGTCGCCATCTCAAACATAGTGCCCTATAATCCAGTGGCGGACTGTGCATTTCACACCTAGGCCTTCAGTAGTGCTCCGTCTGAATCAACCTGCCCCTCAAAAACTAATTTATGGTTATGAAAACCATCTTAATATGCAGAAATACAGTATAAAGAGCCGTTGCATCGCAGATAGATAACTCCTGTAGCCACAATAAATGCCTTTATTGAATAGACAAACCAGGGGTGTAAAAGTTCCTTTCTACTGCAGCTACAGCCCGTGACACACATAAAAAACATCAAAAATAACCCATAAACTTGCAATATTATTTAGGAAAATCGCAACATTTTACTCACCAAAAATTCGGATTATTGGTAAACAAAATCCATCCTCCTCTCTTTCCTCAAAAACAGTTCAATTACTCTGTCCTACAGATTATCCGTTCGCTTCAGTTCCATCACGAAGTCCCTTTCTATTGCCATCGAAGCTAATGCTGAAAGTCGAACCTGCCCTGTCGTATTTCTGGCATAAGTTTTAATTCGCTTTAGGGCTGAAAATGTCCGCTCGACAGAAGCAGTGGACACGGGAATGGTCACCGCCAAACATACCAATGTGTACAGCTGCCCCATGATGTTCTCATTCAGATTTTTATATTACACCATCCGCACCATCCTATCCAATCAACAGGTCTGAATATGGTGACATTGCCGTACGCCTGCTAGAGGGCCCTAGTGAAACCAACTCAAAATCTGATTGGTTGAAGCAACAGTTTAATCAACATTTATTTTGTGTTAGAGGGCCTGCAGAATGGATTGTGAAGGCCTCCGGGCAGACTTCTTTGACTTTGACCCTGCCTGGCAACAAGTGATGGCTGAAATGTGATTGGTTAAATGCTTTAATACAAAAATATATGTCTGGAAGCAGCACAACCATTGGAAAAGCTATGAAAGGAAGCGGACAGACTATTTGGAATTATTTAATAAGTATTCATGGACAAAATATAATTAACATCAGTTTGTGATTCAGATATTTTTTTAGGCCCTGATGGCCCGCCACTGCTATAATCATAGGCAAAATCTCGGATGCTCTGTGTTGGCGCTTGAACCATGGACCGAAGTTTTTCTTCTAATTCAGTCTCATAATCTTCTGGAAGAAACGCTTCTAGGAAATCCTTCTTAAAAGCATCCCAGGTGTGGATGGTCTGCTTGTTTGCCTGCCACCAACTTTTCGCAGGTCCCTTCAAGGAGGCATTAATCACCCCCAAAAGTTGATCTTCCCCCATTGGAGCAACAGACAGAAAAGCATCTGCCTGTTCAACTAAATTAATTATGTCCTCTGAGGTATATGACTCTCCCAACGGTACGGCTGGCGGAGTACACGAATGCACAGTGCGGGCTGTCTCCCGGGGAGTGGAATGCGCGTTCACTGATCCAAATGAACGCAGATTATTCCGCACTTCACGCTGAAGATGTTCCTTCCATAGCTGATCACACCTCTCCAGGCATTGCACAACATCCCGCTCCAGCCCAATAATCTGCTCCTCCACATATTCTCACAGTTTTTCCATCAAGTCATCTATATAATTTCGCCAAGCGTCTTCGTGAGATAGGGTGCTGTCAGCCATGGATGAGATCCACTTGTGAAGCACTTCGATCCGCTCCGTAATCTCAGCAAGCAGGAGCGGAGCGCCATCATTATCCGCCTCCTCAAGTCCGGGCGAATCACTCAGGTACATCGATTGAAGCAGGCTCGCTCTCTCTCGGATGGCCAAATGTGCCCTCACCGTAACGTGGCGGCTACCGGGTACCACTTCTTCACACAAGGAGTCACTCAGCGGGGCGATCTCCTGCCCCGATTACCCTAAAGATATCATGGTTGATTAACTTGTTTTTTTAGAGAATGGGCTAAAGGGAACCAAAATATGAAAGATGCTTCTTATACATCCTCAGAGAGGGCACCACTCTGTAGAAACCTACACTTCACAACCCGACAGGGAAGTGGACGATATTTGAAGGTTATAATAGCATTACTATATTCGGTCCTCGGCCCCTCTTGTCCCTATGCACCCCTTAAATAATTGGCAAAAAAATTAAATAAAAGCGCAAAAGAAAGTGAGACTGATAAATATATTGGCTTTTGTTGTTTACATTTACTTGCCCGGTGCCTGAGTGCTCATTAGTGAACCCCTTCCTCAGACACCCTCCCCAGCGCCCAAATCCTAACCCCCAGTTTGACACAAACAATATAAGAGAAAAAAAAATAAAAAAATAAAAAAACTGTTCTTTGAGAACGCAAAAGGAAAGATTTAACTTAGTCCACAATATAAAAAAACAATAAACCCTGCAGTTCAGTTCCTCCCGTATGGCAGATGGAAACACAACAGTCCTTTGGCGGGAGCACCCGAGAACACCAGTACCTGGCCTCTTTTCGGGGATTCGTCATCTGATTATTTCTTCGGGGTGGCCACAAACAAATAGCAGAAGTCCCTGGGTGAAGTAAGATCCTGACTGATTCTTTGAGCGTGGATAGTCGCCGCATTGCCTTCAGCCTCTTCCTTCCTTTTTTTCTCTCCCCCTACTTGCTCCACCATTCCCCTTAAAAATAAAAACTTTCTCGCCGAAATCCTTGCCCTTCTCGGTTGTTATGGAACCCTCATGCTGGCAACAGGCAGCTGGAATATTTACCAGGCGGGATCCTCCCAGCACTGGGACGTCACCAAAGGTGCCTGAAGGGCTATTTAAAACACCCTCCCAGCCAACATTATAAAGTGATGGACAGTCCAGAAGCCAACCCGACTGTCAAGTTATGTAGCCTTGTTACATGTTAACATAAAACAAAATTCTCATTTCAAAACAGTCTCCAATGAACTGTAAGCATTCCACATAAATGTTTGATGTAATTATTTCCTTTCCACAAACATTCTCTAGCATTAATCACACTTAAAAAAACACTTTTTATCAAACAACTTCCAAAGCTCCCAAAATAAGCAGTTTTTCCATTCAATTAACACTATCTGAAATGACAACTGCTTCCCGAAAGGAAGTGTAATAATCAATAACAGTCAATATGTCTTCACCTTGAAGCTAGACCAACTAAATCAATGCTAACTATAGTCACCAGAACCATATTCTATAATTGTAGAAATATGGTACAGTTTCAGTCCTTTATTTGCTTAGGAGATGCAAAAATGCTGATACGATGCTTGTAGCCATTTGGATTACTGCAATATACTCCTAATAGGTCTGCCAAATAAAGATTTTAATCGATTATGGTTGGTTAAGAATGCAGCTGCAAGAATCCTAATTAAACAGAACAAATTGAACCACATTGCACTGGTATTAGCATCTTTAAAGTGGCTGCTTGTGTCATTCAGAATCAATTTTATACTACTGCTAATTATTTACAAGGCATTGAATAATCTTGCACTTTCATATATGTTAGAATATTTGTTCCCTCACATTTCCATTTATTACCTTAAATCCTCAAATTCTGCTTTGCTTTTTATCCCAAGACTAATACATTAATAATTAATACATCTATGGTCATGAGCTATGGGTAGTGACCGAAAGAACGAGATCGCGAATACAAGCGGCTGAAATGAGTTTCATCCGCAGGGTGTCTGGGCTTTCCCTTAAAGATAGGGTGAGAAGCTCAGTCATCCGGGAGGGGCTCAGAGTAGAGCTGCTGCTCCTCTGCATCGAGAGGAGTCAGATCAGGTGGCTCGGGCATCTGATCAGGATGCCTCCTGGACGCCTCCCTGGTGAGGTGTTCCGGGCACATCTAACCAGGAGGAGGCCCCGGGGAAGACCCAGGACACGTTGGAGGGACTATGTCTCCCAGCTGACCTGGGAACGCCTTGGGATTCTCCCGGAAGAGCTAGAAGAAGTGGCCGGGGAGAGGGAAGTCTGGGCATCTCTGCTCAAGCTGCTGCCCCCGCGACCCAACCTCGGATAAGCGGGAGACAATGGATGGATGGATGGATGGATGGATGGTAATACATTAAAGAGATGAGACTGCTTTTACAATGCCCACCATAATGTTTGGGAATAATATTAATTTTTCTTTAATTCACCCTTCTGCTCCACAGTTTAAAATTACAAATGAAACAATTCAGGGATATTCAGGGATATTTGCATATATTTCTGTCTCACCATTTATAAATGACATGGTTCCCCCATTTCAGGGCACCACAATGTTTGGGACATAGCAATGGCAGGCCAATTAAAGTCTTATATTTAGGACTTTGGCTCATAGACCTTGCATGCAATGACTGCTTGAAGTCTTCTGTTCATAAATATCACCAGGTTCTGCAGATTTCTCTGATGATGCTCTGCCAAGTCTCTGATGCAGCCATCTTCAACTACTGTCTGATTCAGGCACTTGTCCTCCTAAGTTTTCTCTTTGGCAAATCGTAGGCATGCTCAACTGGATTTAAATCAGGTGACTTGCTTGGCCATTTCATAATTTTCCATTTTTTTAGCTTTGAAAAACTCTTGTGTGGCCTTAGCAAAATGTTTGAGATCATTATCTTATTATAGGATGAAGAAGCACTGGCCAATGGGTTTGGAGGCATTTACTGGAACTTGAGCTGATAAGATTTTTCTATACACCTCAGAATTCATTGCACAACTGCTGAAAGCAGTTCCATTGTCAATGAAGAGAAGTGTGCCAGTACCCAGGACAGCAATACTTGCCCAAGCCATAATAGTTCCAAAACCATGTTTAAAATATGTGGTAGCATGCTTTGGATCTTGGGCGGTTCCTTGTTGTTACCACACTTTGCTCTTGCCATCACTCTAATACAGGTTCATCTTTGTCTTGTCAATCCACAAAGCCCTTTTCCAGGATTCTGCAGGCTCTTTTAACTGTTTCGAGGCAGGTGCTGACTTATAATGACATACAGTAGTGTCTTCACGCAGTGGCCGGCAACTACATTAAAGCGTTCAGTACTACGATCAGCTGATGCTGGTACATCACTTTAGTTTGTGATCTCCAGATCCTTTGCATCCATATCTCAGTGTGATTAAGCCTACGTCTGATCCAGCCATAAAACGCAAAACGTTGTCCACGGAGTATTTTGCTTTGTGTGTAAGCTTTGCTTTCTTGTTAGATCCACCTTTAGCTCCGCTGGCCGGTGCCTGCATGAAGACAGCCGAAAAAATTATTCAGCCCTCAAAGAGTTAAGTATTTTTCCACAAAATGCAGTCTGGCCATCCTACTTTTACAGCAAACTAGTGGTTTGCATCTTGTTTCTGAATTTCTGTTCATGAAGTCTCATGAAGATAGTAGTCCCTGACACATCCACATCTGCCTCCTGAACACTGTTTCTGACCTGTCAGATAGACGTTTGGCACATTTTCTTTTCAATAATGAGAATTCTTTTGTCATCAGTAGTGACATTGCATTCCCTTTGCAATTAGTGAGCTCACCAGTTTGATCTTTCTACTTAATGATATTCCAGACAGTTGATTTAGGTAATAAGGTTTTATTGATGTCTCTGTTACGACCTACCAAAGGCCTAGGGGTATAGTATATAAATAGGCTGCACACAAGTGAGAGAGAGTTAAGGAGACAAAACAAACAAAAAAACCCAGCTAAATAAAAACAGACTCAATTTATTATCAAAAGAAAACCTCACAGGATATGGAGACAGTTACAAACAAAACAGAAGAAAGACAAGAGGACAACACTGACTTCGAATTCTAGTGAAACAAAGTTTATGTAGCTAGATACTCTATCCACATTTATCACCTAAATGTTGAGATTTTTGCTTTTAACAAGCAAAAAAGAAAAAAAAGACAAAAACCAGAACAATCCAGCCCTAACTGTCCATACCTTGCTCTATTAAGCCCAAATCCTTCTCCTCTCACACTCTCTCTCTCTCTCCTAAAACCCAAACAAGCTTATTTTTTTATACTTACACCCCACCCACAAACCCAGATGATTTAACAGTGGGCGATTCAATAGGTGAGTAATTAGAGCAAGACCCAATATAGGTCATCTGCACCAAATTAAGGAAAACAAGCTTAGTTTACCAAATAGATCTAAAGTAGGTTGTAACAGTCTCTAATGGTATTGTTCTTGTTTTTCATCCTGATAATGGCTTCTTTGACTTTCATTGGCACAGTTCTTGTCCTCATGTTGAGCAATGGCAACTACGGTCTCCAAAGGGTAGAAGCAAGCTGAGGTGTCTTATAGCTGCACTGATGAAGCTGTGAAACACACCTGAGGAATCACAAACATCTGTCACACCAATTGCCCCAAACATTACGGTGCCCTGAAATGTGGAGACTATGTACGAAACGTTTTGTCATTTCTGCATGGTGTGACCAAAATGTAAGTAAATCCTCTTAATGTCTGCAATATGTGCATTATTCATGCCTGGTTTCAGGAGAAAATGTGTCTCTGTCCCAAACATTATGGAGAGCACAGTAGGTTCTGTGCTCCAAAACTATTAAAAAAACTACTACTATTACTACTGTATAGAAATACATCATCCCACCATGGTACAGTTGTTTAAATCATATCTTAAAACTTACTATTTTAAATCTGGATTTTGTTAAGTTTTTCAATTATCAAAGTGCTTTTGTTTTCTCTTTTTGGTATCCAGTGACAGCACTGTGCCTCCACCTTTCTGGATGAACTTCCCTGAGACTGACTGAAGGAAGAACATCACAGAGTTCCTGGCCCTGATGATGTCTGCTCTGGATGACTCTCTTTATTTCTTATATATTATTTAGATACAATTGAATGCCCTGTAGGGTCTGGGCAAGCTTTTGGTCATGGAACCCTAGAGGTTTTTCTTCAGTAAAGTGTTTCCCACTGACCATCTGAACCTTCATTTAATTACTTTATTTGATTATTGTTTTTTATTTGTTTGCCCTTACTTTTATTTGTAAACCACCTTGAATTATAATTTACATTGCAAGGTGTTATATAAATAAATTTTGTTGTTGAAGTCCATCCCCGTGACCCTGTGTTCGGATTCAGCGGGTTGGAAAATGGATGGATGGATGTAGACCATGGCGTAGGGGGTAACTCAAGAGATTGTAATCGCTGAATCTCAGTAAAAGATTGATTTATACACACAGTGTAATTTCAAATCATTATCTCCCTTTCCAAGTGCATATGTAGCCGGTTACTGCATATCTTAAATATTGCTTAGTTCTCTTTGTTGTGTTTCATGCACTGTTCACATTACTTTATTTACCTGAGATGCTGGCAGTATGAGTCTACCACAACATAGGACATGTTCCTCATATGTGGACAGTCCAGTTGCATGTCTTGAGTAAGGTTGTAGCTCTTCAGTAACATCATTTGTCCATTTTTCCTTTTCAGATCCGGCTTAGAGAGTTACTGCAGTTATTGTTTAGTCAGGGTTATTACCCTGGTGTGTTTTTTGTGTACTTAATTTTTTTTTTGTTATTATTTATTACATTTCCGTGTTTCATTATTCCACTTTTTTATCTTCCTCTATAAAAATATGTTTATGTAATTATATTTTCTTTAATCTTAAATTTTGTTAATATTGTATTTCTATGTGTTGTGCTATGTCCACTCATATTCCTTGTGCTTTGCTGATGGTAGCCTAAAGGCGGTGTTCTGTCTTAATGGACAGGTAGGCCATTTTTTCATAAAAGACCAGGAAAAAAATGTAAACCAAAGATGAGCAAAGATAAAACAAAAATTAAAGGTGGGAGTCGATAAAAATAAGTCTTAAAGCACAAACGTGCTAAGCAGTATTCACAAATATCATTCACAAGTTTATCCAATCTTGAATGCAATGTGAAAGACATGACAATATTTATATGGTTCTGTCAACTACCTCAAATTTAGCAAAACTCCAGAGAATTCTGGAAACTATCAGTGGCATTTCAAGAACATGGTGAGAATAATGTTAAAAATAAGTACTTTTCTTGGGATGACTTGGATCACAAACTTTGAAAATCCATAAACAATGTATAAATTATCCCAAACATTTCAAGGAGGTGCTAAAAAAATTAAATAAAGGATTCAGTAACAACAGGTGTGTTCACCCTGACACCACCACTCCTGAGACTCCCCTCTCACTTTTTAAGTTACTGAAAAAGAGTGCTCAGCAGTGGTGTCTTGTAGAGGCAACCAGAAATTTATTGGTTTTGATATGCAGAGTGGAGGCGGAACCTCTGCGTTTTTCCCAGTTGATTCTGGGGTTCATCAGGGGTGTGTTTTTGCTCCTGCTCTGTTCAGTGCTTGTATGGATTGGGTGTTGGGCAAGGTTGTGGGGTCCAGCGACTGTGGGGCATCTGTTGGTGAAGAAAGATTCACAGATCTTGAATTTGTTGATGATGCTGTGATCTTCGCGGATTGAATGGAGGCTCTGATCGGGGCACTCGAGATACTGAGCGTCTGGGCTTGCAAGTGTCCTGGATAAAAAACAAGATTCAGGCCTTTAATGACCACTTGGGCACAGCCATCAGCAGTGTGTCTGTTTGCGGAGAGAGTGTCGACCTTGTTGAAAGGTTTACTTACCTTGGCAGTGCCATTCATGTCTCTGGTGACTCTTCCTATGAAGTCAGTAGATGGATTGGGAGAGCATGGGGCGTCATGAGTTCGCTGGAAAGGGGTGAGTGGCACTTTCGATATCTATGCAAAAGGACGAAGGTCCAAGTCTTTAGAGTCCTGGTGCTTCCTGTCTTGCTATATGGCTGTGAGACATGGATGCTATCCAGTGACCTGAGACAAAGACTGGACTCCTTTGGTACTGTGTTTCTCCGGAAAATCCTTGGGTACCGTTGGTTTGACTTTGTGTCAAATGAGCGGTTGCTCATGGAGTCCTGAATTAGGCACATTACCTGCATTGTGAGGGAGCATCAGTTACGGCACTATGGCCATGTGGCGCGTTTCCCCGAGGGTGATCCAGTTCGTAAGATCCTCATTGTTGGGGACCCGAGTGGCTGGACCAAGCCAAGGGGTTGCCCACATAACACCTGAGAGGGTCATTTCCCGAGGATGGGACTGAACCGCATGTCTGCCTGGGGGGTTGCCAACTGGGATCCTGAGTTGTTTCGTTGTGTACCAGTGCATGCTCCCCAACTTGATTTGACTTGACTTGATATTCATTTTGATTTTTGTCTTGAATTCTGATTTGGATGATGATTTGGGTTTTATTCATTTGTGATTGCCTTTTGACAACTCACTTTTGGTCTTTATAAGTTATATTTTTTGTTAGTTAGTAATTATTTTCTTTTATAAGGATTATTTAGTGCAGGTCTTATGTATATAGGGCCTGGATAATGAATCAGTGGCTTTTAATTTGCCTGTTACATGCTCAATATGGTAGTCATGAGGTTGTAGAGATAGATAGATAGATAGATAGATAGATAGATAGATAGATAGATAGATAGATAGATAGATAGATAGATAGATAGATAGATAGATAGATAGATAGATAGATAGATAGATAGATAGATAGATAGATAGATAGATAGATAGATACTTTATTAATCCCAATGGAAAATTCACAAGTTGTATCCTGAATTCTAAACACTGCATATGTTGTGGCATGTGGATCAAATGTTTGTGATCAGTCTGTAATTTAAATTGTCTTCCCTAAAAATGAGCTTTCAGATATTCAACTGCCCCAACACAGCCAACTTGCCAGCCTGCATTGTTTAGTTTCATTTTTGGGTGAATGTAAACAAGACAGAGTTCACTTATTGGGATAATTTTTAAATCTTTAAATGTTGTTCACTCTGACCCTTCAACTTTTTTTTGAGTCTTTTAAGGTGCTCTGAAATATTCACCCAGTTTGACATGAGCTATACCTTCACATGTATCAAGGAAAGCTTCTACTTACCCACACGTTTGTGGTCCGGGTGCTTTCCAGAAATCCCTCATTTTCTGATGATCTCGTTTGACACCTTCACATGTGACTAAGTAATCTAAGACACCAAATTGTTATAGGCCAAAGATGCACTTGCCTCTGTGTAAACCTAATTCCTCAATCTTTAAACCTGTCAAAAGCCTTTTCCAGGCTCCTCTTCACTTTCTGCAAACATCACTACACCATCCATAAGCACCACCACAATGGTCAATCCACATAATTCAGATTAATCTGTGACTTTTTGGTAAGCATTGACTGCACTAGATCAGTTGTTCTCAATCTTTGATCCTCCATGGACCATAAAAATATTTTAGCCACACCCCCCACGGCCATGTGTATTTGCTGCAGACTTGACAAAAGCGCTTGATTTTGAATTTTCACTTATTAAAAAATAAGTTACTATACTGCCTGTGTTTTATAAAGTATGATGCAAAATTAATTGACAATTGACCTGTATGCTTTTATTAAATTAATTATTTTTTCTAGTGTTTGAATTTCTTAATCATAATACAAAACAAATAGCCATTTGTTTAGGGATAATTACCAGTAATTAACAAAATACAGAAGTTGTTACTAAAGATATTGTAATAATAACAAAAGCTGTTCACTACTCACTTGGCTTAAGTATTATTTTTTAAATTAAGCACAAAATGATTATGTTTATCTCATTGTGTCTGCATGGGTTTCTTCTGGGTGCTCTGGTTTCCTCCCGTAGTTGAAAACTGTGCAGGTTAGGTGAACTGGCATTGGTAAATTGGCATTGATGTATGTGTATGTTTATGGAAGTCTGCGTGTCTGCCCTGCCCTACAACACCCTGTACAGGTGTTGTTAATGCCACGTGCCAAATGATTGCTGGGAAAGCTGCGATGCAACTCTGCCCTGGATAAGTGGAGTAGGAAAATGAATGGGTGGATGGATGATTATCTGTTTCTGGAAAATATAAAAAAGTAATATTTAAAATACAGAATTAGTCACTGAAGACATTTTTCTTATCTTAATTAAAGAAGCTACTTTGTTATCCTCTTGAACGTCTCCAAGGATAATGCTGTCCCTTGGTCTGTTAGGACCTTTTTAGGGATGCCAACACGCACAAAGACCTCTACCAGTTCCTGTGTGATACTCATAGAATTGGCTGTTCTTAATGGGTTATCCTCCGAATAACAGGTAGCATAATCAACGAGAACTAAGATGTACTTATGTCCCCTCGCTGAGGGCTCCAAGGGACCCACGATTTCCACCCCTGTATGCTCAAAGGGAATATCAATCGGGAATGGGAATCAGTGGCACTCTGTCCTTTATAGTAATCTGTAGTAACGGACATTCCGGACAGGAAGTACCGAAATGACGGACCTCCTCATTGATTCCCTTCCAAAAATATTGGGGATTTATCCACTGTAAGGTATTGTCAGCTCCCAAATGAGCGCCTAGGAGATGTGTATGCTCTAGCTTGCAGACATCCCGTAGGTAATTCTACAGAACTAACAGTGACCTCACTTCCTCCTCATATCCAGCTACCGTATATAATAAGTCATTATTAATAACAAAATGGGGTCCAGCTGGGGTGATTTGTGTGTTGGCCATTTAGCAAAACTACTGCTTATCTAGTAAATTTAAGGGAATAATTACTCCATTGTTTCCTTTCAAAGGAAGAAGATGTTTGTCTAAATTGAAACTGTAACTCTGTGAGTCCCAGATAACGAAGATGCAGTGTCAGCAGATGACGTGGTTATCTGCGCCGGCACATCAGAAACTCAATCACACTGAGTGGCCATGGGACTCCTCATGACCAGCTGTGTACATGGCATGGAGACAGTTTGGGGTGCATTATGTAGGCACCCCTTTATCTCTTGTTTTGGTCATGTCCGAAGCATATCTTTAACGTATATAAACCACTGGGTCTGGTTAGTTGTGGTACGCAGCAATTTGAACCTCTGTCTATGCGCTTCTCTTTGTCTTGATCCAACCGTGGAAATCACTCGCCTTGTAAGTGTCTTTTAAAGCTTTATTGTTTAATGTACACTGTTTGCTATGTATTGCTTTGTAAATCATTGTTTATTGTCTTTGGTTGTACACCTGTATACAGTTAGGTCCATAAATATTTGGACAGAGACAACATTTTTCTAATTTTGGTTCTGTACATTACCACAATGAATTTTAAATGAAACAACTCAGATACAGTTGAAGTGCAGACTTTCAGCTTTAATTCAGTGGGGTGAACAAAACGATTGCATAAAAATGTGAGGCAACTAAAGCATTTTTTTAACACAATCCCTTCATTTCAGGGGCTCAAAAGTATTTGGACAATTGACTCAAAGGCTATTTCATGGGCAGGTGTGGGCAAGTCTGTCGTTATGTCATTATCAATTAAGCAGATAAAAGGCCTGGAGTTGATTTGAGGTGTGGTGCTTGCATGTGGAAGATTTTGCTGTGATCAGACAACATGTGGTCAAAGGAGCTCTCCATGCAGGTGAAAGAAGCCATCCTTAAGCTGCGAAAACAGAAAAAAACCCATCCGAGAAATTGCTACAATATTATGAGTGACAAAATCTACAGTTTGGTACATCCTGAGAAAGAAAGCAAGCACTTGTGAACTCAGCAACGCAAAAAGACCTGGACGTCCACGGAAGACAACAGTGGTGGATGATCGCAGAATCATTTCCATGGTGAAGAGAAACCCCTTCACAACAGCCAACCAAGTGAACAACACTCTCCAGGGGGTAGGTATATCGATATTCAAGCCTACCATAAAGAGAAGACTGCATGAAAGTAAATACAAAGGGTGCACTGCAAGGTGCAAGCCACTCATAAGCCTCAAGAATAGAAAGGCTAGATTGGACTTTGCTAAAGAACATCTAAAAAAGCCAGCACAGTTCTGGAAAAACATTCTTTGGACAGATGAAACCAAGATCAACCTCTACCAGAATGATGGCAAGAAAAAAGTATGGAGAAGGCATGGAACAGCTCATTATCCAAAGCAGACGACATCATACCATACCATACCATTTTTATTTGTTAAGCGCTTAAAAACACAGCATTACAACTGACCGAAGCGCTGTACAGTTAAAACAAGCAAGACTAAAAGCAAAATATTAAAAACAAACATTAAGAGAGAATTAAAACAGAGACACTAAAAAAACAGGTCAGGGGACCCAATAAAACAGAGAAATAGCAAAAAGCAAGTGGGAATAAGACAGGTTAAGAATTAAAAGCCAATGTGAAGAAGTGCGTTTTTAGGTGTGATTTGAATGTGGTGACTGAAGTGGCTTGCCTAACCACTAAAGGTAAGGAGTTCCAGAGCCTGGGTGCACAGACAGAAAAAGCCCTTTCACCACGAGCTTTAAAATGTGCCTTGGGAACGGTTAGGAGCAGCTGATCTGCAGATCTAAGAACACGAGGGGGATTGTGACGATGGAGCAAGACACTCAAGTAGGCAGGGGCTAGACCATTTAGTGCCTTATAGGTTAAGAGGAGTATCTTAAAATCAATTCTGAAGCTAACTGGCAGCCAGTGTAGGGTTTTTAAAATCGGTGTAATGTGTTGGCTTCTGCTGCTTCCAGTTAAAAGTCTTGCAGCCGCATTTTGAACCAATTGGAGTCTCGAAAGAGTGGCTTTACTAATACCATATAGGCAGGAATTAGAATAGTCGAGCCGGGACGTAATGAATGCATGGATTACTGATTCCAGGAGGTGGTAAGGCAGAATTGGTTTGAGTTTGGCAATTCGCCTGAGATGGAAAAAGCAGGATTTTACTGTGCTGTTGACTTGAGCATCCATTTTCAGGACCATATCCATTTTGATTCCAAGATTGGAAACAGACGAAGTTACTGGAATGGGAAGAAAGTCGAGGTCAAGGGGTAGGGTCTGTTTGTGGTCGGGACTAAAAACAATGACCTTGGTTTTTGAATCGTTCAGGTGAAGGAAGTTTACAGCCAGCCAGTCCTTAATGTCAGATAAGCAGTTGAGAAGAGGTTTAGTGGAGTCAGTTGACTTGAGGGAGAAATAAATTTGGCAGTCATCAGCATATAGGTGATACGAGATTGCATGTTTTCTAAAAATTGCACCTAAAGGCAGGATGTAAATTGAAAAAAGTAGTGGCCCCAAAATGGAACCCTGGGGGACACCACATGGGAGTGGGACTGATTCAGATGAAAAATCATCTAGCATGACTCTAAGAGTCCTGTTGCAGAAATATGACCTGAACCAGTCGAGGGCTAAGCCAGATACACCAACCCAGGATTCGAGTCGGGAGATCATGATGTCGTGGTCGATTGTGTCGAAGGCAGCAGATAAATCGAGAAGAACCATAATCACGTAGAGTCCTGAGTCCAATGCCAAAAGGACATCATTTAGGACACGTAAATGCGCGGTTTCTGTGCTGTGTTGGGGCCTAAAGCCTGACTGAAAAAGGTCCATTACCTGATGGTCCTGTAGGTGGTGAATTAATTGCTCATAAACTACTTTTTCGAGTAATTTTGACAGGAAAGGTAGTTTAGAAATTGGACGAAGATTGGAGAAGACGGCAGGGTCAAGATCAGGTTTTTTCACGATTGGATGTACAACTGCGTGTTTGAAAGCACAAGGAACTGTAGCCGAAGATAGACTACTAGTTATGATCTTTAAGACATCATATCGAATCACAGGAAAGACATCTTTCAGCAGTCTGGATGGCACCACATCGTCCGGAGAGCCTGAAGGCTTCATTGAGGCGACGATTTTTTCCAGATGGGGGAGCGAAATGGGTTCAAAGCTAGTGAGGGAGCCTTGTACAGGAACGGCTAAATCAACAGAGCCAGAAGAAGAAATGGAGATCTGGGATCTAATGTTCGTGACCTTATCCAGAAAAAACGTAAGGATCTGATTACAAAGAGCATTGGAGGGAGAAGAGAACACAGTTGCAGCTGGAGAGAGGACAGCATTCAGTGTTTTGTATAAGACACGTTGATTGCCAGAATTTTTTGAGATGATGTCAGTAAAAAAACGGTTCCTTGCACCTCTGACTGCTCTCTGGTATTGAGACCACATGTCTCTCATGCAGTCAAAGGTAACAGTGAGACCATCTTTCCTCCATTTACGTTCTAGCCGCCTACAGTTTTGCCTGATGGAGCGAGTTTGTTCATTTAGCCATGGGTCATGCTTGACTTTGGATTGTCTCTGTTTGAGTGGGGCTACAACATCCATCACAGAACAGCAGGAAGTATAGAAGGTTTGCAATAAAACATCAGCATCCGTGGATTCACATGATGTGGAGATTGATGAAAAAGCAGCTGCAAAATCTTCAGCAGCAGAAGGGGAAATGACACGGAAGGGACGGGTAGCGGTGGATTTACCATGCTCAGCAGAGACCAAATCCAAATTAAACAGAACAGGCGAGTGATCAGAAAAACTGGGAGGCAGAATGTCCAAGTCACTGATTCTGAGACCGCGAGAAAGAACCAGGTCCAGTGTGTGAGCCTGTCCATGTGTTGGTCCATTGACTAGTTGAGAAAGACCAAAGGAGTCAATAATGTCCAGAAAGTCTTTTGCTAGAGGTTTAACGGGACAGCAAACATGGATATTAAAATCACCCAAACAAAGGAAGCGATCATATCTGCAGGTAACATCAGCCAAAAAAGCTGCAAATTCGTCTAAAAAGTCCTTATTATATTTTGGGGGGCGATAGATGAGTGTGCACAGCAGCGGTGGAGAACAGACAAGTTCAAACATACTGAGCTCAAAAGTTAAAGGGGAAAATGAAAGCGTAAGGGAAGGGCGTTTGCAGATAAAATCAGATTTAAATAAGGTCAATAAGCCCCCGCCGCGGCGCAGCGCTCTCGGCGTGTTGATAAAGGAACATCCCGGGGGCAAAACTTCAGTGAGTGAGAGCGTCTCGCCCGGTAAAATCCAGGTTTCAGCAGTACATAAAAAATCCAGGCCATTGGAAAGAAAAAAGTCTTTCAGGATGAAAGTTTTGTTCACGACCGATCTGGCATTTATCAGCGCAAAACGAACCGGCTGGGACGACGTTAACAAAGACGCACCAGCCGTAGCGGCTGACATTGTCGTGATGCGGCGTAGGTTGTTAAAGTTCACTCCCCGGCGGCGGTGACGGAGCGAGGCAGGGAAGTGTACCAGAGCATCCGAGGGCAAGAGGCATTCCGGGAGCATTGACTCATGTTGGGAGCCAGGAGAGTTGTTCCTAGAGAGGATCCAGGAGGCTCGGAGCCGAGCCCTGGTGTCTCCACGCTTCCCACGGCGGCGGCGTTTCCATCGGTGACCGGCCAAGCCGTGGACAGTGATGAGGAAGGCCGGGACTTCCTCAAACAGTCGGCCAAAGGTTTGACTGAACTCCGGAGTCAAATGTCGAGAAACCCCCGCACTCGTTCGAAGAGCCAGAAGGGTGAAGCGATCATAACGAATGATCGAGTCAGGAAGAGCATCACAGGAGTAAGTATGCCGAGAAAAAAGCAGGAGTAATGAGTAATGAGAAACACAAAAGCCAGAGCGGCTGACGGCGTGCCTCAACAGTCGGCGCCATCTTATAATATCCAATATCATCTGTAAAACACGGTGGAGGCAGTGTGATGGCTTGGGTGTGCATGGCTGTCAGTGGCACTGGGACATTAGTGTTTATTGATGATGTGACACAGGACAGAAACAGCTGAATGAATTCTGAGGTGTTCGGAGACCTAATGTCTGCTCAAATCCAGCTAAATGCAGTCAAATTGTTTCATGATACAGATGGACAATGACCCAAAACATACAGCCAAAGCAACCCAGGAGTTTATTAAAGCAAAGAATTGGAAAATTATTGAATGGCCAAGGCAGTCACCTGATCTTAACCCAATTGAGCATGCATTTCACTTGTTGAAGACTAAATTTTGGACAGAAAGGCCCACAAGCAAACAGCAACTAAAAAGCCGCTGCAGTAAAGGCCTGGCAGAGCTTTAAAAAGGAGGAAACCCAACATCTGGTGATGTCCATGAGTTCAAGACTTCAGACTGTCATTGCCAGCAAAGGATTTTCAACCAAGTATTAGAAATGAACATTTTATTTCCAGTTATTTAATTTGTCCAATTACTTTTCAGCCCCTGAAATGAAGGGATTGTGTTAAAAAAATGCTTTAGTTGCCTCACATTTTTATGCAATCAATTTGTTCACCCCACTGAATTAAAGCTGAAAGTCTGCACTTCAACTGCATCTGAGTTGTTTCACTTAATATTCATTGTGGTAATGTACAGAAGCAAAATTAGAAAAAAGTTGTCTCTGTCCAAATATTTATGGACCTAACTGTATACCTGTATGTTTCTTTTGTATATATTTAAGTTTACAACGAGGTACGTCCAGTAAAAGCCTTCAAGAAAGCTCACCCCTTGTCATTTTATGTGGATGTGCTGAGTTGTTTAAGCTCTCTGCGGCCGCGTTGCAAGGACAGCGCGGAGTGAGGCAGAAAAATTGTGCTACTTTCCCGTCCATCAATAAATCAATTAATCATAATTGTAAACAGTATAATATCTTTCATAGTAAGCATTATTGCAATCCCCTTTTTTTAGAAGCTGTAAAAATTTTCGTTCATTGCAAATTATGGAGATACAGATTAAGCACATTGGCCCTGTGTGAGTGTGGGTGTGCATGGGCCTTGTGATGGAATGACGCCCTGCTCAAGACTGGTTCTTTCCTTGAGTCCAGTATTATTCACACTGAATTGAATTATGCTGATTTGAGAATGAAAAAAATAAATGAGATTTACCATCTCTTTGACTCTATCTTCTCCATTAAAAGGTAGCTGATTGGTGGATGATATTTTGTTAATATTATTCATAGTACAATGCCCAAACTTGTGTGGAACGTCAGTCTTTTAAAGAACACATTTAAAGAGTATTAGGTATCATTTAGGATACAGGTCCTTCTGAACATTCTATACACTCTACACAGAAACAATACACTGTATGTAGAAGCATATATGCTGTTTACTAAAATGTAGATAATATGTAGCTGTATGTAGTGTGTTTTCTAATAGTTTTACAAATCCAAAGATTGTTATTTCTGTTGCTGTTTCCCCCACTCATGTTGTTTATGTTAATGATACCAATGCATTTACAAAAGGAACACACAAAAGGAAAAATATTTGACTAAGCCAACAATGTGAATAACAAAGCAACAATCAGTATTCCTGCATATTAAAGTCATAATTAAACTATATAAACAGAGTCAAGCAAAAATTGAATATACATAGAAATTAAAATGCACATACCTATACATACACCGATCACCCACAGCATTAAAACCACCTGCCTAATATTGTGTAGGTTCTGAAGGTGTCCTGCACCATCTGGCACTAATATGTTAGCAGCAGATCCATTATGTTCTGTAAGTTGTGAGATGGGGCATTCATGGATCAAATTTTTTCTTCCAGGACATCCCACAGATGTTCAATTTGATTGAGATCTGGGAAATTTGGAAGCCAAATCAACACCTTGATCTCTTTGTCATGTTCCTCAAACCATTCCTGAACAATTTTTGCAGTCTGGAAAGATGCTGAAAGAGGACATTGCCATTAGGGAATAACATAGCCATGAATGAGTGTACATGGTCTGCAAACCTATTTAGGTAGGTGGTACATGTTAATATCCACATGAATGCCAGGACCTAGGGTTTCTCAGCAGAACATAGTCCATAGCAACAGACAACCTCTTCCAGTTTACCTTGCTTGCATGCTGCATCCTGCTACCATATCTTCCAAAGGTCAGTGACACACATGCACCCAGCTTTCCTCATGATCAAGAAGAAAAAGTGATTAATCAAACCAGGCCACCTTCTTCCATTGCTCCATACTCCAGTGCTGATGCTCACATGACCATTGTGAGAACTTTCATCAGCAGTCAGGGGTCAGGTATGGAAACTCTGACCAGTCTGCAACTACACAACAAGCTGCAATACACTTTATATTCTGACACCTTCCTCTCATGGCCAGCACTATGTTTTTCAGCAATTTGTGCCACAGTAGCTCTTCTGTGGGCTCGGACCAGACAAGTTAGCCATCACTCCCCATGCTCATCAATGAACCCTAGGTGCCCATGACCCTGTTGTCGTTTCACCAATTGTCCTTCCTTGGACCACTTTTGGTAGATACTAACTGATGCATTACAGTAACATTCCGCAAGACCTGCCAATTTTGAGATACTATGACCCAGTCGTCTAACCATTACAATTTGGCCCTTGTCAGAGATGCTCAGATCATTATGCTTGTTCAGTTTTCCTGCTTCCGACACATCACCATCAAGAATTGACTGTTCATTTTCTGCCTAATCATTGACCGTTGGCATAGTAACGAGATACTCAATGTTCATTCACTTCACACATCAGTGATTTGAATGTTGTGGCTCATTGGTTTATATTTCATCTATCATACATGTCCCATCCATGGTGGTTTCTGCCTTGTGCCCAATGACGGCTAGATCAGCTCTGGATCACTGAGACCCTCAGATTAGAAAATATATGAATGTATGAAGAGATGCATTGAAATACATTTTAACATTGTAAATAATACTTGTGCAGGGGTTTGTCTTAACTTGTCTTATCAAATTTTGCCATTATTCATGATCAATACAAACATTTATTACATAACCAAATATATAGTTTACTAAAAAAAACAAAAATAATTGAATGGAGTCATGAACTAATACAAATTTCTTAATATTTGTTTACTTTTTAACCTCCACTGTGTAACGGTGGGACTCAGCACAAAATACATTTACAACGACATTAATGATGTAGTGCCGCTACAACTGTATATTAGCAAGATATTGCAGTTACAAAAAACTGCTCAAATCATTTTATAATTAATATATGCATGTGTTTTTATACATTTGATAATCTGAGATGTAACAAACACAGTATGTTCCATTTCACAATCTAAGTGCACATTAAAGCGTAAAGCAGTATGACACAAATCACACATAAAGGAGCCCTGTTGCAACATTGTGTGCAAGTCTACAAAGCTTCTCCTTGCTGATATGCTCCAGTGTACCTTCTGGTTTTCTTCAATGTACTTCATGGGTGATGAAATATTGATGACTTAATGGTCTGTATGGTCCACAATGTTTTGCTGCCTCTTTCCATGAAAGTTCTATAGCCATTGATTATATTTCTAGTCATCTCTTGGTGTCATTTGAATTTGACATTGCTATCACTTTCATCAAGTCATCCTTGCTGACCTCAAAATAGGTGTACCTTCACCAATAATAAACTCAATATCAAGCGCTATGATATTCCACTCAAATCATTGACATCAGCCTGCACTGTAGTACACAACAATGGCTTAGAATCATAAAGAAATTGAGTTGTCTTCGGGCATCTTGCCAAGCCACACTCCTGTGCCATCAAAATAAACATTATACTGTTGAAGAAGTCAACAAACCAAACAAAACTCCAAGGGAGTCATGAATTAACACAATTAAATCTTAATATTTGTTTATGTTTTATTCCTTTCTAATGAATTTGCAAACCTTTCTGAAAACCTGTTTTCACTTTATCATTATGGGTTATTAAGTGTACACTGATGGGCAAAATTTATCAGTTTAAAATTAAATCTACAACACAATAAAGTGTGCAGAAAATGAAGGGGTCTGAATACTTCCTGAATCCACTGCATGAATGTCTTTTTGCTCTTTAGATAATCTGAGATGTAACAAACATGGTATGATCCATTCCATAACCTAGAAACACATTAAAGAGTAAAGCAGCACGGCCAAAATTTCATATAAATGAGCACTGCTGCGACACTGAGAGCAAATCTAAAAATCTTTTCCTTATTTCTCTTCTATAGTGTACCGATCGTCTGTTTTTGTTCACCATACTTTTATGGGTGATGAAGTATTGATGCCTTCATAGGCTACATGGTCCACGATGGTTTTGCATTAGCGCCCTATGAAGGTTCTATGGCCATATTGATTATATTTCCTTTCACTACTTGGTGTCCTAAAATTGAGCCTGATGTGATAACCTTGCTGACCTAACAACAAATGTACTCTCAGCAACACTGGACGCAACATCAACCCCCTATGACATTCCACCAAAATCATTGACATCAGCCTGCACTATAGCACACACAACAGTGCCTACTGAATGACAGATGGTTGTTTAGATTCATGAAAAATCTTAGATGTCTTCAGGCATCTTGCCAGTTCACACTCCACTGCCATCACTCCACATCACTTCAATGCACTCTCGTTAGTTAATTCCTGTGGTGTTGCCTTTTCTCACACACTGGACTGTAGAAACACAATCCCATTGCCTGTTGCTCTGACATCACATGTGATGAAGACCATGGAGAGGCTGCTGCTTCACCACCTTAGGCCACAGGTTCAACACGCCCTCGACCCTCTGCAGTTTGCATATCAGGAGAAGGTGGGAGCGGAGGATGCCATCATCTATATGCTACACCGATCCCTCTCCCACTTAGACAGAGGCAGTGGTGCTGTAAGAATTATGTTTCTAGACTTCTCTAGCGCCTTCAACACAATCCAACCTCTGCTGCTTAGGGACAAGCTGACAGAGATGGGAGTAGATTCATACCTGGTGGCATGGATCGTGGACTATCTTAAAGACAGACCTCAGTATGTGCATCTTGGGAACTGCACGTCTGACATTGTGGTCAGCAACACAGGAGCGCCACAAGGGACTGTACTTTCTCCGGTCCTGTTCAGCCTATATACATCGGACTTCCAATACAACTTGGAGTCCTGCCATGTGCAAAAGTTCGCTGATAACACTGCTATCGTGGGCTGCATCAGGAATGGGCTGGAGGAGGAGTATAGGGACCTAATCAATGACTTTGTTAAATGGTGCGACTCAAACCACCTACAATTGAACACCAGCAAAACCAAGGAGCTGGTGGTGGATTTTAGGAGGCCCAGACCCCTCATGGACCCCGTGATCATCAAAGGTGACTGTGTGCAGATGGTGCAGACCTATAAATACCTGGGAGTGCAGCTGGATGATAAATTAGATTGGACTGCCAATACTGATGCTCTGTGCAAGAAAGGACAGAGCCGACTATACTGTACTTCCTTAGAAGGCTGGCGTCCTTCAACATCTGCAATAAGATGCTGCAGATGTTCTATCAGACAGTTGTGGCAAACGCCCTCTTCTACGCGGTGGTGTGCTGGGGAGGCAGCATTAAGAAGAAAGACGCCTCACGCCTGGACAAACTGGTGAGGAAGGCAGGCTCTATTGTTGGCATGGAGCTGGACAGTTTAACATCTGTGGCAGAGCGATGGGCACTCAGCAGGCTCCTATCAATTATGGAGAATCCACTGCATCCACTAAATAGTATCATCTCCAGACAGAGGAGCAGCTTCAGCGACAGACTGCTGTCACTGTCCTGCTCCACTGACAGATTGAGGAGATCATTCCTCCCCCAAACTATGCGACTCTTCAATTCCACCCGGGGGGGGTAAACGTTAACATTTAACATTATACAAAGTTATTGTCTGTTTTTCACCTGCATTATTATCAATCTTTAATTTAATATTATTTATTGTATCAGTATGCTGCTGCTGGAGAATGTGAATTTCCCATTGGGATTAATAAAGTATCTATCTATCTATCTATCTATCTATCTATCTATCTATCTATCTATCTATCTATCTATCTATCTATCTATCTATCTATCTATCTATCTATCTATCTATCTATCTATCTATCTATCTATCTATCTATCTATCTATCTAGTAGTCTCTGAAGGCCATTCTCCTGCACTTCTGGTAACCTGTACCTTGGCAGACCTCTAAAATATGTAATTCTATGTACATATTTTATTTTAACAGTACTAGATTGTCAAGTTATACAGTATAAAAAGTAGCACACTAGAGTATATTAAAGTGAAATTAATTTAATTTATAATCATACAGATTGACTCTGCTGAATTATGTTATATGATTATAAGAATGGCTACAAGAAACACTGTACAAAGCAATTACTGATGGTTCATTACTAGATTTCTTGTGCATTGCTTTTTCATACTACTAACTATGAAAGATGTGATGCAGATAAAGATTAAAAATAACACCGCTCTTGATTTCCATGTGCCGTGCCTTTTGAAAATGACTTTTCTGAATGTTACTGTAACAACAGGGTCACGGGGGTCTGCTGGAGCCAATCCAAGCCAACACAGGAAGCAAGGCAGGAATCAAACCCCAGGCAGGGCGCCAGCCCACCGCAGCTACTGTAACATGCTTGACTATAATATTTTGATCTTTTTTTTAAAGCACTTTGAACTTTTGAACAGTGTGAATTGCACAATTAAAGACAATGATTGGCTATAATGTGACAATTCATTTGTTGCATAGTGCAACAAATTAACTTTTATTAACTTTAATGAACAAAGTTAATGACCACAGTCAAATTTACTTGCAGGATTAAATTACGCGCTACATTGTAATGTATGCTTGTAGTGGTCATGAGGATGCTAAGATTCACACAGTCTGAAAACAGCGATTTGTCTATTTTATTATGGGAACCCCAGAAGCTGACCAAGCCTTGACCTGGCATGCACACACTCAAACAAAGAGACACTGATAAAGCGGCTCTTTGAATTAATCAATAATAAAGGTATAAAAAATATAATAAAGTTTTTATTAAGAAAATAATGAAGGAAAGAAAAACAATAAGTAAACAACATATACACAAAAGCCCTCCCCAATTCCCTAATGGCAATAATTATTCACATACATTGCACAAATGATACCTAACGAACACTAGACGATAAACGATCAACACTTACAACAGGGTCCACAACACAGATCAGTACAACAGGTGCGGATGATGGAGAGAATTAATTGAGATACCAAGAGAACAGTTTCCTAAATTTTATGAAAGTTTTTGTCCTACAGTGTTCCAGTTATTTCTATGAAGATCTGTAGAAGTTGGGAGCTCTCCCGGATGAAGCGCTCCTGGTTGAAATCACATGAACAAGCAGGCACAGAACAAGCACATAAATCCAGCATGAAACTGTAAGCCACGGTGGTTATACTTGTTATCCAATAGTGTGTGTGTTTGTGTATGTAATGCGTAGAAACAAATATACATAAACGAGCATGATCCCCTCGCCATCTATTGGCTTCCTTTTAAAGAGACCACTTAATTATTTTCGTTTTTCCAGCATCTGCTCCTCCTTGTGAATCTGCCTAATGGCATAATACTGCCAAGGCTGCCTTGAGTTGTAGGCAATTTGCATAGCGCTGCTACATGCTTATTTTCTTTTTAAAGAATGTTGTTACCGTGCTTTCTATGACGGCATAATATAAAACAGAATCTGGTTGGATTCCAGTCAGGGCCAATGTGTTGCGATACTCTGTACTGATGCTGGCAGTCGTCCTTACATTTGACAACATGCCACACTTGATGGGCACCTACTGAATTTGAGTTCTTTTTTTGTTCCTTCACTGGGAGTTAGGGGAGGGAGTTTGGGCAGTACCAAGGCATTGTTTAATTAAAAAATGTAAAAAAAAAACAAACATTCTATCTTTGAAATGTTATAAATGAAAAAGCATACAACAAATAACTGCCACATTTTTCATTAGATTATTGTTCTGGATTCTTTATTTCTGAGGCCCACGGCTGTTAAATCCCTAATCCTTATGACTCTTAGCCTCTCTTGGAATTTTTCTGATTTTCTGTAAAAGCTCCACTGTGACTGTTTCTTATGAATTTGTGGCATCAGCATTTGAAGGTGTTTACAGAGCTGGCTGCTCTTTACTGCCCTCATGTGTCTTCATACTCACTTTGTGTGATGAATCTGGAATCCCAAAAGATCACAGAATCAGCCACCTAAATTGTAACTGACTTGATTGCAAAAAGCCATGTTCGATTAAGGTGTTGCAACAGTAAATTTAATGTGAAGAAATCTTAATCATCCAAAGACAAGACAAAAATCACTCTGACTATTAGGATTTCACCCATGTAAGCTTCAAATGAAAAAAGCAAGCACTTAAATCTAAATGAAATGGCAAAAAGCCTTCATTTGTAGCCTTTAAACTCAACAGCCACTTCATTTTAGTAACTGACTTTTAAACTAATTAACCAAGTCTTTGATTTATATAGTGCTTTTCACATTTGACATTTTCCCTCTTAAAGCACATTATAAATCAATTCAGGATGTTACAGTTTAGAAGAAGCAATGTGTTAAATATGCAGTCTATTACATTGAGCAAATGCTGATTGAACATAAAGGAAAAAAGACAACAACATGTCAATCAGTTATGGTGTTTTATAATATATGAATGTTTAGAAATGTCCAAATATTTTAAGTCTAATCTTAAAAAGGGTAGTCTACAGTGATGATTTTGTAAGTGGCAAAGGTAAATTACAGTATATCCTAACATTTGTGAATTACAGGTTTTTGCCATTTCTGGTGTCGAGGGTTTGTTTGTGCTCTCGTTGGGTGGAGCCAATGGCAACAGTGGAAGTACAGCATGCCCACAGTGGTTTGGGTGGATGCGAACTTAAACATGCCAGTTGCTGCTCTACTTCATATTACTTCATTGCAGGACATCTGTGAATGTGTTAGCTCTTCATAGCAAGGAAGAGAATCAAGACATGAAAGATCAGAGCTGTTGGTTTGAGCACCTTTATCCCTACTGATGCTCTGTATACAGACATAAGTGACTTAAAGGACAAAAGACACAATGATGAGAGTGATGTGGATGGCTTGGATGCAAAATAGTTGTTGTGACAGTAGTTTAAATACTTTCTAGTTTTCATTCCATGTCATTTCTTTCCTAATCATAGTTCTGTAAAAATTAGATATATGTCACATATGAGTGAAAAAAATGTGATGGAGCTATATTGTGAATGTAGCCTTTTTTAGTTTCATAAATCAAACGTAATGTTGTATGCAGTTGTTGATCTGAACAAACAAGAATGCCAATGGTTAAAATGTAAATATTTCATACAAATAATTAATAATTCAGCAGGTTAAACTGACCAAAATGTATCGTAATTATAAATTCTATACATAATTTCAGGGAAAATATACCATATACTGTATTTAAATATAGTTTAATTTAACTGTCATTTTCACAATACAATACTGTATTGAAAAATGTACAATCATAGCAAGCTAAGCTGTCATCCATCATAAGACAGCAAGTTACTATAAAGTTGTATTTGGACTAGTCTACCTTTATTGTAGGACAGTTTCAGTTCATGTGTTTTCATACTGCTTCACTAATAGAGGGTAAAATGACAGTTCTAAGTCAAATTCTGGCTATAGAGACACTGATGGAAACCAGAGGAACCAGAGATACAAGGAAAAAAGTGACCAAGTAGTGAGGTGGGCAGGAGAAGGACTTTAGGGGCCTTCAAAACTCAACTTGATGTAAATTTTGGGGAAATTAGGTGAATACACTGTAACAAAAATCCTGTAAAAATACATTACATTAATTCTTGTCACACACAAGCGCTTTGTGAACAACTTCAGGGCTCGTCCGATGGTAATTCCACTCCAAGTCGTGAATTGGCACCCTGCCTAATTGCCTCTTCTCTTCCTCCTTATACAGAAAGGAAGATTGACAGATGGCAACCGCTGACATGTCACTTCCAGGTTCCAGGTTCCAACTTCCTGAACCTGCCTCTTTTGCCTGTACTGCCTCAAAACAACAACAACATTTATTTATATAGCAACATTTTCATACAAATGAAGTAGCTCAATTTGCTTTACAGGATAAAGAATTTTTTTAACACAATCCCTTCATCCATCCATTTTCCAACCCGCTGAATCTGAACACAGGGTCATGGGGGTCTGCTCGAGCCAATCCCAGCCAACACAGGGCACAAGGCAGGAACCAATCCCGGGCAGGGTGCCAACCCACCGCAGGACACACACAAACACACCAAGCACACACTAGGGCCAATTTAGAATCGCCAATCCACCTAACCTGCATGTCTTTGGACTGTGGGAGGAAACCGGAGCGCCCGGAGGAAACCCACGCAGACACGGGGAGAACATGCAACCTCCACGCAGGGAGGACCCGGGAAGCGAACCCAGATCTCCTAACTGCGAGGCAGCAGCACCACCCACTGCGCCACCGTGCCACCCAGAGAGGACAGAAAAAAACAAAAAAAAACTCCAGATGGCTGGAGAAAAACAAATCTGCAGGGGTTCCGAGGCCACGAGACCACCCAGCCCCCTCTAGACATTCTACCTAACATAAATGACCTCAATCAGTCCTCATGGTATTCGGGGTTCACATGGAAGAACTTGATGATGACGGTCATGTGGACGTCTGGCCTTTAACCCATCAATGTAGGGACATCACAGTGCTGTGATCAGGTGGTGGTGGCACAGATTGCCACCACAGAAAACCGTAAAAAGGACAGCAGAGAAAGTAGGGGTTAGTACGGATTTTGGAGCCACCATGAATGATAATTAAATGCGTATACAGAGTATCAGGATTAAACTAAAATGAAGCTATTAGAAAGCCATGTTAAAATAATGTGTTTTTAGCAGTTTTTTAAAGTGCTCCAATGTATTAGCCTGGAGAATTCCTATTGATAAGCTATTCCAGATTTTAGGAGCATAACAGCATAAGGCTGCCTCACCACTTCTTTTAAGCTTAGCTCTTGGAATTATAAGCAGACACTCATTTGAAGATCTAAGGTTATGATTTGGAGTGTAAGGTGAAAGACATTCTGAAATGTAGGATGGAGCAAGATTATTTAAGGCTTTGTAATCCATAAGCAGTATTTTAAAGTCAATTCTAAATGACACAGGTAACCAGTGTAGTGACATTAAAACTGGAGAGATGTGTTCAGATTTTCTTTTCCTAGTTAAGATTCTAGCAGCTGCATTCTTTTTAGCAGTCTTTTTTGGGTTGTGGAAGAATCATTTTAGGATAACATAGCATTCATCTTAAAGAAATAGCATAAAGAGTTAATAAATGTGGGAAACCAAATAAAGGTCAAGTGAACAACAAAATGTACACTGAAATATATGAATTGGTTTAGGAAAAATACTGAGATGGTCAAGTAAATAAAGAATGTACCAGAAAAAAGGTTGATATAATATACAAAATGTACTGAAGGATGACTAAGAAATCAGCAGATGTCCTATAAACGAGAATGGACAGTTGTTATATGCAAATAAATTTCAAGGGTGGTGTCTCATCTCAAAAGGTATAAGAAGGACCAGAATATAATATAATAGACTTTTATTCTATATAAATATTTGGGTGTAAACCAACAAACCAAATACAGTAAATGTTTGCAATGATTGACACTGTATGTAAATTCAACAGTTTATAAAATGAACCTCTATCCGTTGTTTCTCTGACCATTCTGATCATTTTGACCAGGCTGTAACGGACTGCTTTTGAAGAATGCTCCCTCCAAGGCATTTTGCCGAGGAGTAATTAAAAGATGCAATGAACAGCTTTTCTCCTGCCTGATTACTGAATTGTCCTGTTAGAGGACGTTTCATTCTTTAATAAGATGTTAAATTTCAACCACAGGGTAGTCCTGAGAGGAGTTCATTACAGTAATATAGCCGGCTGAAAACAAAAGCGTGAACTAATTTCTCAGCATCTTGCAATGTTATAAGATGTCTAACTTTTGCTATATTTCTTAAGTGAAAAAATGCTGTCCTAGTAATCTGATTAATATGTAATTTAAAATTCAGGTCAGAATCAATAGTTACCGCCAAATTCTTTACCTCCGTCTTGACTTTTAATCCTAATGCATCAAGTTTATTTCTAATAACCTCATTATATCCATTTTTCCCAATCACTAAAATTTCTGTTTTCTCCTTATTTAGTTTGAGAAAATTACTACTCATCCATTCAAAAACACAAGTAAGACATTGTATCCATGAATCAAGAGAGTCTATTGATAAATACAGGCTATTGATAAATACAGTTGTGTGCCATCAGCATAGCTGTGATAGCTCACGTTATGCCCTGAGATCTGACCTAACAGAAGCATGTAAATCGAAAAGAGCAGTGGACCCAGGATATTGCCTTGTGGAACATCATATAGAATATCATGTGTCTTTGAAGTATAATTATCACAATTAACAATAAACCAATTTAAGACACTGCCAGAGAGGCCCACCCATTGACTAAGGCGATTTCTAAGAAGATTGTGATCAATGGTATCAAATGCGGCACTCAGATCTAAGAGGATGAGAACAGATAAACGGCCTCTGTCTGCATTTACCCACAAGTCATTTACTACTTTAGCAAGTGCAGTTTCTGTACTGTGATTTGTTCTGAAACCCAACTGAAACTTATCAAGAATAGAATGTTTATTAAGGTGGCCATTTAGCTGTCATAATGACTGCCTTCTCTAGGATTTAGCTTAAGAAAGGCAGGTTAGAAATAGGTCTACATTTTCAAAAGCAGAGGAGTCAAAATTATTTTTCTTGAGCAGGGGTTTAACAACAGCAGTTTTAAGACAGTCTGGGAAGACCCCTGTATCTAATGACGAGTTTACTATGTCAAGAACACTATCAATCAGCACGGCCGATACTTCTTTGAAAAAACTTGTTCGTATTGAGTCAAGGACACAGGTGGAGGGTCTCAGCTGAGAAATTATTTTATATAAATCAGGTAATTCTATTCTGGTGAAAGAATTTAATGTGTTTAAAATGGAGTACCGGGGCTTAAGAGGATCAGTATTGGGGCGATGTACTATATTATTTCTAATATCATTCATTTTGTGATTAAAAAATACAGCAAAAGCCTCAAAGGTTTCACTGGACGTTTTTTGGAGGCATTCCATTGAGTGACCTGGGTTTACCAGACGATCAATTGTAGAGAATAAGACTCTGGGATTACCAGCATTGTTATTTATAATTCTAGAGAAATAACACCGCCTCTCAAGACGGACTATGATGTTGTGTTCTGTTATTTTAACCTTCAATATCTCATAGTGGATAATCAGTTTAGTTTTTCTCCATTTATGCTCAGCTCTCTGGCATGTTTTCTTTAGCTGATTTATGGTTTGTTTTGATTTTTTTTTGATAAACTGGTGATCCTGTAGCACACCCTTCATCAGAAAAGCAACCTTTCATTCTCCACCACACAACATTAAATAACTGTTCTAAACATTGAATTCATATACAAATGATTGTCTTTAAAAAAACACTGTCTTTTTGTCATATGTTTAGAACAACTGCTAGAACAAATTAAAAGAAATGGAAATAGAAGGGATTAAAATACCTGGAAGCAACGGGAAGAAAGGGACGCTAAGGACATATTTTACATGGACAATGTGACTGTAATATGTAAAACACAATCTCAATAAGACAAACTTTAAAGCATGTGCAAAGAATTTGTGATGCCAAGAGGTCTAAATTAAATATAAAGAAGACTGAAATTTTAATGAAAGGTATTTGGGGACACATAGAAAACATTGGAGGCGATATTCAACAAGAGAAAAATAAAACATTACGGATTAACTTCCAAAGTAAAGCTGGTGTTAGAAAAGATTAGGAGAACCAGAAAAGAAACATTAAACAGTTAACAGGGTTGTGGAAAATCCTAATCTATGAGAGCAAAGTTTTATTGATAAAGTTAATTATTTTATCCAAGCTTTTATATTTGGCAGTGATATTTTTTAACTACAGTGAAGACCATCAAGGAAACTGAAAGACTCCTGTTGTGTTTCATTTGGGCTTGTTATATGAGCGACTTAGAAGAAAAAAGGTAACAAAGGCAAAAGAAAAAGGTGGCAGATGCTTACCAGATATAAGAACACTGTTGAAAGTAAAATATGTAGCTGAAATAGTGTCTTTAGGAAATACAACATATACAACCCCCCAAATAATAAGCAAACGGCTTTTGTAGCATCAACACATTTAAGAAAAGTAGAGGATGCATTGAAGGAAGTAGCCTTGAAGAGAGAAGAAATTAAATTGAAAACAACTGGAAGATATTAAAGAAAACCAGAGAAGAGAATGAAGAAGCCATATGGATAAAATAATTCACCTGAGCAGAAGCAGGAATAGTGTGGGAAATGATAGCCTCCAAAGAACCTCCCAACAGTCTAAGGGATATAGTTTGGGAGATGGCACATGCCATATTGAAAATGAACACAAATCTGGTTAAAAGTAAAGGTGTGACAAGCAGAAAGAGCCCAAGGGAAAAGGGAACTGCAGAATGTGTCATGTGGGGAAAGTGTTCAAAAAGTATGGGAAAGGTCAAAAAAGTGATTTTTTTTTTAAAAAATTACCATGTAGCAAAATGTCTTTACACAATGTAAGTTTTACAAAAGTGTAATGGAAAGAGAAAAAGAAAAACTCTGGGTAAGGATACATTTTAACAATGATATATGGAAAGTAAGAAGTAGACTAATATGGAAAAAGAAAAAAAAGTTTATTCAGTAGCTGGTGTTTTACATACGGCCTAAAAAGAAATCCGAGAAAAGAAGATCAAGAACCAAAAGGTAAGCAGCCTGTTTGTTAAGGTCTCCTTTTGTAAAATCAGTTTATTTCAGCTCTCCATTTAAATTATTCATTAGGAAAGGAAAAAGGCCAAGAGAGCAACTCTGTTGAGATTTTAAATTCAAAGTTTTTAAATTTGATAAGATATGAAATAAAATAGCATTAATAAAAAAAAACTGTTGGTCAATGTCTCTAATCATTATTTAGTGGTTAAATGATTTGTAATTGAACTTCTAGACATTTAACTATTAAATTACACTGGAGCATTGATAAAGTTACTAGGTTAAATAACATATTTCCATTAAGGTAAATTTCAAGTTAATTATTGGGTACTGAATTGCAGTACTATTACAGCTGACATGTAAACATTTTGGAAATTAATGTAAATTAGAAGTGGTTAATAAATGTAATTTAACAGGCGCACACTGCTACATCACAGTAATTTGGTGTCTCAACTTGCTGTAAAGTCACTGTAATTTGATACAGTAACGCACTGTGAAAGTAATGCAACTAGTAGCCAGTAATTTACTGTACATTTATGACCGAGCTTTGTACATAAATCAGGACTTGCAATCATCCTTTTATCCTTGAGCACTGTGTAGAATCCGAGATTGTATAATATGTGTCGAGTGGAGCTGCTGGCTGCGCGGTGGCCGAATCTCTGGAGGGCCGGCCCAACAACTCATGAAAACAGGTTCAGCAGAATTTACCGCTCGTCCCTCCTTAACTGCTCCTGAGCTTTTATATGTCCTGATGTGTTGCCTCCTGTTTGTTTCTTTTCCCTCTCGTTCAGTCTCAAGGCTGGGTTCTCTTGTCATGGAGCAGACTAGCGCTCGATCTGGCAGCTTTATAGCCGAAGCAACTAAAGACAAATCAAGATTATCGATGGCTCTCGGCGCTAAATCGAGGAATGTCGAAGCGGTTCCACTAGAGGGCAGTCTTGCACCACCGAGACGCCCCTGCCTTTACGACGTGGCTGGCGGCTGAAGTTCGTCTTGAGAAGTGCTTCATTCAGATCGGCGCAAATCTAATTGAGCCCGCAAATATTTATCCCGCTCTGTCCTTTCCATCTCTATTAAAGGTTAAAGCGACGTGATTTAAGGCACTTTCCAGAGATCGTTCAGCTGAGCGTCAAAGCTGTTCAGACACCAAATCAAGAATGAATTATCCAGCCAGCTATAGCTGAATATCCGCAAGCCATTACGCGCGGAGGGACGGCCAGTCTGTGTGAAAAGCATCACTGAAATAAAATACTTACAATGCCCCAAAACACTCACACTGTAAACAACGGCTGAACGGTATAACGGAACTTTATCGCAGCTATCTAAAAACATATTCCAAATATAATTGCAGTTTACATTTGCAACGGAGAACGCGAGTGGCTCTGCATCCCAACGCCGCCACTGTTTTGGTGGAGTTTTAACAGATTGTACTCTCCAAAAAACTGCAATAATCTCAAATTTGCACTGAAGGCAGTGTGGGGTTTTGCGTCTGGTGGCGGAGGAGGTGGACTTAAGTGCGGTCTAAAAGTAACAGTGCATATGGGGTCCCACTCGGTGTTAGACTGGTTCGTGTCTCAGGACGCGTTTTAATTCAGCACGGCTAGAAACATTTAAAATAGTATTGCCAACGCGGAAACGAAAATAAATTATAAAAAAATATATTTATTTACAGTAAATAGTTTAAAATATACAGTTATGTTAAATGTGGTTATAGGCATTTTGGCTCTGTATTTACAGAGCTGCATTAATTATACTGCTCCTGATTTCAGTCAGTTTAACTGAGCGCTCCGATCTCCTCAAAGATCCCAAACGTATGCCCGTTAAATATGCCCAGACGTCCAGGCATAATTGTGTGTATTTGGGATTTATCTTGCTTTATACCTGACCCTTTTCGCTAGTTTAATCGTTCCAGTTATGTAAGGTTCAAGCCAAAATCTCCATTTTTATTTTCCTACTTTATGTTAGTATTGTATAGGGACAGCTCAATAAAAGCAACGTTCAAAACCAGGATGCTAATTCCGTACGTTTCTAATGCAACTCAGTACAAGCTTTACTTCATGTTTTCGTTTCACAAGTAATACCCAGCGAACTGGCACACCGTGGCCCCCTGTAGGCAGACCGTGGGCAGTGTGCGCTTTGGAAAACTCCCGCAAATAGGCTCTGGCTCAACGCTGGGGCTGCCCCATGGGGGCTCCTTAGCAGAGTTCCCCATGGGGGCTCCAAAATGGGCTAACGACTGGCAGTACAAATTCAGTAAGCCCCTAACAGTTTTTCATGCTGTCACAGAGGAAGTAAAGCAGTGAATTTTGATTTTTATTGGGTTTTAGATATTGATTGTACAAGTATAAATAGCAATTTGAACAACTTCAAAAATTATTGTTCTTATATTGGCTGAATTGCAGATGTATTTATATATTATTTATTATACATAGGACTTTCAATATGTTTAACTAGTTTGTGACTTCACATAATACTTTATTCAGTGGTGAGTATAGAGTATATTATTTATCTAAAGCTGATTTGTGAAATTTAAAGTATATTCAAATGTGATAAGTAAATGTCTGATTAAAGGAAGCTTTCTGTTAAATTTCTTCAATCTGCCAGGCTGCATTAACAATAGCTTTTCTTCAACCTGTAGGTGTAAATAAAGGATGTCTATGTTTAGAGTTTATATATAACAATTTCTCAGGACTCTTCTTTAGACAGATAGATAGATAGATAGATAGATAGATAGATAGATAGATAGATAGATAGATAGATAGATAGATAGATAGATAGATAGATAGATAGATGATAGATAGATAGATAGATAGATAGATAGATAGATAGATAGATAGATAGATAGATAGATAGATAGATAGATAGATAGATACTTTATTAATCCTCAAGGGGAAATTCACATATTCCAGCAGCAGCATACAGATAAAAACAATATTAATTAAAGACTGATACAAACACAGTGCAAGTTACAAAGAAAAAAAAAAAGCAAGGTGGAGAGTGCGAGGCGGGTATAACAGTCAAAAATCTTGTGTAGTGTTAACATTTACCCCCTGGGGTGTAACTGAAGAGTCGCATAGTTTGGGGGAGGAACGATCTCCTCAGTCTGTCAGTGGAGCAGGACAGTGACAGCAGTCTGTCACTGAAGCTGCTCCTCTGTCTGGAGATAACACTGTTTAGTGGATGCAGTGGATTCTCCATAATTGATAGGAGCCTGCTGAGCGCCCGTCGCTCTGTTAAACTGTCCAGCTCCATGCCTACTATAGAGCCTGCCTTCCTCACCAGTTTGTCCAGGCATGAGGTGTCTCTCTTCTTTATGCTGCCTCCCTAGCACACCACCGCGTAGAAGAGGGCGTTCACCACAACCGCCTGATAGAACATCTGCAGCATCTTATTGCAGATGTTGAAGGATGCCAGCCTTCTAAGGAAGTATAGTCAGCTCTGCCCTCTCTTGCACAGAGCATCAGTATTGGCAGTCCAGTCCAATTTATCATCCAGCTGCACTCCCAGGTATTTATAGGTCTGTACCCTCTGCACACAGTCACCTCTGATAATCACAGGGTCCATGAGGGGCCTGGTCCTCCTAAAATCCACCACCAGCTCCTTGGTTTTTCTGGTGTTCAGGTGTAGGTGGTTTGAGTTGCACCATTTAAAAAAGACCTTGATTAGGTTCCTGTACTCCTCCTCCTGCCCACTCCTGATGCAGCCCACGACAGCAGTGTCGTCAATGAACTTTTGCATGTGGCAAGACTCTGAGTTGTATTGGGAGTCTGATATATATAGGCTGAACAGGACCAGAGAAAGTACAGTCTCCTGTGGCCCTCCTGTGCTGCTGACCACAATGTCAGACATGCAGTTCCCGAGACGCACATACTGAGGTTTGTCTGTAAGATAGTCCACGATCCATGCCACCAGGTATGAATCTACTCCCATCTCTGTTAGCTTGTCACTAAGGAGCCAAGGTTGGATGGTGTTGAAGGCATTAGAGAAGTCCAGAAACATAATTCTTACTGCACCACTGCCTCTGTCCAAGTGGGAGAGGGATCGGTGTAGCATATAGATGATGGCATCCTCCGCTCCCACCTTCTCCTGGTATGCGAACTGCAGAGGGTGTGGCAGACCTGTGGCCTCAGGTGGTGAAGCAGCAGCTGCTCCATGGTCTTCATCACATGTGACGTCAAAGTGACAGGCCGGAACTCATTCAGCTCACCAGGACGTGATACCTTTGGGACTGGGGTGATGCAAGATGTTTTCCAAAGCCTTGGGACTCTCCCCTGTTCCAGGCTCAGGTTGAGGATGTGCTGTAGAGGACTCCCCAGCTCCAACGCACAGGCATTCAGCAGTCGTGGCGATGCTCCATCTGGACTCACTTCTTTGCTGGCCCAAAGTCTTCTCAGCTCTCTGGTTACCTGGGCTGCTGTGATTGTGGTTATGGGGAAACTATCTCCTATGATATGGTATCAGCAGAAGGATGGGTGGAGGATGCAGTACTCTGAGGTGAAAGTGGGTTAGAGTGGTCAAACCTGTGAAAGAAGTTGTTCATCAGGTTCGCTCTCTCAACGTCTCTCTCGATGGTGGCACCCCGCTTTGAGCTGCAGCCAGTGATGATCTTCATCCCATCCCACATTTCCTTCATGCTGTTATTCTGCAACTTCTGCTCCAGCTTTCTCCTGTACTGCTCCTTCACCTCCCTGAGCTGGACTTGGAGTTTCTTCTGCATGCGCTTGAGCTCATGCTGATCACTGTCTTTAAAAGCCCTTTTTTTCTGGTTCAAAAGGCCCTTGATGTCCTTGTAATCCATGGCTTGTTGTTAGCATAGCAGCGTACTGCTCTTACTGGAACTACAATGTCCATACAGAAGTTGATGTAGTCAGTAGTGCAGTCAATAACCTCCTCAATGTTCTCACTATATGATCCCTGCAGGATATCCCAGTCCATTATTTACAATGTATTTTCCACAACAGCAGGCTATTAGTATTATTCACTGTTAACATTTGTGGAACAATTTAACTCTTTTTGTAACATGCAAATTTCAACCTGTTCTGAGTGTACAGAAATATATTAAAATGTGTGTTTTTTTTCTTCTATATATGAATGCCATTCCGGACCTCAAACAATGCCTGTATTCTGAAATTGTGGAAATAGTGCCATCTGTTTGTAGACTTGGAAAATATCATATCTAGTTTAAATTAATTGAAATTAGTGGTGGTACTATGTGTCTAAGTGTCACTGGAGTGCACCTACTAGCATAAACAATCAAAATATCAAACTGAAACATTTTAGGTTACCCTGGAAGAATAAATACAATATGAGGGTCCAAACAGGCCATAAATGATATATTGTTATGCATAATCTATTGGTTTTTATGTGAACACTATTGGGTTATGTGTATTTACTATCAGTTTGCGTGCAAACATCATTAATTTGCATGCATACAATACTGGTTTCATTCATATAAACTATATTGGTTTGTGCCTGCATATTATGGGTTTGTGTGTGAACTATTTCAGTATATGTGTATATGTATATTACTGATTTGCCTACGGCCTGTATGGCCCCTCATATTGCACTTGTTTTTCCTGGGTAACCTATAATGTTTCAGTTTGACATTTTGATATTTTATGTGTGTAGATGCAGTCCAATGACACTTGTGTACTTACTGTATTCATTTCTGTTTAGATACCTTTGCACTTGGGGTAAAAAATGCATCTTTGGATTTAATTAATTTTTATGTCAACTTTTTCCAACTAAAGAAATGAATTAAATTATTGTATTTACGAAATATAATTGTTTTAACTTGATGAAATTAATTAATGCACATGTAAATGACTTTAAAAGTAATCTCCAATGCAATTCTTTGAGATTATTTTAAAGCCATTCAAATTCTTTGGCTGTAATTAATATTTAAACAGCTATTTATACTATATCAACACGAACAGCTAAGAAAATTGACAACTGCTTTCAATTGTTTTAGACTATTGTACTTTTTTATAATCTAAACATTAATGATTCTGAAGATGAGCAAAGAAAAGGATGTTTTATCTTGTGTAGGGTGGGCAACAGATTTCCCAGTGCATCAAAAAAGTGTCATAAATCAGCTTCTTGAACCACATTAAATCCACAGCATTCAGAAAAAAAAAAAATTTTAATAAAAGTCTTTAAATGTCTTTCCAACTGTAAAAAGATGTGGGAATTCCTGGGACCACAATTTAACAAAAGAGCCCAATCTTTAGGCAAATATAGGTTAGTCACGTACATAAAGCTTTATTTATTTTAGGTTAAGACAACTTAATTCAGACATCGTTGTGTAGTGAAAATAGGTATACCATGTTTTGAGCTGTAAGAAAAGTGTTAATTTTGTGTAAGATTAATTTAAAATTGGTAAATAAACAACAATCCCCAAGGGTGAATATGCATCTATTTTAAAAAAATTAATCCCGAATAAATGAATTCTGCTTTATTGTGTTACTTTTTATCATTCTGATATATATATATATATATATATATATATATATATATATATATATATATATATATATAGATATATATATATATATATATATAGATATATATATATATATATATATATATATATATATATATAGATATATATATATATATATATATAGATATATATATATATATATATAGATATATATATATATATATATTTTTTTTTTTTTCATTTTTTATTTTCCTAGTTTTATAAAGTAATTTTTTGCACAAATTTGACTTGATTGTATGTAATATTATTTCCTTCAAATAAAATAAAATAATAAAACAAAAAATAATTTAAAAAATTGAATGGTTTTGTTTCAACATCACTTAATTGTGTTAATGTGACATCTAAAAGAATTATTTCAACGTGGCTACAAAAAGCTATGTAATATCAACAAACATTTTAAGTTAAACTAATGTAAATTAGATAAATAAAGTAAACAACCCCATAGGTTGATCTTGTGATCAGCCCAGTAATGTACAACTGTCCCCACAGTTATAGTAAGTATTGTTTGATGTTTCTGGTTTATTGTTATTTTTGCTTTGTCTTTGTTTAGTGATTTTAGCCCTTTTACCTTTCCTTGCCATTTTTGTCTCTTTATTTGCTTTGTTGCAAATTAAATCTTTATTTGTAAAGATTGTTCCCATTTTATAAGTTTATAATCATCCTCTGCTTTGAAGGACATTGTTGATTTTGAGGTCAGGCAACCTGGAGTGAGGTCTAGGCCTGTTTCTGAATTTTGAGGGCTGTTCACCCCTTTTTGCTATGTCTGTGTCACCACTTCACAACAGAGATGGATAATCCCAAAATACGAGGCTAAAAGCATCTATTGTTGTCGATAGTCAATGTTGCCAAAGAAAACAAAACCCAATATGCTAGAAAACTAAGGTTTCTAATAGGCAAGACAGTTTTGATATTCCAGAATCACGAACAATGAGCAGATTGTGATATGGACCTTTATACTAATGATATTGTACCAAACAAAACCACAACACAAAATGGAAGAACATGCACAAAACATCTCAATACACCATTAGCCCAAAGAGTACTTTTGTTTGTTTGTTTCTTTCTTTTTTTCTTTCTTTGCTTTTTGTTGTTGGTATTTCCTTTTTGGGTGATTTACTAAAGATACCTTGTGTTTTACATAAATGTTTGTAGCTGTGCTACTGGGGAATGAAACTTCAACTCCCAGCAGTCCCTGCAGTGGCTCTGATTGGTTGTCTGCTGAGGGTGCAAGGGCTGCTGGGCACAAGGAGGCCAGCACAACATTTAAAAGGGGGCCAGTTCTGCAGAGCGTAAAAAAAGCCTTTTATGTTTCATGTCTGGAGTTGCCTGTGCGTTTGCCTTCCCATTTTGCTACCTGTGCATTCTTGATTTGTCCTGAATCATCTCCTGTTTTGGGTGTATGGAAAGTCTGGTGTCTTCCTGCTGCATGAGGACTGTCTGAGGATTTGTTGTTGTCCTGCAAAGAAAGGAGTGCTCCTGATCCAATTCACACCACATCATTTCATCAGGAAATACCAGTAGGACTGAACTTTACATTCATACACAGTGTGCTGATCTCTGGGCTATCTATCTCCATCATATCATTTCATCAATTGCCATTTTCATGGACTTCATAGTGTGTGGTATTTGTTATTGGTTTGTTATTGTTGAGTTTGTGTTTATTGTATATCACAATAAGGGGAAATGGGGTGGGATCATTGTAGTTTCATATATTTCATTTATTATTGTTTAATACATTCTTTAATTTCTGTTTTATTACCGGTTGCTTTTTTTGTCTCTGTGAGGGAGTGTGTGTGAGTCAGTCGGGCCAAGGCTGGGTGCGTTTTGGGGATCCCCACCTAAAACATAAATAAATCACCATCATATCGACGCTGTAAATCTTGGCTGGGTTTTAGTCTGCTACATGTTGATGAAATGAAGGTCACTCCTCAAAGGTAAATTCAGTTGTCCTCTGGTGAATTGTTTTGCTTCCTGTATCATCAACTTTGTACATGGAATGAATTTCTGAACTAATGTGCTATAGAGAAATGAAATTACACTGTTATTTGCCTTGACATTGTATTCCTTTCAAACAAAGTTATTATAGTTTTGCCTTTTTATATTAGTTTTTATTTCTATATTTTTTCTAACTTTACTTGGAAATTCAGTTTAGTTTTAGTTTTCCTTCATCATATATTTTTCGTTTTAATTTAGTTTTTATTTTACAAAGACATTTCTATTTTATTTATATCTATTAGTTTTAGTTTTAGTTTGAGTAATTATGGTATGGTTGAAGAGTTACTATGGAGTTTAGTTTTGTGTCACAATCAGACAGAACTGTACAATAAATGGGGTTGGATATGAATTTAATGCTAATGGAAGCTTACTACGCTATGTGGTTTACTATCTGTTTTTGTTTTTGTCTGATAAAAGCAAGCATAATCAAAAGTAGATACTGAATATGAACAATTATATACAATTGTATAATTTTAAAAATATTTTCTATGTCATTTGTGCTGAACATATACACTGATTTTTGACACTTTCATCTTTTCCTTTTCTTGCCTAGAATGGACCAATTTGTAATGAAATTTAGGTGAATTTTAAGGTTTGAGTTTTTTTTACTCTAAATATCTACAGCAGACAACATATCCTGCTCCAAGACAATATCCTTACAATTAATGCCTTCAATATTGCATTCAAAAATCTCCCATACTGGGTTTTGTTATATTCTAACAGCCGTATTGATCTCTGATTATAAATTGTTTGTGCCTGAGATGCAGACAGAATTTTGCAACCTACGGGCCTGAAAAGATATCAAAAATCAGAAAATAGATTCTACTGTGTTCTGACAGGTGTGATCATGAGAATCATGGGGGCTCAGGAAGAACAGGGCTCTTAGGCTTGAATCAGTGTGTAGACCCCACCTAGTTGTATTGAGGGAAACAAAGAAAAACAATCATGTAGAGTGAAGGTTGAAGGCAGTGAAACTTGAATAGCCCATGCATAAGAAAAGTAAACCCATAATGACCAGAGCAACAGTAGGTAATAGGTGTATGGACGGGCACAAAATGACAGAGACAGCATCTGAGATTTAGGAACAGTATATATATATATATATATATATATATATATATATATATATATATATATATATTATATAAACCTATATTTTGTCCAGAGCAGGATTACAGGAAACCTGGAGCTTACACAAATAGGTTTGGATGCAAGGCAGGAAAAATCTCTGGTATGCAATATGCATGATATGGCCAATGTTAAGAACAAAAAGAATATGATATTTTAATTATCTATTTTGAGAGAAAGAGAGAAAAACTGAAAAAAGAGTGACAAATATTTTAAAACATAATTCTGATACTGGATTATTTTCACAATATCAGGTATTTTGAGCTGTGATAATAAACTAAAAAAAGATAAATTAATAAATATAGAATAAATAAAAAAACACATTAGTATGTTTAGTTTTTCGCCAGTTGGCACACTCTCTTCACCTACCTACCTGTAGTTCAGAAGAGACGTTGCCAACTCAGGATATCACTTCGTTGTTAAACGACTTTTTTAAAGCAAAAGTGATTGTTCAGTAACAATATGCTGATCTTTTATGATGACCTACTCTGTCTCTCAATCAGTGCCATTTTATTTTCAAAATGTATTTCTCCTGTGCGATGTGGCAGGTGAATTATTGCCAACAAAACACATGCACCTGAGAATTAAACTGAAACGTTACTTACTCATGATTTTTCTGTCCATAGAGTAAAGGTCTTATTGTTCAGCACATTTTGATTTCAGGCGTTTGAATTACATCTTGATATACAACAAGCACAAAGAAAGGCGGCACAGTAAATCGTTTTTTTTTTCACACTCTTTACACACCCGTATTCAATTTGCTCTGTCACTGCAAATGCTTTCTGAACACCCGCCCTCCTTTACCAGCCACCGTTCACTGGATGAATATATGTGGGTGGCTCATGGTGGAGTACTTTCTGTTTTAGAGTTAAACGTTACAAGGGTTAAACACCCTTATTCATTCAAAAACAAAAACTAAAAAAAAAAATTAGTAAATTATTATTTTGTTTCAGCTAGCTTTTCCAGCTACATTAAGAGTTTTGTTTAGTTTTAGTTTTTCATTTCGGTTTTGTTAATTATTTTATTTCAGTTTACGAAAATGTTTTTTTAATAATAGTTTCAGTTTTGATTTTAGTTTGTTAACTATAATAACCATGCTTACAAAGAACACTGTGTAAAATATGTTCTTTATAAAGTCTGATCATCACCTGCTCTGACTTCTACTCAGTTGTTTAGTAATTGTTAGATTTCTAGTAGATGTACTGCTGTTAATGCTTATGTAGCTGTGTTTCTGCAGAGTTTCAATAGTTTTGCAACTTCATCTTCATGGAAATGTTCAGGCATTGAGTCAGGCACAAATACAAAAAAACACAGTGCAAGTGTCTTCATTTTAAAAGTTTTAGCGAAATTCAAAGCAAAAACAGTTCACACAAAATGAAGAGAAAAATGGAAATATATAAAAAAAGAAATCACTTTGTGTATGATGTTTCTGTCAAAGGCTTACATATCTTGGTTATGTCTCTTTAATTCCCTATATGGTATCACATATGCACATAAAACTGTATACCACTGTATACCTTTCTGTTTGCAAGCAAACAACCTAATCTGTCTAGCAGTCAGTTTTTTTTCTAGCTAACTAACTAATCCCAACCTTGAATTTCCCTGGGGTTCCTGACCTGTTAAGCGCTCTCAGCAAGCCTTCAAGGTCAGCCCAGACTTGCAGATTACAGTTGAACACCTTCCCCAGTCTCTTCACTGGTTTGTCTGTGATTGATGGTATCTACTTTCCACTTATCCTATAACGGAACTTCCCTCTCTTAAGAACCATGGATTGAGACTTAGATGGCTTTGAACTCATAAGTGTTCAAGTCAGCAGCTTCTCTAGTAGCAAAATCCAATTGGCTTCTGGCACTGATGTTATAGTTACTGTGAGGTAAACCATTAAGGCTCTGATTGAGGGTTGTTGCCTTGTTCCAGATTTGCTCATGAGGTCTTGACATTATGGATCAACTTACTTTACCACATTGGCCATTGCAAGAGTGAACAACATTACTGAAATGGTACAGCTGGTGATTATGATTGCTTCAAGCTGGTGCCAATCAAATAACAGTGATTCAGTAATGACTCTCAAAATTAACTTGCTATAGTAGTCCTGGATGATGTCTTTCATATTCTGGGGTCTATAGTAGTCCTGGATGAGGTCTTTCACATTCTGGGGTACATGATATTTCTCCACTACTATTCTGAGATAAAGCATATTTTGCAGTCCTTGGCATTATGCCTGATTTTAGTTAAAAACTGTGTGAGGCTCTGAGGGACATAGATGCATAAAGTATTGTGGAAGAACAGCCCTGGAGTGTTGATTGGGAGATTGTTAGGAGCTGCATTCATGTACAGATTCAAGTGGCTCAGCAAGTTCCCTTGTAAATGCCATGGAGTTTGCAATTAGGCACATGTACCCACTTAAGAATATAAGGAACCTGAGTAGTACAGAGGGAGAGACAGAACAAAGAAAATTGAAACGAGAATGAAAGGAAAAATGAAGAAGATCAGATATTAAAATGAATGAGAAGAAAAAAGAGGGGCTGAGCTGATGTGCTTGAGTGAAGGCAAGAGATCAGGAATGACACCTCATGGAGTGTAGGCTCCTGCTAATGGCTAAGGAATGTCAACAAGGGACACAACTCAGATATTAGGGTTAACTGCACTTTTCAGTGGGCGTCTCTGTGGGTGAACAGACCTTGTTGGGTGAGCAGCAGAGACATGGTTGAGAAGGAAGCAATGTGGCTCATGATAGTTTTTACAGGACAGATCCTGGCAGTGATTTTGACTTTCTTTTTTTTTTAATGCACAGATATATCAACATAGCCATTCCTCAGCAAGAAATTAGAGAGCTGTTTAGCAACAATGCTGAAAAGATCTTATTCTCCACACTGAGTAAGGACATTATCCAAAACTGGCTGATTTCCTCAGGTCTCTCCTTCAGGTCACCTTCAAGGCCATCCACAGCCATTTGTGGGACTTTGGTCAATTCTTGTATAATATATATATTCGAATAATAAAGATGTTACTTTATATGTTACCTTCTAAGGATTAAAGAATCTTCTATTACCTATGTAACTATATGAAATAAACATTAATGCTTTTTTTTTTTTTTTAATTTTAAGATTTACATTAACTTTTTAAGATTAAATCTTAGACCCTAGAATACACACTGTTATAATTCTCACTAAGAAAATTACTATATAAAATAAAAATTAACTTGATTTATATAGCCTCTCCATACAGTTGTATACATGTCAGTCCTGAGGCTTCAGAAAACCCCTGGTTATTTTTGAATCAATTAATCAATCCCAAGTGAATTAGCTATGAGTTAAATTGATCATTTCAAGCTATTGGATGGGCTTATCTTCACTTAGTGAGATCTAAACTGAGCAACTGAAAAATTAGCACTCAACAGAAAACTCATTCAGGTGACTTACCACGACCTTCCATGGGCTGTGCAGAGGTGAGATTAACACATTCCCAGAGGTGGCTGGACTAGAGGGCTTGTCTTATTATTCTGTTTATTTGTGGAAGGGCGTATGGAAGAGAAATTCCATTTAAGACACCGATTGGGAAGTGTCAGTACTGATTTTTCTCAGGTGCCTGCATGTCCAAAGCCATCTCACTCACTGAGTAAAATGTCAAGCTAGCAGTGAACCGTTGTCTCCACTGCTTATTGCTGATTACAGCCTGACTATTGTTCCTGATTTATTTTGATTTTTATGCTTTTATTGTATGCTGGCATATCTGATCATTCTGTACAGGAAAATATAAATGTAATTTCTGAATGGATATCATTGTAAGAAAAAGGAATTAGGCTTAATGACAAAATGAGAAGTAAATGAATGATTTTTGAGTAACTTATACGTGAAGCATGTAATAAGCCTATCTAGTCAAGTGGACAAAACAATTGGGGAACAACAGATTGATAATCAACTAATAGATTAATTTGTATTTGCTGATAGTAGGACTTGTTCGACTTTCATTCAGTCTATCTATGTATTGTGAAATAACACAAGGGATATAAAAGAAGAGCTGGGGCATTAGCGAGTGGTGGCATATAAAATCTGTAGTAAACTGTTGTAAAAAAGCTAAAGGAAAAGATGACTTGGAATTGGTGTGCATCTTGGCTCTTTAGAGACAGCTGTGCTTCAAGAAAACTAAGTCCAGAATGATAACACATTGGGGTGGAAGTGGAAGGGGCAGAGTGACTGTTGCCTTGAATGGAAATGACGTCATTGTTCCTCCAGATATCTCTCTTCCATTCTAAAGTAAATGGAATTTGGGTCAGTGGTAGAGTCACATCCAGATCCTTCACTGTATTATTAGTGGACCTTGTATCCATGACACACACCCTAACCTTGCATTCCTGACACTATCTCTATCTGTCTGTTTGACTCCACTCCAATAGCTAAAACCTTTAAAAAGCTGTCATAACTTACCTATAGGTACGTGAAGTGTGAGGCACTACAAACAAGGACAACACCTCAGGCAAGATATCAGGGAATGTTATTGCATATTGAATGACCTCTGCTTTATGAATGTGCATGAGAAATGCAAGGGAATATGGAAAAGGTTTTTCATAATGACCTCATAGTTATAGTCAAATAGTGGAAGCTCTGTAAAGAGAAAACCAGACTCAGCTTTAACGTATGCCTGATCAATTAATGGCTGAAATTAATCCTTTTGAGTTTTTTTTTTTCCAAGAAATTGCTTGGTTGCGTGGATGTAGAAAACACCTCTCTAGAATTAGGATATAAAAATATGATAAAGATGAAACAAGATTTCTGAAGAATAAATTGGGAAGAAGTATATTAGACTTGTACAGGAGAGTCCTGCATGGTTTTAAGGTTTTAATTGTTTTTGCAATTTTGTCAGCCCCCCAATTCTCTCCATTCTTCCTCAGATCTCATAAGCTACAATGTTCCTTTTAAATTTACGCACTTCAATTAAAGTATTCAGAGTAATGTCTAAACCAGAAAATGAACGACACTTTCTGCAATGTGCCTAGGAATTTCATAGATTTAAATTTAAAGTTTATTGTTTGTAATATGAGTTTATATATTTGCTGTTTTGCTATGTTTCATTTGCAGCATAAAAACTCTAAGCATAGATGTACCAAGATTACATTATCTTTCTAATTTAGTTAAGGGAATTTAATAATTTTCACATAAATTTATTTCATGCTTTTCAAATCTGTGCAGAATATGCAGTGTGTTTGTCTGCCAGTTTGGGTAAAGAGCTATTGTGTGAGTAATTAAGGCAAGTCCTGACTTTTGATTTATAAGCACAGAACAGAACACTGCATACATAAAATTAAACACCAAATAACATTCAATTTAAATTTGAAATGCAGCAATATGACCACAGAAACACACATATTGTCACACTATGGGAGTGTGTGGAAGGTTCAGCATATGGAGTAAACTAAACTCTCTCCTCTTCCAGACCTAGAGTGAAGGAAAATACTTCCAAAGACAAGTGTCATCCCTTCTGGTTCACCCTGGACGTCCTGTCCAATTTGGTCACTCGGCTATAAAATAACTAATGCAGTTGGAAGTTGGCTTACATTCCAAGGAGCACGACAGTCACAGCCAGTCTGCCCACAGAATTACAACTGTCATTAATGATCGGTGAATGCTTTGTGTTGATTTCTTTTATTTTGTTCTTTTTCCTAATTATCATTGTCACTGTTAATCAGGTATTTCAGTGGGTACAACACTTTGCCCTGTACTGTCTCTTTTCTCCTTACAATATACAGTGGTGTGAAAAACTATTTGCCCCCTTCCTGATTTCTTATTCTTTTGCATGTTTGTCACACAAAATGTTTCTGATCATCAAACACATTTAACCATTAGTCAAATATAACACAAGTAAACACAAAATGCAGTTTTTAAATGATGGTGTTTATTATTTAGGGAGAAAAAAAATCCAAACCTACATGGCCCTGTGTGAAAAAGTAATTGCCCCCTTGTTAAAAAATAACCTAACTGTGGTGTATCACACCTGAGTTCAATTTCCTTAGCCACCCCCAGGCCTAATTACTGCCACACCTGTTTCAATCAAGAAATCACTTAAATAGGAGCTGCCTGACACAGAGAAGTAGACCAAAAGCACCTCAAAAGCTAGACATCATGCCAAGATCCAAAGAAATTCAGGAACAAATGAGAACAGAAGTAATTGAGATCTATCAGTCTGGTAAAGGTTATAAAGCCATTTCTAAAGCTTTGGGACTCCAGCGAACCACAGTGAGAGCCATTATCCACAAATGGCAAAAACATGGAACAGTGGTGAACCTTCCCAGGAGTGGCCGACCGACCAAAATTACCCCAAGAGCGCAGAGACGACTCATCCGAGAGGTCACAAAAGACCCCAGGACAACGTCTAAAGAACTGCAGGCCTCACTTGCTTCAATTAAGGTCAGTGTTCACGACTCCACCATAAGAAAGAGACTGGGCAAAAACGGCCTGCATGGCAGATTTCCAAGACGCAAACCACTGTTAAGCAAAAAGAACATTAGGGCTCGTCTCAATTTTGCTAAGAAACATCTCAATGATTGCCAAGACTTTTGGGAAAATACCTTGTGGACTGATGAGACAAAAGTTGAACTTTTTGGAAGGCAAATGTCCCGTTACATCTGGCGTAAAAGGAACACAGCATTTCAGAAAAAGAACATCATACCAACAGTAAAATATGGTGGTGGTAGTGTGATGGTCTGGGGTTGTTTTGCTGCTTCAGGACCTGGAAGGCTTGCTGTGATAGATGGAACCATGAATTCTACTGTCTACCAAAAAATCCTGAAGGAGAATGTCCGGCCATCTGTTCGTCAACTCAAGCTGAAGCGATCTTGGGTGCTGCAACAGGACAATGACCCAAAACACACCAGCAAATCCACCTCTGAATGGCTGAAGAAAAACAAAATGAAGACTTTGGAGTGGCCTAGTCAAAGTCCTGACCTGAATCCAATTGAGATGCTATGGCATGACCTTAAAAAGGCAGTTCATGCTAGAAAACCCTCAAATAAAGCTGAATTACAACAATTTTGCAAAGATGAGTGGGCCAAAATTCCTCCAGAGCGCTGTAAAAGACTCATTGCAAGTTATCGCAAACGCTTGATTGCAGTTATTGCTGCTAAGGGTGGCCCAACCAGTTATTAGGTTCAGGGGGCAATTACTTTTTCACACAGGGCCATGTAGGTTTGGATTTTTTTTTCTCCCTAAATAATAAAAACCACCATTTACAAACTGCATTTTGTGTTTACTTGTGTTATATTTGACTAATGGTTAAATGTGTTTGATGATCAGAAACATTTTGTGTGACAAACATGCAAAAGAATAAGAAATCAGGAAGGGGGCAAATAGTTTTTCACACCACTGTATACTGTAAATGCACTGTTGTGATAGGGTGCCTGACTAGCAAGGGAAGCGTTACCAGAAACTGAAGTGGTCTAGAGTTGAGACACAATTTTTAAAAGAGCAGTTTCAAATGGATTTGAGACAGTTGTAATTGTTGGTAAATGGCTGACAGACATTGGTATGACATATATTTTTTAATAGTGTATTAGATGTAAATAAGTTAAGAGAAGGAAGGAGTTCATGGTGGATGTTGAAAAGACCCAAAGAGATGATCCAAAACATCATACACAGTAGAGGTCTCCAGTATAGAATATGTGAGGTGCTGCTACATATTGTGAACAGTTGGTAGTTTAATGTCTTCATTGTAGGCTGGGATTCGGGATTTCAGGTGTACCTGATCAAACTAGTGGAGGCTGTGGCAGCATTGCTTGAAACATTTTAGTGGGATTTTCAGTGAAATAACTTCAAAGTAGAATCTTAACTCTAAAAAAAGCTAGCAAAGTGTACTATAAAAGAGCTTTTTGTGATATATTTGATACTGGATTTTTAGAACTTTGTTGTAAGTTCTCTGTGCTGGAATTCAGTGCTTTTGTTCATCCATTTATTTTCTGATTTATTTAGATCAATACAAGGTTGCAGAAGATCAAAACCATGAGCAAGCAGCACTGAATGAAAGACAAGAAGGAGGCCTTCATAGATCATTAGTTTATTGCAAGTTGTATATGACTACATGAACATGGAAAGATCATGCAACAATAATCCAAACAGCACCTGGGCTGCAATTCAAACCCAAGCCTCTGCTGCCTTGAAGTAGCAGTGAAAACCACTCTGATACCTTTCCACTCATAAATGTAGTCAATCTGCAAAAGAACAAGATGCTCACAGGCAATGTGGCAAAAAGATGAGACCAGGAGTCTGAGGGCAGGCAAACCAGATCAAAATCCAAAACAATTTAGATAAAATTGTCATTTAATACTTTAAATGAAGACTAAATCTCAAGAGATTGCTAGAAATTAGTGTTTTTTATATGAGAAACCTCAAAACATGTCTATCATGAAACCTGCCTCGAATCCCTGTGCCATCTTAACATCATAAACATGTGTCATGTGTCTGACAGAGGGTACTATTGCTACATGGAAAACAGCAATGCAGGTAGAGTAAACAAAAGTACAAAATGGTGTTGTTGTCACATCACCTTAAAACAATAAAAGAAACATTGAAAAACAAAAGCACATGTAAAAATTGTACAGCATCCTTCAACCACAATAAAATCAGATTCTAAAAACAAATTTTAAGATCTCTCTTTGAACCTTTACTGAAACTATAACCAATTCTACTGTTCAGTGCCACCAAATGTGACTTTTCCTTTCTGACTACTCAAGCTTAAAATAAGACGACGATGCGAGAAGATTAAAAGAAAGTGAAGATACAAGCTGAACTGTGAAAGTTGTAATTGTAAATTAAAAATTCACAAGTGAAGATGAATATGTGGTTGCAATGCCAGCGTTAATGACTACAAATCTCCAGTGATGTAGATGTGGCTGAATTTTAATTGGTGGAAGGTGAGCATAAAGGTGACTTGATCAAGTTTGTTCACATTTTGATTATTTTACTTCACTTTTTCCTTATGTTATTTCATGCATGCTGCACCCCAGACCCTTGCAGTGAGAATGATATCATCAGATATGCTACAGATAACATATTTGTGAGATGCAAGTGTTGTTGCTGTGACATACCTGTGCCATGTTGTGTGATATCTCTGGTGCCACATTGTACAGACTGTGTAGTATGCAGATGGACCTTTGTTCGGTATAAGGGAATAGTATGCAACAGTATGCAACAATTGTTTTGGGAGAAACAAAAATGCCCCACCTGTGTATATGCTATGGTGATTCTTTGATTTGGTAAATACATCCAAAATATAAATATATGTCCAAAAAGAAGGTCATCATGATTTTCTTGGGGAAGGACTGTCATTTGAATTTGTTCTTTACTGGAAAAGGATCAAAAAGTAAAGGCAACTTTCCCTTAAATACAGGTAACTACAAGCAGATGAATATAACAGTTCTATCACTTCTCCACATAGTCTCCCTGCAGGTCAATGCACTTCTTGTATCATTCCACTAACTTACTTATTAATTTGGGGAAGAAGCTTTTTGGCTGCTTCCAAATTCAGTTCTGCATGGCTTCCTTAATCGTATCATTAAAGGTGAACCTTCAACTGTGTACAGCCTCCTTTAGAGGACAGAAGATGTGATAGTCACATGGTGCTAGATCAGGACTCTAAAGGGGATATGGAAGATGTAGTTTTTGCATTGCCTCCACCATTGCAGGTTTGTTGCGTGGGAATGTGCATTGTCATTGAGCAACAAGACTGTTTTTGACAATATTTCTCTTCTTTTGCTGCAAATTGCTGGTTTCAGTTTCTCTCTAAGCATAGCACAGTACGTTGCACTGGTCACTGAAAATGCAGCAGAATAGGACCCTTCATGTCTCAAAAGTAAGGTCATCGTGATTTTCATGGCAGATGAATGTCATTTGAATTTCTTCGTTATTGGAGATGATGGGTGTTTCCACTGCATGCTTTGACTCTTTCTTTCCAGCTCACAGTGATGGACCCATGTCTCATTTCTGGTGACAACCCACTCCAAAATGCTTTTTTTCATAATGTTTAAGGAATTGTGTCGTAACCTTCATGCAGTGTTGTATGTGCAGATCAGTGAGCTGTTTGGGCACTCATCTTACAACAAATTTCATGATACCCTAAGTCATCATGCACTATGGCATTTGCAAAACCATACCTGATACCGAAATGTGCAGTGGAAAATGTAATCAGTCAGTCCTCTCTGATAAAGCCCTTTAGCAGCTCAGCCAAAATATAACATGTTCCATGATGTATGGAAACCCAAAGCTAAATTTTTAAAATGGATAAAAATATTTTTGAAAACTTACCTTAACACAACAAAACCTCTTGAACTTGTGGTTACTGGTATCAAGAATTCATACTGATGCATGGTGTGCTTTTGGTGTGCTTTAAAAGCATGTGCCGAATAGAGGCATCATCCGGGTGTAATATCTATACGTTGAAAGATTCTCTGTGCATGTATGACCTAAAACATTATAAAGTGCACATGTTAGTAGCTGTTATTTTCTCCATATTTATTTTATTGATTTTATTATATGTTCAATAATGAATGACAAACTGGTTATTTTACCAAGTTTTTATAAAAAAAAAATTTGAGAGAAGAAAATAAATGCCACACTTTAAAAAAACACAGCAGAACAGTTATTCTGAGGGAAATAAATAACATAGCATTTGTTTATGGGAATCCAGTGTACTTTTTTGTCTCTTTTTGTCCCTTGTGATGTTTTATTTGCTGCTGAATTTAATTCTGATCGTAACATCTATTTAGTTAAGTTTGTTTACTTTCATTTATTTATTTATATAGCACAGATTAAAAACAACTAGTGGTTGACCAAAGTGCTTTACAATCTTAGAATAAAATTAATAAATGAATAACAAATAATTAAAATATGCGACAACAAAGAGGTAATACAATAACAAAAAACCTCTAAAAAATCTAAAAAGCCTGAGTACGCAAATGAGTTTTTAGCCTAGATTTTAGGTGTTCAGTGGTGGGGTCTGATCGAACATGTAGAGTAAGATTGTTCCACAATGTGGATTCAGCCACGGAGAAAGCATGGTCACCTTTACGCCTTAAACAACTGTTTGAGACAAAAAACAGCAGTTTATAGGCTGACCTCAGAGCTCTATGAGGACAGTAAGGGTGTATGAGGTAAATGACATAAGCTGGATCAAACCTGTTCAAAACTTTAAAAATAATTAGTAAAATTTAAAAATTGATTAAATGCTAAAATTCAGGTAATATGGCACGATTTCTTTGTTTTTGGTAGCAGACGTGCTGCTGTATTTTGCACAACCTGAAGAGGAGACAGAGTAGTCTAACTAACCCAAAATACAGTCCATTACAATAATCTAGATGAGGAAATAATAAAAGCATGGATTAATGTCTCCAAATCTCCAAAAGAAAACATATGCCTTACATTTGTCTTACTTTTTTACTCTCAGATGGTAAAAAGAGGCCTTAACAACATTTATTTGCTTATCATATTTAAAGTCAGCAGATATTTCACATAACCTGAAGCAACTCTAGATCACAGGTAATGTTATTATCAAGATTCAGAGATTCAAAAATTAAAATTTCTATCTTGCTCTCATTCATTTTTAAAAAAAATTACTTGTCATCCAATGCTTAATATATTTTAGGCAGTCGAGCAAGCATTTCATTGTATATGTGCTGCCAGATCTCCGTGTGAGGTACAACTGTGTATCATCACCATAACAGTGGTAGGACACTCCATGCTTTTTTATAATGTGGATTAGTAGTAACATGTACAATGAAAATAAAATATAGCTAAGCTGTATTGAACTTAAAATTAAAGTAGTAGTAGAAGTAGTTATTTTTATGTTCCCTGGACACTGTTGCCATGACATTGCTAGGCTATGAGATCTAGAGTGCATAGCGTGTGACATCATTGTTATGACACTGTGAAAGTGTCATGCATTTCCTGGTTATCGCAGATGGCAGACGTAACTTTGACGTGTTCTTCATAGTCTGTTGCTCCTGGTTTTTGATCCATGCTCTGAATTTTCTTCAGTAATTTAGTTCAGTGTCTTGGTTTTGCTTTTTACAGAAACAAACTTTAGCCTAATATTTCGATTGCATCTCATCTTCTGGCTCCTTACTCCTTTAACCTGCCTCAACACTTATCTAGGAAGCATAAAAAGTGTTTGAAGGCGCATCCCTCATCAGTTGGAAAATTGATTAAGGTAGACATTGCTTCAGGGGAGCAAAGTCTGGGTATTAGATTAGGGATTGATATTATTAATGTTGACCTTGATCTTGGTTCTGCTTGTGTAAAGACACTTTGTTTTGATAGAAAGTTTGAGCATTCTTTGTATTTTGACTGAAGTGCTTTAATGGACAAAATGTCCAACCTCTGCTACTTAAAAACATAATAAAAACTTAAAAACGCTATTATTACATTTTTTTACGTGCCTGCTAATGATAATTTAGCTGAGCAATAAAACTGAAGGACAAAATGAAGGCAAAGCTGAAGGATAATGCTAAAGGGTAACACAAACATTGTTTTTTGAACTAGAGAGTTGAAGTTAAAAATCAATTCTAACTGTGGTGGATGACGTTTTTAAAAGAATTAAGATGAGATTCAAAGATGAAAATGCCATACCCCACTGTAGTGAAATGTCAGTATAGCTTGTTTAGACTTGCAAATAATTTTATAGAAAGTCGATGTGCCATCATGAAGGCAGGCATTCCACTCAGTCAAGGAAAAAAAAGGAACACAAGGAGTTTCCAAAGGACCACAGTACAAAGACAGATCAGAGTCGAACAGACATCAGGAAGCTGCTACCAGAAAGAGAAAAAATACCCTTGTCATAAACCCAAAATCCAGAAACATGCTGAAGAATCAGAGAGTGACCTATGAAGAGAATGAAACTTATTAAAAGTTGAAGCATCTGGGGCTCTTTCTTGACCCCCAGCAAATGAGTGAATGCTTAGTGTTAGTATCATAAATGTGGCTCCGACCTATCTACTATATAACAAAAAATACTACTCTTCATGTGTGTTTGTGTATGGTACCTCTGAGCAATCTGGTTGGTCAGTTTGGCTTTAGTCTGATTGGTTATTTTGGTTTTGGTTGCTCAGTGGTGGGGATGATGACACAATAATTTAGGAGTGCAAAGTTGAATTCCTGATTGTAACTTTCTTTTTTTTTACAAAAAAAGAAATTAAAATAGAGCATTTTTATGACAAGAAAGCAAATAACTTACGAGCAACCTTGGCTCACTAAATACTAATGAAGCCAATCCTAAGTCACCTTCAAAGTATTCTCAAACATTGAAATGACTTTTATATAGTGGGTAATGGGAGTCCATCTATCATTTATGATTGTCAAAATGTCAAGTGTCTGGCAAGAGAGACTGAGATGCATGAGGATACTGAGCAGAGGCGTAGGAGAAACACTGATGCTACACATAGAGCAAGACAGGCTGAGACATGTGAGGATGCTAAGGAGAGGTGCATGTATTCTATTATCTATCTTCACCAGGTTACCAAAGTTATTGGAAGATAATGAACATAGTGGATATGGTTATTTGGTGAACCGCTCCACGGACAATGCCTTCCTGTTGCACTTCACACAGCCTTATCCCGCTTAGAATAACCAAATACATGTGACAGGATGTTATTTGAGGGTTTTAGTTCAGCATTTAATACTATTAGCCCCCTTAATATGGTTGTGTACTTTTTCACAAATAGACCATAGAGTGTCAGGATTTTAAAATGTACTTCCTCCATCCCTACTCTGAACACAGATTCACCACACGGTTGTGTACTGAACCCAATGCTTTTCATTCTCCTCATGCATGATTATACCCTCATGCACCCCTCAAAAATGATTGTAAAATTGGCAGATGACATTACAATAGTGGGCCTGATTGCAAATAATTTTAAGACAGGCTACAAGTCAGAGATGGCACACCTTGCCCAATGATGCATTGATACCACCCTAACTCTAAATCAAGTAAGACTAAAGCAATCCTTGTAGACTACAAGAAAACAAAAGAGAAAGATAACCTCCTGCTTTACATAGAGGGTGAAGAAGCAGAAAGGGTGATTCTGGGAATCTACATACCCACAAATTTCACATGGTCTCTTAACACTACTTACTTAATTGAGAAAGCCCAACAATGCCTGCATTTTCTCAGGAAGTTGAAACAACCCCATTTACCCCCAACAGCTTTTGAAGAACATTTACTACTTCACTGTTCAAATTATTCTGGCCTACAGTTCAAGTGTGTAGTATGCTGGCTGCACAGCTGAAGATCATAATAACCTACTTCATGTGGTAAAGGATGCTCAACAGATCATTGGGGTTGTCCTCTCAAACCTAGACAGTGTCAAGGACAGTTGACTGAGGAATATGGCTAGAGCCTAGGGACACAACACATCTAGGCCATCTATTTGATCCATTCCCATCAGAAAGTGGTATAGGACAATCAAATCCCAGACTAACAGACTGAGGAGCTCTTTTTATTCTAAGAGCCATGTTGTCCATCTCCCCTTGCCTGCCTCAGAGACTGCCAAATACACCCTTATATTCCCCTATGGATAGCTAACACACACACACATGCACACACACACACGCATACACACACATGCAAACGTGCACAAAATACAGGTATGCATTCAAACAATTCAACTTCCGAGGCCTGATACATTGTTATTGACAAAGATGCTGCTACTTAACTAAATACTATTTGATGATATTATTAATTCTAGGTATCATATCATAATCATTGCAAACTGTCAAGCATGCTGCTTTTTAGTAAATACTGTATGTATGAGTACCTTTTATATTGTATATAATAAGTACCTTTATTATACATAATGTTACTTACACGTTATAAATCTAATATATGCTGATTTTTTCAATAGCCATCATATTGTAATCTCTGTGTAATTGTTTGTAATGCTTATGTTTATTTCTATGTCTATTTTTAAATCTACCTTTTTACATTGTGGCAAGCATACCCCTGGTCACAGACAGACAGACACCAGAATGTCCAAAACACACTTCTTTTATTTCTTTCCGCACCACAATGCCTTCCTCCTCACACTCTTTCTTCTTTCTCTTTCTCACCGCCTCTCCCCTCCTCACACTCTTTCTTCTTTCTCTTTCTCACCGCCTCTCCCCTCCTCACAAGCTTCGTCTCCTTCCTCCCAACTCTGGCTCTTCTTCTGGAGGGAGGCGGTCCCTTATATACTGACCCGGATGAGCTCCAGGTGCTCCCCTTGATGACACTTCCTGGTGTGGCGGAAGAGTCCAGAGAGTCCCTGGAAGCACTCCGGGTGGTCCTGGGAATTCTCCCGGCAGCACTTCCTGGTGTGGCGGAAGTGCTGCCATCTGGGACTTCACAACTGTCTGGGCGCCCCCTGGTGGTGACCACGTCCTCCGGTAGGGATAAATGTCCGATGTCCGGTCTAGTGGCCCATAAACAAACCCGGGCGGCTGCCCCCTTGTGCCCCAGGGCAAGTATTGTCCATCACGGGGACCATCCAGGCGTCCCGGCTGGGTAGGGTCCTCATCCATCTGGGACAACATATAGTTGGCTGTAAAGGCAGAGATGTCAAATAAATTTAGTTGTATGGAAGTATAATGCCAATAAAGCTCTCTCTCTCTCTCTCTCTCTGCTAGTTTTCCTTCTTATCCTGAAGCCAATGTTTCTCACTGTTTGCAGGCATCGTATCACAGGCTTGAGAGTCCACTCCATGACTTGCAGCCTGCTACAGTAAAATCAAATTTGATTTTGTCTTAACGAGTTACAGAGAGCTATGACTGAGTAGCTAAGAAGAAGCTCAAGGTAACAGTCATGTGCTGCAGCTGTCTACTACTCTGTGTGATTTTCCTTAAGATTACATAAATGAAGGCTGTGGCTGAAAATTGGAAAGGTCATGTCATTTGAGGCCAACTTTATAGTTCAAGCAAATAAACCTTAAGTTATAAATATGAAATAAACATTAACCACTGAAGGTAAAAGTGCATTTCATCTGCTATAAACAGAAATTACAATGATATAATATTATTGAGGAAAGTACAGTTTCACGATTAAAGGTGTAATTATGACAATAATGATTTATGTTTACCGCTAGAAGATAACAGTTAACTCTGGAATATATGCCTGAATTTTAACGGTTAAAGATAGTTATAGAGAAAAAGTGGTACATTTGTAAATTATGATTAAGTACAATAGTGAAAGGAAGAAAAACAGTTCAAGATGAAGTAGAAGCTTAATAATTGACAATGAACAGGAACCTGAATATATTGAATTTTAATTTTTAAACATGAACAAGAACTGTATAAGTAGAACATTAAGATTAAATGCTACAAATGATGGTGAATGAGAAGATGATGATGATGAAACTGAAACTACATGGAAGCTGCTATGCCTGAAGATGAAGACAGTACAAGAAGAAGCACGACTGGAATGAGAACTGCAGGCATGAAAATGTGGCACAAGGCAGTTGTCAGGTTTTTAGGAAATCATGCACTAGCGGGGTCCATGTAGGCCACGATGAAGTTCAATTGGTATTCGGTTTGTAACTCTTGTCTGTGTATTCAATTGCTTATTATTAAATATGATTCTTTAATATGCAATAAATGTTTTATTTCTAATTATTATTATGTTACATTACTTACTTTTCCTTTTTAAATGATACTCTATGTATTATACATGTGTATCTTGTTTTCAAAATTACGCTGAGTCTGTAAGAAAAATATTTTTTGGGTTCAGCTGGTAAGTACACAGAGAAGTCCTTTGTTTCCAAAGATTTTTAACAAAACATTGATTAATTTATGTTACCAAAACAATATTACTTTCATGTTAAAATAAATAAATAAAAACATTACAACACATTAGTAATTGAGAAACTCAGAATCTCCAAACCCCAGTCCCTCTGGAGCATCAAAAAATGCCCTGAATTGCAGCCCTATATTATGGTGAGTAGACATGACACAGGTTAGGGTCATGTGAACTTGTGATGTTCTAGGCTTTCACAACCTTGGAGGCCTTTTGATCAATCTTGCAAGACTGCATGGCAAGACCTTTAAATGAAACTCCCCATACCCTTTGTGAAGCCAGCCCCGACACAGACAGGCAGGAGATGGGCCCCAACAGGGCTGAGCTTCTATGCTCATGACCCGTGGTCCCACTGTCAGCCAAGGGGGCTTCCCTCTGTCAGTCCGGTGGAGAAACTTTCTTAAAAATACACCCTCCCCTGTTCCTTCCATGCTCCAGGGTCCTGGCCGGGTAAGGGCTCCAGCCGTCTGCCACACCTTGCAGTTCAACACTGTCAAAAATAGCCTGTCTCTTTTTACAGTAGGTTAAATATAGAGTAGGTAAGCTTGATATCAGGATTGATTAGCCCGTATCTTGTGATTAGCAATCTACATTACTCATGCTAATCTGTTAAAAGCACTTGCAATGTTACCAGGATTTGGAACTGCAACACAACATTACACAGTATTTCTTATTTGATGGCGCAATTATGAATTCCTTGAATGTAATGTTATACAAGGAACGGTTATCTTCACAACGCAACCATTTAGCCTCTGTTTCACATGTCCACAAATTTTTCTCAGCCTTTTCTAAAAAAGCATAAATACAGAAATACTTCCTGATTGGTCAATGGCAATTGAAACAAAGAATTAACTCACAACTGACTAATTAATGCCAAGGATGCTTCCATTTTTTGGCATGCGTTAAAACAAACAGAAGCCTATAAGCCACACAGAAACAGTGGAACGTCCCATAACTTTTAGGCAGACATAACCTTCAATGACTCTCTTGTGATTTTTACCCAATTGGAAAAGTGCTTCATAGTTCAGGACTCTGTGATCACATAGTAGTAGTAATAGCAATAGTGCTATTGTCACATGTATGGAGTACAGTGAAGTTCTTACTTGCATATTATATGTTGTGGGATATGGCTGGCCATTCATCCCGGCCAATACCCCTAGGCCGCTAGATGGGGCCCTCCTTGCAACGTGGAGATGCCCCGAATTCCAGCAGGGCATCATGGACTATGGAGTTTTAATACACAGCCCTGCTGGATAACGTCGGGGCTGCCAGGACCCGCTGCAGGGAGATGCAGAGATGTTTATTTTCCATACAGCCCGGAAGTAGATCCCAGTCACATGGTTGGAAGAAATAAAGTGCTTCCGGGCTGATGAAGAAAAGGAGTTTTTATCTGACCCGGAAGTGTTAACAGTCACATGGACAGAGGGAGAAACACTTCCGGGTCAAGGACTATAAAAGGACTGTGGGAGATCCCAGACATTGAGCTGAGCTAGGTGGAAGGGTGGCAACGCGTCTGGAAGTGTGGAAGATTGCTTATTATTGTAGTTTTGTGTAGTTATATGAGTATTGTGGAGAGGAGGGTGCTTTGTGCACGTTATTATTATAATAAAGTCAATTATTGGACTTTTACCTGGTGTCTGGCGTGGTGTCTGAGGGTTCAAGGGAGCGATAGTGCTCCCTATTTGTCACAATGTCCAACCTAATTTTACACACTTCAGACTTCTGCATACTTCAACAATACAGCACTGAGAGCACCTCTAAGTTTACAGACAAAGAGACAGGGAGATAGAGAAATTTCAAAGGGGATACTGCGCTGAATGACTACTCAATTATATAATGATTGGATTTGTTGTTGTTATTACAGTAAAGAAAGGTAGTGTTTTGTCATGATAAGGTCCTAGGGTGGCCTTATTCCCCTTTATTCTTTTCAACTCAACAGAGTATCTCAAATCCTCAGCTATTACCTCACTGCAAAGTACTGCAGCTCAGCACTCCCCTCTTCTGTATACATCTGTAGCCACAGGCAATTAGACAGACTACCCGAACAGGTAGGAGAAAAGTTACACATTTACTCCTGTATCATATGCTCAAAATAATTAACAAATATGAGTTTTGGAAAAATAATATTAATACAACCTGGGTAATAATCAGTTCATCTTAATTAGACTACCAAGTGGCCCAGTCTTGATCTTCACTCCTGAATTGCCTTTAAATATAACAGTCGAAAGAGGTGATCTTTTCTTTCATGGGTAGAAAAATACAAGGAGACTTCTTTGTTACCTCTGTCTTTATCTTAGTCTAACCTCCTTGATGTACCTCCCTGACCAATCAGATAAGCAGACTTCCTACTTTATACGAATGCTATGCTACCATAACTTAGTACTCCAGTCCAACACCAATTCTATCCCAGGCTTTCTGCCTGGAAGTGGACATTGCATCATAAACTTTACTAATCCCATCCATTTCCAGACTATACCGGCTTGTTAATGATCTTTCATCTCAGCCCACCTGTATTCCTCCAGGCTAGCTGACATGTCAGTTTCTTAGATTTTATCTTTACTGGTTTTAACCTGTAGAAAGTTCCAAAGTATTAATTTTTTCAAAATATGTTGTGGTAAAAAATAACACATTTTGAGCCTGTAATCTGTCCCCAATGCACATGTGTGTGAAAACACATTTTTATCATGATATTATTACACCTTCCTCGTGACAACTAGGCTAAAAAATATTACCACAAAGACTAGGAGGTGTAAGAAAGAAATATAACCTGAAACCTTGATTAAAAACTACAAGCAAAATGGTGATGTAATATATATTGTACTGTATTACAATAAAATGTATTAAACGCAGTTAAAATACACATAAAACACAAAGTGTATAATATATCAGATAGCATAAAAACCCTAAAAATCACAAACATGGGCCAATTGTAGAGTTTATGACTCCTTGCTGAACATAGTCCAAATATGCTTTTTTGCTAGGACAGAAGAAAGGGCACCACTGTGGTTCGGTATGGCTTTTGTCAGTAGTAAGTGCCCCTGCAGGACTAGAAGTAGGGGCACGTGGGGAAAGGAAGGAAATGAACAGCCGTTGGCAAAAAGGAGTTGCCTTCTAGTTCTAAGAGAAAAACATAAACTCCAAAGAGGACAACATCTTCTGGTCGGCAGATAGTACATGGTCCCATGGAAGAATAGGTGAGGCCTTCCTTTTCTTAAAATTGCGCAGGCATCTGCAGAGCTTCCTGGAAAACCTGTCCTGTTAAAGCTGCAAAAAGCAAAAGAGAAGTAGACAGAGCTAGCTACACTAATTATGGAAATGACCCTGGTAGTGGTTCTGGGACTAGGCGAAAGTGACAGCAGGGTTGGATTTGGGGTAGCTTGTTTACCAAAGATAATTTGGTACAGAGTTGAAAGGAGGACCAATAGCTCCATACCTAGGAGGGCAAGAAGCTAGAGTCTGGAGAGAGATGATAGATGGGAAACAGAATGTGTATTTGCAGTACTGAAGAGGCAGGCAAGCTGGGGAGCCCTCCAGGATGCCAATAAAGGCAGGAGGGATTTGCTTTTGCCTGTTTCTTTGGTTCTTCTATTCTACCTTTAATCAGCCCTTCCTTGTGTTCCTTTCATAATTAATGAGCTTTCATCTTGCATATTTTAATTATGAAATGAGTGTTCTTTTCTTTTTCTCAGAAATCACTTTGCCCTGACATCCATGATCTTCATCAGAGATTCAGAAGAGCTGAACCGAGCCAGACAACAAAGCTCATGTCAGTCTGTAATTAGATGTAAGTCTATGTTTAGTCTTTGTGTGTGTGAACACAATATAATTCACAACTTTAGATTCATTATGCATTTTGAAATAGGGGTAAATACATGGACATCATATCTAATTAGACATTTTACTACTATATGAAATCAAAAAAGAGACACTGTTGTCCTGAGGTTAGTATGCAGTGATCAGTTCGAGACACCCACACATCTTCAGCATCTCAAGATGCATGCTCCAGGGAAAACAAACAGAGCAATTAAGCGTTCGGCCAGAAGATAAATAAGATCCTCTGCCCTTCTCACCAATTACATTTCCATTTATCACCCAGGTTAGCATGGATTCTGAAGCCTCCATTTGTTCTCAGTAAATTGCCACTCATTATAAACTCATTGAGGCTTTATCAGCAGGAGAACAGAGGTGTGCAGGTCGTGAGTCATCGTCTCAGAGAGACTGTGTCTGCAGCACAATGAAGCTGTGCAAAATCCTGTGAAATTAATGAACATCTTGAGATGTTCCTTCTTATTCTTGACCACCTCTTTGTGTTGAAAACTGCAGCTCCAGAGACCTACACCCCATTGAAGAAAGTGACAAAAGTGATGAAATGAGAATCAGGATGATTGATATAAAGTAAAAAGTCTGACAGGGTTAAGATCAGAAAAATGAAATCCATCCTAAAGGTAGTAGGGAGGAAATAGCAATGATTGGTGTGGATGTAGAGGGTACCACCTTGATTGGCTAGAAAGAAACCACCCTAACTTCCTCAAAACACCAGATGGCAACAGATTATCCCAACATGGGTTTCTTACCTGTGATAGACTGTATCACTTGAATTGTTTTGTAAGGGAAAAGTAACTAATTATAGCTTTTCTTTTCTTTTGTAATTAGTTACAAAATGCACTTGACTGTGTGGTAGGTAGAAGAAGGCTTCAGTTGTGCCATGTCTGTGGCAGCAACATGGAGATATGCCAGAGTTGGGAGCACAGCTGACCATTCAAGCTGGTATTACTTCTTGTCTGCTGAAAAAGGAGGTCCAATTAAGTCCTATGTGTTGTGGCATGGTTACTGGGAGAAAGCGCACATGTAAGCCAGTCATGAAGAGAGCCATAAGAACTAAAAAGAAGGAGAGTTTAGGAAGTTACCTGAAAGTTGGGGATGCGTGCATGTATGTATGCTTTCAAGTGAGTAAGCACATATGCCATCCATCCATCCATCCATCCATCCATCCATCCATCCTCTTCCGCTTATCCAAGATCGGGTCGCGGGGGCAGCAGCTTGAGCAGAGATGCCCAGACTTCCCTCTCCCCGGCCACTTCTTCTAGCTCTTCCGAAAGAATCCCAAGGCGTTCCCAGGCCAGCCGAGAGACATAGTCCCTCCAGAGTGTCCTGGGTCTTCTCCAGGGCCTCCTCCCGGTTAGACGTGCCCGGAACACCTCACCAGGGAGGCGTCCAGGAGGCATCCGGATCAGATGCCCGAGCCACCTCATCTGACTCTTCTCGATGGGGAGGAGCAGCGGCTCTACTCTGAGCCCCTCCCGGATGACTGAGCTTCTCACCCTATCTTTAAGGGAAAGCCCAGACACCCTGCGGATGAAACTTATTTCAGCCGCTTGTATTCGCGATCTCGTTCTTTTGGTCACTACCCATAGCTCATGACCATAGGTAAGGGTAGGAACATAGATCGACTGGTAAATTGAGAGATTCGCCTTGCGGCTCAGCTCCTTTTTCACCATGACAGACCGATGCAGAGCCCGCATTACTGCGGATGCCACACCGATCCGCCTGTCGATCTCACGCTCCATTCTTCCCTCACTCGTGAACAAGACCCTGAGATACTTGAACTCCTCCACTTGGGGCAGGATCTCGCTACCAACCCTGAGATGGCACTCCACCATTTTCCGGATGAGGACCATGGTCTCGGATTTGGAGGTGCTGATTCCCATCCCAGCCGCTTCACACTCGGCTGCGAACCGATCTAGAGAGAGCTGAAGATCACGGCCTGATGAAGCAAACAGGACAACATCATCTGTAAAAAACAGTGACCCAATCCTGAGTCCACCAAACCGGACCCCCTCAACGCCCTGGCTGCGCCTAGAAATTCTGTCCATAAAAGTTATGAACAGAATTGGTGACAAAGGGCAGCCCTGGCGGAGTCCAACTTTCACTGGAAATGGGTTCGACTTACTGCCGGTAATGCGGACCAAGCTCTGGCATAGATCGTACAGGGACTGAACAGCCCTTATCAGGGGGGCCGGTACCCCATACTCTCGGAGTAGCCCCCACAGGATTCCCCGAGGGACATGGTCGAATGCCTTTTCCAAGTCCACAAAACACATGTAGACTGGTTGGGCAAACTCCCATGCACCCTCTAGGACTCTGCCAAGGGTGTAGAGCTGGTCCACTGTTCCGCGACCAGGACGAAAACCACACTGTTCCTCCTGAATCCGAGGCTCGACTATCCGACGCACCCTCCTCTCCAGGACCCCCGAATAGACTTTTCCAGGGAGGCTGAGGAGTGTGATCCCTCTGTATTTGGAACACACCCTCTGGTCCCCTTTCTTAAAGAGGGGGACCACCACCCCGGTCTGCCAATCCAGAGGCACTGTCCCTGATGTCCATGCGATGTTGCAGAGGCGTGTCAACCAAGACAGTCCTACAACATCCAGAGCCTTGAGGAACTCATCCACCCCTGGGGCCCTGCCACCAAGGAGTTTTTTGACCACCTCGGTTACCTCAGTCCCAGAGATGGGGGAGCCCACCTCTGAGTCCCCAGGCTCTGCTTCCACATTGGAAGGCATGTTAGTGGGATTGAGGAGGTCTTCGAAGTACTCCCCCCACCGACCCACAACGTCCCGAGGTCAGCAGCGCACCATCACCACCATATACAGTGTTGACACTGCACTGCTTCCCCCTCCTGAGACGCCGGACGGTGGACCAGAATCTCCTCGAAGCCGTCCGAAAGTCGTTCTCCATGGCCTCCCCAAACTCCTCCCACGCCCGAGTTTTTGCCTCAGCAACCACCAAAGCCGCATTCCGCTTGGCCTGCCGGTACCTATCAGCTGCCTCCAGTCCCACAGGACAAAAGGGTCCGGTAGGACTCCTTCTTCAGCTTGACGGCATCCTTCACCGCTGGTGTCCACCAACGGGTTCGGGGATTGCCGCCACGACAGGCACCGACCACCTTACGGCCACAGCTCCGGTCAGCTGCCTCAACAATAGAGGCACAGAACATGTCCCATTCGGACTCAATGCCCCCCACCTCCCTCGGGATGTGGTCGAAGTTCTGCCGGAGGTGGGAGTTGAAGCTTCTTCTGACAGGGGGCTCTGCCAGATGTTCCCAGCAGACCCTCACAACACGTTTGGGCCTACCAGGCCTGACCAGCATCTTCCCCCACCATCGAAGCCAACTCACCACCAGGTGGTGATCAGTTGACAGTAGGTCTAAGCACATATGCACATGTGAAAATACAGGATTTCTGCCTAGAATGAGGCAATATGAGATGTCCAACAGGGGTCATCTTTTGACTGCCTGGCATTCTTGTGAATATTTAGAGTTTCCACTGATTTTTCTCTGTCAATTGTGCCTGTCATATTTTTTTTACTTTTGTTTTTCATTCCTTTTGATTTTGGTCTTGTGTGTAAAGGAAGATGAAGAAGAATGGTTTGCTTGTTTTTATTTTTATTGTATATATTTTAAATATTCACCAGCACTTATTTCTGTTTTTACTTTGTACATATGTGGTGCCATTGCAGAGAATGGGGTTTATTTTGATGTAAATGACACTGTATTTTTGGTTGCTGGCACTCTAAATAAATGGCAATGTTTTTTACATTTTCTTTGAGTTTGCGCTGTCCATGCTGTGATTTTTTTCCACCACTGGCCTGTTCGGGTATGTTACAGATTTCTGTAGTTTGAAGGATTTTGTAGAGATGGCAGTACACTGTCCCACTTACAGAAATCCTGAAATGCCAGAGACAACCCTGCCTGTCCAATGCTTTAAATGCTGGGCAACACTAAGCAGAGGTTAGGCCAGGCATGCAGACATATAATCTCTTGATTGATAAATGACAGCTTGTTATTCTTAGCTAGGAAGTCTGGGAACATATTATCCATCTATAAGTGAGAGACCAGGAAGGACTCTCCAACTTGGTTGCTAGAAGGATGTACTCGATTCTCTGCTGCGAGATGCAGGTGTTTGATGCATCTTTAAAAAGAGGCAGGCATCCTAAGAACCCTGGTCTTTTAATGTCTATGCTGTCCTCAGGTACAAGCATACCAGATGTATAATATCCATTACTCAATCAAACTTCAATTAGGATTTTTTGATTCATGCAGACTTCCACCATAACTCGGCTATCTGTAAAAATATAATGCCAAACCTTAAATGATTTTCTAAGAAAATGATAAGAATTATGAATGCCAAATTCAGAAATCACATGATGATTCCATGGTTTTCCAGTTTCCTTTTTCAGTATGTTTTCTAGATGTTAGTTGAGTCAATGCACCTGTCATTTTATGACCCCAGTTGGTGTCCTCTTCTCTGTTCCCATGTCAGGATGGGTTGCTACTTACAGTCCACAGACAGGCTGTCAAATGTTTTTTTCCTCTTCTATATTGTATTAAAATGACTTCTCATAAACTGGCATCCCTTTCTCAGTGGCGTAGCTCGAGTTTGCACCACTCGGGGTGGGGTTTCAATTTGCCGCCCTTCAACGTATCTGAATATGTTAACCTATTTAAATAGAAAATTAAAATGACATATGGAGAAAAATTAAGATACATTTTGCATATATTTATTTATATATAGAGAACAGCAATATTTTTTCACATATAATTATTTATAAGCATCAACTAGACAAGAATATAGTATAGACGCACTGATAAGCCATGTTCTGATTATTAGTTTAATATAATTACGCTGCGAAAACCAGAACCGGTGTAGTGTACAAGCGATAGGTGGGGATGAGCAAGAACGCATTCGGATTGTTAATGAAACGAAATTATACATTGTGAATTAGTTGTTTATCTACCTTGAAATTATTATTGGTGTAATGTTTCTGTTTATTTTTGTTATTGCCTCATAAATATCAACTGCCGTGTCTGATGCCGTCACAGAAGAACCGTCTGAAAATGATTTTTGAAGCATTTGTGGATGAAAATCAGAGAATTTGACTTTTTTCATACATGAGAGATATTTTTCCGAACCCTGCTGCTTACACGTGAAGTGTTCTGAGCCTTTTAGCCAATAATGCCGCCCCCAAAAATGTGCCGCCCGGGGCGGACTGTCCACTCCGCCTGCCCCTAGCTACGCCACTGCCCTTTCTGCCTTGTGATAGGTTAAGCTTTGGCTTCATGACAGCCTGATCAGTAAGTGGTTTCAGAACAGATAGATATTCGCTTTTAACCATCTCTAAAATGGTGACCTCCAGCAAAATGCCAACAGACTATTTTTATTTCAGTTAATTCATACATTGTCATGTATATTTTTATACAATATGTTTACAGGCTCTGTTGAGGTATGTACAGTAATAAATCTAATAGGACAAGAGTGGGTGATATTGCTAATATTATCTTCTCCTTCTCTCCCCAAAGCTCAGACAAACTGCCCAGTAAGGGCACCTGACTCCATCCTTCAGATACCCCATCTATAAGAAAACCAGCTCCCTGGAAAGAAGTATCGTTTTTGCAAGGGCGAACTGCTGGATGTTGCTCCCAATTGAAGTGACCCCAGCCTACCTTTCATTATTATTACAACCCTTTTTTGTTTATTTTTCTTTTGTATTAAACGGGACAACCCAGATGGCGCCCCAAATTTTCTTCCATCAGTCTGTCATTCCTGCCCCCACCCACAACATTTTATATAGAGTCTTTCATGATGGATTCAGTCCCAAAGTGCTATATACTATTAATGCAGCACATTTTGTGTATTTTAGGGTAACTTAACAGAGGGTGAAACCAGCCTCTTTGTGGTTTAAAGTTCATCTTTTTTAGCCACTTGAAGAGGTTAGGGATGATGTGGCCCGGTCTTTATATGCAGCTGGCCTTTACTTCTGCTGAGCTGAAAATGATTGATGACTTCATTTGAATTCATTAGTGTGTAATTATCTCTGCAGTAATGTATTGATCAGTTTCATTCTTTTGTCTCTGTAAACTTCAGGAGATTTTAGGATTATGCTAGCCTGCAAGTAATGCTGTAAACTGATACATGCTAGGTACAGACTGTAAGACACTACAGGCTTTACCACCTCTTTATTTTACTCAAGGTCACTCAGTAGATACATTTGCCTATTATGGTGACACATTTGCCCATATTTTGTTTAGATGTCATTCCTGAGCATTGGCTTTAACATAATTGCAGCCTTTGCCAGAAAAACCAGTGAAACTAACTTGCAGTGATTTACTTTTTTGAATGCTGATGGCATAAGAGAAGCAGAACAGTGACAGTGTCTTACTGCAGTGAAAACATGCTAGAGTCAAAAGCACTGGTCTGATGAAAAAGCAGAGGGATAAAACAATCTGAATGTCTATTCTCTTTGACTGCTGAAGAGGAACCTTGATCAGGTTCACAAATGGGGGAGCCATTGTTCAGATTAATTAGGACATGGCCATGGTAAGTTGCTTACCACTTCAACTGAGCCTAAGTTTGCATTGAGATTATTGATCGTGTATCCAGAAATAATTAAACTGGGTGCCAGGTTGCATTTCTGTTTCTTTTCATTGGTCTTCCTTCCTAACTCTTGCTCGGTCTCTCTCTTCATCCATCCAACCTTTCTCCTGGATGATTAGGCTGAATTCCTCGTCTACTGCTTGTGGTTATATTGACCTTTCAGGTATTCAGTCAAAACTCCTCAGTGGTGGATAGAACCTCCCCTTTTTTGAAGAGTCTGCACAATCACAGGCTAACCTGATCACAACACGGTCTTCTCATTAAATAAAAACACCTCAAATGTTATAGTGACACTTACTGTAAATAAAGACAAAATAAAGGGAACAGCTCTATGTTCATTCATATAAGGATTGATTATAAGCAGCCCACAGCAATCAGAGTGCTTCATGTACCAAGCAACATTTATAAAACTAACTCAATAAATAAATAAATAAATGCATGTGCACATGTGTCTACATCTTTCCTTTACTGCATTCACTGGAGGCAGTCAACTGAATTATTTACTATCTAATTTTCATGGGGCTCTGAATCTTCCACTATAACGATAATGCCACAGGATTTATCGCAAAACTGTAGTGAATGGTAAATTACTTACGTTTAACACTGTACAAAACGCAGTTTAGATGCATAGAGGTATGCAATCCAACAAGCACCATAGAAAGCTAGTCTTCTATGTCCGCTATGTTGGAATATAGTTTTCTTCAGGGAATGAAATGTTGTAATGAACAGGATCCAATCAGGGAAGGGACAATATTAACCACAAATAACAGTATAATTAGAATCTGTGTTTTCAAAAAAATATGTTTTCAGTCAGCCACATTATAATTTTGGGGATGCATTTTCAGACATCTTCATCTTCTGGGTTTGAAAATGCTGAGATAGTGTGGACTAGTGGGAAAAACAGAGACTGGGTTTTTAGATAGATAGATAGATAGATAGATAGATAGATAGATAGATAGATAGATAGATAGATAGATAGATAGATAGATAGATAGATAGATAGATAGATACTTTATTAATCCCAATGGGAAATTCACATTCTTCAGCAGCAGCATACTGATACAATAAATAATATTAAATTAAAGAATGATAATAATGCAGGTGAAAAAACAGACAATAACTATGTATAATGTTAAATGTTAACGTTTACCCCCCTGGATGGAATTAAAGAGTCGCATAGTTTGGGGGAGAAACGATCTCCTGAATCTGTCAGTGGAGCAGGACAGTGACAGCAGTCTGTCGCTGAAGCTGCTCTTCTGTCTGGAGATGATACTATTAAGTGGATGCAGTGGATTCTCCATAATTGATAGGAGCCTGCTGAACGCCCTTCGCTCTGCCACAGATGTTAAACTGTCCAGCTCCATGCCAACAATAGAGCTTGCCTTCCTCACCAGTTTGTCCAGACGTGAGGCGTCTTTCCTCTTAATGCTGCCTCCCTAGCACACCACCGCGTAGAAGAGGGCGCTCGCCACAACTGTCTGATAGAACATCTGCAGCATCTTATTGCAGATGTTGAAGGACGCCAGCCTTCTAAGGTAGTATAACCGGCTCTGTCCTTTCTTGCACAGCGCATCAGTATTGGCAGTCCAGTCTAATTTATCATCCAGCTGCACTCCCAGATATTTATAGGTCTGCACCATCTGCACACAGTCACCTTTGATGATCACTGGGTCTATGAGGGGTCTGGGCCTCCTAAAATCCACCACCAGCTCTTTCGTTTTGCTGGTGTCCAGGTGTAGGTGGTTTGAGTCGCACCATTTAACAAAGTCATTGATTAGGCCCCTATACTCCTCCTCCAGCCCATTCCTTTTCATTTTCATTTTTAAATGAAAATGTAGAACTGTATATAGGGCCTTAGGTAATAGAGTTTTCAGATTTTTCTGAGGTGGATTATGATGTTCGCAAATAAGAAGTGTAGACCAGATTTCCCATATATAGCAACAAATTCTAACATTTTAGTGGGAATGCTCTGGTGTTGCCTCTGCCAGGTCTGCTTTAAGATGAAATACTGGGACTCCTATGGGCTTTATTTTGTACAATACCATTCTTGAGATTATCATACCACCTCAAGCAGGTTCAAAATGACCCAGACATACTCCAAAGATCTACTGAATTGTTCAATACACTCATAATATACACCTGCAGAAATTACAGAGATGGACAGGAATAAAGACCAAGGCTCACCATAATCTTTGTCTGCAAGCTCGTAATGGTTGGGCCATGAGTGCTGCAATCCAGCCTCAGCCTAAAATGGAGTCACCATGTGTAGTGCACACATTGGCATGGATATGAGTGGTAGAGTGAACAGACTTGACTAACAGTTTTTTGGATTGGGTTGCAATCCTGGAATGGATTGCAATTCATTATGGTGTGATGTAATAAGATGATTTTAGTTGAGGGTGTTACATGATGGGGAGCAGGGGAGCATCTGTGCAGTCTCTTTTGGTGATATCTAGTAAAAATGGATGTCATTTCACTCCACAAACATTACTAATGCCTGGGTGTGAGGATTTGGGGTGCACCTCATGATGATTATTGCTGAAAAGGAGAGACTGATAACTGACAATCTATGACAAAAGGAAGGTATCTGTATTTGGTGACAATGTGCTCTATAGCTTAAAAATGGCCTTCTCTGAACTTCCCAGAGTATCATCCTATTGTTTAATTTTGCCTTGTAGTTTGTATTATTGTATTGCATTCCTGAGGTGGTGATGATAGATTGGCCATCTAGCTCTGTGAGGAGGATTACTTGTGTTCTGTTTTTTGCGTTGTGCTTACCACATTTTTTGACACCCATTGCATGCCCCACCTACCTGGAAGGGGGTCTCTCTCTTAATTACCTTTCGCAAGATTTCTTCCATTTTTTTCCCTTTAAAGGTCTTTTATTTTGGAGTTTAGTCTTTTCTTCTTAGGGGATCAAATCTGGGTGAGCTGTAAAAAACAGGGCCTGTTAAAGCCCATTGCAGCATTCCTTGTGTGATTTTGGGCTGTACAAGAAATAAATTGTTGTTGTTTCAGAGTGTAACATTTTGCTAGTTTTTGACAACTATTAGTCATCCTTTAAATTTTTAGTCAAATAGAAATGATGTAAAAGACAACCACTCACCTGCATCAATCTGTAATATCCTACAAAATCTCCATTCCTAGGCCTGTGATCACTGCTGCATTCCAAGAAGAGCCGAGACATGGGGGGAATGCTGGCTCCTTGGCTTTCAATTCAATGTCTTTTCTTTTTTTCTGTCACTAGCACAGTATTGTTTTGTTTGCTGGCATCTTTTAATTACCAGACATCACATCAGTTCCAGTTAAATTGAACAAGCAGCAAAGGACATGCAAAGCACAGAGTCATTTCAACACCTAGAGGAAATTAATTTTTTACAATTGAAAGCATTTTTTACAGGGCGAGAGACCAATTTCATGGAACGCTTACCAATAAAATTTGATTCAGTTTTAAAAAGAAAAGGTACAAAATATTTTCTTTTGAATTCAGGAGCTGCTATGGTAATTTGTCACTCAGTTGTACTGTTTATTGGGCACAACTCCCCATCCCCCACACCCCCACCATACCTCTCATTTTATTGCTAGATTTTTTATGAAGTTGCTCTGGTAATGCAGCACTAGAATGGAAGGCAAAACTGAGGGACAGATAAGCAAAGAATAAATGTTTCATGAAGCTACACTTCTGCTGCTGTGCATCCACTATAGCTCCTTGTAAAATGACACCATGGTGTCCATCATTATACATGTACCCTGTGATTTTAGAACCTATAAATGACCTGATCATTACTAAATATTTTTTCCATAGCTAAGCAAAGAGTTTAGTTTTATGCAAAGCTTAGACAGATGACAATGCATGCAACCACCTAAACTAAAATAATGACAACAATTTCACACACATGCAGTGGAGGATTTAGGAATGGGTGACATGGACAGCCACCCAAAGTGGCATAATGCCAGGGGGCTGCATTGGGCATCCGCACCAATAAATGGTGACTACAGCCTGAGCCAGTCAATCCATTAGGGATGCCATTTATGAAAGATAAGGGGCACCTTCTTTGTTAAGTCCTCGTTAGGGCTCCAAATGTGCTTCAACCGGCACTGTATGCATGCTAACACGCTAACACGCTCAGCAGTAAAAAAAAAAGGAGGTGTCATGTTGGAACTCAAAAAGTTTTGGATCTTGGAATTTCGCATTAGGGATACTCAACCTGTATTTATATGACGCTTTATATTAGCATTTACCAGAATGTTGTTAAATAGACTTTTTTGTCATGTTTGTGGGCCCCCATTAATGTAGGGCCTGGGTAAAATATCCTCATACAAACCTAACCTAGTTCTGTTGGCTCAGCCACTGTATAACACATAACAAAAGAGTACTGTATATAATCACGTTTAAGTTGGGTCTTGAAACCCGAAAAATTGATCGTAAAATGAGACCCCGATTTATACGCCCGTTCAAAAATGCGACACATTTTTTTTTTAAATCTTCTTGCCTCCTCCAATCTTTCATCAGTTTCTCAGATGCATCGAATTTTGTTGCAGCAGCGCAGTTACTAATTTCTTTCACTACGTCAACAATGTTTAATTTAAAACCAGCTTCATATTTTCTTCTGATCGAACGCTCCATTGTAGATAAGGGATGCTCTTTTGATAAAGGTGTATGAGGGTGTGAGATACAAAAAACACAAATCAATGCAAACGTTGCTTCGGAGTAGTTCGGGTATTACCGTGTGATCACGTAGGCACAATAAAGAGAGAGAGAGGTTAGGAGCACATGCTGATACAGCGCATTGCCGCACCCACATAGAAAATAATGTCAGTGTGCTTCATGGTTACTCTCTCAGGTTGGGCGTTAGCATATCATAGTCTCTTGGACCAATAGTGTGAGTCTTCCGCATTCGACTTATACGACCAACATTATAAAATACCAAAAATGATATGGTAAAATTAAGTTCGGACTTATCCGTGGGAGAACTTCTCCACGAGTATATACGGTAAGTACAAAGATAACAAGCAACAGAGAAAAATAATCAATGCTAAGCACAAGAAGTACAGAAAAACAGTTAAGGTTAAGTACAAAACAAGGACTCAATCAATATCAAAAGTTGCTTTATCATTGATCGATAATGAATTACTGTATTTTATAAACATCAAAAATGTGATCTTAACTCTTTTGGTGCAACTGGTTACAGTATAACTTATACCATTTATTATAGAAGTACCTAAAACTCAGAAATATCTTCAAAAATATATGGGTGAAAAAGATTCATTATCAACTGGCAACTATTCAATGAATTACAACAATTGTTGCTATCAGATTAAAGTAATGTGTTGCTCCCAATGTTTGTGTTTGGTGCTTGACATTAGAGACTATTTTGTTTTGCACAAAAGGGATGTGACCTTGAAATTAACAGTACTCCACAGCTTTTATTTTTCTATTTGTATAACACATCTAACAATAAAAGCCCAAAGGCATACATTAAAGAAAAAAAAGGTACACAGGTTATTAGTGGGTCATTTAATACCTGTTTGAAATATATATACAGTGAATTACTAGACACGAGCATCTGGAATACCTAATACTTGTTATGGCTATGGCTGATATGACTATACCATATTTAGTATAGTATACCACATATTCAATGACTAGTGTCATAGTGCTCCATGCATGTATTTTCATTGGCCATGTACTTCCAACAGCATAATCATCTGTCCTATGTCACTTAGCCAAGTGAAATAGTAATTTTAATATCTCACCACTCCAGTGTGTTTTTTAGATATTCTGGCATTCCTTACACATCTAGAAGAAGTGAGCATTTGATTTTTATGGTTACTCTTTACTGACACAGTGTGAATATGCCCCACGATAGGGCCCTTATGACTCCAAATTAGACAAAACTGGTGCAGAAGATGGATTGATGCACCAAAAGTATATGAGTGCAGCATCTACACAGGATACACAGAAAAAATACAAAGTACATCAAGGTTTATTGATATATTTTCCTTTCCCATTACATTGTATAGAATTTATAAATGGGAAAAATAATAGGTAAGTTCTCTAAGGTGTGTGCATGACTTAGAAGACCATGGACACCAAAGGCTAACTTAGTGACCACTAGCATTCTGGCTAAAGGGCTTGGGTCCAATGTGACTTTGGGGGGTTTAAGGTGGTTGTAGCCAGTGGCTCAATAAGCCTAGAATCTGGAGGTGAATTCGGACAAAGGGTCAAGGGAATCGGGACATGAGAGCACAGTTGTGTGAGAGAGGGGGAGAAAATTGATGATGAGAAAGGGAGAGAGTTTTAGGTGGTACTTCAAAAGATCTGGAGGAAGGAAGGTTTAAATTCCTTACTCATTGACAGATTTCTTTGATGAGCCCACTTTCTATCTTAGATGCCTTCTACATTAATTATTATGAGTCTTGAAATATGGGAATGAGCCGGGTTGGTGAAATGGGTTGTTGCCTAACATGTTGCTTGTTCACTTCTAAGCATGTTTCTCTCCAATTCTTTGTTAAACCATAGGTAGCTCCTTTACTTGGCATACAAAAATTTGTGTGCTATACTTTGTTGCTAATGTAGTCAGCATTTCATTGAATAGTTCCTCATATACTTCCACAACTGTAAAAAATGTATGAATACTGATGAAAAATAAAAATAAAAATCAATCCTCTCTTTATCAAAAACTTGTCTCATTTAATTTATTAGCATGCCCCCTAATTTATTTATTTATTTAGTTATTTATTTTTATACATCAGCGTGGTTCTGTCTGTGAGGTTGCCTACCATGGAGTATAGACCAATCCAGAGCTGGTTTATGTCTTCAGTTGCCAGGATGGATCCCGGCAATCCTGAATTGGTATAACCACGTCCAGAAGATGGATTGATGGTTATAAACTGATTATGAAAGATTTACTGACCAGGGCATAAGGGTTTATAAGTCCTGGCTTCTCTTAAAGATGATATGAACTAAAACCTGGTTCTGCTTCAGCCTCACTACAAACCAAAAGTGAGGGTCCTACCTACAACCACACACTCATTCAGGAAGTGGTCCCCTGAGGCAGAGAAGGCTCTGAGGGACTGCTTTGGAACTACGGACTGGGATATCCTGCAGGGATCACATAGTGAGAACATTGAGGAGGTTGTTGACTGCACTACTGACTACATCAACTTCTGTATGGACATTGTAGTTCCAGTAAGAACTGTTATGCTAACAACAAGCCATGGATTACAAGTGACATCAAGGGTCTTTTGAACCAGAAGAAAAGGGCTTTTAAAGGCGGTGATCAGCATGAGCTCAAGCGCGTGCAGAAGGAACTTAGAGTCCAGCTCAGGGCAGCGAAGGAGCAGTACAGGAGAAAGCTGGAGCAGAAGTTGCAGAATAACAGCATGAAGGAAGTGTGAGGTGGGATGAAGATCATCACTGGCTGCAGCTCGAAGCGGGGTGCCACCATCGAGAGAAACGTGAAAAAACAACTTTTTTAACAGGTTTGACCACCCTAACCCAGTCTCACTTTCACCTCAGAGTACTGCACCCTCCACACATCCTTCTGCTGATACCAGCATAAGAGAGACATCCCCACCCACAATTAAAACAGTGCAGGTGAGCAGAGAGCTGAGGACTTTGTGCCAGCAAAGCAGCGGGTCCAGATGGAGTATCGCCACGACTGCTGAAGGTCTGTGCATCAGAGCTGGGGGGTCCTCTACAGCGCTTCTTCAACCTGAGCCTGGAATAGGGGAGAGTCCCGAGGCTTTGGAAAACATCTTGCATCACCCCAGTCCCAAAGGTATCACTTCCTAGTGAGCTGAATGACTTCCGGCCTGTTGCTCTGACATCACATGTGATGAAGACCATGGAGAGGCTGCTGCTTCACCACCTGAGGCCACAGGTTCAACATGCCCTCGACCCTCTGCAGTTTGCATATCAGGAGAAGGTGGGAACGGAGGATGCCATCATCTATATGCTACACCGATCCCTCTCCCACTTGGACAGAGGCAGTGGTGCTGTAAGAATTATGTTTCTAGACTTCTCTAGCGCCTTCAACACAATCCAACCTCTGCTCCTTAGGGACAAGCTGACAGAGATGGGAGTAGATTCATACCTGGTGGCATGGATCGTGGACTATCTTAAAGACAGACCTCAGTATGTGCGTCTTGGGAACTGCACGTCTGACATTGTGGTCATTAACATTATACAAAGTTATTGTCTGTTTTTACCTGCATTGTTATCAATCTTTAATTTAATATTGTTTTTTTGTATCAATATGCTGCTGCTGGAGTATGTGAATTTCCCCTTGGGATTAATAAAGTATCTATCTATCTATCTATCTATCTATCTATCTATCTATCTATCTATCTATCTATCTATCTATCTATCTATCTATCTATCTATCTATCTTGTTATGTGAATTAGGAATGTTCTTTTTATTTAAAATTGGGTGCTGTAAAGGTGGGAATTATTCCAACAAGAGGCAGATATTGGTTTATTGTGCTGTACCTGTGACTCTTTCTGTACAAAACAACAATAGAAAATTAATTTATGGTTGTCACACACGTGCGCATGGGAGGCAACTAAAGGGCTTGAGTGACGGCAGTTCTGAGATATGCCGGGAGGTGGCAGAGTGCACTGACTCTTTTTCTTTCTTGCCTGCAGACCATTCCCGGGAGATTTCACCTGGCTCTCGTGACGTCATTTCCAGGACCGAGCCAATGGAAGGAGTCCTTACTGGCTCCGGCCCCTCTGACGTCACGTCCGGGCCTGAACCAATGGAGAACGAACACGTCCTGATCCTTATGACCTCACTTCCTGTCTTCCCCTTTAAAACCCTGCCCTTTGTCCTAATTCCTCAGTCTTTGTCTTGGACTCTATTGTATGCACACCAGTGCTGTTTATTTACATAAAACGACTTTTGCAGCCAGGATACCAGATTATATGGGTGGCTGCCCCAAACCTTTATTTGAGTATGTCTTGTCTTTTTGACACTGGCGTAGTCGGCAGGATGAAGAAGTCCTGGAAGAGAAGGGGACAGGACCTGCAACACATCCAGGTGGGAGCGTACCGGGACCGAGTTTCCAGGCGGGGAGGGTGTCCCGTGGTTCGATGTGACCCGGTGCGGGCTCTGCCTCCGGCAGGCTCCATTAGGCAACCTAGGCAGGCCGGGGAATGTGCGGGAGGGGCTCACAGAATTGGGCTGCTTCGGAAGCGGGAGGCAAAGAGGGCTGTTTGTGCTCTCTCGGGAGAGAGTGCCCGCCTCCCTGTAAAGCCAGAGCCCCGATTTCCACCCAAGGGTGCCCCAGACTGGCAGGTGAATAGAGTGAAAGCCTGGAGGTTCGACCCAGAGAGACCGACTCCTCAACAAGCCCTGAGCTTATGGACAAAGGTAGGGCTGTGGCTACGGCCACACGAAAACACGCCCTTCCAAATAATTGAACAGGTGGCTTGCTATCTGTTTCTAGACTCACTACCCCAGCGCTTCACCCAGCCGGTTTGGGGTAGAGAATTCATAAATATGGCAGGGCTAATAGAGCTCGTGGAACAACAAAGGAGGTCCTCCTGACCTGGGAGAGCTGAACCGCCCCTGGGCCGACCTCAACCGGAGTACGTCCCAAACCCTAGCCTCCCTCTGTACAACCCAGAGCTTGCACCGATGTCCCCAGGGCCGCTGGCGCACAAACCGCTTGGGAATGAGGAGGAATGCAGGTGGAGGGGGAGGAGGGGTTGTTGTGCTCTGACAAACCCGTTGGCGGTCCTGCATACAGGCGTGGTGGTCGTTAACGGGTATAAAACGTCTGTATTACTAGATACCGGCAGCAACATGTCCATTGTTGCCCACCAATTTGTGCTACTGCAACAGTAGTTGAAATTTAAGACCGGTATAACCTGTGTCCACGGAGAAGCCCGCTGATACAGGACCACCATTTGTGTCATCAGTTACGAAGGATCAGTTCAGAAATTAACCGTGGCGATCCTCCCTGATCCTCCACACCCGGTGATACTAGGGCGGGAGTGGTCTAAAATAAAAAGCAGTGAGTCACATACCACTCATGGGGATAACTTGGGCCTAGTTATAGACGGGGATGAGCCGTTTCAAGCTGCCTCCATGCCGTGTAATCAGCCGGCAGAGAGAGATGAAGCAGTCGGCCTGAGTGACGTGGCAACTCCCGGGCCGTCGCGTGCCAACACGTCATCCACCAGTGCCGCGGCGGAGTGGGAGGAAACCACACCCCTTGAGGTCGGCGCCGACCCTCTCTCCCTTTTACGGTTTCAATTCAGAGAAACGCTGGCTTCCTTTAAAAGGGAGCAGTAGAGTGACGATTCCCTGAAATTTGCAAAAAATGCAGTAGTCCTTGTCAACGGCCAACGCACAAACCAGTCCATGCCACAGGGTCCTCACTTTGTGTTGGAAAACGACCTTCTATATCGTGTACCAGTGCATGACGGGCAGGAGAGAAAGCAACTGTTAATCCCGCGGACCTTCCGGCGGCAGGTCTGTGAGTTAGCACACGCCCATCTCCTAGGTGGCCACTTGGGCACCAAAAAAACCCTGGAGCTGATTAAGCTCCATTTCTACTGGCCGGGAATCAATGAGGAGGTTCGTCGCTTTTGCGCTTCTTGTCCAGAGTGTCAACTGCGACAAATTCTAAGAAAGGACCGTGCTCCTCTCATTCCTATTCCCCTGATTGATGTTCCCTTCCAGAGAATTGGGGTCGATATAGTCGGACCTCTAGAGTCCTCAGCCCAAGGACCCAAATACATTTTAGCCCTCGTGGATTATGCTACGAAATACCCCGAAGCTGTTCCTTTGCGCTCAGCCACTTCTAAAGCAATCGCACGGGAATTACTAGGGGTCGTTTCGCATGTGGGTATCCCCAAGGAAGTCTTGACAGACCAGGGGACACATTTCACCTCGGAGACGTTCAAGGAGACTGCCAAGTTACTGAGAATAAAGCATTTAAAGACCGCGGTATACCATCCTCAAACCGACGGTTTAGTGGAGAGGTTCAATCAGACTCTCAAACAGATGCTATGTAAGGTGGTCAGTGAGGATGGACGGAACTGGGATCAGCTCCTCCCCCTCGTCCTTTTTGCCTATCGGGAAGTCCCTCAAGCCTCCATGGGGTTCTCCCCTTTTGAATTACTGTATGGGCGACAACCCTGGGGCATATTGGATATTTTAAAAGAAGGATGGGAAGAAGAGGCTCTTCCCTCTACAAACATATTAGAGTATATCGCGCAATTACGCGATAGATTTGGAAAGATACAGCCCCTCCTTAAAAGTCACATGGAAGAGGCTCAAGCAGCACAGGCCCGTTATTATAACCGCGGCACGTCTCTCCAGGAGTTCCGCCCGGGAGATCGGGTCATGGTCCTAGTGCCTACCTCCCACTCAGAGTTGCTTGCCCATTTGCAAGGCCCCTACGAAGTTAAGGAGAGGAAGGGACTGGTCGACTATTTGATGAGTCAACCGAATCGTCGGCCGAAAGAGCGGGTTTATCATGTGAATCTGCTGAAACCATGGAAGGACAGGGATCCCGATCCCTCCTCCGGCCAGCCCCGCTCACTCTTCGCTCACACCCACAGCCTTAACTTAAATGCGGACTTAAGTCCCCGACAACGGCAGGTGCTGGAAACAGTTATCCGGGCCGTTCAGGAGGTAGTCAGTGAGAACCCCGGATGGACCTCTCTGGTTGAGCATAACATTGTGACAGAGCCAGGGGTTATTGTCCAAGAACGCCCGTATCGCCTTCCCAAGGCAAAAAGGGCTGAAGTGGAGCTTGAGATCAAGCGCATGCTGGAACTAGGAGTGATTGAGGAAAGTTATAGTCCCTGGTCCAGTCCCATTATGCTGGTCGGTAAACCTGACGGGAGTTAGAGGTTTTGCAATGACTTCCGTTGGCTTAATCAAGTCTCCCAATTTGATGCCTATCCAATGCCATGAGTGGACGACCTCCTCGAGAGGCTTGGACAGGCTTGATATTTGACCACACTTGACTTGACAAAAGGGTACTGGCAGGTTCCTTTAACGGACTCCACAAAGGAAAAAACAGCGTTTAGTACCCCTAGCGGACACTGGCAGTATCATGTCCTTCCATTTGGGTTACACAGGGCCCCTGCAACCTTCCAGCATCTGGTGAACAAAGTGCTCTGGCCTCATAACTCATACAGTGCTCCCTACCTGGATGACGTGGTCATCTATTCCAGCACATGGAAGGAACACCTACAGCATGTCCAAGCGGTATTGCGGACACTTGGTGAGGCCGGGCTCAGGATTAATCCCAAGAAATGTTTCTTCAGATTAACCGAGGCCAAGTATTTAGGCTACCTGGTGGGTCGGGGTACCGTAAGGCCACAGTGCTCCAAGGTAGATTTTGAAATGGCCCCATCCGCGAACCAAGCAGCAGGTCCAAGCCTTTCTCGGGTTAGCTGGGTACTACCGCCGGTTTGTGCCCCAGTTCTCAGAGAGAGCGGCCCCCTTGACTGATTTAACAAGGAAGAGGGCCTTTAACATTTAACATTGTGGTATGGACTGAAAAGACAGGCGTTGCATTTAGTGACTTAAAGCAGGCCCTTACGTCCGCACCTATTTTGATGGCACCTAACTTTTCTTTGCCTTTCATCCTCCAGACGGATGCTTCGGACACAGGCTTGGGAGCAGTGCTGAGCCAAAGCGTCGATGGTGTGGAGCACCCCATCATGTACCTGAGCTGGAAACTGTTAGACCGGGAGACCAGGTATGCAGCAGTGGAAAGGGAGGCATTGGCGATTAAGTGGGCGATTACTCAGCTTAGGTACTACCTGTTGGGCCGGGAATTCACCCTTGTCACGGACCATGCACCCCTACAGTGGATGGCCCTGCACAAGGAGTCGAATCCACGGGTCACCAGGTGGTTTCTTGACCTACAGCCATATAAGTTTTCGCTCGTTCATCGCCGAGGCTCTGTCCATGCCAACGCTGATGCTCTTTCCTGAGTTCACGACCTCTCGGTTAGGGTCGCCCGACCCGACGGGTCTCGGGGGGATTTTGTCACACACGTGCGCATGGGAGGCAGCTAAAGGGCTTGAGTGACGGCAGTTCTGAGATATGCCGGGAGGTGGCAGAGTGCACTGACTCTTTTTCTTTCTTGCCTGCAGACCATTCCCGGGAGATTCCACCTGGCTCTCGTGACATCATTTCCGGGACCGAGCCAATGGAAGGAGTCCTTACTGGCTCCGGCCCCTCTGACGTCACGTCCGGGCCCGAAGCAATGGAGAATGAACACGTCCCTGATCTTTATGACCTCACTTCCTGTCTTCCCCTTTAAAACCCTGCCCTTTGTCCTAATTCCTCAGTCTTTGTCTTGGACTCAATTGTATGCACACCAGTGCTGTTTATTTACATAAAACGACTTTTGCAGCCAGGATACCAGATTATATGGGTGGCTGCCCCAAACTTTTATTTGAGTATGTCTCGTCTTTTTGACAATGGTGTATGTTTTGTATAATGTTGCTTTGTTAAAATATGCACTTTATACACCTATCAAATACAACTTTTAAACCACTGACAGGTGAAGTGAATAACACTGACTATCTTGTTACTATGGCAGCTGTCAAGGGGTGGGATAGATTAGTCTGCAAGTGAACAGTCGGTTCTTGATGGTGATGTGTTGGAAGAAGAAAAAAATGGGCAAGTGTAAGGATCTAAGCAACTTTGACAAGAGTCTAATTATGATGATTAGACAACTGGGTCAGCGTATCTCCAAAACTGCAGTGTTTCTCATCTGCAATGGTTAGTACCTACCAAAAGTAGTTCAAGAAAGGAAAATTGGTATACTGGGCACATGATCATAGGTGCCCAAGGCTCATTGATATGCGTGGGGAGTAATAGTTAGCCTGTCTGGTCTGATCTAACATAAGCTACTGTAGCACAAATTGCAGAAACCCTTAATACTGGCCATGAAAGAAAGGTATCAGAACAGAGTGCATTGCAGCATGTTGTATATGGGCCGCAGACCGGTCAGAGTATGTCACTTACCTGAGGAAGTGGTGACAGCAGGTTGCACTTTGGGAAGACAAACCAGAGGAGGCAGTATGATGCTCAGGGCAATGTTCTGATGGCAAACTTTGGGTCTTGGCATTCTTGTGGATGCTACTTTGACATGTGCCACCTACCTACAGATTGTTGTAGACCATGAACACTACTTCTTTGCAAAGGTATGCCATGGTAGCAGTGACCTCTTTCAGTAGGACAATGCACAATGCTACACTGCAAAAACTGTTTTGCAGGAATGGTTTGAGGAACATGAGAAGTAGTCCAAGATGTGTGACAAGGCCTCCAAATTCCCCAGATCTCAGTCTGATCAAGCATTTGTGGGATGTGCCGGAAAACCATCTATGGAGGCCCCACTTTGCAATTTACAAGACTTAAAGGATCTGCTGTTAATGTGTTGGTGCCAAGACACCTTTCGGGGGTCTTGTGGAATCCATACCTCAGTGGGTCAGAGCTGTTTTGGCAGCATGAGAGGGACCTACGTAATATCATGCAGGTGATTTTAATCAGTATGCAGTATGCAGCTATCCTTCCATCAATCAGTTTTCTAATCTGTTAATCCAGCTGGGGGTTACGGCTTCTCTTAATGTGAAAAACCAAAAGGGAAACTTTCATTGTCTATCATGATTTACTTCCAAATCAACGGTTTTTGACCTCTTTTAGTCTTTAAATCACCCATAATTTACTGCAGGCCATCACAAGGGCTTCACAAAACAAATAATACGATCACAGTACAAGGAAAAAACAAATTGCACATACATATTTCACTGGCTCAGTTTCCAGGAGTGGTTAATGCTTTTTTGTTGTTGCTGCTTGGATAGGCTTAGGCACTCTGAAACAGTACAATTGAAAATGGATGGATAAATATACAAACAGCACATTGTAATTCAAAGAGATGTATACACATAACAGTCAGCACAGACAGAGAAGTAGTCGTGCAGTGAGGGAAGGAGCTGAGGGGAGAAGGACACAATTAAGTGTCTCAGATTGGAGAACTCATTGATTCTTTGTGTTAGATACATTTTTGCTCATATCATATGTGCAGCAGGATTGGGGTTTGTTTTCCTATGACTTTTGAATGCACCCTCAGCCTTCTGATCTGCTGTGTCAAAAAGACTGCATGTTAACAGCACTTTCATTAACTGTTCCAGCGAGTCAGAGCATTTTACTTAAATTGCATTTGTGTCCTCTGGGCAAAAGATGGCTGAAGATAGCTGGAAAATGCCAGCTACTATAATGCATCTTCTGTCTATATCATTTTTATTTTGCCGGGGGAATTTCATCAAGTCTTTATTTATTTATTTATTTATTTATTTATTTATTTATTTATTTATTCACGCTTTTTAAAGGGAAAAATACAAAAGCAAAATACTCACTGGGTCATTTTTTCACCTGAGTGATTTTTTCCATTCAAGCTGGTTGGTTTTGAATTTGAAACATACAAGTGTCCCTGTATTCGTCTACAAGTGATAGCTCAACTAGTGCGGGGAAGAAAACTGTATAACACACAAACATGTCCACACCCTATGCTATCCAAGGGCAAAAAGAGGACATCTAAGATTGAGACATCAGTATGGGAGCATTGTTGTGCTCCTTGAGGAACTTACAATAGCAAGTGAGGATCTATCCATTAATAGCAGGTTAGTAACAAATGTCTAGTGTTTACAGTAGTGACAACTGTTTGTAAAATGCAAGCAGTATTGTGTCAACGTTGAATATATGGACTCTGTAAAAGTGGTCTGATGGTAAAAATCTCTAATTTGTCTGTTTGTCAGGCCATGATCAAATGAAGTAACTAGTCTTCACAGTGCTGGTGAAGGTGGATGTACCTGTGTAACTGTGCTGATTATGTAAAGTATAGTTTGCCAGAAGGAGATGTAATAGATACTAAACATTGTTTTAGAACTGGGAACAAGGGGTTAGACTTTATATAATATGGGATAAACATCAAAAATGATATTGGTTATGTTATACTGTACATACTGCAGAGCTAAGATCTATGTCCCCTCTCAAGACAATGAATCCAGAAGGACAGGCCTCCTACTTATGGATACACCATACATCATCTGACACTATCTCTGCCCACCTGTGCACTATCATCTGCCAAGAGGACAGGAAGAGCAGAAGCAACTCAGTTTGGTTTTTAGGAATGACCCATACCAGATATCGTTTCATGGAGCACTTTGGAAAACTTTCAAAGACAAGCTGGTGGCATGTAAGAATACTAAAACTTGATAAAAAAAAACATATAAAACTAGAAGATACTGCTCTACACTGCTAAGAATCATCTCCAGAGGTACACATATGTGCAGGTACATATTTTTCATTTCATAAAAAATTGTTAAAACATTATACCTTGGTGTCTTTGACCTTGCTAAGCACCTACCCTAGTGTTATTATGTATAAAATTTTGTATGCACACTTTAATTATGTACTGACTGTGAAGAGTATGATCATTTGCTGAAACTGAAGAAACCAAATTAAGGGAGGTGCAGGACAATGTGTTTTTAAAGTAGCCAATAGTAATAAGTTTGTCTGTTACCAACACAATCCAGAAGTCATTGACCTAGAAGAAATCCATTGACCTCAATTTAACTCCACCTCACCTCAAATCCACCCCAATCTCCATTCTAACAATGCATGTCTCCTGACCAGATGGAAATATCAGCTTTTCACCTCAGTGCTACATGTAATAAATATTATCGGCGGTAAGTGCACCCATAGGCAACCCAGTACATTACCAAATAAACCGTGTTTTACTCACCTGAGACCCTAACTAGCCTTAAATTTTCTTTGCTTACTTTTAAATTTATAAAGTTAAACGCACACACACACATTCATATACACTAAATATGCTTATATCATTTGCATTATTTAGTCTTGAGCTACTGTAACTCATAACTGCCCCACTGCAAACACCTGTGAATGGTAATGACTATTCTTTTCTTATGTTTGACTAACACACACACATACACACACACACAGAAATAAAGAGCTTGTGTGTTGTGGAATCATAGAAATTAATGAGAGGGCAGGAACATTTAACACTGTGCATCTGCAGTTTCTCAGTGACACATTTGTATGTCAATAGGTTAATCAAATTAATTTTGTTTTATCTTAAATCACTCTTCAGCTATTTTTGGGTCATGTACAACAAGGGTCAGGCTGCAGACCTCCAGTGTCTGACCCCTCTGAAGCTGCTGTAACCACAGGACCATGTGACATCATTCAGCCTGCAGCTAGAAGTGTGAAGTAAAGAATCATGACACAAAAAGTGTCATTCCAAAGGAATGATTTAGTGGGTAAAAGTATGTTGGAATGTAAAGGCAGACTTTAATGCTGAGCATAAATAAATAAACAAATAAACAAGTGAAATAAAAGTATCGCTGCATTTTGCTAATAAAACCTAACATCATAAATTAATATGTGTATGACTTCAGTAACAAAAGATAGATTACTATTATTTACTAGGGTAAGTCAATGAGTATCTGAACTTTTGTGATTGGCTGTATAGCTTTCCCCACGCACATGTGGAAACATGGTGTGTCTGTTGCCACAGTGGTAAAGTTCTGACCTTGATCGGTCAGTTTGTCTTGTTGTTTTCTAGAAGTAAACAAGTCCACTCCACTCTCTGGTTGCACCAAAGAAGAACAGCGAGCAGTGATGCGGTTTTTATTGGCTAATGGTGAACTGTGTCTGAAATCCATAAAAGGATTTCTGTACAATATGGAAAGAGTGTTTACAAATAAATTAAGAAGGCCAAAAATGTTAAATGTTTAACAGGCGATTGTTAAAGGATAAGTTTGGTATTTTCAAGTCAAAGTTATTTCTTCACAAACATACTATATATGTATTTACCATGCAAAATTGTGTTCTTAAGTTATGCACTTCCTATAAATTTTTAAAATTATCTCACCTGCACTAGCGCTTTACAATTAGGGTGCATGGGGCATGAAAGGTAAGCTTTAAAACTTGCCAGATATGTCTGATTTTCAAGCCAAGGCAGTTGTCGAGTATTGACCCACTTTTGTGTTTCCAACGCATATTTGTGACAACAAAAGGGATCTGGAAATAATCATTTTATTGTATATTTTCGGGTACTGTAATTCTCGTGGTTACTTGTGTGAAATCTCACGTAAATATGAAAGTAAATCAAAACAAAACCAACCACATGGTATGAAAAAGTTTGCTGTGATTGGGTCTCTTGAGAGGAATTCACCCTTCTCGGGTGAAAGGTTGTTGTGCAAGAAGACTAAGTGCTGAGATATCGCGCACTGCTGGTCTTCTTTTAAAATGGCTGAATCTTATAATACTAGAGTTTATTTATTTAAAAATGACATGTATAAACTATTTTTTAATGTGTGCGTAACTGCAAGATGTGGAACAATATTCAACAACTTTCTTGACTTGAAAAATGGGTATCCTTGATAAGTTTTTAAGCTTTCCCTTTGTGCTCCACTGACTATAATGTTAAGTACCATGTAGCAGATTGAGGCTTTGTCCACCTCTTGAACCCTCAGGTACCACTCCAGACATGTTGTAAAATCACAAGACTTATTTATTTTCTTGTCTTCAGGTGCACAAAGCACTCTCCACACTACACTCATATAAACAATATACTACTCAATAAACAATCCTCCTCGCCCAGACACTTCGCCACCCTACCTCCCAGCTCAGCTCAGTGTCTGGGCTTTCCCATAGTCCTTTTATATCCCCTGACCTGTAAGTGGTTCCTGGCCAAACCCACAAGTCCGTTTTCCTCCCGGGTCAGGTAAACAGTCCTTTTATTCATCCCGGGAGCACATCGCTCCTTCCGGTCACGTGATGCTGACGCACTCCCAGGTTATAGGGCACACAAGAGCCCACTAGCCCCCCTACAGTGACTCCCAGTGGCCCCCAAGGTATCCAGCAGGGCTGTGTATATAAACTACAAAGTCCATGAGGCCCTGCTGGAACTCGGGGCACCATCATGCTGTCCGGAGGGCTCCTCCTAGCGGCCTGGGGGTGGCGACCGGAGTCTGTAGCCGGTCGTCCATCACAACCAGTACAGTCTTTATAGAAAACGCTTAACTTTCAACCACAATTTTGTGTGGCAAATTAATATATTCAATGTTTGCTATAAGAAATAACTGACTTGAAAAATATCAAATTTATCGTTTAAGTAAACACAAAGAAGTAGTATGTACACCCATCTACAAACCACTACCGACAACAACATTGAGCAAGTCTATACCATAATTCTGACAAAATGACAAGGATTTTGGGCCCTGATTCATCCCCAGCCTAGAAAAAGCAAATCACTGCTTGCTTCTTTTCTTTGTTACAAACAGAGAGTGGAGTGTGCATGTTTACTTTTAAAAAAACCTCAAAAGAGAAATGGACTGATCAAGGTCAAAACTTTACCACTGTGACCACAAACATACCATGTTTCAACATGTGTACGGGGAAAGCCATACAGCCAACCCAAACAAAAGTATCATGCAAGTGTGGACAATTATTGTCTTAGTTACACTGCATGCATGTTTTACCAGGTAGTATCTAAAAATACTCTTATATATTATAATGTTTCTGAAAGAAAAATTAAAATGCAAAATATCTCAAAAGATCTGCAGCTTGAATGCTCACCACCCATTCTCCTTCCTAAACAGACTGTCCTGGGTTGAGCACTGACACTGAGGGCACTGCTCTCAGTAAAAACGCAGTACATCAGGTGCTTCCACCAGAAACATACACACACACACACAGAAAAGAATTCCTTCTTGAGAATTAAGAATAAAATCAAAAACAAAGGGTAAGCTTTTCTGAACACTGAAATTTGTTTATTTAAACTAAAGGTTTGAATTTTCAGGTTAGAATTGCAAAGAATCATTATCCAAAGTCTTATTAAATAACCAGAGCCAAAACACTACAATGAAAACTCAGTGAAAATGAAAGAACAAGGGACAAAACCGGAGTACTTTCTAATAGCACTTGTTCATTGAAAGAATCTACTGTATAAGAGGAATTCAGGGCAAATGGCTACAAGACAAAAACTCAAAACTGTACCACAATTGTGAGACGAGTTGTCACCATCAAAACAAAACTTGAAAGAACTCTGATGTTTATGCGATCAGCATTAAATCAAACCTCAGGATTTCTCTGTGACTGGGAGATGGATCTTTTACCACTTGAAAAAACAGTGTGACATGAAGGTGAGCTTTTGCCATAAAATTCAAAAGTTTGAAATTCTCTGTGACTGAAGGTGAGCTTTCACCACTCAAAATGGTGTTATGACTGGAGTCAGGCTGCCACCACAAAAATAAAAAAATCTCAGAAATTCAATTTTCTATGCAGGTAATACATACTCAAGATTTGAAAATGCATTTTTCTATGAAAGCATTTCACCACAAAAGTCAAGAATGTATTTTTTTGTAAAGGTGTTCACATCTCCGGTTTTATACTGAGGAATCCAAAATCTTGGATGAAAACAGCTTCCGAATTTATCAGAGAACTTTCACGATGCAAGTCTTTAAAACTACCTCTTATCATTGCAGTTGTACACTTGCTCATTTATATTAGGCTTTAATAGTGAAATGTAGCAATATTTTTCTTTATTTGTTGATTGATTGATTGATTGATTGATTTACTTGTGATCAACATCCATATTTGCTTTTAAATGTGCACATATATGTATCCATAAAACTAATGTTGTAATCCACAAAACCCACTGAAGAGCACATCTTCAAGACTCTCCACTTCACACTTCCAGCCACAGGCCATTGAAGGCATAACTAATACTTTATACATTACAAAAACATCTGTAGGAATATGACATGTTTTACCAAAGCTTAGTTTTCAATTCTTTTTCCCTCCTGACTTAGTTACCCTGACTATTAGCCTAAAATGTCATCCAGTACATGTGTGAGAACTTCATGTCCCTTAGTGGCCGTAGACTTTCTTCACTGAGACTGTAAGCCCCCTTTCCTCTGGATCTCTCTTGTGGGATTTGTCCCTACTATGAGACACTCTGGTGGTTTTCTTTTCTCTATCAAGTTTGTTTGTACCGGTTGGAAAACCTTTCACAGCATTTATACATATGCTTAGTACATGTGAGCTGAATTGAACTTTATGTATATTTTATAAATGGGAAAGATGATATGGATGGGCTGGCATCCAGGCTAGGATGGTTGATGATACTTCACCCAGCCAAGATAGACTTTTGGCAGTTTCACTGAGACAGATAAATAATATATATGTCTGGAGACAACAATGAGTGAATTTTGCTTAAAACTGGGTGGAAACAATTAGACAGCTTCGCAGAGTGTCATATTTCTAAACCAATCCAACATCTCATTAAGGTGGCGTTCAAAGTAGGGGCAGTGATTTTGAACTCCAAAGACTAATGGTGTTCTCCTTAGCTTGATCTGACAGAGAGCAACCTTTGGATCACGATAAACTGTCTACTGCTGAACAGTCTCCAATTCAGTTTTCTATTAAACATATAAATGTGAGACACTTGTGCAGAGACCACCACATGTTAAAAGTAAACATAACCTGCTGCGAACAAAAAATATTTCTGTAAAAATCAGAGTACACATTGGCATTCAAAAACATCAATGAACTAGTGGTAAAAGTGAACAATATGTTGTTGTAGGTGCTAAGTGTGCTCTGTGTTGTTCAATTATGAAGATAGTGCAAAAGTCAATGTAAGGCTGAAAGAACTGTCTATGTTTGGGAAAATAAGAATAGCAAAATATGTATTTGAAGTATACAATGTTTCATATCCCATCAAATGCAGGATGAAAAGGACTACAGTTATGGGAACTGATAATGAAGAACCATAGGAGATGCAGATTTTCCTACTAAGAACACCCAATTCAACAAATCTGCTTAATGACTCAACAGCAGAAGTACAGACAAGGATGGGGAGCATCCACCTTCTAATTTCATGTCTAAACAAATAACTAATGGAAGTTAACATTACTGTTGAATCTGAAATGCAAACCTGCCATGCCAGAATAATCGCAGGGTTTTAATATGTGGTATTCTCAAAGACCACAATGTTTATTAAAGCTCTATTTAGTGCTCTTATGTCATTTAGTGATGCAATAGTCAAAATGACATATTCCCTCTTAGCGTCAAAACCCCAGCTGTTTTGAGTGCATGGACTGGAGAAATCGAGGGGTCGGTGTTTTCGGAAGAAGCTGTGTGGGCATAGACCTTGCAGTGTCAGATTTTGCTGCTGTTTGCTACAAACTTTTTAGCAAGTTGCTCCCTCATGTGTATTCTCGTTTGAGAATCATGTCTGACTCCACAAGACCAGACTTTGAAAGGCTGCATCTGGGGGCCATATGTTCCGCCAATTCACTGAGTGGCAGCATTTAGCTGGTGGAGCATGGAAGTTGTTGTTCCAATGTTCTTCTTCAGCTGAAAGAAAACAGATCTGGTAGCATTCACAAATTGGAACCTAAAACAACCTCCAAGTTCCTGACTTCTTAGGAATGAGAGATGGTACAACTATTAAGTACCTATCAACAACACCTATCTGTCTTATCTGCAATAAGTATTAAATTGTGGCACAACCAAGAATCAATGTGACCAAAGCACTCAGTCAGCAAGTACAGTGTGAAATTGGTTGGTGGGCTTAGAGTGCACATAGATCTGAGAGTCATCTACACAGAAGTGAAATCCCGGACCAGACTCTTTAGTAATCATACCAGAAGGAGACTGCTAAGAACTGAGCCCTGAGGAACACTCTGTGTAACAGAGAGAGGTGATGATTTGTGGCTGCCAATAGACACAAATTGCAGCCTTCCTGTTATAAAAGATTGAACCCATTCCAATTACAGTATACACTTTTGAAACTTAAACAAGTTAGTAGATGCTGAAATGAGTACAGAATAGAAACCCATGTCAATGTCTGCTGAAAGATCTTGGAGTAATGAAACAGGACAGTTACCACAATCTGCAGCTATAAGAAGATCACTCACATCCTTCACCATAGCAGTCTCCGAACCATGCTTAGCCCTAAAATCAGACTGCTATGGTTCAAACAGCTGATGCCTTTCCAAATTAATAATGAGGCAATAATTCAGTTAAGTACTTTTATTTTCATCTTATTAAATGGGCAACCTGGCTGGGACTTGGCCACAACATGGCCACAAGCTCCACTTTGTACAACAGCAGAATGAAATGCACAAAATTTTGTGAGAACATGTAGAAGCTCTGACATTGAGTCTCTTGTAGATGATGCATCAATCCTAAGGTCAACAGGACTAACTTGAAATAGATGCAAGCTGCGTGCCATATAAAGATAAGATGATAAAGGGAATGGGAAAGACTTACTGTAGCAGACAACCACCATAATTATTGCCGTAATTATTAAAAAACATCATCCTCAGCCATAGGCTGTTTATTTGTTTTCTTATTTTGTAGATGTGTATATAGTGTGGTCGAGGGAAGCAAGGAGTGAGTCTAAAAGAAATGTTAGGGGACCAACCAGGTCACCCCATTTAATTCAAATTGGTCAGTCAAACAAAACAGACGTACGATGGCCTAAGTAGCTTGGTTTGGCAGGTCTGTCTTGGGAGGAGCCCGATCCAGTTCAACTCCAAATGAAATGCCTGCTTCTGGGGATTCCGGGATTCATAGGGCTTGAACAAAAAGGGGTTACCTCAATTACCCTCACTGGGTGTCTTCTCAGTACTGTGGAGAGAAAAGGAGATGATACTGTTGGCAAAATAATGCTCCCTTTGGTAGGGGAGAGGTGTTACAAATCTCTGATGAACACGGAAGGCGAACCGCCAACATACATACGTAACAATAGTTATTATGCATTATTTCTTATTTTTAATGGCTTCTTTACATAGAAAAAGTGTCACTAAAGTATATGGTAACAATCCACTTAAATGATGGGCAAGAACTGGAATGCAGAGATTTAAATCCATCCATTAATGTTTTTTTCAGTTCAATGTCAAATGGAAGAGTGCTCCACAAAAATTAAATAAACTATTACAACCAGAAACACTTTTTAAATTATATTTGTCATGGCTGAGCACCAAGAAAAAAATCCTTGTATGCTATTACCATCAGGATTGTGACTTTAAACTCATTTTAAAATTGGAATGTACTGTATGATGCTGCCGGGCAAGCTTAAAAGAATAAAAAAAAACAACAACCTGAAGATAAATAATGAAAGTGACAGCACAGTTGAGAAAACAGCATAGGGGACAATCATGAAGGGCTTTTCATCTGTAACCAGCTGCAGGTGGGATCCAATAATCGGGGCGCATGCAAAGCGCCGAAGCATGAATTTACTCACTAAATACCTGGATGCTTTTTCTTAACATTTTCCTACAGCAATCCTCTGTTTTATATTGCAGTATTTGTTCTGCAGTTACCTTTTGGTGGGTATAGCATAATGTCATGAATTACTTCTAAAGATGAAGGACTGACCCAGATACAGTACAGCATCACATGTGAGACCTAAAGGACCCAGAGAGGAAGTGGCTTGTTGTAATCTAGGGGTTTACACAAAACGTAAGGCATAATCATAGAGGAGCCCAGAATGTTCTCAGAAGAAGATTTGCATGTTTATGCAAGCCAGAGTTGGAGATAAATCATAAATTATTTAGCCGGAGCCAAATTATCCTTAGCTTGCATACTGAAATCTTTGGCTCAGAAATGCTAGTGTGACTTAAACCGTAACACTGAAAAGGATATTTAATATTATCCTACTTAACAGCAGAGTTAACTAAACATAAAGATAAAATACAATAAAATGAGGCTAAAAAAGTGCCCATGGTATGATGCCCCAAATTATAAAGGCACTTGGATCATAGATTCTCATCTGGATCAAAATTAAGCCCCATTACCATACATTGTACATCATCAGTAACTATCCAGGGCTCAAACAGAAACAATTTCATTTATGCTCAAGTCAATAGCTTTTTAGTGAAAACACTTTCTCATTTAAATTGCTTCTTTCATTTGACTGCAGCTTTTAGTGTCTGCAATTTAACTATTTTAAATGCCAATTTCACCATGTTGCAGTGGCTAGTTCTGCTGCCCCACAGCCCAGAGTTCTTGGCTCATATCCAGTCCAGGGCAATGTCTGTGTTTGTGAAGTTTTCCCCCAAAATCCCAAAGATATTTATATTAGCCTTAATGGTGACATCATCAGAATCGGTATGGATGTGTGTGTTGTCTGTGATGGACAGACTAAAATAGGCAAAGCTCCTCACAATACTGAAGTGGATAATTGGGTTAGAAAATGGATGGATGTATGGCTCATTATAATACTTAACATGTCTTATGAAGAAACGTTCATCTCATTTCACTTTACATTTCATATTTTTATCTTACTGAGTATCATGATGGTTGTAAATTGAAATTGACAGTCCAGGCCAACAAATCCTTGGTGACAGTCTTAGTAAATTCCCAAGAACTGGCCGAAGAAGAAGGAGAAGAAGAGGGGGAGATGTGTCCGGAGGCAGGAGGAGAGGAGGAAGGTAAAGAGAGTGGAACTGAGGGTAGGAACTTTGAATGTTGGCAGTATGACTGGTAAGGGGAGAGAGTTAGCAGATATGATGGAGAGAAAGAAGGTTGATATATTGTGCGTGTAAGAGACTAAATGGAAGGTGAGTAAGGCCGGGTGGATCGGAGGTGGATTCAAATTGTTCTATCATGGTGTGGATAGGAGAAGAAATAGAGTAGGAGTTATTCTGAAGGAACAGAATGTCAAGAGTGTTTTGGAGGTGAAAAGAGTGTCAGACAGAGTAATGATTATTAAGCTAGAAATTGGAGGTGTGAAGATGAATGTTGTTAGTGCAAGTTGGGTGTGCAATGGATGAGAAAAAAGATTTTTGGAGTGAGTTGGATGAAGTGATGAACAATGTACCCAAGGGACAGAAAGTGGTGATTGGAGCAGTTGGTTAGGTATAGTGCCAAGGAGAGGAATGAAGAAGGCCAGAGGATAGTGGATTTTGCCAAAAGGATGGACATGGCTCTGGTGAATACATATTTTAAGAAGAGGGAGGAACATAGGGTTACGTACAAGAGTGGAGGAAGATGCACACAGGTAGATTACATCCTATGCAGAAGAGTCAATCTGAAGGAGATTGAAGACTGCGAAGTAGTGGCAGGGGAAAGTGTAGTTAAGCAGCATAGGATGGTGGTCTGTAGGATAACGTTGGAGATCAAGAAGAGGAAGAGAGTGAGGGCAGAGCCGAGGATCAAATGGTGGAAGTTGAAAAAGGAAGACTGCAAGGTTGAATTTAGGGAGAAACTGAGACAGGTACTGGGTGGTAGTGAAGACAAACCAGACAGCTGGGAAACTACAGCAGATGTTGGTATGGGTGACAGCAAGAAGGGTGCTTGGCATGACATCTGGACAGAGGAAGGAGGAAAAGGAAACCTGGCGGTGGAATGGGGAAGTACAGGAGAGTATACACAGGAAGAAGATGGCAAAGAAGAAGTGGGATAGTCGGACAGATGCAGAAAGTAGACAATAGTACAAGGATAAAAGGCACAAGGTGAAGAGAGAGGTGGCGAAGTCTAAAGAAAAGGCGTATGATGAGTTGTATGAGAGGTTGGACACTAAGGAGGGAGTAAAGGACCTGTAACGATTGACTAGACAGAGGGACCGAGCTGGGAAATGTGTGCAGCAGGTTAGGGTGAGAAAGGATAAAGATGGAAACGTATTCACAAGTGAGGAGAGTGTGTTGAGGAGATGGAAAGAGTACTTTGAGAGGCTGATGAATGAAGAGAATGAGAGAGAGAAGAGGTTGGATGATGTGGAGATAGTGAATCAGGAAGTGCAACGGATTAGCAAGGAGAGAGTAAGGACAGCTACGAAGAGGATGAAAATTGGAAAGGCCGTTGGTCCAGATGACATACCTATGGAAGCATGGAGGTGTTTAGGAGAGATGGCAGTGAAGTTTTAGCCAGATTGTTTAATGGAATCTTGGAAAGTGAGAGGATGCCTGAGGAGTGGAGAAGAAGTGTACTGGTGCCAATATTTAAGAATAAGGGGGATGTGCAGGACTGCAGTAACTACAGGGGAGTAAAATTGATGACCAACAGCATGAAGTTATGGGAAAGAGTAGTGGAAGCTAGGTTAAGAAATGAGGTGATGATTAGAGAGCAGCAGTATGGTTTAATGCCATGAAAGAGCGCCACAGATGCAATGTCTGCTCTGAGGATGTTGATGGAGAAGTTTACAGAAGGCCAGAAGGAGTTGCATTGAGTCTTTATGGACCTGGAGAAAGCAGGTGCCTCGAGAGGATCTGTGATATTGTATGAGGAAGTTGGGAGTGGCAGAGAAGTACATAAGAATTGTAGAGGATATGTACGAGGGAAGTGTGACAGTGGTGAGGTCTGTGGTAGGAGCGACGGATGCATTCAATGTGGAGGTGGGGTTACATTAGGGATTAGCTCTGAGCCATTTCTTATTTGCAATGGTGATGGAAAGGTTGACAGACGAGATTAGACAGGAGTCCCCGTGGACTATGATGTTTGCTGATGACATTGTGATCTGTAGCAATAGTAGGGAGCAGGTTGAGGAGACCCTGGAGAGGTGGAGATATGTTCTAGAGAGGAGATGAATGAAGGTCAGTAGGAACAAGACAGAATACATGTGTGTAAATGAAAGGGAGGTCAGTGGAATAGTGAGGCTGCAAGGAGTAGAGTTGGCGAAGCTGGATGAGTTTAATTACTTGGGATCAACAGTACAGAGTAATGGGGATTGTGGAAGAGAGGTGAAAAAGTGAGTGCAGGCAGGGTGGAATGAGTGGAGAAGAGTGTCAGGAGTGATTTGTGACAGACGGATATCAGCAAGAGTGAAAGGGAAGGTCTACAGGACGGTAGTGAGACCAGCTATGTTATATGGATTGGAGACAGTGGCACTGACCAGAAAGCAGGGGACAGAGCTGGAGGTAGCAGAGTTAAAGATGCTAAGATTTGTATTGGGTGTGACAAAGATGGATAGGATTAGAAATGAGTACAGTAGAGGGTCAGCTCAAGTTGGTCGGTTGGGAGACAAAGTCAGAGAGGCAAGATTGCGCTGGTTTGGACATGTGCAGAGGAGAGATGCTGAGTGTACTTGGAGAAGGATGCTAATTGATAGAGCTGCCAGGCAAGAGAAAAAGAGCAAGGCCTAAGAGAAGGTTTATGGATTTGGTAAGAGAGGACATGCAGGTGGTGGGTGTAACAGAACAAGATACAGAGGGCAGAAAGATATGGAAGACGATGATCCGCTGTGGCTACCCCTAACAGGAGCAGCCGAAAGAAGAAAAAGAAGAAATTCCCAAGAACTCTAAAGCCAACCAAGAAATATAATTGCCTTAACGACAACAGGCCATTTAGCCCAACAAAGGCCGCCAATCCTATCTACTTAATTATTACAAGATAAAATCAAGTAGAGTTTTGAAGGTCCCTAAAGTTCTACAGTCTACCACACTACTTGGCAACTTATTCCACGTGTCTATGGTTCGCTTATATGTTATAGATTTATTTGAAGTGAGCCGTTTGTAGTAAACCAACTGGGAGACATCTTTGAGAGTTATCTTCACTATACGATTCAGATTACCTTCCATGTTTGCTCTTGATCCAGAAAGCAGCAGTTCCTGTCTAGATTCTCCCACATTACAGACCTCCTTGGTCTTTCAGAGAGTGAACTGGCTACCTTAGATTAGCAAACCTCATTCACTGTTGAGGTTAAGATGGAGGTAAAGTCCAAGGACTTAGCTTCCACTTCACTTTCACTATCAGGTAAAACTACGCCTGCTGTAATGATTTGTTGTTAAGTTTCACTATTATCTCTACACATCAATAGTAGAAAATTTTGAGATTCTTTAACAACTTACTTGGACTGCACTGGACCCCAACTGCCAAGATAGAAAGATTTTTGTAGGCCCTAAGGTAACTGCCATGAAAAGTATTGTCTAACTTTGGGCCACAGCTTAATGTGGCAATCTCCACCAACTTTCTTGAACAGAGTCCATTTAAACAGTGTCTCTGAGCTGTTTAAAGTTTAACTAGCAAATGGGTTTCATTTTGGTACCGAAGACACACCTATTATCCATTTTGTTGTTCTGAATATACCTAGCTTATTCTGTAACAGTCTAATTGTACTTACCACAAGGTGAGGACTCCTCTACTTCTGAATATACCGAATCCACTCATATCAAATAGTACAGTTATGAAACAGATTCTTATATATTTTTATTTTATTAATTTTCATTGTAATCATTCCATACAAACAGATCCATTTATAACCCAACAAATTTGAAAACAAATCAAACCCCATCCCTGAGAAGGAGAGCTTAGCTAAAGGAAAATTTCTTTAAGCTTTTTAATAAGGCAACATTAGACAAAAGAAGGGGAGAAGTAAATATCTATATAAATAAGAGATGGAGAAGGGAGTTAAATACAATAATAGTTAATTCTCTTATTCTAAAATAATATTGATTAAATCCTGCCAAGTTTTGAAAAAATTTTGTACAGATCCTCTAACTGAAAATTTGATTTTTTCCAATTTCAAATAATATAAAACATCAGTTTCCCACTGACTTATAAGAGGAGAATTAGGATTCTTCCAATTTAACAAAATAAGTCTGCGTGCCAAGAGTGTAGTGAATGCAATCACCGTTTGTTTGTCCTTCTCCAATTCAAGTCCATCTGGAAGGACACCAAACACAGCTGTTAGTGGGTTAGGAGGGATTGTGATACTAAGGCTGTCTGAGAGGCACTTAAAAATTTTTGTCCAAAATGATGTTAGTTTGGTGCAGGCCCAGAACATGTGACCCAGTGAGGCAGGAGCTTGGTTGCAGCGCTCGCAGGTTGGATCCTGGCCTGGAAACATTTTGGACAGTTTTAAGCGAGACAGATGAGCTCGATATATAATTTTTAGTTGAATAATTCTATGCTTTGCGCATATAGAACTCGAGTGAATTCTCTGCTTTGCTACCTTCCACTCCTTTTCTGATATATTGATTAAGAGATCTTCTTCCCAATGTCCTCTTGGATCTTTGAAAGGTAGGGACTCTAATAAGATTTTATATATTGCGGAAATAGTGTTTGTTTCCTCGGAATTGAGCAGTATTTTTTCCAGCATTGTGGAGGGTGCAAGGTGGGGGAAATCGGGCAATTTCTGTTTAACAAAATTTCTAATTTGAAGATAGTAAAAGAAATGTGTAGCTGGGAGGTTAAATTTTGAATGTAATTGTTCAAAAGATGTAAATATGTTGTCTATATAAAGATCTCTGAGCATTTTAATCCCAAAACTTTTCCAGGTATTAAAAACTGGATATACTTGCGAAGGTTGAAAGAGGTGGTTCCCTTGCAAAGGTGCCACTGATAAAAGATTTTCCATCTTAAAATGCTTCCTAATTTGGTTCCATATTCTGAGTGAGTAAAGCACAATTGGGTTATTAGTATATTTGCGATAACTTTCATTTATTGGAGAGCAAAGCAGGGAATATAAAGAAGTACTACAGGATTTTACTTCTATTGCAGACCAAGCCTGTGTATGTGCATTTATTTGTGTCCAGGTTTTTATGGCTTGTATGTTTGCTGCCCAGTAATAAAACTGAAAATTAGGTAAAGCCATGCCACCTTCTGCCTGAGGTCTTTGTAGGGTCGCTCTTCGGATACGTGGGTGTTTTGAGTTCCAAATGAATGAGGTTATTATTGAATCTAACTGTTTAAAAAACGATTTATTGATATATATTGAAATGTTTTGAAATAAAAAGAGAAGTTTAGGAAGGATATTCATCTTAACACTGTTAATTCTTCCGGCTAGAGTGAGATGAAGGGTTGACCATCTATGCAAGTCTTGCTTAATTTTTTCCATACAGACGCCAAAATTTTGTTGATAAAGAGCTTTATGTTTACTTGTGATATTTACCCCTAGGTATTTAAACTGATCTGCTATGGTAAAAGGTAGGGTGTCTAATTTAATATTATATGCTTGTGAGTTCACTGGAAAGAGTATACTTTTATTCAGATTAATTCTAAGACCAGATATCTTTTGAAATTCTGTTAGTGCTGTTAAAACAGCAGGGACAGTGTTTTCTGGGTCCGATATATATAAGACCATATCATCTGCATATAGAGAAATTTTCTGTTCCAGTCCTTCTCTGACAATCCCCTTTATCTGATGAGAATTTCGGCAGTGAACCGCCAGTGGTTCAATAGCGATTGCAAACAACAGTGGCGACAAGGGACATCCTTGTCTGGTACCACGTTCTAGTTTAAAGTAGTCTGAGCAAATTTTATTAATACAAACTGAAGCTTCTGGACTGGTATACAGTAGTTTAATCCAAGCACAAATATTCGGGCCAAACCCAAATTTCTCCAATGCAGTGAAAAGGTAATTCCATTCGATCATGTCAAATGCCTTTTCTGCGTCTAATGATAGTAATATCTCTGGGGTGTTTGATTTTGCTGGTGAATATATAACATTAAACAAGCGTCGGAGATTTGAAGATAGATGTCGGCCTTTAATAAATCCAGTTTGATCTTGTGATATTACAGAGAGCAGCACTTTCTCCATCCTTCTAGCTAGGATTTTTGAGAGTATCTTAACATCATTATTCAGGAGTGAAATTGGTCTATATGATGCACATTGTAACAAGTCCTTATTTTGTTTAGGAAAGACGGTGATTAATGCTTGTCGAAATGTTTGGGGTAGTATTTGGTGGTCTTTAGCTTCTGTAAATGTTACCAATAAGAGTGGAGCTAGCTGAGTGGAGAATTTCTTATAAAACTCTACGGGGTAACCATCAGGGCCTGATGATTTCCCGCTTTGTAGTGACTTTATAGCGTCTAGTAATTCTGTTAGCGTTAGAGGTTTATCTAGTTCCTCAGCACTTAAAGCATCTATTTGTGGTATTTGTGAATTATCCAGAAATGCATTAGATTGCGTGTTGTCTTCTTAGGGCTCAGTGGAATATAAAGACTTATAGTAATCTCTAAATGTGTGCATTATTTTATTATGGTCGATGATTTCTTCTCCATTCTTGTTGGTGATTACTGGTATTGCATTGTGAACTTCTTGTTTATGAATTTGTTGAGCTAAAAGCTTATTAGCTTTTTCTCCGTGTTCATAGTAATGCTGTCTAGACTTATAAATAAGTTGTTCAGTTTCTTTAGTTGTTAAGATGTTAAGTTCTGTATGCAAGGCCTGCCTTTTCCTGTGAAGAGCTTCACTTGGACGCCTGGCTTGTTCTTCATCTATTCTAGTAATTTCATTTCTTAGCTCTGACACTTTCTTGGTTTCTAATTTATTTCTATGGGAAAGATATGAAATAATCTGGCCTCTTAGGAAGGCCTTTAGAGTTTCCCAGAGTGTTCCTGCAGAAACCTCTGTAGACGTGTTTGTCTCTAGGAAGAAGCTGATTTGTTTGGATATAAATTCTGTGCAGTTCTCGTCTGCCAATAAAAGAGGGTTAAGACGCCATCTGCGAGGTGAGTACGAGGGGCTTATTGATTTTAGCTCCAAGACTAGAGGGGCATGGTCAGAGATAACAATTGTGTCATATTTGCATGATTTAATTGTAGGCAGGAAATTATTATCTATAAAAAAATAATCAATTCTTGAGTAGCTATAATGCACTGGTGAGTAGAACGAGTATGTTCTTGAGTTTGGGTTAAGAAACCTCCAGGGGTCTGATAAGTTGTGATCATTTAAAAACTGTGTAATTATCTTTGCAGTATTAGATGTCGTCCCCCCTGTCACAGGAGTCCTATCTAAGAGTGGATTTAAAACACAATTAAAGTCCCCAGCCATTATAATTTTATGAGTGTTCACACTGGGAATGGATGCAAATAGATTTTGCATGAATTCCTTATCATCAACATTGGGTGCATAAACATTTATCAAAATCATTTTACTGTTATATAAGTTGCCCATGACCATCACATATCTCCCTTCAGGGTCCGACACTACCTCTGATGCTACAAATGGAACTGTTCTATGTATGAGAATTCCCACCCCTCTAGTTTTCTTTATAAAGCTAGAATGGAACATTTGGCCAGTCCAGACTTTTTGTAATCTGAACTGATCCTTGGTTAGTAAGTGGGTCTCCTGTAAAAATACTATTTTAGCGTTTAAGCCTGTTAGGTGAGAGCATACTTTCTTTCTCTTTAATTCGTGATTCAGGCCTTTAACATTCCAGCTCACAAAGTTAACTGTCCCATCATGGAGACATTGATTCTGAGTTTTTAATGTCATTTTATAGTTTTAATTGGTAATATGGCAGTTTTAATCTTAGTTTCAAGATTCCCCAGGAGTTGTTGCATGTTAGCCTGTTGCTGCATTGATATTTATAATTATAAGGATTATAAGAATAGATTAGATATAACCTGCTCTCCTTCTCTCCCCCCTTTATCCCCCCACCCCCCCCATTTTGCCTCCCCACATGAGGCTAGACCCCACTTCGCGATGTTCCAGTCCTCTGACATACGAAGAGACAGAGCACGTCCAAAACAAAACAAACCCCACCCTGCAGCGGCGTTACAGAATTAAAACAGAGATATCTTTTACAGTTAAATCCTTAATACTATCTGCCGAAAATGTTCTCATTAACAATATTTAATCTTGAAATAATCTTCAGCGCTTTTAAGTTAAGATATTAAGGTTAAAAAAAAAAAAAAAAAAAAAAAAAAAAAAAAAAAAAAAAAAAAAACAACCCTGGGAGTGATTTTAAAAACTAGTCCAGGATAAACCTGGTAATTCATACTGTAATAGTATAATGGTAATTATATAAATAGTAGAACAAGCAATAAGCCAAGGGTATGAAGTTAAACGGTCTACTTAAAGGTATAGTAAAATAAAAAAAATAAATAAATAAATTAAAAAAAAAAAAAAGAAAAATAAAAAAAAAAGAAAAGAAATAAAAAAATAAATAAATAAAACGAATCCTACTTTAATCACTTCCACATTTTCACACTCACGTCTATAACTCTATAACTCTGATTAAAACATAAACATATAACATATAAAGTCCAGATAAAAAAAAAAAATAAAAAAAAAGAGAATAAGAGATGTATAATTATAATACCAGTCTCTTTAAACATGGATCCAGCGATCAGATCATGGGTCTTTCCCGTGCCTTGATAGAATACGGCTCTTTAATTTTAATTAACTTTCAAAAAAAAGTGTCGGAAACAGCTTCTTTAATTCTTTTTCAGCTTCTTCTTTGCTGAAGAAAATATAATGTCCGTCTTGAACTTCCACTTTCAGTTTGGCAGGATACAAGAGGCTGTATTTGATATCGGCTTCCCGTAGCATCCTTTTAATGTCGTTGTAGGATCTGCGTTTTGCAGCTGTTGATGGTGAGAAGTCGGGAAAAATACGAATAAGATTATTTTCGAATATAATCTCTTGCTTGTGTCTGAGAAGTGCCATCACATCAAGCTTACATCTTAGTCGTTCGAAGCGGACAATAAAAGACCTAGATTTAAAGGCGCTTGGTATCTTTGTGCGATAAGCCGTGGCTATCTCATTGTCGAGTTTAAAGTCATCTCCAATTATTTTAGACAGTAATTCTACTGCAAATTTCACTGGGCTTGAGCTTTCTCGTTTCTCAGGTATACCCTCAATTCTTATATTATTTCTTCTGCACCCATCCTCCAGGGCTGCAAGTCTGTCTCCAAGTTTTTTGTATTCCGAGTTCGCAACTGTGGCTTTTTCATCGGCGTTAGATGCCATTTGTTCCGCTGTTTCCACTCGAGCCGTGAGTCCCTGCTTAACGTCTTCCAGCTGGTCTGAAACGTCATTAATATGATCATCAAGCCTTTTCAGTTTGGAGTTAGTTTCTTCAATGTGTTCCACTAATTTCTCCAACATGCCTTTAAAGTTCACGTCGAAACGTTCAAATAGACGCGTTTCCTTATCTTTGTTATCCTTCTTGAGCTCAGTGGCCACCTTCTTAAGATCATTTGTGTTATCTTTCTTAAGCTCCTTCATGGCCGTAACCATGGCAGTGGCCAGTGTAGTGTTCATCTCTTTCTGTGTAGCTATCTGTGTAGCGATCATCTCTTTCAGTTCGGACAGTTCGCTTCTGCTTTCGTGCTCCGCAAGTGAAAATGCAGCTCCTGTTACAGGCTCGCGATGAGTAGATGAGAGCACGTCCTGCAGAGCCCTTTCTAGTCTCGAATGATCCTCAGTAATCGGCGATCCCTCGCGACCTGTATCACTTGCGCCTTCGCTCCCATTTTCACTCTCGACTGGAGACGATACAATGGAGCGGGGCCCCAGGAATTCTGCGCACTCTTCTGCCTGTTCCAGGTCAGTCTCCGTGATGCCATACCTTACACCTGCACTCAGGCCGGAAGTCTGTCCGGACTTCGATGCAGCTTTAAGTTTCTTTTCCGGTTCTTTCTGACTTTTCTTCTTGTTACTCATGCTTGTATATTGTAGTGGATGTTCCTTGGTCGGGTTAAATACAGGATACCTCTAAATAATATGAAATACGTGGGAAAATAAAGCCGCTGCTAGCGGAGCTCTGCTTCAGACGTCCATCTCCTATAAACGGACCAAACCAAATCCTGATTCTTGACCTTTGAACAAGGGATATATGTTAGTAAGTATCATGTATTTTTCTTGTATTTATTCACATTAATTGTGAAAGACAATATACAGCCAGTACAACAATCTATTTATAGTTCATCATATGGTCTTATATAATACAGGCTTTTCATCCATTCACATCCCTCTATGTATCTTCAGCGCCTGAAGTGGATGTACTAGTGTTGATACTGTTTGTTTAGTATTAATTTATTCAATCAAACAGTGCCCCCTTGGAGTTTCAAATGCCAGTACAGTTAAAAATGCTGCTGTTTTGCACAAAGCACTACTGGTATGAAAATGCCAAAAATGGAGAAATACTGGTACTCCGGACTGGTGCATACTAGCCCACTTCAAGACATCAGTATCACTAGTGTTGACTTCCAGCACCAAATGTACTACTTCCAAAAAAAATAGAATATTCTGAACAGCTCTTAGGTGCATAATAAATACTCGCAGCAAAGGGTTGTTCTCTGTACTTTTGATTCAGATGACCATTAAGAAAACTCAAACTCTATGGCACCCAAGTAGAGGCTTTTGAGTTTTCTTCACAAATAAATGTGGGGTAACTCTTTAGTAGAAGAGAAACCATCATAGATAGCGAAGTATAGTTTCTAAATTAAGATTAGAGGTGAGCTTGACTACCTGTTAATTTCAAGCTCTTTCACATGCTTTGTCTCTTTTCCCATGACATCATGTTTCCATGGTTCTGGAGCCATTTTCCATTGCCAAAGCCTAATATATTGTGGATTGTCCCACTCTCATTTGGCATTTGTCTGGCATTGCACCTGACAACTATGTTTTGTATATGAGTAGTGAGCAAACTTATCAGTTTCTTTAACAAAAGAATCCCTGAAGCCTACATAAAACTCATAGTCTCAGGCCACCTTAAATTCCTTCGCACCTCTCCATTAGCGTCTTTTGTTTTTGCAGCTTGCTATCCCATCCCTCCACGTGACCATCACAGAGAAAATAAACTGAATAAAAAAAAATGGTAACCTTTACAAGTACCATAAATTTACACCAGCTGTTACAGACTCAAATCAAATCTATGTTTTTAAGAGCAGCTCACAACTCAAAACAGTAATTCTGGGAAGAGGCCAGAATCGAACCTGCAACCTCTTAAACCAGCTGCACCATCCAAGCAGTCATGTCAGTGTTGTACCCTAACCTGATTTCTTTTTCTTCGGTTATATTCTTGAATAGAAGTGCACTTGTTTTTTTATACGTGTGCCTTTTGTAAAAGTGTTTATTTGATATTTGGACTTTAGTCTTCACACATTATACACTTCATGTCAATATTTTGTCATTAGTACTATAACATGATAAAAGTTTCTGTTTTAGGTTTGTGTTCAACATTTCTTGCATTTCTCACAATTCCTGTTATTCTACACTTACATAGATTGTTGTAGACACGGAACACACATGAAATGGTTGTGTTCCAAATAATTTATGTATTATTTACACTATACAACTCCAGGCAGCTAAACTGTGTTTTGGTGTGCATGTTTAAGTACAGTTATGCCTCCTTTCTAATTAGAAATTTGAAAGGTGGGTCAAAATTTGCATCACTCTTGTCTGACCCATTCCCTTAGACCATTTTTTCAAGGATAGTGCCAGCAGGAACACAAAGCTCCTGACAACATAATTCTAAAGATTTCTGGTGCATTTGAGGGTAGAACACTCTACTTCTAATTTTAAAAAGTAAACATTTAGGTGTAAAAATCTACCCATCTATCCTATAATCTATTGCCAGAACTGCTTAGTTAAGATTCACAAAGACTAGAGCCAGAATCATGGTTAACAATTATTTCAGGGAGGATTAAAAATACATTAATCATAATCCTGTCAGGAAAAGTCATAAAATATATTTTGGGGACATTCAAACCTAAAATCCCATCCCTCCCCCTAAAGCTATGTCTACTTCCAGTGCCTACTGTGGAGTGAATCAAATATGGACAAGGTGAACCCCAAAACAGACAGCCCTTCCCTGATGCACTGTAAAAAAATGGGTTGGTCAGACAGTGAACCACATAGACCAAGGAAACAGTGATATTTGAATGAGCTGGAAAGAAAAGAGTGTAGAGATTAAATGTGAAAGAAATTAATCTGAAGGTGTCAGAAAGCAATGAATCTACAAGCTGCTACAGAGAAGACTGTACATAATGAACCACAAAACATCATACTGCAATGTTTTTGAGCTCTGTGGTTTATGACACAATTGATGTGCTACTGGCAGGATAATACTGAACCATGCCATCATTTGACAAACAGATGATCATCTATACTATACTATACTATACTATACTATACTATACTATACTATACTATACTATACTATACTATACTATAAACCATGAATGCTAGTGGCATTCATTATTACTGTCCAGGTTCGATTACTATATTTGATCAGCAATAAGATCAGACCTGCTACTAAAATAAATATATAAAAAGTGCCTGTAAACAACACTTCATCTTAATCATACTCCTTTGGTAATGTGTCTGAACATGACAGTTCTGAGAGATTGTTGATCCCAAATATGATACTAGTTTATGATGTAGTTATTTCACTCAGAGAGTTTGCCCAGGGATGATACTGTTGTTTTTTTGTGTACTTTGTCCAAGTCGGTGAGAAATCTTCCTTTCCCCGTGCATGTAAACTGTTGACACATGTTGGTGTTAAACATTCCTTGGCACCATCCATTTCTGCTCATTTACTGGAATATTCAACTGGGTTTTTGTGTTCTTGTTGATTGGCAAAAGACCCATCAGACCTACTCCCCATGTCTCACCAGGTTCGTTTACCAATATGTGCTTGGGTTTTTGTATTGCTGTCATATGTTGCAGATCTTAACATAGCTTCAAATTTATTTTCATACTGTGCGCCATCAAACATCCTTTAAGATCTTCTCCAACAACTTACACTCTCCCAAATGCCCTCTGAATAGACTGTCCTGAAATAAGATTCTCAGGAATGTGTGTTTCTTGTAAGATGAGCTGATATTTGTTTCCTCCTAATCTGATGGAATGCAATGATATTACACACCCTGGTATTTCTTTAAAATGAATGTAACTGGACCTTTTCTCAAGTTCATTCAGGTTCCTCCTGACAAATAGGACTGTTATCCTGTGCTTGAGCTACAGTATTTCTTACAAGTCAAGAGGTAGGCTTGAGCTTCATGTTAATTCTGCGGCTGCAGTCAATCTCTGCCCATTCTTGATCTAGAGACAGCACTTGCAGCATGCCACTACCACATCCCTTCTGGCAGAAAACATTAATTGGGAATGGTTGAAAACAGAGAACCCACTTGGTCAGTCTAGATGGCATTTTGGGGCAACAGATTGGCCATCATATCAGGGCACAATGGTCTGTGTACACTTCAAGCAGCACTCTCTGCTGGTAATACTTCTACTCCTCAATGGCCCATACCACAGCCACACACACCATCTCAGAGGTAGAAGAGTTCAATTAAAGGCAACAAACCACTTGGAGGCAAGAGTGATCACTTGTTCTTCATTGTCCTTTCAGGATGGCTAAAAGCCAAACAACAGATGCATTCTGTCTGTACTTGGAAAGTTAGCTTGGAATCTGGTTAAGCCAAGAGATTTGGATTAAAAAAAAACTTTCTTAAGATGAGTAAAAGCATCTTGACATGCTGAAGCTCATTGTTAAGGAAAATTTTTACTAAAAGAAGCAATGTCAGTCAGCCAAAGTACAAATTCATGGAACCAATCCACCATTCCCAAGAAATACTGAAGGGCTTTCATGTTGGTGTGGTTAAGTAGATGACAATGGATCCCGTTGTCTGACAATACATGTCCTAAGAAGGTAAGGTGAGACTGTAAAAATTTACAATTTCTGATATTAAAGTTCAGCTGAATTGGTTTGAGCAACTGAGATGTAGAATTCAGGCTGTGGAGATGCTGATGCAATGAAGAGGAGACTTAAATGATGCAAGTATTATAGTCAAAGCATATCTTCCCAATCAAAATCATTAGGACTTCCTCCATAAGCCTTTGAAAATGGGCTGTGGCATTCTTTAAACAAAAAGTCTTGACTTTGAAATGGAAGGAGTCCTCAGGGGAGATACGAGTGACCTTGGCTACAATATCTTTACCTACACACTCTTGCCAGCAACCTGGCCAGAGATCCAAGCTTCTAAAGAGTATGCACCCCTCCAAAGACTCTAATAACTCATGGACCAGGGGAATTGGGTAGTTGTCATTGTGGGTTTTAGCATTAAACCCATAAAAACCAAACACCACAATTTAGTATTAGGTTTGTGAATCAATACCACCTGTAACACTGTATGGTGTAGGTTCTTGCAGTTTAGATAATATTTGCTCTTCTATTTGAGTCTGTTAGTCCACTAATAAGAAAGCTCTCAAAAATGCTGTAAGGAACAAAGACTATTCAACACAACCTGCCATTAGGATTGAGCAGGTCTGCATAATAAATGTTATGATGGCTCCCATCAACTCAGTTTGGGGCAGTGGGTACATTTCTAAGAAGGTTTAAGCCTACTCTAAAAAACCTTTGCAAAAGAGGTAGTAGCCTCTATTTTATGGAAGTCCAGTAGTATCAATGACAGCATTGGTGCTGCATTGTGCATGCCTTCTTTGGAGACATTGGACCAATTTCTGCTCCAATCACTGTATATGAGTCTACACAAGCATGTCCCCATCCATTCTTCTTGTTCTTTCGGCTGCTCCCGTTAGGAGTTGCCACAGCGGATCATCTTCTTCCATATCTTTCTGTCCTCTGCATCTTGTTCTGTTACACCCATCACCTGCATGTCCTCTCTCATCACATCCATAAACCGTCGCTTAGGCCTTCCTCTTTTCCTCTTCCCTGGCAGCTCTATCCTTAGCATCCTTCTCCCAATATACCCAGCATATCTCCTCTGCACATGTCCAAACCAACACAATCTCACTTCTCTGACTTTGTCTCCCAACCATCCAATTTGTGCTTACCCTCTAATGTACTCATTTCTAATCCTATCCATCCTCGTCACACCCAGTGCAAATCTTAGCATCTTTAACTCTGCTACCTCCAGCTCTGTCTCCTGCTTTCTGGCCAGTGCCACTGTCTCCAAACCATATAACATAGCTGGTCTCACTACCGTCCTGTAGATCTTCCCTTTCACTCTCGCTGATACCCGTCTGTCACAAATTACTCCTGACACTCTTCTCCACCCATTCCACCCTGTCTGCACTCTCATTTTCATCTCTTCTTCCACAATCCCCATTACTCTGTACTGTTGATCTCAAGTATTTAAACTCATCCACCTTCGCCAACTCTACTCCTTTCATCCTCACCATTCCACTGACCTCCCTTTCATTTACACACATATATTCTGTCTTGTTCCTACTGACCTTCATTCATCTCCTCTCTAGAGCATATCTCCACCTCTCCAGGGTCTCCTCAACCTGCTCCCTACTATCGCTACAGATCACAATGTCATCAGCAAACATCATAATCCACGGGGACTCCTGTCTAATCTTGTCTGTCAACCTTTCCATCACCATTGCAAATAACAAAGGGCTCAGAGCTGATCCCTGATGTAATCCCACCTCCACATTGAATGCATCCGTCACTCTTACCGCAGACCTCACCACTGTCACACTTCCCTCGTACATATCCAGTACAATTCTTACGTACTTCTCTGCCACTCCCGACTTCCTCATACAATACCACAGCTCCTCTCGAGGCACCTGCTTTCTCCAGGTCCATAAAGACGCAATGCAACTCCTTCTGGCCTTCTCTAAACTTCTCTATCAACATCCTCAGAGCAAATATTGCATCTGTGGCGCTCTCTCTTGGCATGAAACCATACTGCTGCTCACTAATCATCACCTCACTTCTTAACCTAGCTTCCACTACACTTTCCCATAACTTCATGCTGTGGCTCATCAATTTTATTCCCCTGTAGTTACCGCAGTCCTGCACATCCCCCTTATTCTTAAATATTGGCACCAGTACACTTCTTCTCCACTCATCAGGCATCCTTCTTACTTTATCCTTCTCACTTTCCAAGATTCCAATCAACAATCTGGTTAAAAACTCCACTTCCATCTCTCCTAAACACCTCCATGCTTCCATAGGTATGTCATCTGGACCAACAGTCTTTCCAATTTTCATCCTCTTCGTAGCTGTCCTTACTCTCTCCTTGCTAATCTGTTGCACTTCCTGATTCACTATCTCCACATCATCCAACCTCTTCTCTCTCTCCTTCTCTTCATTCATCAGCCTCTCAAAGTACTCTTTCCATCTGTTCAACACACTCTCCTCGCTTGTGAGTACGTTTCCATCTTTATCCTTTATCACCCTAACCTGCTGCACACATTTCCCAGCTTGGTCCCTCTGTCAATCGGTACAGGTCCTTTTCTCCATCCTTAGTGTCCAACCTCTCATACAACTCATCATACGCCTTTTCTTTAGCCTTCGCCACCTCTCTCTTCACCTTGCGCCTTATCTCCTTGTACTCTTGTCTACTTTCTGCATCTCTCTGACTATCCCACTTCTTCTTTGCTGTCCTCTACCTCTGTATACTCTCCTGTATTTCCTCATTCCACCACCAGGTTTCATTTTCCTCCTTCCTCTTTCCAGATGTCATGCCAAGCACCCTTCTTGCTGTCATCCTTACTACATCTGCTGTAGTTTCCCAGCTGTCTGGTAACTCTTCACTGCCACCCAGTGCCTGTCTCACCTCCTCCCTAAACCCAACCTTGTAGTCTTCCTTTTTCAACTTCCACCATTTGATCCTTGCCTCTGCCCTCACTCTCTTCCTCTTCTTGATCTCCAACGTCATCCTACAGACCACCATCCTATGCTGCTTAACTACACTTTCCCCTGCCATCACTTTGTAGTCTTCAATCTCCTTCAGATCAACTCTTCTGCATAGGATGTAATCTACCTGTGTGCATCTTCCTCCACTCTTGTACGTAACCCTATGTTCCTCCCTCTTCTTAAAATACGTATTCACCACAGCCATGTCCATCCTTTTGGCAAAATCCACTATTCTCTGACCTTCTTCATTCCTCTCCTTGACACCATACCTACCCATCACCTCCTTGTCTCCTCTGTTCCCTTCACCAACATGTCAATTGAAATCTGCTCCAATCACCACTTTCTGTCCCTTGGGTACACTGTTCATCACTTCATCCCAATCTCTCTAAAAATCTTCTTTCTCACCCATTGCACACCCAACTTGCGGTGCATATGCACTAACAACATTCATCATCACACCTCCAATTTCCATCTTCATAATCATTACTCTGCCTGACACTCTTTTCACCTCCAAAACACTCTTGACATGCTGTTCCTTCAGAATTACTCCTTCCCCATTTCTCCTCCCATCCACACCATGATAGAACAATTTGAATCCACGTCCAATCCACCTGGCCTTACTCCCCTTCCATTTAGTCTGTTGCACACACAATATATCAGCCTTCCTTCTCTCCATCATATCTGCTAACTCTCTCCCCTTACCAGTCATACTGCCAACATTCAAAGTTCCTACCCTCAGTTCCACTCTCTTTACTTTCCTCCTGTCTCCGGACACATCTCCCCCCTCTTCTTCTCCTTCTTCTTCTTCTTTGTCTCCATCCATATATTTATAAAATGCCTCTTCCCAAGTAGCTGTGCTTTCCATCAAGGCTATAATCTGATTACACTTTTCATTAATCTAATTGTGAATGTTGGGCCACAGCAATGGTGGGTTCTTATGCCTGTGCACCTTTTGACTTTTGTGTATAACAAATCTATCAGGTTACTGTATGTGCTTCTTCCACCTCTTGATTTGCCCCAAATGTGATGTGGTGGTCCACCTTGATGTCTTGCTTCAGCTCTGGAGTCAGATCGGCCACTTTCAGAGCCAGGCTCTTGGGCAACATTCTTCTTATACAGTGAGGAGATAAAAAGGAAATAATGTATGAACAAGTCTGATCTCAAAAGCAAATTTCAGAGACACATTCCACTTTGACACTCCTTGTTAAACCCCCTCTTAATATTCTGTTCTTGCTGAGGTTTTACTATTGTCACCACCATCTAAAACAACAAAAACACTTCAATATCATTTCTGTGATTTTTTTCTATATATTTCCAGTAATTCCAGACTCGTCAGTATCAGTCGTTTTCACACTTTAACATGACCTTAAAAGAAGTGGCTCCCGCAGTTGTACTTCTAATCCAGGTAGACTACACATTCCAATTTTCACACAGAAAATTGCACGAGAAGCGCAAAACTAATACTAACAGTTGCACATATGGCACTGCTACAATTAATACATAAATCCCATATGTGAAAAAATGAGTCCATTTCATGTAACTCCAATTGAGGGGCTCTCAGAACTTCAACTACACCAGTGAATAAGTATAATGTGACTGAAGCCCATCAGTCATTTTGAATGCAAGAGGGATTCAGGTCCTGTAATAGATTGCTTTACCCAATCTAATTCCATCAAGGATTGCTCAGGCTGAATAGTTCTTTTGGCAGCTTGAAGAGCCACAGCCATACAAACAATCAGATGAAAAATGCGTAAATCACGAAGGTGTGGATTAAGTGGTGCTGTGAGATCAATACACCATTGAGACTGTAATTAGAGAATCTGATTTGTTTATAATAATAATGTCATTTGTCAAAAAGAGAGGTCTGTCGACCAGTAGCTCAAGAAAATAAAATGGGGAAAGAATTAATTTTCTTTGCAAAACGATGCCAGGGGGCCAGCAAAGCTGGAAGAGGTCTTTCCTTGTACAGGTATCTTAAAATAATATATTTTCTAATCCACGTGAGTAACCGACTGTTTTATCACACTCTGTTTATTTCAAAGATGTGACTCTTTTGATTATACATTCTGACACTTAATGCATTTTAGGGTACTACAGATGGTCTACAGCAGTCATGAATTACAAACTCATAAAAGGGCATAGGTCTGTGTGAACAGAGAGAAATAAATGAATCAAATACTTTATATAGCTCCAGTTATATAGTTACAGTTAGAACATGGTGATTTCTGTATAGAACACACATATAGTTGCTGAGCTAGAATAGCATGGAAGGCCTCGCAAAAAGAGAGAACTACTGTGAAAGCAAATGATTTTCAGTGTATGCCACTATAACAATGAAAGAGATGCTGGTGGGTGGTAAGTCCTGCATATGTGTTGTGTGCCCTGGCAGGATGTTTGGCAATACCATTAGTGAGATGAGAGAGAAATGTACAGAATGGAAAAGCATGCAATGTTTCACCAGAACACTAGATGGCATGCAATGCATGGTCCTATAACCACAAAGAGATTGTGAAGCCTAGAAGGAAATGTGAAAGGGGCTAGGACCTCCTTGCTGCCTGTGGATACATTATCTCAGGAGGGAAAGTGTTGGATTGGATTATTTTCTTATTTCAACAGTCAGGTAAGAAGTTGTCTCACAGATGTAAATCTTCAAATGTAACTAATCAGGAGAAGGAGTTATAGTTTAGCTTCCATGAAGCAAATACTGTATAGGATCAACCCTGACCCCAGAAATTATTCTGGAGCTTGCCCTAAAGTGTCTGATTAGTGTATTAAAATAATACTTTTTTATAAGCAAAGACTAAAAATGAGATGAGTGTGAGAAGTACAATATACAAAGACCAAATAATGAAAAAAAATAAAAGCAATCTGTTCAAAATGTCATTGCCAACATAAACAATGGGGTACTGTGCCCACACTGAGGGACACCACTAACCATCTATCTTCTGCTACTTAAAGCTTGGACTTAGTTCTTTCCTTTTACCAAGTCCTCACTCTGAACCGCTTATGATTTCTGACTTCCTTTAAAGAGAATGAGCATTTGTAGTGCATTGGGTAGCAACCCCAAAGTCACTGTCTATAATGTCCGGTGGGCAGGATACCACAGAATCTTGGATCCATGGCATTCATAAGCACATCCCAAAACTACCTCCTTATTGAATACTCCTTGTTATAAGTCATTGGACACAATTAGTTTCTTGTTGGACTCGCCTTCAGCTCAATACCCACCTAAGGAACTAAGTGTGGCTCAAGTTACCTACCTATTACTGTATTCACCCTTCCAATGTTCTCGATTCAGGGGATGTCACAACTTAGAGAACTTCTGTATTTGATGAGACTGCTGTCACCATCAATAATTATTTTCTCGATGGAACTTCACTCACCTTTTCCCTAAAGCTTTTCATTCATCAGCAGGACAGCTCACTGAGCCTGATTATACAAACTCCTTTTCAGTGGCATTTTCTGGCATGGAAATTCTGGTTCAGCTTTCCAGAATTTTGCTGTATGTGTGCAGATTTCCCTAATATTAACATGAAATTAACTCACTAATGATATCTGACTTGCTTTTGCTACGGACTAGTGAAACATGCAAATTTATGCACTGTTCACAATATAGAAAAATCAATCAAATAATGGGATGTTAGTGCCTGGTCTTTTTTGATTGACATCATAGAATTGTGATACACTCTGACATTGTCATTATCTGACAAAATACAGCCATATAGATTTAAAATCTAAGTAAAGTGAGATTCTCACAACCACCTGCTGCTCAGGAAACTATTTTGGCTATAACTGACTACAATTATTGTGTTTACGGGCACACATAAAACCTAATTTCTGAATAATCTCTGTTTACATGCTTAAGTAATTGTCTAGAGTTCTTTTTTTGTCAAAAAGCTCCAACATCATTAAATTGAACAAAAAAGAGTTGTCATCGGCCACCGTGGATGGTGGAAAAAAGCACGACGCTTGTGATAATTTTCTTGTGTTTTATAAATATGTTTAGTTCAACTGACACATTATTTATAGGTTTCTGTAACCAGATTGCACACAACAAAATCTTTTCTGCTTGAATGTGCAGTTGTGTGCTACCTGCCTTACATCTAGTGCTGTGGAAATAATAATAATTCTTCAATAAGATAAGTAATGTGTTATGTTGCACATTACTCTAAAAAGTAACACACATTACTTTTAAACATGTTACCCTACTGCTCTCAAGATTGTGTTGCTGAGTTTAGCACTGTACATTCTGCTCATCAACACAAATTTAGTGATTTCTGAAGTAATGAGACAGATTATTTCAATCAGAAGAAAGAATAATGCAATTGCCTGGACATTTGCCTCTGGAAATGTATTTTGTGGACTCTTCTACCTGTGGCTGCTGGTAGTGTGTGCAAAGCAAATACATGTGCAGGTTGACAGAGTACAATGGAAATGCGCAGACTACAAAATCCTGAACATTAACCATCTTTAGGATTTACACAGTGACATAACAGGATTATTCATCGAGGAATCTACTTCTTTTAATCAGATTTCTCAGAGGCCAACAACCCATGTTCTCTAAAGTGAATAAAAGTTTACATGACATTTTAGAAATCAGATTCCTGTGAGTAATAGAGTTATTGAAGCACATGTAAACTTGCTGATTGAAATGGGAATAAATGGTTAGAATTGATGGGAAAAAGAATGAGCCACAATAATATGGACAGAACACACTGATTAGACATGCAGTACTATATGATTTGAACTGCACACTATACATTGAGTAGTAACACTAGCTAGAATGTGGCCAAGTGTTTGCCAGTCATTGCAAGGCTAGCAAATAATTTAAAAAATGACTTTCTGCATGCATACATACTCTTACCACTTGTAGTTTCTTTTCTTCAAAATGGAAGAAACACACATAGGTTTCATTGGCACCTTGTTAATTTAGCATGGTCTTCCTAAGAGTTTGATGAAAATCAAGATGCAGTGTATTGTCTTGTGAATGATGCATTCCTGATATTGAGATCCTTTGTTTTCTTTAACTTTTTTGTGGCTACATTTAGAGGAACAAACAGTACTGGGTTATTTGTACTTTTTTGCTATCATCTGTTGCATAGCCAAAACTGGGAAAACTCAAACCAGGAGTGTTAATGTGCAATAAAAAAACAGCAACAAAATGTGGCCTTCTTCCTAATATGAATGATAACCTTTAAGCCCTACCATTAAACTGGACAGATCAAGGTGCACATGTGTGCAGATACCCAAGGGAATAGAGAACACTGCAGGGCCAATCATTCCAGCCTCTTAGCAGTACAATTTTACATAAGTCACACACGCATGTTTAGGAGACAACTAAAGGGCTTGAGTACATGTAATTCCACACCGGACCAGGGGGTGGCAAAGTGCACTAATTCTCCCTCTCGATCTCTTACAGACCATTCTAGGGAAATCCTGCCCTGCTCTGGGGCAGCCAATGACGTCACTTCCGGTTCCGGTCCTGATGACATCACTTCCTCCACTGGCCTTTAAAGCCGCTATCTTGCTTCCAGTTAATGCAGTTCTGTTTTGGACTCAGGTTGTGTGAACATGTCTGTTCTTTTGACGCAGTTTTGCAGCCGGGAAAAATTATACGGGTGACTGCCTCAAACCTTTTCCATGTCTTATGGTCGTTTATGTGACACATACTATAAGAGGCAATATTTTACTGGCTAAGTAATTAAATTGAGAATAAGATAGGAATCTGGAAAAAAAGCATGCTTATAAAGACTAGTCTGGCGGTTGCTATAAACATTAAAATATTAAGTTCAATTACTAAGAAAAGCCCATTACCTATTTTGAACAATGTCTGGTGAGGCTTTGCCCCGCTAGCACTTAATTCAGAAATGCCACAACTTGTACTCTCTGATTTCCACTTGGTCCAAATTCAGTAAGAAAGAGAATAAGGATAAAGTTGGGAATACATTCATAAATACAAAATAAATGTCATAGAATAGAAATTGTAGATATAGAAGGATCTAGCATTCTAACTGATTTTCTTAGTCATTTGCTTCATTTTTATTATTTATAGCGCCTTTTATAGTTAGGCTTTCCTATAAAGTGCTTCATGCATTCAGCAGTATATTTCAATATGGAAGGGAGACTTAACATTCAGAAAAGAAATCCTAGGGATAAAATAAGGCAATGCAGAGGCAATGAAAAAGTATAACAAAAGCTTTGTCATTACTAAAGTCACCTTTTGGAGTCACTATTGTATTGCATTGCTTTGACTTCAAGCGCTCAGCTCTCTGATTTTTTTTTTTTTTGTTTTCTACTACTCTCATCATTTTGTACATGACACTCATGTGACCCAGACCTTGATATTTAAGAAGGACATGACCACTGTTTGTTAGAAATTCAGTTATGAATTAAATTAATTTTTAAAATTAAATAGATATTCCCCTAAGTGACAGAGTGTTGCCCCTACAGGGTATTTCCCTGCTGATTTCCCTCCACAATCCGAAAACCTGCTGTTGAGTTTAAATTTCTTGTGGGTGCAGATGTGACTGTAGATGGAAGAGCCTTGCGATAAATTAGGTGCCTCCTTGTGCCTATGAATGACAGGATAGGCTCTGGCTTCCCTCTGCTTTACCACGGCATACAAAATAGATGGATGGATTTCAACCCTCCTGGCCATTTCTTTTCTTATCCTAGAATTTTTCTTTCATTTTTAATGTCATGGGATTAATGTGTTAACCTGATACTTTTCAGCTTTCCTCTGTGGACTAGTAGAGAAAAGAAGACTAAATAGTATTTGTTTATTTATAAGAGAAAAAACAGGCTAAATCTTACTGCATGGCAAAAGCAACACTGTTAAAAATGTGAATTACTGGACTAAGGATTTTTTCAGTGGAAGAGGAACAAACTCAGCTCCCTATTCATAAATGCTTACCACAGCTTGAGTCCGCTTACTGTGAAGAGAGCAGCAGTATTGTGTAAATATTCTTAGTTTTATCCAAAGCCATTAATTTTAAAGCTTGTTATCTCGGTAATAATACTTTTTTGCTTCTACAACACTATAAAACATTAGAAAAAATAAAAATAAACATTACAATTAAGAGTAAGACTACATTTCTTAAGAGCAAGTCAGTATTTTGAGGCTTTTGAAGCAATTTGTATTAGTATACTGCTATATAATTTTTCAAGTATTATTGTGGGAAATTCTTCCAAATGTCCTGTTAGGTTTGCCGTGTGTCATTTTTGGACTTTGTGAAAGAATTTTACTGGCACCCCCCCACTGAGTGCCTCATTCAGGCAATAAGGTCTAAGTCTTGCAGGAAGTAACCTTTACAGGAGCACAAGCACCTTTTAGCAAGTGTTACAAAGGATGGGCACCTTCTATGCTATATTTATACTTCATTGATTAGATTACAATTCCATGGAATTCATTACATGATCAGAAAACCTTTAACATGATTGGTTACATCTAGTTGCTAATGGGACATGACAAAACATTGATACCTTAAATGATCATAATTAACCTGGTCCATTAGGCTGATTGACAGTCCTGTTAATTTAGGAGTATGTGACTTTGAGGTGTTTTTAAAAGTACACTACATGCATGGCATGCACATCCATTTCATTCCCAATCCTTTGCATGACAATATGTTTCCCTCTTATCTGTCAACAGGAAACTTAGCTCAAGCATAACAATAGAGCAACCCACACAAGTAAAGATGACTTTGTTTTTCTTACACCAAGGATTGCTTTTTTCTTTTTTTTATATAGTCACTTAAAATGTTTTTTCTTAATAATTCAAACTTTTATCATAGCAACTATCAAAATAACACCTTTAGCCTTTAAGCATAAGTTCAGAAGAATATGAGACTCAAGCACAAACCCAGCAAATCATGAAGCTGGATTCCTTTTAAGTCCGGGTTTATACTTCATGTGAGGTGACACGTGCTCCTGTGGATGGTTCTGCTGCACAAGCAGTGTACTGTTTATACTTGTGTGCGTACTTTATGTAAATCTGGAAGACTCCACCAGGTGGCAGTACAAGATATCATCACAGTGAAAAAACGTTCAGCTTCCCAGTGTTGTGAATTGCCTGAAACATCCATTAAATTCACAAGTCACCTTGCCACAATATCTCTGAAAAGGATGGATGTTTAATGATTCCAGCAAGCATCGGGCGCAAGGCAGAAACAATCCCTGGACAGGGCATCAGCTCATCACAAAGTGAATACAAGCACACACATACACTGGGGTCAAAGCCCCAAAACAGCATGTCTTTGGAAGGAAACCGGAGCACACTGTGGAAACCCATCAGGAAAACATGCAAACTCCAGGCAGGGAACACCAGGGACATGACTCCCTATGAGGCAGCAGCAGCACTACCGCCCTGCCACATGCCGCCTCCACAATAATTGTAATTGTAATTATTAACAATATTAATTACTTAAACAAAGTTAACAATTTATCAGTAAAATGTAATATACATACTTTCATGTATTTCATCATGACAGTAATATCAAGTATAAATATAAAGATTATAAATGTGCAGAGAGCTGGAATATCATAAATTTTTTAAGCAAAGTAGCCGGTCCAGATGGAGTATCGCCACGACTGCTGAAGGTCTGTGCATCGGAGCTGGGGGGTCCTCTACAGCGCATCTTCAACCTGAGCCTGGAACAGGGTAGAGTCCCGAGGCTTTGGAAAACATCTTGCATCACCACAGTCTCAAAGGTATCACATCCTAGTAAGCTGAATGACTTTCGGCCTGTTGCTCTGACATCACATGTGATGAAGACCATGGAGAGGCTGCTGTTTCACCACCTTAGGCAACAGGTTCAACACGCCCTTGACCCTCTGCAGTTTGCATATCAGGAGAAGGTGGGAGTGGAGGATGCCATCATCTATATGCTACACCGATCCCTCTCTCACTTGGACAGAGGCAGTGGTGCTGTAAGAATTATGTTTCTAGACTTCTCTAGCGCCTTCAACACAATCCAACCTCTGCTCCTTAGGGACAAGCTGACAGAGATGGGATTAGATTCATACCTGGTGGCATGGATCGTGGACTATCTTAAAGACAGACCTCAGTATGTGCGTTTTGGGAACTGCACGTCTGACATTGTGGTCAGCAACACAGGAGCGCCACAAGGGACTGTACTTTCTCCGGTCCTGTTCAGCCTATATACATCGGACTTCCAATACAACTCAGAGTCCTGCCACATGCAAAAGTTCGCTGATGACACTGCTATCGTGGGCTGCATCAGGAATGGGCTGGAGGAGGAGTATAGGGACCTAATCAATGACTTTGTTAAATGGTGCGACTCAAACCACCTACAACTGAACACCAGCAAAACCAAGGAGCTGGTGGTGGATTTTAGGAGGCCCAGACCCCTCATGGACCCCGTGATCATCAAAGGTGACTGTGTGCATATGGTGCAGACCTATAAATATCTGGGAGTGCAGCTGGATGATAAATTGGACTGGACTGCCAATACTGATGCGCTGTGCAAGAAAGGACAGAGCCGACTATACTTCCTTAGAAGGCTGGCGTCCTTCAGCATCTGCAATAAGATGCTGCAGATGTTCTATCAGACAGTTGTGGCGAGCGCCCTCACGCCTGGACAAACTGGTGAGGAAGGCAGGCTCTATTGTTGGCATGGAGCTGGACAGTTTAACATCTGTGGCAGAGCGAAGGGCGCTCAGCAGGCTCCTATCAATTATGGAGAATCCACTGCATCCACTAAATAGTATCATCTCCAGACAGAAGAGCAGCTTCAGCGACAGACTGCTGTCACTGTCCTGCTTCACTGACAGATTGAGGAGATCGTTCCTCCCCCAAACTATGCGACTCTTCAATTCCATCCCCGGGGGGGGGGGGGCTCGGGTAAACGTTAACAAGTTGGTCGGTTTTATGATGATGGTTATGACGGTCTACTTTAATGACAAAATAAACTACAAGATTAACGTGAAAATTTCGAGGTTAAAGCCAAAATTTACACTTTAATCACAAAATACACCTTTTCACTGTGTCACTAATTTTTTTACTGTGTGGCTCAAATACAGTGCTGTACATTCTGATGTTGTTGTGAAGGTGCAAAAAAAAAAGATGGCACAGAAGATGGTATGTGAGACTTTTAAAATGTATTGTGTCATTACGATGGGGAATATGTGACACTTGAATATAAAAGCACCACAAATGCATTTGTATGTCGCTATTTTGGTTCACCACATTGAAGCACGCGCATTGATCCTGTAGGATCTGCAAAGCCACACACGTTTACAAGATGATTGTAATTTATAATGGACAGTTGCTTAAAAATGTGTATATGTCAGGTGTTATAAATTTGAATTTTTTTTTGCATATGCATTTTCCTGTTTTTTGCCGTGTGCTTACCCTCACGCTCAAATCCACACAACGTTTTATAAATGAGACCCCAGGTTATTCCACACAGCTTCATTAATGTTGAACTCAGAGCTCTGAGCAGGCCAGAATAATACTATCAATGTCCTTTCAGCAGACGTCCGCTGCATAGTAGCTGTTAATTATGTTTCGTTGTGTGTTTAGATGCATTACTGTGGTGAAAGGTGGTATTTTTTACCAAACCATTATTTTCTTGTAATTATGTTTATTTTTTTCTCATCAGTTATCATTTCATTAATTTTAACCAAGTCCATTACACTGGTGGCTGAAAATGCATCCCCAGACCAAGCCATAATTGTGCTTCACAGAAGACTCCTTTCAAATATCTATACATAGTACCTATTGTGGTACCTGGCGGGGGTTCATGCCCGGCCGGGATGCCCAGGAGGACCGGAGGAGGGCTTGTGCCTCCTCCAGAACACGAGGGGGCATCCTCCCTGGTTGCTCTGGGGGCCACGGGTACAGAGCTTGGAAGCTCAACCCTGTAGGGACCCATGGTCACCGCCAGGGGGCGCCCCGATGCCTCGGGAGCCCTGGACCTCAGTACTTCCACCACACCTGGAAGTGCTGGGGGGAAGAGTATTGGGGACACCCGGAGGACTTCCGGATACACCGACAGAGCTTCCGCCACACAGGGGTGTGGCTACGGAAGCCCTTAGGATACACCTGGAGTCCTTCCAGGGTGTATAAAAGGGGCCGCCTCCCTCCAGTCAAGGGCAAGAGTTGGGTGAAAGAGGACGAAGCTTGGTGAAAAGGAGTGGAGGCGGACCAAAGACTTGGAGAAGGCATTGTGTTGTGGCCAGGACTTAAGGGGTGATTGGTGCTGCGGCACTGGGAATGTGCACTTCAATGGATGTAAATAGTGTAAATAAACGTGTGTGTGTGGTGAAACTATTGTGTCTACCTGTCTGTGTCTGGGCTGTTACCCACACTATGTAATGTATTCACCCCATGGAATGTTTCACTTTTTACTGTTAGACAACACTGAATTCAAGTGGATTTCATTTTTTTACATTGATCAACAGAAAAAAAACTCTTTAATGTGAAAGTGAAAAAAGATGTCTAGAATCATAAATATAAAACACAACATACAGTAATTGATCACATAACCCCCTTTAATATGACATTGCAACATAAATCATCACAGGTGCAGCCTGATGGTTTTAAAAGAAAATAATTAGTTCAATGCAGATCACCTGTCAAGGGTTTCAATTGATTCTAGTGTAAATGCACCTTATCTGGAAAGTTCAACTTGTGATGAGCCAGTATGGTGGAGTAACCTACAGAATGAAGACAAAAAAAGACACTCCAAGCAACCTCATGAAAAAGAGTGATTGAAAAGCACCAATCAAGGAATGAAGACAAGAAAATATCAAAGTCACTGAATATCTGTTGGAGTCCAGTTAAATTAATTACTAAGACTGTAAATCTTCCTAAAGCAGGTCATCCACAAAATCTGAGTAACTGTACAAGAAGAAGACTAGTGAAGGAGGCCACCAAAAGAGTTATGAGAACTCTGAAGGAGGTACAAGCTCCAGAGTCTGAGATTGTATAAACTGTGCATACAAAAACCGTTGCTCAGGTGCTTCACCAGTCAGTTTAATGAAAGAGTGGTGTGAAGCCCAGGCGCATACAGCTGCCCTAACCCCCGACAAAGACATGCAGAACACAGGTTTAACACACAACACAGTCTCTTCTCTGCCGCCAGTCCATCAGCCTCCAATCCTACTCAAGCTTTGTCTTCTTCCTCTTGACTCATGCTATTGAATGGAGTGAGGCGGCTCCTCTTATTCAGGTCCCAGGAGTGTTCCAGGTGGCTCATCAGTATTACCTGGAATCACTCCCAGGTGTGCTGGAGGTCCTTTACAGGGCTCTGCAGCTTCTTGGGCGGCCCCCATGGAACACAACAGGGCTGTACCAAACTCCAGGCCTTGGTTCCGTCCTGTAAAATATAAACACAAGTGGGACAGGGAGGCGCTGTGCCAACACCTTCTCTAGGCTTATATGGAGACCTTCTCCTAGCAACGTTTCCAGGTGTGACCCGGTTGGTGGCATTTGTAACACAGCTGCCACTCTCCTGGCATCCGCACCACATGGATTGCATGTCCTGTTCTGCACCACGCCCAGCCGAGATTGGCTTATTCCTCCGCTTACGCAGAGAGTGGCCTTCAGGCGCATGTGAGCACACGGACAACATGCTGCAGTGTCAGAGGACCCGAGCGATCGGCCTTGTGTTATGTCAGACTCGGTACTACTCGATTCCCCTCAGTACACTCCAGGGTCAATTCACACAGAGTCCCTGTTTTCTGTGTGGTACTGGTGTCACTTACCTGCACTGCCGCATCTACCCTGGAAGGAAGCCCGCTCGCCAGTTGCCACACATACAAATCCGCCTTCTCCAAAGGCACCTTAGTGGTCTTTTCCAGCACCCCAATCACCGTCTTCAGATCTCAGATGATCTGTAACACAGTATGTATGGGTTGGAGAACCCTCTCCAGCTCCCGTACATCAAAGTTATTAGTCGAATTGGCCGGCGACATGACCGGACATTTGTAAGTCATGGTCGCTGGCCATAAGCTTGTGAGTATGCGGCTCTCTTGTGCATGCCCCATCAGGTCTCACGCTGGTATATGGGAGATGGAGTTCTGGGGTTTAGCCAATAGCTGACTGGGGTCCGCCTGCATAACGCCCTCAACAGAGCTCTCAGTCCCTCCTTACCTTTTACGGAGGTGGCACTTCTGTCACTCATATCCTCCGGCCCTTCCAGAAATCCAGCGTCCAGTGGGTTGTGGTCCAGGTAATCAGAGGACCCCTGGAAATTCCAGTCGCCTGAAGCACATTTGGAGTGACGCAACAGGTCCTCATCCAGGAGCAGGGCAGCGAGGTCCTCATGACTCGGGTAGTCCGAGCAGGGGTCAGTGTTGTCTTCCCAGGCGTAGTCATTTGGCCATTGGCAGGCTTCCGAGTCTCCACCATCTAGGAGGTATGCCACTGTGAAGGAGGAAAAACACTCCCAGGGCTTGTCAACCCTTCCTCTCGCACAAATCTCCTGCTGGGTTTCTCCCAGCGGCACGCGATTCCCCCGGTTAGCCTCCTTCTTCCCAGAGTCAGCTCCCTTGACATCAGTTACGTCCGTTGCCCCTCACTGCCTTCCAGGGCTGCCTGAGTTTCCTCTTGGCCATAGTGGAGAGGACAGGACTTCAGTGAGACTATATGGTTCTCAAGCTGGCTGTAGCATGTGCTGCCATGCTGCCGTGTGTGCAGATGTGCTGTGTGTCAGGTTAGCCACAAGAATATTTTTAAAATGGGTTTTCTGCCAGCAGACAGCCAGGAAGTCCCATCTGGCATGCCATTTTGAAGCCCAGGCACATACAGCTGCCCTAATCCCCGACACAGACAGGTAGAACACAGGTTCAACACACAACACCTGACCTGGTTTATTTAGTTTTTTGCACAGAACACCAACACAACACAGTTCCTTCTTAAACAACCTGGCAGCCCGAGGCTCCCCCACCGGCACCATATCGATGCTGACCTTAGCTCGGACACCCAATCGACACAGGCTACTGCCACCCAGGTCTCCTTGTCTCTTCTGCCTCCACTCCTCCCTCAAGCTTCATCCTCCACCTCCCAACTCCAGCTCTTCAGTTGTGGCAGCTGTCCCCTTTTATAAAACACCCGGAAGTGCTTCAACTGTTCCACAAGCTCCTTCTGCACTTCTGGGTGAGACAGCAGCCCTGCGGAAGAAGGCTCAGCCATTCTCCATCCGCTCCCTGGCGGTGGCCACTGTTACCAGCAGGGTTGAGTTCCCCTGCTTCATGACACTGTAGCAAGCCAGGGGGGCTGCCCTCTGTCATCCTGGGGGAGGTATTGCCCCATGCAAGTTCCTTCCCCAGAAGTCTCTGTGATACAATAACACCAAAACTGAGCTTTTTGGTCATCAGAATAAATTAATTGTTTGTCAAAAGCCAAACACCACACATTATCAGAAACACAGCATCTCCACCATGAAGCATGGAGGTGGCAGCAACATTCTGTTGAGAGTCTTCTATCAAGCAGGCCATTAAGAGCTTGCGAGGATAGAAACAACAATGAATTCAGTGAAATAACAAGAACAAGATGTACAAAGCTGATAGAGTGAGACCTGTACACACTGATTGAGCTGCCAATGGCACATCTTCTAAATACTGACTTAAAGGGGTTGTAATAAAAAGACCCAACAGATTATAAAGAGTTGAAGCACATGTAGTGATCCTCTTATAATTGGTGACTAAATAACAAACCGAATTAACATTCAATGTGAGAACATCTTTCCAGATGTGAATCTAAGGATAGACTGGAGAAAGATGTTGGTGGTGCAGGCTATGAAGTCAATGAGGTGGAAAAGGCAGGTCCATGAGCCCCAGAACTGGAAGTGATGTCACACACCCCTGAGATGTTGGTTTTTGAATCTGCAGAGGGAAAGAGAGGAGAGGTGTTACATGGCAGTGCCAATTATTGACTCTGAATGGAATTACATGTCAATAAGTCCTGAATATGTCTCATTGGAGACTCAGAATGATTGTGACAGCAAAAAATGAAATGGTGACAGAACTTTATCAACAAAATTTTGCTGTCTGTATGGAAAAAATTAAGCAAGACTTGCATAGATGGTCCACCCTTCATCTCACTCTAGCTGGAAGAATTAACGTTGTTAAGATGAATATCCTTCCTAAGCTTCTCTTTTTATTTCAAAACATTCCAATATACATCAATAAATCATTTTTTAAGCAATTAGATTCAACCATAACCTCATATATTTGGAACTTAAAACATCCGTGTATTCAAAGAGCGACCCTACAAAGACCTAAGGCAGAAGGTGTCATGGCTCTACCCAGCTTTCAGTTTTATTACTGGTCAGCAAACATACAAGGTATAAAAACCTGGACACAAATAGATGAACATACACAGGCTTGGTGCGCAATAGAACTAAAATCCTGCAGTACTGCTTTATATTCCCTGCTTTGTGTCCCAATAAATGCAAGTTATCAGCAATATACTAATAACCCAATTGTGCTTCACTCACTCAGAATATGGAACCAATGTAGAAAGCATTTTAAGATGGAGAAGCTTTTATCTGTGGCACCTCTGCATGAGAACCGCCTTTTTCAACCCTCGCAAACATATGCAGTTTTTAATATCTGGAAAACATTTGGGATTAAATTACTTAGAGATCTTTATATAGACAACATATTTGCATCCTATGAACAATCACATTCCAAATTTTACTTTCCAGCAACACATTTCTTTCACTATCTTCAAATTAGAAACTTTGTTAAACAGAACCTGCCCGATTTTCCTCATCTCCCACCTTCTTCTATGCTGGAAAAAATATTGCTCAGTTTCAAGGACTCAGACAGTATTTCTGCAATATATAAAATTATTTTACAGTCCCTCCCTTTCAAAAATCCAAGAGGACAGTTGGAAAAGGATCTCTCACTCACCATCTCAGAAAAGGAGTGGAAGGTAGCAATGAGAATTCACTCAGAGAATTCACTCGAGCTCCATATGCACAAAGCATACAATTATTCAACTCAAAATTATATATCAAGCACATCTGTCTCGCTTAAAACTGTCCAAAATGTTTCCAGGGCAAGACCCAACCTGCGAACGCTGCAATCAAGTTCCAGACTCACTGGGTCACATGTTTTGGGCCTGCACCAAATTAACATCGCTCTGGACAAAAATTTTTAAGTGTTAACAGCTGTGTTTGGTGTTTTTCCAGATGGGCTTAAAGTGGAGAAGGACAATGAAACTGATTGCCTTTACTACACTATTGGCACACAGACTTATTTTGCTAAACTGGAAGAAACCTAACTCTCCTCTTTTAAGTCAATGGGTAACTGATGTTTTATATTATTTGAAATTGGAAAAAATCTAATTCTCACTTAGAGGATCTGTGCAGAACTTTTTCAAAACCTGGCAGGATCTAATCAATAATATTTCAGAATAGGCTCTTAAAGCACTGAGGAAACAGATTCTCTTCCCATTTCTTTTTCTTCTAAGTTTATCTTTATCTGCCTATTAAACTCATCAATTTATTTATTTTTACTAGCTTTAAGTTTTACTCTGTTGGCCATGCTCTCTTTCTCAGGGGTGGGGGTTGATTTGTTTTCAGTCCTATTTTTTGTAAAAAATTGATCTATTTGTATGGAATGAGTACAATAAAATCAATAAAATAAAAAAAAGAAAATAAAGAAAATTTAAAGAAAATGGAGAATTCACAAATAAAACATCAAAATCATATTCTAGGTCCCCAAAAATGAGTGTCAGATATAAAAAATTGGTTTAGAAAAGACAGTAACAAGTGTAAGCTAGAAACCTATTTATAAAGATATCCTTAGTAATTTTCTAAAGTACATTCATTGGGCCCATTTCATTATTGTTAACATTGAACAGGAACAGCAGCAATCCTGATGCAGATCCCTTTTCTTATCTGAGCTCTTCAATTCCTGGTCAGCAGTTGCTTTATGTCCCATTTTATACAAAACTATAAAATTCCTCTGAACCTCAGCTTAAGAAAGCATAAATATTCCAATAATGTAAATCAAATCATTGTGACTTTCACAAATGCTTAGAAAACATAGCAAGTAAACACCTTGAGGTAAATAAGCAATTCACATCTGAGCATACAAAGGGCAAGTATAAAAATGGAAGTCTGGTGTTTCTGGCTGTAATTCTTGCTTGGGTGGCTAGAAGATGAAGCATGAGTGACTTTGTTTGAGCAAAAAATGGCTGTTGCTTCAGTAATAAAGATACATCAACTTGTTGACAATTTGTAGTGCAGTCGAAACAAGCAAAGCTATCTGACCTTGTTGCTTCTCATAAAGCTTGAAGTGGCAAAAGAGATAGAGGAGGTTGAAGTACTTAAAGAGACTGCAGGCTCGAAGTGGTGATCTGAGGACACACTTGTTTACCTGACCGGCCAAATAAACAGGAATTCGATCAAATCATCCTTAAGACTGTTGGTTGAGCATGTAGTAAGCCCTGTCTATGTTGCAATAAAATTCATGATTTTGTTGAATGCAGTGCAATACAGAAAATAAAACAGAAAAGTAGAATTGACTTTTTGAAAATTTGGGGCTATGCTTTAAGCAAAAACATCTTAGTAAAGTCTGTGTAGAAAAAATTAAAGGCCAAATATGCTCTCATTTACATCCAGTCATACTACATATGAATAAGGTAATGGGTACCGACGATAAAGCCACACCTCCTAAAAACGACCACACTAAATCAGAAAAGAGGAACATTTCATCATCATATGTTTCTGTTGTGGAAGAATAATTTTAGGGTAACATAGCATTCATCTTTAAGAAATACCACAAAGGGGTAATAAATGTCGGAAACCAGATAAAGGTCAAGTGAACAACAAAATGTACACTGAAATAAGAATTGGTTTAGGAAAAATACTGAGATGGTTGTTTTGTCTTGGTAGAGCAATATTTTACTCTACTTTCCCCTTTTGTATTATTAATATGTAGCCTTTGTCAGAATGCCTCAGATCTCACTGTTACCACCTTCCCTTCTACATGTATAACCTCAGGCAATTAGGTTTAGTAAAAGACAAGCAGGAGTTAAGTTACACTTTAAATAATGTATTATTGATAATATTCATAAATAACAACAATATGCAAAGTACATTTGAATATTGGCAACCATACAACCTGATAAAATGGTGATGTGTAGTTTCAGGAGGCACACAAACTTGTTAGTTACTTAAAAATGTCTCTAGTTAAGGTATCATTTTGTGGTCAGCTTTCTTCAGAATATGGCTGCCGAGCTGTGCTCTTCATTGTATTGTCCTTTTCAGTTCATGGTGTGAGATGGTCTTTCATGAGTTTGTTAAGAGAGAGAGAGGGTGAGGTAAAGCAAGCAAATTTATTGGATTTTTGTCCAACCCCTAGAGCCATTAGGGCATCATGGTACTTATAGCCTTTTGATACAAGCCAGTTCCAAACAGCCATACTTCAGACCAATGGGGGAATAGAACACCTTCACACCTGCCCTCCAAACCATATGTTACCAAGGTAAAGCTTGGCAGTTAGGCAGCCTGGCTTTCCTGTGGGGGTTCAGAGAGAGACTTTAGCAGAGAAACACTTACCAAACTTGTTTGAGGCACTTCCCCCCAACCCTGTCATAAAATTACCCTAAAAGGGAGGAAGGGTTCTGAAACCATCAAACCATTGCTGTTATTATCAATAATGTAACACTAATATTACATTGCTTTGTCTAAGTTACAAATAAAGACATACAAAATATTTATCACCTTGTATGCAAAATTTCACATCACAACAATGGTCAAGTACTGTAAATAAAGAATGTACCAGAAGAAAGGTTGATGTAATATACAAAATGTACTGAAGGATGACTAAGAGATGACTAAGAAATCAGCAGATGTCCTATAAATGAGAATGGACAGTTGTAATATGCACAGAAATTTCAAGGGTGGTGGTGCAACTCAAAGGTATAAGAAGAACCAGACTATAATATAATAGACTTTTATTTTATATAAATCATTTGGGTGTAAACCAATGAACAAACCAGGGTAAAAATGTAAGCATTGATTGACACTGTATGTAAATTCGACAGTTTATAAAATGAACCTCTATTCTGTGTTTCTCGGACCATTCTAATCATTTTGACCAGGCTGTAACGGACTGCTTTTGAAGAATGCTCCCTCCAAGGCATTTTGCTAAGGAGTAATTAAAAGATACAATGAATAGCTTTTCTTCTGCCTGATTACTGAATTGTCCTGTTAGAGGATGTTTCTTTCTTTAATAAGATGTTAAATTTTGACCATACTGTGGAACCACTAGAGATGTGCTCTGCCACCAGGGCCGGTAAAGAGTGTGTCCTAGCTGGGGTCCCAGTTAAAGTTAAGTCTAAAATGAGTGAAATATGTGTAGAAACATATGCTCTAATAGACTTTGGCAGTACAGCCACATTTTGCACAGAAAGATTGCAAAAGCAGTTAAATCTTCCTGGAAGAAAGGCTCAAGTCCATATAAGCACGGCATAAAGGGACAAAGTAAATAAACAGAAACTAGTAAAATTTTCCATTTTATCGGAATTACAGGTCTGTGGGGTAGAAGAAAACATATTTATGGAATTATCGGAGGTTTACACACTGAACTTTATACCAGTGAAAAGAGAGAACATCCCAATGCAAGAAGATATCACGAGTTGGTCTTATTTCAAAGACGTGCATATACCCATTATATAATGGCAGAAGTAGGCTTGTTGATAGGTACAAATGCCCCTAAAGCCATGGAGCTGTGGTAAGTCATAAACAGTAGAGTTGAAGGTCCTTATTCTGTGAAGACTGTTCTTGGGTGGATTGTTAATAGCCAAGTAAAGGAGGTAGACAATGAAAGACTGCAAAGTTACTCAGTCAATCCTGTGTCAATAATAGAAATAGAACAAATGTTACTTCAGCAATACAATACAGAATTTCCAGATCGCAGCTGTTAGGAGAAGGAGGAAATGTCACAGGAGGACATTAAGTTCATGTGCACAGCCTCAGAGTCTGCAATTAGTGACTAGACACCTGCTTTTTAAAGATGAGGCACTTAAAGTGCCAAACAATCATTGCATTGTAGAACAGCGTACTATTAGCATCAAGAGAAAACTTATAAAGAATCCAACACTACATGAGGACTACAAAATTTTCATGAAGAACATTTTAGAAAAATGATATGCTATTCAGGTATCCACAGAACAGCTGTCACTCAAAAAAGAGAGAGTGTGGTACATCCCTCACCATATCATCCAAAGAAAAATAAAATTAGGGTGGTTTTAGACTATACAGCCACTTACAGAAGCTTCACACTAAATGAACAGTTGCTGAAAGGACCTGACTTAACTAATTGTGAGCAGGGGGACTGAACGCACCCCTAGAAGACACGGACGCTCCTCGATAAAACCCCTCTTAAAAAAAGCTGATAGATTACCTTTACATTGCCTACTTTATTTGCGGCTGTTCTGTCGTTTGATATGCTTCGGGCGCGGTGCTTCGCATACTTAAAAGCCTGAACAGCACCTGTTGGTTTTTGGTTGTTTGCTTCTCTCTGTCTCTCAGACATTCTCTGCTCCTGTTGAGGGTCCTGCTCCTGACACACACTCCTTTGAAGAGGAAGATATACTGTATTTGCATTGTTTTAATTTTGAAACGGAACTGTCATCTCTGTCTTGACAAGGAACATGTTTAAACTTTTGAAAGAGACATATGTTTGTTTGCAGTGTTTGAATAAAATTCCTGTCTCTACAATCTCCTGTGTTTCTGTGCAAATCTGTGACCCAAGCGTGACATATACACACATTGGAGTTCTTACAATTCAGAGAGCAGCCAATCACTCTCATGGCAGATGCTAAATCAATGTTTCATCGAGTGAATGTTTCAGATGAAGATACCAATTTTCTTTGTTTCCTGTGGTGGCCTGAAGGTAATCTAAACAATGGACTAGTGGAATACAAAATGGCAGTACATGTTGTTGGTGCTACTTCTTCACCCAGTTGCGCCTCTTATGCTTTACGAAGAACATCAGAGGATGCCAGAACAACAGCTTCTGAGACTTCTATGTTGATGACTGTTAAAAGTCAGTTGCTACAGAAGAACAAGCCATATAATTGGCCAAAGATCTTCAAGCTCTGTGTTTCAAGGGAGGATTCCACCTTATCAAATGGGTGAGTAATAGCTGAGCAGTCTTATTGTTCATTCCTGAAGAAGACAGGACTATTGATCAAAAGGACTTAGTCCTAAGTGCATGCTACAAAACCTTTTTTGCCAACAGAGTTACAGTGATAAGGGAACACTCACAGCCCTCACAATGGAGTTGTGTTACATCTGCCTTAGCATCAAGAGGATTGACCATAGAAAGGTTTATCAAGAGAAAGACATGGATTCAAGAAGAGTGGCTGAAAAGACTTGATCAAATGAATGACTCACTCACCAAAGAATGTTCACATGTTGCTCTTTTTGCTTTGCAGCAAATCCTTAAAGAAACCCAGCGCTGGACAGACCCATGAATACATAAACTGTGCCTGCTCCAAGAAACAGCAATGAAATGAAATCACTAATCATACATTTTGCATGCATTTTTCTTAGTTGTGTTTGTGATTTAACATTTAAGTATAAGTTTACATTCAGATAGATAGATAGATAGATAGATAGATAGATAGATAGATAGATAGATAGATAGATAGATAGATAGATAGATAGTGTGACAGACGACTGGCTATGGACTCCGGTCATCACCCCCAGGCCGCTAGGAGGAGCCCTCCGGACAGCATATTTGTGCCCTGAGTTCCAGCAGGGCCTTATGGACTTTGTAGTGTTTTGACACAGCCCTGCTGGATACCTTGGGGGCCGCCAGGAGTCGCTGTAGGGGGGCTAGTGGGCTCTGGCATGCCCTTTAACCCGGGAGTGCATCCCAGTCACGTGACTGGAAGAAGCGATGTGCTCCCGGGATGAAGAAAAGGACTTTGCCCTGACCCGGAAGGAAAACAGACTTGTGGGTTTGGCTTGGAGCCACTTCCGGGTCAGGGACTATAAAAGGACTATGGGTAAGCCCAGACACTGAGCTGAGCTGGGAGGTAGGGTGGCGACGTGTCTGGGAGAGGAGGAGTATTGTTTATTGAGAAAGAGTATTGTGGTTAATGAGTGTGGTGTGGAGAGTGCTTTGTGCACCGTATAGTAATAAAAAGAAAAGTTATTATACTTTCACCTGGTCTCAAGAGTGGTACCTGAGGGTTCAAGAGGTGGACACGAGCATCTACTGCTACAATAGATAGATAGATAGATAGATAGATAGATAGATAGATACTTTATTAATCCCAAGGGGAAATTCGCAAGTTTAATGTAATTTAATTTAAGTTTAAAATTAAGTCTTTATACAAATAGTCTTGAAAGGTTAAGGCTCTTACCAGTAACGATGAAGTCATTGATTTTTGCCCTTAGCATAAACAATTAGGGGCTGGATTTGTATGAGCCATTTTCTAGTTATTTAAGTTATATTAAATGTTTGCCTATATATTAGTGCATTGTCTATGGGGGTTCATATAACCCCCACAAGATGAATTGAATTGGTATATTCTAACTATTTCTTGTCTCTCTTGCTGTGAGTAAGGCATGGAGGGCACATAGTTTTAAACCGTACCTTAACCTGCTCAATAGTATGTAATACTATGCAATGTACGTTTAGAGCATACTGAAGGTGAAGTAAAGCATCTTTATGTATAGAAACAACTGACATTAGACAAGAAAAGCTAAGTTTAGAGAAGAGATTTTTTTCCAATAATTTTTTGCCTTTTATTCTACGTGTGTGACAATCTTTTTCTTTATTCTTGTGTGGACTGTTTGCTTTGAATTTTCACTAAACTTTTTAAAACAAACTTTTGGACTGAGAGATTTCTTCCGGCATGCGTTTGACCCATGCTTGATCCTGCCTTACTTACCAGCAGCTACACCAAGCGACATCTTCCTTGGGATAAACAGATTTACACCATCCTTGGGAAGGAAAAATAAGCTAGAAATATGTAAGACACCAAATGGAGAAAAAGATAATGAACTGACCAATGGAGCTATTTAATATTTGATCTGGTTATTAACCCCTTATGCACTCTTATTGCACCTAAAATAGAAATATAAACCTGCAGTACTTCTTTATATTCCTTGCTTTGTACCCCAGGAAATATGAGTTGCCAACAATATACTAACAGCCAAAATGTGCTTCATTCACACAGAATATGGAACCAATTTAGGAAGTACTTCAAAATAGAGAAGCTTTTATCTCTGGCACCTCTGCACGATAACCATGTTTTTCCACCCTCTCAAACGTTCGCAGTTGTTAACATTTGGAAAACATACACGATTAAATCACTTAGAGGTTTGTACATAAGTAACGTCTTTGCATCCTACGAACAATTACACTTCCTAATTTAAGTTTCCACCTCCAAATTAGAAACTTTGCTAAACAAAGTCTGCCCAATTTTCTTTACCTCCCACCTACTTCTATTCCGGAAGAAATATTGATCAGTCTTGAGGACTCATACAGCATTTCTATAATATAGAAAAACATTTTAATTTTCCTTCCTTTCAGAGATCCCAGAGTACAGTGGGAAAAAGATCTCTTATTCAACATTTCAGAAAAGGAGTGGATGGCAGCCATGCAGAAAATTCACTCAAAGCTCCATACGCACAAAACATACAATTATTCAATTTAAAATACTTTATCGAGCATATCTGTCTCATTTGAAATTGTCCAAAATGTTTCCAGGGCAAGATCCAACCTGCCAATTTTGCAATCGAGGTTCAGCTTCATTGGGTCATATGTTTTGGGCATGCACCAAATTAACATCAATCTGGACTAAAATCTTTGAATGTCTTTTAGACAGCCGTTGTATCACAATCCCTCCTAATCCATTAACAGCTGTGTTTGGTGTACAACCAGATGGACTTAAAGTGGAGAAGGACAAACACACTGTAATTGCCTTTACTACACTATTGGCACGTATACTTATTTTGCTCAGCTGGAAGAATCCTAACCCACCTCTTTTAAGTCAGTGGGCAACTGATGTTATATACTATTTGAAATTGGAAAACCTCAAATTCTCAGAAGATCTCTTCAAAACTTTTTTAAAACCTGTCTGGATCTAATTAATAACAATTCCCTTATTGGTGATCCGTCTTGCAAGATCCTCATTGTTGAGGACCCAAGCAGCTGGACTAGGCCAAGGGGATGCCTAAGTAACACCTCGCTGCAGCAGATAGATGGTCATTTTCAGAGCATGTGACTGGACTGTGTGTCTGCCTGGGGAGGTTGCCAACCAGTTACCCGAGTTGTTTGGTCATGTGATGGGTGCGGCAATGCACTGTACAAGTGCATGCTACCCAACCTAACCTGACCTAATCTGTGTACTCATCCAAACCTTTACTTTCAAAATAATTTTAATACCAGTTCTTGAGACAATTTCATCTACCACTAGACACAGAGGAAGCTCAAATTTTGTGAACTAGATTGGGTTTTTTGTGCTGCAATTCCCTCATCTTCTCTTGTCTTTTTTGTGTCACCCCACAAAGGTTTATTTATTTTTCTTGTTGTTGTTGCTTTATTCTTGGATACCAGCTTTTTCTAGTGCTAGGTTACTGGGTGGCGACAATACCTTTGCTGGCAGCCCAGGGAACAGGGTAGGAAACAGGCAGTCGAAGACAGAGCTAGTCATACAGACACAGACACCTAAACTAGTGTTTCTAAGCCACTTTTGAGTCTCAGGAGGTTCTTATCCAGCAATGCCCTGGCATTCTGGGTAGGGACCATTTCTGCTTTGTATCCACTATTACCAGAATAGGCTCTTGCTCCATGAAACCTTAAATTGAATGGATGTGTTGACTGTATTTCCACTAACTTAAGTGAGACCAAGGTAATGAATGTATTGAATAATCTATTTTAAAACTGTATATTTTTCACAGAAGATGTCTTAAGATTGAGTGGTGGCTCTGAGGCTAAGATACTGCACTGGTATCTGGAAAGTTGCTGGTTCAGATCCTGTTACTGCCAGAAGGATCCTACTCTGCTGGGCCCTTGAGCATGGCCCTTAACCTTAAAACTGTTGCAGGGTTCTAACAATGGCTGACCCTGCTCTCTGACCTTCGAATGTCATGTGAAATAACAATTTCCCCTTGGGGATTAATAGAGTACACCAAATGCAAAAGAGGAAAAAAATAGAACTGAATATTGCATTGTACTCCATACAACATTGAACTGAAGTAAAAGGGTTCCACATGCACACAGACAAATCCTAGAGCTCCTAGAGCTCATGCTTGTCAGCACAGTCTAAAATACACAAGAACTTTACACTGGTATTGAGCGTCTAATCCTTGTAATCCACAAAGGTCCATCAATATCTTGAATTTTAGAGGTAATTTATGTCTTGCTTCATCCAGCCACCCAACCTCACGTAGGCATCTTCCATTCAGCAGAGGTTCAGTTCACACATGCATTTGACAATTTAATTTGATACAGAACAATGTTTATTGGATTCTTCTGACTTGAGTTACTGTGCAGCTTGTCGCTGTACACACAGAGGCTTATGCACAGTGACAGTGTCAGGTCACCTTGTCTCACTTTGGAACATTTCAGTCAAAGCCTTTTGTTCTTCTAGTTCATTTACAAATATGCAGATGGTGAGTTCTTTCATTCTATAACACATTCATAACATTAATGTAATATAACGCAAACATTTCTTTTTATTTTCTGAATATATCTTACTAATAGAAAATGAAACCTGTTATTAAATTCTCTTAAATAGGTAGATAATAGCAGTTATACATTCTACATAAATATATATTGTGACTGCAAGTGGATGCTACACAATGACAGACCACACAAGATATTTTTTATACTAGACATACTTTATACATTTTAATTGAAAGCAGTTCATAAAAATGAAGGAATATTTTGGACAAACTTAAATAAACAAATACAAAAATAAAAAAGTACTCTAAAATGTAACAATAAGTTAATAATAACAAAATTATATGTGAGCATAAATAATTACATCTGGAACAAAATATGCTTTTTGTTGCTTATTCCTTTCTTTATTTTTCCTTTATTTATTTTGGGAATGCATATTATTTGCCTTAGGAATCCGGTGGCTCATAAACATATATATATTGTAAGAGAAAAGAGGTGACAATGATAAAGAGTTGTGATCTCAGAGTTGTCACCCCATATAATTAAACTGCAAAACAAAAAAAAAAAACAAAAACCTGCAATAATTGCGGAGACGTCTTTTCAGATGCAAATTTAGGATAGAAATGATAAAGATGGCGGAGATTCCATTTTTCAGTCCTTTTGGCAGGAAGAGGTGGGTCCAGGTGGCCAGGCACCGGAATTGACATCAGCTGTGTTATAGCTGTCAATCATCTGGGGCCTCATGCATAACACCGTGCCTAGAATTCACACTAAAACATGGCGTAAGGACAAAAGCAGAAATGTTCGTACGCACAAAAAAATCCAGATGCATAAATCTGTGCGTTCACCAACTTCCACATTCTTCCGCTCCATAAATCCTGGTCAGCATGAAAAGTAACGTACGTGCACGCGCCTGCTGCCACTCCCCAAACTCCTCCCAGAATTACACCTCTTTGAATATGCAAATCAATATAAATCGCCTTTAAGCTCAGCACTCTGTGAAAAATCAATGGCAAAAGCACTGGGGAAATAGAAGAATTTCAGCGAATACCAAGTGGAGGCAAGGAAATAGTACTATTTGTTGGTTTAAACAGTGGTATAAACAACAAAAGGAAGTTGATCGAGTGACATAGAGTGTCGGAGAAACTCAAAAGCTCACAAAGTCGCACAGTGCCCAAAATAAAAAAGAAGTTGACAGATATCAAAGTCGCCGTGAAAAGGCGAGTCGTAGCCCACCGTCTGAGTGTCATATGAAAGCTTATTAGGGTACAGAGAAAAGAAAAAAAAAATAGGGACACAGAGGTAAAAAAGCTTGAAATGTCAAGTTTAATCTAGAAATTTCCACTTTAATCACGTAGTTTATTTTGTCATTAAAGTAGAACATCATAAACTTCATCTTAAAATCGTTTACTAGTTTCTCAAATCCCATCGTAACTAAAGTAGCACATTAAATGCTTTGTTTTGTATGTGTTCTTCTATGTGCTCTATGTGTGTAAATCACTAGTGCTTCTTAAACGGGCTTTCTCTTCCTCCGACAGGACACAGAATCCATTACATTCGTGATATTACAGCTCTCTGAATAATTTAAATACTGAGATGTATACTTGATATTATTTTCATGATGATAGGAATTAAAGCATGTATTAAACATGGTAACACGGTGGCAAAGTGATAGTGACGAGCTGGCGCCTCGTCCAGAGATTGTTCATGCCTCACGCAAGATGCTTGCTGCGCTGTAAGTGACCTTCGATGAAATAATTTATTGCAGCAGTACTGTCTCTTTCAAACATATTAACCCCAATTCCTGTCCTTCCTTTTCTTTCTCCAAATACCCAGTCGCCACACAATCAGCTCTGTAATAGATGTAATGCCACCTGTAAGCTGAGAACGCAGATTCTTCAAAACTTTTAAGGAACATTGAAATATCTTCATAATACATGTTTAATTATTCTATCTATCTATCCTTCCAGCAAGAATACAGCGTGAGGCAGGAACAATCTGTGAATGGCGTGCCAGCTCCTTGCTAGCGCTGTGACACCGTGTCCTCACATGTTTAATTATTAACAGTATAGATTATTTAAATTAAGTTAAAGTTGTATCTATATAATATATTAAATATGTTTTGCTGCATTTCATCTTAAAAATGATATCGTCCATCCATCCATCCATCCATCCTCTTCCACTTATCCGAGGTTGGGTCGCGGGGGCAGCAGCTTGAGCAGAGATGCCCAGACTTCCCTCTCCCCGGCCACTTCTTCTAGCTCTTCCGGGGGAATCCCAAGGCGTTCCCAGGCCAGCCGGGAGACATAGTCCATCCAGCGTGCCCTGGGCCTCCTCCCGGTTGGACGTGCCCGGAACACCTCACCAGGGAGGCGTCCAGGAGGCATCCTGATCAGATGCCCGAGCCACCTCATCTGACTCCTCTCGATGCGGAGGAGCAGCGGCTCTAATCTGAGCCCCTCCCGGATGACTGAGCTTCTCACCCTATTTTTAAGGGAGAGCCCAGACACCCTGTGGAGAAAACTCATTTTAGCTGCTTGTATTCGCGATCTCGTTCTTTCGGTCACTACCCATAGCTCATGACCATAGGTGAGGGTAGGAACATAGATTGACTGGTAAATTGAGAGCTTTGCCTTATGGCTCAGCTCCCTTTTCACCACGACAGACCGATGCAGACGCCGCACCGATCCGCCTGTTGATCTCACGCTCCATTCTTCCCTCATTCGTGAACAAGACCCCAAGATACTTGAACTCCTCCACTTGGGGCAGGATCTTGCTCCCAACCCTGAGAGGGCACTCCACTCTTTTCCGGCTGAGGACCATGGTCTCGGATTTGGAGGTGCTGATTCCCATCCCAGCCGCGTCACACTCAGTTGCGAACCGATCCAGAGAGAGCTGAAGATCACGGCCTGATGAAGCAAACAGGACAACATCATCTGCAAAAAGCAGTGACCCAATCCTGAGTCCACCAAGCCGGCCCCCCTCAACACCCTGGTTGCGCCTAGAAATTCTGTCCATAAAAGTTATGAACAGAATCGGTGACAAAGGGCAGCCCTGGTTGAATCCAACTCTTACTGGAAACGGCTTCGACTTACTGCCGGCAATACGGACCAAGCTCTGACACCAATCGTACAGGGACCAAATAGCTCTTATCAGGGAGTCCGGTACCCCATACTCTCGGAGCACCCCCCACAGGATTCCCCGAGGAACACGGTCGAACTCCTTTTCCAAGTCCACAAAACACATGTAGACTGGTTGGGCGAACTCCCATGCACCCTCCAGGACCCTGCTAAGGGTGTAGAGCTGGTCCACTGTTCCGCGACCAGGACGAAAACCACACTGTTCCTCCTGAATCTGAGGTTCGACTATCCGACGGACCCTCCTCTCCAGAACCCCCGAATAGACTTTTCCAGGGAGGCTGAGGAGTGTGATCCCTCTGAAGTTGGAACACACCCTCCGAGGGGGACCACCACCCCAGTCTGCCAATCCAGAGGCACTGTTCCTGATGTCCATGCGATGTTGCAGAGACGTGTCAACCAAGACAGCCCTACAACATCCAGAGCCTTGAGGAACTCCGGGCATATCTCATCCACCCCCGGGGCCCTGCCACCAAGGAGTTTTTTGACCACCTCGGTGACCTCAGTCCCAGAGATGGGGGAGCCCACCTCCGAGTCCCCAGGCTCTGCTTCCTCATTGGAAGGCATGTTAGTGGGATTGAGGAGGTCTTCGAAGTACTCCCTCCACCGACCCACAACGTCCCGAGTCGAGGTCAGCAGCGCACCATCCCCACCATACACAGTGTTGACATTGCACTGCTTCCCCCTCCTGAGACGCCGGACGGTGGACCAGAATCTCCTCGAAGCCGTCCGAAAGTCATTCTCCATGGCCTTCCCAAACTCCTCCCATGCCCGAGTTTTTGCCTCAGCAACCACCGAAGCCGCATTCCGCTTGGCCTGCCGGTACCTATTAGCTGCCTCCAGAGTCCCACAGGACAAAAGGGACCGGTAGGACTCCTTCTTCAGCTTGACGGCATCCTTCACCGCTGGTGTCCACCAACGGGTTCAGGGATTGCCGCCATGATAGGCACCAACTACCTTACGACCACAGCTCCGGTCAGCCGCCTCAACAATAGAGGCACGGAACATGGCCCATTCGGACTCAATGTCCCCCACCTCCCTCGGGACATAGTCGAAGTTCTGCCGGAGGTGGGAGTTGAAGCTACTTCTGACAGGGGGCTCTGCCAGACGTTCCCAGCAGACCCTCACAACACGTTTGGGCCTACCAGGCCTGACCGGCATCCTCCCCCACCATCAGAGCTAACTCACCACCAGGTGGTGATCAGCTGACAGCTCCACCCCTCTATTCACCCGAGTGTCCAAGACATGTGGCCGCAAGTCCGACGACACGACCACAAAGTCAATCATCGAACTGAGGCCTAGGGTGTCCTGGTGCCAAGTGCACATATGAACACCCCTATGCTTGAACATGGTGTTCGTTATGGACAATCCATGACGAGCACAGAAGTCCAATAACAAAACACCACTCGGGTTCAGATCGGGGGGGCCATTCCTTCCAATCACGCCCTTCCAGGTCTCACTGTCATTGCCCATGTGAGCATTGAAGTCTCCCACCAGAACGAGGGAGTCTCCAGAAGGTATGCCCTCTAGCACCCCCTCCAGGGACTCCAAAAAGGGTGGGTACTCCAAACTGCTGTTTGGCGCATATGCACAAACAACAGTTAGGACCCGTCCCCCCACCTGAAGGCGGAGGGAGGCTACCCTCTCATCCACCGGGGTAAACCCCAATGTATAGGCTCCAAGTCGGGGGGCAATAAGTATGCCCACACCCGCTCAGCGCCTCTCACCGGGGGCAACTCCAGAGTGGTAGAGAGTCCAGCCTCTCTCAAGGAGATTGGTTCCAGAGTCCAAGCTGTGCATCGAGGTGAGCCCGACTATATCTAACAGGAACCTCTCGACCTCGTGCACTAGCTCAGGCTCCTTCCCCTTCAGAAAGGTGACATTCCATGTCCCAAGAGCTAGCTTCTGTAGCCGAGGATCAGACTGCCAAGGTCCCCGCCTTCGGCCACTACCCAACTCACACTGCACCCGACCTCCTTGGCCCCTCCCATAGGTGGTGAGCCCATGGGAAGGGGGACCCACGTTGCCTCTTCGGGCTGTGCCCAGCCGAGCCCCATGGGTGCAAGCCTGGCCACCAGGCGCTCGCCATCGAGCCCCACCTCCAGGCCTGGCTCCAGAGGGGGGCCCTGGTGACCTGTGTCCGGGCAAGGGAAAACGCTGTCCAAATTTTGTATTCATCTTGTTGAACCGCACTTTGTCTCATCCCTCATCTAGGACCAGTTTGCCTTGGGTGGCCCTACCAGGAGCATAAAGCCCCGGACAACAGAGCTCCTAGGATCATTGGGATCGTCATCATATGTAAATACGCTCTAAAGTGTCTCAGGTTGTGCAATAGTATAACTGTATCACAAGTTTACAGTTCTACAAGGGATGAAACTGTTTCTGAACCACGAGGTCAGTACAGAAAAGGCTCTGAAGTGTTTGCCGTATGAGAGCAGTTCAAATAGGCAGTATGGCTGAGGCAGCATGTGCTAGATGCTGTATACCGATAGTTCTCCTTCTGATCAGCTGCTGTAGAGCTGTGATTCCACACTCAGATACATTGATATAAATACTCTGAGTGATGCAGTGAGAGTAATATGGAAAAAGATGATGTGGCAACCCCTAACGGGAGCAGCTGAAACAGGAAGAAGAAGAAGGTGCAGTGAGAGTAACAACGCTAAAGCAGCTATGGTATTTGGAATAGTTTGGCCATTCCGCGGACCATTATATTGTTATAGGTTAATTACAATCAGATGCCTTAAACTAATAAACAATATGCGGTTAATTTCAGTGTATGTGATAAAACCGTGTCAGGGATGTGGATCTAAAAAAGAAAGGGAAACCACACTGGAACAAAAGTACTGCCTTGACGCTGGGTGCCGCCAGTTTGCAAAACTGAGCGGAGAACTTGTGTACGCTAAGCATTTAACTGCCGTGAAAATGTGCGTGGCTTTATGCCAAGTTTAGGTTTTATACATCACAATCTGAGTGTGGAAAAGGGAGTATGCAACATTTTTGTGCGTACGCACCGTTTATACATGAGGCCCCTGGTCTGTGGAGAGAGGAAGAAAAAAGGCATTAGAACATGGCGCCAACTCCTGGAGCAGTGGTAGAATTACAGTCACTAGAGTCCTTCAGCTGTCCCATGCACACCACTACATGAAGGTCTAGCCCCAAAAAACAAATAATGCCATCACTATGGCGTTAAAAATATTAAGAAGAAAAGTTTTATTCAGTGTCAGTAAGTATGAACAGTCTGTAAGATCTTCTTAGTGTTTACTAGGGCTCTTTTAAAGCAAGTCATAGTTTCTTTTAATGGAAGGTTTCCCGTCATTTTCCTTATCAATATTATTGCAAGCAAATCTGGTAGACCTTCAAAAGGTGGAGTTCTTCTGCAGCTACATTAAAACATATGACTTCTCTTCTGGTGATTGCTTTTAAAGGTTGCTTGACGATGTGGTTCTAAAATGGCTTCCAATGGACCTCAAGGAACTTGTCTACTCATCTAACGTTATATAAACCTTCACCAAATAACCACCTTATTTTTATTTTTATTTTTACTGTTCATGAAAAAAGATCAGTCTCAGCTTGAGACATTACACCAATGCACTGTGCTCTCACCTTCCATCTCTCTCTCAGCTCTTTCTCTCTTCCAGCTCTAAGCCATTCTTACAACACTCCATCCAGCTCTAGATTCAATGGGTCACTCACACAAAGGTTTTAAATCCCATAACACAATAAGTTCTGGGACTGGGGTAGCCATTCTTTACTAGTGCTCGATCCATTGACCCTTATGTCCTTGTACTGCTGAGCCTTCAAAAAGCCCTTCATTGTCAGGTTTCTAAGGCACATCAATAGGTACACATATTTAGGTGTCCACACCATCTTTTTTACATTTATTCTCCACATATTGCTACGTATATTGTTGCCTCTTAAATATTCTCCAAGAATGAGAGGAGGCTCAGCCACATGCCATCTAAAGTCTTGAACGAACCAAGGAACCTGAAAGTTTTATTTTACTAATGGAATAATATATTTCAATGAGGTGATTGATGGGTGTATGTTTCCCAAAGATAAATGGAATCCACAGTGGCATGAAGAAAGCATCACTGAATGCAGTGTAATGTCATGTCATGTATTGTCTTCAGAACTGCAACCTCTTAAAACTTGTCTCCTTTGTGTAAATTTCAAAAAGAAGTTTTTATGTTTCTCCTCTCAGTTTGGAATTTATAGGATTTGTCTTTTTGAGAATACAGGCTGAAATGTGATTTTACATTTTAGGTCGTAGTTATTAGGCCTACTTAAGGTATTCAAACGCTTCTTCTCTATTTCATGCGCCAACAGTATAACATCTTATAGTCAATGACTGGAATTAATGTTAGGATAGGAGGAAAAGATGGAAACTACACAAGATAGCTGTAACAATTTTAAGATATGTGAACACTTATAGTTCAGTAACAGGAAGCAAACCTGTCTATGGTTGTCCTACAACCTCTACTGAGCTGCAGTGAGTACTGGATATCATCATTAGACACATGCGACAGGAGTGTATGTTTTTGAATTAAGTGGCTCAGTGAAAAAAATGGAACCAAGCACCACTGAAGAGAGGCTTCTATCTCCAAGTGTAAACCATATACAGCAGCTCATTAAAATTAGGAATTTTAGTAATGCAATATTCAACACATGAAAATAGAAATATTGGTAAAGTGGTCCAAAGAGAGAAAAAGCAAAGATAATAAAGAAGACTTTGATGTGTTTGGAATCTTCAGGCAAAAAAAATCAAAGCTATCCATTAATTATAAAAGAGTGTGAAGAATACCATTTTCAGTATAATTATAAATTCTGCATGGAAGGTAAGGCCAGCATATCCAGGATTCAGCAGTTTCTAAGCTGAATAGATATGCATTTACATAAGACAGATACTGTAAAATGCAAAATGTAAAGAACTGGCAAAGGGTTCATGGAGAATAAAAGAAAATTTACAACAGCAGAAGAGTAATTCTTGGGTCCATTTAAAGACAATAGAATCCAAAAATTGAATTGAGTGCTTCTCTAGGAGCCAAACTTGCCATTGACAAGAAATGACAATCCAACACAAATTACAGAAGTGGGTAGGTAACACAACAGTTTTATGATTGTTCCTTTTTAATAACAGAAAGAGTGGCTTAAGGGTCTTGAGAACAGAGCAACCTGTTGGACACAAAACTATCTCAAGAATTTATTCTAGAATTGGCATAAAGTGTTCCCTGTGTGACCAATTCCTGCTAATTCTCATGGAGTCCAAAGTTGGTACATGAGGTGGGTGAATGTTCACTGACTGGCAGGAATTCTGCTCAGATGTACCGTAAGTCTAAATGAAAACATTCTTATGCTGTTGGGCAAGTGGGTGAGCTACTACTTAAGCTAGAGAAGGACACGATTCATGTTCTGTTATCCCTAGTACAAAAATATATTTAGCCTTTGTGTTTATTTGTACTTTATTTTTAGCCCCTTTGCTTACCCCTTATTTTTTGTAAAATGTACTTGTGCATAATGCAAGTTCTTTTGGGTATATTTATTTTATAATATAGGTATAGTTGTAGTAGATGTATTGTCACATGTACAGAGTACAGTGAAATTTTTACTTGCATATTTAAGCAACAGCCAACATGGCACCACACTTGGGGCAATGATAATTAAGAATGAATTAATGTTCATTAGGAAGCTAACTATTACAGCAAGTAAGATACTAGTCAAATCAAGAAGTGCACTTTACAAATGATTGCATGCAAAGTCATACATCACTGACTGCATAAAGATGATAAACAAAGGCAAAAAAGTCTTTGCAGAATGAAAAGTGAGAAAGCAATCATTTAGTAGTCAAATTAGGTTATTTATTATTAGTGCATTCCATGATAGTCCAGTAAAGCTAGATTTATTTCTGCAGCACAGTGTAGATACTTTAAGCACTCTCTTAGAATGGTTAGTGGTCAGGTACTAACAAGTTGGTTATTGTTTGAATATCAAAGATTAGCAGTTAGGCTCCAGATGCAAAAACATTTATCATTGCTGCAAAATGTAGCTTTCCTTTTAAACATATTAATTTGTAGAAATTTGATCTTGGATGCTAGAGTTGGCCACTGTGATCTTTAAGTACTAGGGGGCTTCGCCCCCGGCTCGCTTCGCTCGCCAGCCCTCGTTTGCTTTTTATGTGTTTGAATTGTTGGTATTTCATTAGTTTCACTTTTATTTCTGAACCTCTGTAAAAACAATATTTGGTATCTTTCGAGTCCCAATGTGCTGAATCTTTTAAATGAGATCCGTTTGATGTGTTTCATGACTTTGTACCAATTATTCAGGATTGGTTTCTCTGTTTAGCATTTCAGCATACACCAAACAATCCACATCATCAGCGGTCAATAATTTATTTTGCAAAGTAACCAATAAATGCATGTGTGGTATTTCTCTTTCTTTGCGCTAATGCAATGTTTACTTTGGTTGTCTTGACACTGTCATTTTTTTCTGCTTTCATATTCTGTATCTTGCTCTGCATGTGTTTCGTGCCTACATTTTTTTTGAAGCTTTTGCATTTGTAGGAGCCTGCATTGTTTTGAACCCGTGCTTGCCCTGCTTCTGCGGTTTGAGACGCGCGTTGTAGGCGTCCATGTTCATTGCATGTGTCTACACGGGCTTGTTTCTGTAGCTCCGTTAGTGGAGCTGTATGGTTTTGGAGCCGAGACAGTTATGCTTCCGTGGTTTCGGACGCGCGTTGTAGGTGCTTACGTGTATTGTGGAGCTGTATAGTTTTGGAGACGTGATCGTGACTCCAGTAGTTCTTCGTTGTGTACCGTTAATAATAACCTCTTTATGACGTTTTACTTTGTTTTCTACTCTGTCTTTCATTTCTGACCTCGCTTTATCCTGCTTTTGTTTCAATGACACCTGGTCCGTGGTGATTATATTTTCCTTTTTTCGAGTAATAATTTCCATTTGTGATACTGTGATCTTTACTGTACTGTTAATAATGCATCACTGTAATGTGATTCACCTATGCTGTATAGTTTGGACGTGTGAAGATGACGTATGTTTAATACGGAGCGTTCGCCCATGTCACTCTGGGGCCCCCCACTGTTAATACGGAGCGCTTTCCGAACTATTGTGCAATGTGGACCACTGCGGACTCCGTAGTGTTTCCCGTTTCACTTTGCATCTTAGTTAGTTGTTGAGCTGTTTAGTTTTGGAGCCGAGAAAGTTTTGCTTCCGCGGTTTCAGACACGTGTCCGTACCATCTCGGGTTTGATGTATGAGCCTTTGTGGACTCCGTAATGTGTCCCGTTTCACTCTGGGGCGGGGCGTTGACTGCTCTTGTTTTACTATGTCTCCTGCGTCCATGGGTATGTACTTGCTTCCATATTACTTCTCTCCCGTTTCACGGGGGGGGTCGGGTTTTGTGTGGCACCTGCGCACGTTCGTAGTCTCTCCCGTTTCACTCTGGGGAGGGGGGATTTGTGTGGCGCCTGCGCACTATGTCTCCTGCGTCCACGGGCATATACCTGCGTCCATATCCAGTTTACCATTCTCGGTTAGTAATATCGATTGCTGAATCCCTTTCAGTGAAGAACAACTCATCACACAGGAAATAGCAAATCCAAATGGCTGAACACGAATAAAGCACCTAGGCTGTGACATGTTTATAAATGTCACTTACCGTATGACAAACAGAGCTAATGTTTCCTGGACAAGAAGAAGTCTCCTAGTTGAATAGGATTATTATTATTTATTACAAGAAATTAGAAAACCTTGAGATGTAGACTATTCCACTTACTATTTTCATGCTGACGTTGAGTGGCCACCATAGTATCATAGAGTATAGATAACAACTGGGTAGTGACAACTTTGACTTCCAACAGAAAAGGAATAACTGCTGGTCCACGCTCTTTTTATGTTTACTAACTCAGAATGAGACATAGATGAGCAGGAATGGGAAATGTGACATGGTTGAAACAACACAAGGGTTATAACAATCAAAGAAAGCCGAAAATCGAAGTATTGAAAACCAGAAAAATATTTATTCATAACACAGAAAACAGAGATCAGAATAAAGCAATACATACCGCAAAGGAATCCTGATATCGGATGCTCACATCACACATCAAGAAATCTCTATGAAATAGAGAGACGTTACTAATAATCTTCTTCTTCTTCTACTTTCGGCTGCTCCCGTTAGGGGTTGCCACAGCGGATCATCTTCTTCCATATCTATCTGTCCTCAGCATCTTGCTCTGTTACACCCATCACCTGCATGTCCTCTCTCACCACATCTGTAAACCTTCGCTTAGGCCTTCCTCTTTTCCTCTTCCCTGGCAACTCTATCCTTAGCATCCTTCTCCCAATATACCCAGCATCTCTCCTCTGCACATGTCCAAACCAACACAATCTCACCTCTCTGACTTTGTCTCCCAATTGTCCAACTTGAGCTGACCCTCTAATGTACTCATTTCTAATCCTATCCATCTTCGTCACACCCAGTGCAAATCTTAGCATCCTTAACTCTGCTACCTCCAGCTCTGTCTCCTGCTTTCTGGTCAATGCCACCATCTCCAATCCATATAACATAGCCGGTCTCACTACTGCCTTGTAGACCATCGCTTTCACTCTTGCTGATACCTGTCTGTCACAAATTACTCCTGACACTCTTCTCCACCCATTCCACCCTGCCTGCACTCTCTTTTTCATCTCTCTCCCACAATCCCCATTATTCTGTACTGTTGATCCCAACTATTTAAACTCATCCACCTTCGCCAACTCTACTCCCTGCACCTTCACCATTCCACTGACCTCCCTCTCATTTACGCACATGTATTCTGTCTTTTTCCTACTGACCTTCATTCCTCTCCTCTCTAGAGCATATCTCCACCTCTCCAGGGTCTCCTCAACCTGCTCCCTACTCTCGCTACAGATCACAATGTTATCAGCAAACATCATAGTCCACGGGGACTCCTGTCTAATCTCGTCTGTCAACCTGTCCATCACCATTGCAGATAAGAAAGGGTTCAGAGCAGATCCCTGATGTAATCCCACCTCCAACTTGAATGCATCCATCACTCCTACCGCAGACCTCAACACTGTCACACTTCCCTCGTACATATCCTGTACAACTCTTATGTACTTCTCTGCCACTCCCGACTTCCTCATACAATACCACAGCTCCTCTCAAGGCACCCTGTCATATGCTTTCTCCAGGTCCACAAAGACGCAATGCAACTCCTTCTGGCCTTTTCTAAGCTTCCACATCAACATCCTCAGAGCAGACATTGCATCTGCAGTGCTCTTTCTTGGCATGAAACCATACTACTGCTCACTAATCATCACCTCACTTCTTAACCTAGCTTCCACTACTCTTTCCCATAACTTCATGCTGTGGCTCATCAATTTTATTCCCCTGTAGTTACTGCATTCCTGACCATCCCACTTATTCTTAAATATCGGCACCAGTACACTTCTTCTCCACTCCTCAGGCATCCTTCTCACTTTCCACTAATCCGTTGCACTTCCTGATTCCCTATCTCCACATCATCCAACCTCTTCTCTCTCTCGTTCTCTTCATTCATCAGCCTCTCAAAGTACTCTTTCCATCTGTTCAACACACTCTCCTCGCTTGTGAGTACGTTTCCATCTTTGTACTAATAATAATAATAATAATAATATGTTACTAAAGTTCAGTTTTTTAGTAACAAGTAACAAGTTCAACAAGTGGGTGTGAAAACCATCTTCTTTAAGGTTCAAAACCTATTCCTTGTACAACACAAAAATTCTGATCTCATAGTGAAGGCAAAATAATTTAAAAAAAAATAGCTCATTATAACGGTATGCTTGCTTCCTAGCTAGTGTAGGGTGAGAATTGTCAATAGCCTACTGCAGTTTCATATTTTGGCAACCTTTTCAGAAAGGAGCTCTTGTGGTGAAGGATTAAGCTGAAATAAAATGGGGGTTTTGGGTAATTGAATTTGTTTCTTAGACAACAAAGGATCAGCATTTACCTTGATTTTCAATGAGTAACAAGATAACAAGGAAACTAATCCATGCAGACAACAAATGACATTCTCAAAATTCGCCAGATTTGAGTCTTTGCTCCTACAGTCATACACTTCACAAAATCAGTGCCAACACTAAGCAAATGTCTGTGTTACTCTGCACAGCTTACTATTCATTAAATATGGTTTGTGTAAAATAAATAGATCAGTTTTCAATTTGGGAGCACAAATAGCAGAGAGAAAAATACATGACGGATCAGCAAGAAGTGGAAATGGGCTAGGCACAATTCACAGTGTTGAAATTGTGACGGTTCATCTGACTCACATAATGAAGAATACTGCTCTATAATGCCCAAGGTAACCGGATATGCAGCTAGATGCTCCTTTGTTAGGACTGCAGCCTTGCTTCATCCTTGTTTTTTGGTGTTTTGGATATTTTTCCCAGCTGTCTTGCTTGCTTCTCTTTTACATTTTATTTTGTATTTGTACTGTGGGAAAAGGCCTCAGGGGCGGCACGGTGGCGCAGTGGTAGCGCTGCTGCCTCGCAGTTAGGAGACCCGGGTTCGCATCCCGGGTCCATCCTGCGTGGAGTTTGCATGATCTCCCCGTGTCTGCGTGGGTTTCCTCCGGGCGCTCCGTTTTCCTCCCACAGTCCAAAGACATGCAGGTTAGGTGTATTGGTGATTCTAAATTGGCCCTAGTGTGTGGTGGGTGTGTTTGTGTGTGTCCTGCGGTGGGTTGGCTCCCTGCCCGGGATTGGTTCCCTGCCTTGTGCCCTGTGTTGGCTGGGATTGGCTCCAGCAGACTCTCGTGACCCTGTGTTCGGATTCAGCGGGTTGGAAAATGGATGGATGGATGGAAAAGGCCTCATGATTGAAATTACTCTCAGAGGCGCTATCGCCTGAGAGAATAATTCAGTCCCTCTTCCAGCTACTGCTGTTGTAGTGACATTTGTGTTCTCAACTGTGTTCCTGCTGTATATCACAAAATATTTGTTTTAACAGAACTATGTATTCTATTAAACTTACTAAACATGTTAATTCCTTTTAACTATATTGTTTTGTACTTTTCTTCCTGCTTGTCTTTGAATTCTTGCTGAGGTTTTAAATTTCATTTTCTGATACTAACTTTATGGTATGTGTTTTTCAGTTATTAAAATACTAGTTCCTTATTCTGTCTTTACAAATTCTCATCAATTAAAGTTTGCATATTTTTGTTTTTCTCTGTTCTTTATTCATTTTATAATTTCTTTTTGATCTAATTGAAAAGGAAGACTTACAATTGATTATATTGTTTCACTGTACAGAAGCTTATTTCACTATTTCACAAAGACATTCCCAACTGCTACTGGTTTGATAATGTGTGCATGTACTTCAGTGAGAGAAAATAACCTGGGGGATTCAAGAGACAGAGAAATGGAATTAGCAGACCATTTGTGCATAGAGTTGGTGAGGTGGTCCTAAAAAGTACTGGTTTCTTCAGTGGCTCCATCATGAGATGCCATGCGCTCCCCGCCTCACTCCACCTCACTCTGTTCACCCAGAGTCACAGACAACCCATATGATCTCTAAGTGCTGTGTCTACATACATACATGGACACATAATTTCTGCTACTTGTGAGGCTTCTAATATATCAGCTTCTCCAGGTAGCACAGAGCTGTCATTCCTGTCTCACAGTTATAGGGTCTGTGTGAGTTTTACATGTTCTCCCCATATATTTACAGATTGATTGGTATCATTGTATCATTGAGAATGTTCACTCAAACACTTGCTCACTATTATCATGTCCTCAGAAAGACTAACTCATTGTGCAATGATAAAATCAAGCATTGGTTTATGTTGCTTTAATCTGCTCTGTCGTACACTCTGCCTTTTTAATTTTTTTATTGTGCATACACTGAACACACAATGGAAACTGTGACATGCAGGTGGTGTGCCTCTTAAGGCTTTTATTAAAAATACAATGCCATGTAATCAGTTCACTTTAGATTTATTGTTATTTGTATAAAGTAAAATTAAACTTGTATGTGGTCTTTTCTCTAAGCTCCCTGTTTGGTGTGAATGTCGTTCTGTAAAATAAAGAATATGAATGGCAAGTAAGCACCGTTTAGGAAAAAGCAACCATTTGATCTACTGTATATGTTATTACAAGCTGTTGCAGAACATAACTTTGAAAAAATAGAATTATAGAAGCAAAAGTAGGATTATAAGAGAATATAACTTGGCATTAGAGGATTGCCAGGTTGTCATATCCCCACTCTGATGGAGGCTATGAGTACAGAAGTGAAAAGGGGATGTGTTCTTACCTCAAGAAAAATCATTTCAAGAATCCATGGTAAAATGATTATTTCTAGTTTCCTTTTTTATCACAAGGATACCTCATAAATGTGGAAGGTATATTTTCTTCAATGGAAAACTTTGCTACTTAAAAATGGATGTATTTGGTGAGTCTTAAGACTTTTTCATTCACCTTAAGACCAGTGATATTTCAGTTCTGATATTAATTTTAGTTTTAGTTTTTATTTTATTTTATAAAATTAATTTTTATTTTTATTTCATTCAATTTTTCAGTGGAGTCAACAATTTTTTTTTATTTAGTGTTGTGTTTAAAATTTTATTTTTTATTTTATTTAGTTTTGGCCTTTTTATACAATATTAGTACAATTATAAAAAGTTTTTTTTTTCTGTTGCAAGACCACAAATGCTGGCCTACACATATTTCAATGCAAGTTATGTTTCAGTCAACAAAATACACTCACAGTTCATAATGCTGTTAAACACAACTTGACTATCAATGAGCAAACAGATTAAGTGGCCTAATGATTATAGTCAGCAAGATCAAATGTTTCAACCGAAGAAACCAATCTGTGCAAGCACGTTGCTGTTAAGCTTTAAACAAGCACGCATTTCGAGAGATTTGTTCATGCTGCAATGACATCCATTGCACAGATAGCCACATAGTGAAAATATTCGCTTGATGAACACCTGTAATACAGGTGCACAGACAAGGTCCTCAGCACTATGAGGGGCACCAGCAAGACTGTATGTTAACGATTTCTGCTGCCAGTATTGAAACAGTGACATGCGGTGAAGTTTTGTGAGGCACTGACTCCTTCAAAATCAGATTTACAAATATATGAACCCATATCTTATTCATTATTTGATTGGTAGCATGCACATTGACTACTTGTTATGTTTAATATCTCATCAGAATTCTTTACACACATATTTGGCTAAGACAGAACGTTACATTTATAGCAGTGAGAGAGAGCGGAGTCCATTTGCTGTGCACCCTTCATATGTTCTAAATTTGCCATTGCAATTTCAAAATTTATACTCATTCAATACAGATGTAAGTCGGATTTCAATTTTGACCTTAATTGAAATATTTAGTTGTTTTTAAAAGTTTTTAATTCTTATGCTTTAATCAATTTTAATACAGACTGTTCAACAAAAGAATAACAAGAAAAGCAAACTAATATTTTATTTCAGGTCAAAATTTAGTCTTTAAATATTGGATTTTTTTTATTAGTCTGATCTCATTTTTTATAAAATTGAAAATCTTTTATGGTCTTAACTTTATTTGTAAATGAAGTCCATGTGCCTATCCTTCTCCACGAAAATCTCCATCACTTTTTTGTAAAAGTCTTCCTTGTTTTCCTTTAGTTTTAAAAGTCTTAATCTTCCATTTCGAAATTGGAAGAAAAAATAAAAATAAACGGACCGCTGCAGTGCACTTGACTTTCTGATATCACTAACTTTTTGGCACGTCTGCATAGAAGAACAACAACAAGCACCCGTTGGGTTCACATCCTCCCCCTCCAATGCGGCATGGTACTGTCTGACTTACCTTGTGCCTTTTCACTGCGGTTTTATGTCCGATCAGCAAGACTAGATATGTCACACACATTCATTAAAGATATTAGCCAGACTGTGGAAAGTCAGGGTGTATAATAAACGTGGCTGCAAACATTATATTGGTGACACACAGAGAGGCAGCAACAAGCACGCACCAATTGCATGCATCAACCCAGTATGTGAGTCCGAGCTTTTCCGAGCAGTCCGAGCTGAGGCTCCACTCGTCACTACTGCGCCTCACATTTCTCCCTTGTATTTGATTAGAAAATGCACAAATTCAGAGATTTTGATGGTAAAAAAGATAAAAATTATTGGAAACATACAGAAAAAAAAATTTATAGCACAGACCAGTGGACAAATATATTTTATGTTATCATTAGTTTTTTTTTACTTTTCATGCCTCCCCCAATCACACATCCCTGTACTGAAGTGCAGTCAAGGTGCCAGAGAAGTGCTGGACTTCCACTAAATACTGATCCAGTTGGTCCTGCACTGAAACTCCGAGACTCTTTTCTTCTTCTCGCACACTACATTTGCTTTCATTATCATCTGCACTGTAATTAAAGTATTTCCACACATTACTTTCTTGCTTTCTACCCGCAAACATCTGTGCAAAACTCGCCATTGGCAACCACACATGCTTACTGCTTCAACCCGATGAACCAAATGTGCTCAACAAACAAACAACTGTCCTTTATGGAAGTTGCGCCATGTGACTATAGTAAGCCCAAGGTACAAGATCACCGCATAGTGGACAGCTCAGGGCGACTGAACTGGATTGAATGAAAATGTTATTTCTATTTTTTTTCATTTTTACTTAATTTTCATTCTCGTTTTAGTTCGCTCACATATCACTAATTTTTATTTTTATTTAGTTTTAGTTTCTCTGTTTGCCTTAATTTCAGTTCTCGTTCTTGTAAAACGAAAAACAATATTTTTAGTTCTAGTTCTCGTTTTCGTTATGAAAATATCACGGCTTTGGACCCTGGAACCCTTTAACTCCAATGTCAGATGCACAAATAGACAAGATATTTTTAAAATGTATAAAAAATTAATTTTATGTGTTGAATTTAGTGTTTTAACTCTTTTTTTTTCTTATACCTCTATCTGTGCTTTGTCTACATCTCCATGCCTTGTTCATTTATTTATCACAGACATGTATGAAAATATATTTGCATATTCTTACCTAGATCTGTCACGGATGTTTTTCTGTAATTTTCTACAAGATTAGGGTTGCTTAGCAGCACTGCTAGATGGCCAAAGCCATTGGTATAAACATATTAAGTAAGAGGCCAAGGGAGTTTAGGTCACTTCTTGATAGTTTTTTTTCCTTTTTCCAAGTTTTAGATTTTAAAGTTATTGTTTTTCATAGAGTTATGGACAACAAGTAATAAGGACCAACACCTCCTCTGTAAGGCTACAACAACATTTATTTCTATAGTACATTTTCATACAAAGGATGTAGCTCAAAGTTCTTTACAACATGTCAAAAAAGTAGTTGCTTGCAAAATAAAAAAAATAATTTACATAAGAATAATAATGAATACTGCGGTGGGCTGGCGCCCTGCCTGGGGTTTGTTTCCTTCCTTGCGCCCTGTGTTGGCTGGATTGGCTCCAGCAGACCCCCGTGACCCTGTAGTTAGGATATAGTGGGTTGGATAATGGATGGATGGATAATAATGAATAAATAGTCTACAAAAGATAAATAAATAATGTACACTTACATTAAGACAAGAAGAGTCCTTAAAATTTAAAATTTTCTTTTTTAAATTTCTCAGTGACAGTCCAAAGATAAGGGGCCTCATGCATAACGCCGTGTGTAGAATTCACACTAAAACATAGCGTACAGACAAAAGCAGAAATGTGCGTATGCACAAAAAAATCCAGATACATAAATCTGTATGAACACCAACTTCCACGTTCTTTCTCTCCATAAATCCCAGCCAGCGTGAAAAGTAACGCACATGCACGCGCCTGCTGCCCCACCCCATGCCTCTTTGAATATGCAAATCAATATAAATAGCCCTGAAGCTCACCGTTCTGTGAAAAGGCAATGGCAAAAGCACGGGGGAAAATAGAAAAATTTCAGCGAATACCAAGTGGAGGCAAGGAAAAACTTACTATTTGTTGGTTTAAACAGTGGTATAACCAACAAAAGGAAGTTGATCGAGTGGCATAGTGTTGGAGAAACTCAAAAGCTCAAGTTCACAAAGTCGCACAGTGCCCAAAATAAAAAAAAAAGTTGCCAGATATCAAAGTCGCCGTGAAAAGGCAAGTTGTAGCCCACCGTCTGAGTGTCATATGAAAGCTTATTAGGGTACAGAGAAAAGAAAAAAAAATAGGGACACAGCGAGAAAAAAGCTTGAAATGTCAACTTTAATCTCGAAATTTCCACTTTAATCACATAGTTTATTTTGTCATTAAAGTAGAACATCATAAACTTCATCTTTAAATCATTTAATTTACTAGTTTCTCAAATCTCATCGTAACTAAAGTAGCACGTTAAATGCTTTGTTTTGTATGTGTTCTTTTGTGTGCTCTATGTGTGTGAATCACTATGTGCTTCTTAAACAGGCTTTCTCTTCCTCCAACAAGACACAGAATCCATTACATTTGTGAAATTAGAGTTCTCTGAATACTTTAAATACTGAGATGTATACTTGATATCATTTTCATGATGATAGGAGTTAAAGGATGTTATTTAAAATGGAAACACAGTGGCGCAGCGATAGTGACGAGCTGGAATTCTGTCCAGAGATTGTTTCTGCCTCCTGCAAGATGCTTGCTGCGCCATGCGCAACCTTCGATGAAGTAATTTATTTCAGCAGTACTGTCTCTTTCAAATGTACTAACCTCCAATTCCTGTCCTTCCTTTTCTTTCTCCAAATAACCAATCGCTACATAATCAGCTCTGTAATAGATGTTAAGCCATCTGGAAGCTTAGAATGCCGATTCTTCAAAACTGTTAAGGAACATTGAAATATCTTCATAGTACATGTTTAATTATTCTATCCATCTATCATTCCAGTGTCGCGCCAGCCCCAGCAAGACAGTGTGAGGCAGGAACAATCCCTGAACTTCCTAGCTCTGCGACACCGTGTCCTCACATGTTTAATTATTAACAATATAGATTATTTAAATGATGTTAATATTTTATCTGTATAATGTAATAAACATATTTTGCTGCATCTTAAAAATGATATTGTCATCATATGTAAATATGCGGTTTATAAAGTGGCTCAGGTTGTGCAATATTATAACTATTGCAAGTTTACAGTGAGGTAATTGTACTAATAAGTACAAACGGTTCTACAAGGAGCACTTGATGGAGTGATTGAGTGTGTTTATAGTTCTTGGAATGAAATTGTTTCTGAACCGAGAGGTCCGTACAGGAAAGGCTCTGAACCATTTTCCATATGAGAGCAGTTCAAATAGCGCATGGCTGAGGCAGCGTGTGCTTGTCGCTGTATACTGATAATTCTCTTTCTGATCAGCTGCTGTAGAGCTGTAGATGCAGTGAAATAAATACTCTGAGTGGTGCATTGAGAGGAACAACGCTAAAGCAGCTACGTTTTTTGGAATAGTTTGACCATTATATTGTTACAGGTTAATTACAATCAGATGCCTTAAACTAATAAACAATATGCGGTTAATTTCAGTGTATTTAATAAAGCCGTGTCAGGCATATGGATCTAAAAAAGAAAGGGAAACCAAACCGGAACAAAAGCATTGCTTTGACGCTGGGTGCCGCCAGTTTGCAAAATCAAGCTGAGAACTTGGGTACGCCAAGCATTTAGCTGGCGTGAAAATGTGCGTGGCTTTACACCAAGTTTAGGTTTTATACATCGTGATTTGAGTGTGGAAACAGGAGTATGCAACATTTTTGTGCGTACGCACCATTTATACATGAGGCCCAAGGTCAGATGGCCAGGATGGACAGAAAAAAAATTTTCAAATTTCACTTAAGATGGAGAAAAAAGTGAAACTCTGTAGGGGTCCTAGACCCCACTAGGCATTCTGCCTAACATAAACCTAGTTAAGTAGCCTTTTTTAAGCCTTCATCTTCAAGGATCTTCTGACAAGTTGGGGTATCCACTTTCATTTGAACATCACAGGCGGCCGCACAGAACTTTGATCAGTTGGTGGTGGCACTGAATTCCAACTCTAAAGAACAAGAAAAGAAAACAGAGAAAAGTACAGAATAATAAAGATTGCAGACTGACTGAAGAGAATGATAATATTAGGCAAACAACAGAATTTATATGTAAACATAGACAAAGCTGATAATGTAAATAATGTAAATTAAAGTTGTGCAGCAAGCATATGCAATAACAGACATCTCACTTTACTTACCTACAGGGATTTTTCTCTATCATGTTTTGCTATGACTTACCTGAATTAGACACAGTTCTATTCTAAAGCCTTAATAAACCTGTTTAATTGTTAGCAGAATTAGTATACTTACAAACATGTTCTGGGAAATTGAACGAACCTTTGGAATTAAATGGGTTTTTAATTGTTGATTTTTTTCTCCAGTGGTGCATTTTCGATCTAAATATGGGAAATTTAATGGGAATAAAATCTCATTGCATCAGGAAGCCCACACAAGTAATGTTATGCAATGTAATTATTACAACTCCATACAGACATGTGTCCTTGCTTCACTCTTACTGAGAGATTTTACTTTTCAGCAAGTATAATGTGAAGTAGCTTTGGACTGGTGTATGGTGTGTGTTTATCTTTTCAATAAGGCTGCCTAATGTAAAAGTAAAAGCATGAATTTAAGCAGGCATCTCTTTAATGATTAACAAAATAAATATCCTTCAAGAAGTGACAAGCTGAGGTTGTAATTCCTGAATATATGACATAATATTTTAGAACACTTAAATAACTTTTGTTCCAAAGAGTTTATATACATAAGGTTTACCTTGTGGGATAAACTGCAGAATTTGAATTTAAAGTGGGGAAGAAAATAAGAACATTTGCCAGATGTTATTTTTTAGTGTCCTGGTGATTAATAGAAGCACAGTGTTTACAGAGCTGATTGAATACTGAAGTGGGGAAGCCAGGGGGTGAGAAGACGTAGATACAAGAGCTTCATATTATGATAACAGATGCACTTAAAGTAGTACTTACACTTTAGAGTTTATGCATTTATTTAAAATGGTATAAAAGCCATAGTTTGCAGTGCCTATGGCTGTGGATTATAAACCATCAGTGATGGAAATTGTTTCAACTGGATGACTCCAAGCAAGATGACCTGCTTGTGCTACCTATGAAAAATTTTGTATGTAAAAAACTCTGTAATCGTGTACTTCTAAAGTGCACAAATATAAGATGGGGGGTTGAATTGGGATACTGAAATCTCTCTCTCTATATCTACAGAACAAAAGAAGAAAAATAGCAACACCCACTCACCAACAACACCAACTCTCCTTCTGTGATGACGTCACTTCCGGCACATTTGGATGACGTCACTTCAAGTCCCTCGCTGATGACGTCACTTCCAGCCATTCAAGATGACGTCACTTTAAGTCCCTTGCTGATGACGTCACTTCCGGCCATTGAGTTTAGAGATTGGTTATTGAAAGATTTAGCAGCAGTGGTCAGTAGCTTATAGGGTCATTATTGTCACATGTACAGTGTGCAAAGAAATTCTTTCTTGTGCTAATCAACTTGCAACATGTTGCCATTCCCTAGTGGCAAACTTCTATCTACATTACCTTAAACAATTACTTTAATGCTTTTATTAAAATGACTTATTAAAAACCCTGATACATTTGAAGAACCTGGCCTTCAATATGCAATGAAGTGAAGGTTTTGAATACTCCATTGGCTTCCTGTATCGTAATGGATTAATTTTAGGTCCTTGCCTATAGAATAGTCAATGAATCAACATCTATACACAGTATATTGAGACATTTGTGAGGTCCTATACTCCTTCTCAAACGTAGGTCTACTAATGAATGGCATCTAGTGATGCCACCTCTGCATGGTATCAAAACTCAGTCCAAGCTCTCTCTATGTGTAGTTCCTAGCAGGTAGGATGAGCTCAGCACCTCCACTGAAATGTTGACTCCCTCATTGTGTTTAAGAAGCATTAGAAGACGCTCTTGCTTTGTGAATTTCTGTCTAACTGGTATAGTTGTTAGGTTTTTGTAAGCTAAAAGCTGTAACTAGCTTGTATTTTGTTCTGAGCACCTCGCTTATACTGATCAATTTTGTAACCTGCCCTGTAACACTTGTTCCCAAACAACTCGCCAAACTAATGTTAACTATGTATCGTGATCGTGATTTAGAGAGAATAAAAGTGAAAAAAAGGTAACTTTTACAAGTCCTATAATAATAATAATAATAATAATAATAATAATAATACATTTTATTTATATTGCACTTTATATTTTAGCAATCCCGTGTGTTACAGATGCAAACCAAATGTATGTGTGTACTGAAAATGGCAAAACTTTTGTGAAAGTGTTTACTTGGTCTTTGGACTTCAGGCTTCATATATTATATAGTTTATGCTTACATTTTGTCATTTACTACTAAAATATGAAAAAACGTTTCTGTTTTAAAAATGTGTTTACACAGATTACTGTAGAAACGGAGCACAAATAACAATCTATTATTTCCACTCTAAAACTCCATTTCACTCACAGATAAACAATCAAGGCATGAGCTGGGAGAAGTTCATGCACGTTCTAAGTTGGTGGGGGGATGGAATAGCCTGCTGCTTGCAGCTTGTCTTTATCGGCACATTTAGAGGACAAAAGACGCTGGCAGAGAGGTGCGAACGGATTTAAGTCTCTAATTCTAGTGTTAAATAATAACAATAAGCAAAGTACATTTGAATATTGGCAACCATACAACCTGATAAATGCTGATGTGTAATTTCAAGCAGTACACAGACTTACAGTTACTTTAAATGTCTCTAGTTAAGTCATCAGTTTATGGCTTTCTTCAGAACAGGCCGCATGCCTGTCTCAATATGGCTGCCGAGTTGTGCTTCTCAGTTTGGTCTTCATTTCAGTTCATGTTGTGTGAGAGATGCTCCTTCATCATGATGGTGAGCAACCGAATTTATACATTCTTTGTCCAAATCCTTACACCAATAGGGTGTTGCGCTACAGAATGGCCTCTGATTCAAACCAATCCCAAACAGCCACACTTCAGACCAAGGGGAGCACATAATACCTTTCACACCTGCCTCCCAAACCACTTGTTGAGCTGATGCTTGTCAGCTAGGTAATTTGGCTTTCCTGTAGGGGTTGATTGGGAGTGTCCTGCAGAGAATCACTTGCCAAACTGGTTTTAGGCACTTCTCCGACCCTGTCATAAAATTACAAAGACTCAGTCTTAAAACGGGGTGGGGGTTCTTAAACATCAAACCATTGCTGTTCTTATCAATGATATAACATTAATATTACATTGCTCTGTCTAAGTTACAAATAAAGACATACAAAATATTTATCAACTTATACACAAAATTTCGCACCACAACAGGCATGGACACAGTAAACTGGAATCAAGGTCAATGTTTAAAGATGAGTTTTCTATTTCAACAGCAGTGTTTGTTTCTAAGTATTTTGGGCTAAATTAAATCTAAATTTTTATGGTTTATAGGGTTACTTTGGTGATTTTGCTGTCACGGTCACTATAGGCTGCCTGTTAGGCTGAACAGATTCATCTTTTTAAGTAGGCTGTAGCAATTTACTTTTTCAACTCAATTTTTCAATCACAACATTTCTCCAGCAGATTTCGGAGTGGGTAAATGACTCAATACCGACAGATCTGTCCTATATTTATGTAAAATAAATGTGGATTTTATCTCAGCACTGTAAAAGAATTTGCAAAGAAATTTGTTTTATTTACCATGAAATGCAAACAGATTTCCTATTGCATTTAACTGTAGTCCCACCCTACCCAATATGATCACAGTAAGGCAAACTTGCATCTGTAACACATACAACTCATATGAATTTCAAGAAATCTCTGGCTGACTGCATTTAATTAAAAATAACATTTCAAATGCTATGGAAGTAAACTTGGCTATATTAGAAGTATAATGAAAAAAATGGCACACTTGCTTCTCTCTTTTTTCTTCTGATCATAATAAAGCAGTTGTGATTGATTCTAAAATAAACAAATAAATAAAAAACAAAAAGGAAACATGTTTCATTTCGTATATTTCCCAATGGCACATATTACATCAGGGAAGCATTTCCTGTTCAGAATAAATGAGCCAAAGGCACAAGGTGAATACTCCATTATTTATTAATTCCATTAAATTTATTCTTACAAAGCTCTGTTTGCAAATGGCTTAGAGCACAGATTTAGAAATAGTTTAAGTTAACATTTAAATTCTTCTTAATGTATTTCACAGTCATAGGGGTTCGAAACCCAATCCTGGCACTGTAGGGCAAAAGGCAGGTGTTAAATAAGGCCATTCTTTTTTTGTGGATGCACATTCAAATGAGGCCAATTAGGCCTGATGCACACATCTTTAGGGAAGCAAGGGGATAAATGGAGTAAATGAGGAATGCAGGGTCTGGCAATGATTGGGAATGGGATTCAAATACAGAACATTGTAACCTGTGTGGATACAGCCTCTACACCACCATACTGCACTAGATTAGCATAATGGGAGGGGAGTCTCTTCAAAGGTACATGCAACACAATACACTGATATTTGATGGAAAACCTTGGGCTTGTATATGCATTGGCAGTCCTCATGTCATGGTGCCACTGGCCAGTGTCTACTCGGCATCGCCATAGAGCTGGCCCTCTTTTCATAGAAAGTGCCCACAATTTAGGACATCAGGAGCTCCATGCTACCAGGTTATACTGCAAATTGATGTGCGACTTCCTTGGATGTCGACTAACAATCCTTGAATGTACCCTAAACCACATGTTGTCAAAATAACAGTTTTGTTAATTTTCTATAACATTTATAATTAACAATAACAATAAACATGCATATGAAATCCTTATATTTTGGCGTAATTTAACCCATGGAGGCATATAAAGGACAAAGCCAAATTTGGGAGATATATTAAATAGATATCCCCATTCTTCCCTATCCAAAGCTTTTTATGCATTCATAAGATACTAAAAGTGCAAATTTTGAATTCTTCAATATTATTTTAAATAAGCACCAAAAATGAAGACTTTCTTTCTTTCTTTCTTTCTTTCTTTCTTTCTTTCTTTCTTTCTTTCTTTCTTTCTTCATTATTGCTCTGTAGTGCAATTGGTGCATATGATGCACATGCTTGAAAGTCTTTCTTTTTCTTTGGAAAAATAATAATTGATGCTTGCCGCAATATTTTAGTTAAAATTTCATTTTTTCTATATTTAATAAACTACTATCAAGAATGTCACTAATTGTGTTAAAACATTTTTTAATATTCCAATCAGTAGCCTTACTAGTCAGCAGATTTCCTGCCCTGCAATGGGTTTATGGCATCCACAAAGGTTTATCAAGTTCTTCGGCACAACAATTATTGAGTTAAGGTGTTTGTATTTTGTATTTTATCAAAAAAAAGTCTATGAAATTGAATTTCAGCTTCTTTTAACTGTGTAAGGACTTACAGTATTCCTTACATGTGTTATTTTCTTTGTGCTCCTTCATTTTATTTCCAGTTGCATTGTTAAACTCTGCGCTTGTTCTACACTTGTATAGGTTGCACTCAAATTTTACTGGCCTTTTCTCGATGTTTATAATGGTTGTTATGTGTAGTCTAAAACATTAGTTTCTGAGTGTAGGCCAACATTTTCCTGTAGAGTGTTACCTGCTGTGATGTTGCTTATTCTTCATCATTTCTAGATATCTGGCAGTCAGTTCAGATGTCTTTCTAGTCTGCAGCTAAATTCTAGGTGAAATATGCAAAATAATATGTACTTTTTAAACTGCTTTTAGTGTTTCCTAGAATGTTCCTACAGAAATCTTGGGTTAAGCATTGGCCTCTGAGAAAATATTAATTTGTATGGATAAAATTTTTATTTTTTTGCAGTGATGCAAACAAACACAGGGAGTAGTAGACAAATGCCGGAGTACAATGATAAACAAATAAATCATAGAAAAGTAAATTAAGTACTTGGGTAACAACATCAGCAGGAAAAACCTTATACTGTCCTGCTGGACAGTAAGCTGTACAGTATCTTTTTTTTTATGATTTCAGTATAAGACTCTCGAGAGACAATCTTCCTGTATAAGTGGTCCTGAAAATTTGAATATGGTATTTATCCTGTTTTTAAATGAAATTCTTAAGTTGTCCTCAGATGTAATGTAATTTTATGTAATTTTATTAAAGTAACACAGGGAGAATCTATATTACTAAACGACAGTTGTATAATTATATGCACGGACGCCAGACGCAGGACGCACCGAGGTGCATGTGCACAGCGCCTCAGCGCCCCAGAGTCAAACCCAGCGGCTTGCCAGAGTCAGTAGGTGGTGCCCAAACAACACAACCTGTAAACTAAACTTGGTCTAATCCACTGTGCCAGCAGTCAGTGTGGCATATTTGAATCACATAACGGTAATTCAGTATTAAAAGTAAGTTGAATTATGATTCCTAACAGTAAACGACTTCTACCTAACGACACAGCCACAAAACAACAAAGACGAGACCGCATGGACAAAAACAATAAACGGAGGCTCCTACAACGCGCTTCAGAAACACCAGAAGCAAAGAAGTCACGGCTCCACAATGAAAGAGCTCAACTAATGGAAATACAAAAACGAGCCCGTATGGATAAACACAATGAACGAAGGCGCCCACAACGCGCTTCTGAAACAGCAGAGGCAAAGGAGTCACGGCTCCAAAAAGAAAGAGCTCAACGATTAGTAATACAAAAACGAGCCTGTATGGCTACGACCTGTAAACTAAACCTGAGGTAAAGCATGCACGCCAGGTTGTACAGTATAAATGCACAGATGCCAGAGACAACAGGCAAGTCATACACACTACCACTGCTTCCAAAAGCGAGACTGCATGGATAAAAACAATAAACGAAGGCGCCTACAACGCGCTTCTGAAACACCAGAACCAGATGAGTCACATCTCCAAAAAGAAACCGCTTTAGTACAAATATGTTTATTTAATTAAATGAAAACGTTACCAAGATGCTTCCACCCTCCATCACTTTTCATTCCTCCACAGATCGGAGGGAATAGAAACTGATTGCCATTCTTGCATTGCGATTCTTTAGAGAATCGGGGGTTTACTAGTAAAAATAGAATTGAAGCCTTCTGAATGTAGAACTAACTTTATTTTGTGTGAATGTCTACACTAACAGTGATTATTACTCAATGCACTGTTGCATTTAATTGAAAAGTTTATTCATGAAACAGTGGAATAAATATAATTAATTTAAAAATTAGTGTTACTGACAAATGAGTGACTATGAATATTATGTTTTAGAAAAATATATTTGAATGACAACAGATGCAGTGAAAATGTTGGTTTTGTACATAATATAAACATTTTTACATGCAGGAATTAAACCACTTTAAGTAATGTGCCATTGGAATTGTTAAGCCTTTGAAATGTGTGAAAAGTGCAGATAAATTCTAAAAGCTTAATAACTGCACTGTTTTCTTCAGGAGAGAATATGAAAACAACCAGGTTGAAAAACACATTTCTATTATGACCAAGGCACAAAGCAAATTAAAAAAAATCAGTTTGCACCATTAGATAAGACTGCAGTTGTAAAGATAGGTTTGTTTATAATGTAAAGATATATTAGTAGTAATTCAGGTTTCTTTTTAATATTATGGTCCAGCTGTGATTAACTTAATAAAATTCTGACAGTGGCCATTTAAAAGAATTTGGAACAATGCCGAGCAATGGAAACATGTCAGTGAAATTAGTCCTGGGGTTAGAAAGTGTTGCTAATGAGTTGTAAAGTAGTCTGCTCTGAGCTGGGTTAAAGGGTCAAGTGGTCTGTTTAATTTTAGAAACTGGCACTCTGTCATTAACCTAAAATGATTATGACATTATTCACAAGGAATGGCTTGTTTTGTTCCAACCATTCTAGGTGTAGACACTTACAGTTTCCTTTGTAATCTTAGGCTATCGAGTTAAGTATCAAACAATCCATAAAAAAGCTACTTGTATGTTTAAGAGGACCCAGAAGTAACACCTTCAGTTTTTTACTTGTCATGTTATCAATTGTTCTAGTAAGATGCAATGGTAATTTTCATTTTCACTTATCATTACTCCTGCCTTGTGCCCTGCTGGGATTGGCTCCAGCAGACCCCAGTGACCCTGTGTTCGGATTCAGCGGGTTAGAAAATGGATGGATGGATGGATGGATGGAGTTATCATTACAGAATATTGTAAATAGTGGGTAGTATAAAGAGCTTTCTAATACTTATGTAATTTTCTAAATCCACTTTTTTCTTATGCCACACTCTTCATCAGTATTAATTAACAGAGTGTTTGCATCATTTATTTTACTTTTATTAACAATGAACTTTTATTAACACTGCAGACTTTCTGGAGTGTCCATTGTCATGACATGGTGAACATTGTGTAAAAAATAATTTAGGAGTGTGAAACATATTTTTGGTCCAAACATCCCTTCAATCTAAACACAGTGTGTTTTTGTGCTTCTTAATAGAAGATTGTTTAGATTCTGTAATAATGCTCTTTGGACAGAACCTCTCATGGGCTGAACGTTAATGACCTCCTATTACATTGGCAGTTCAGTGCTGTGAGTTGTAGTAGAGGTAGGTGTAGTAGTCCTGTCACATTGACAATACAGGCTCTCTTAATTGTTTCATCCAACCTAAGAGTGTAGCTTCATCTCTTCGTCACAAGATAGCTACGGTACCCACCACATTTGGTATAAGGGACATGTCATCAATCTCAGTGCTTAAGTACAGTACATACTGAAACTAGGGTGCCAACGAACAATATGCGAAAAAGTGATGTATCTATTTTGTGAAGTCTTACCCTGTAAAAATGTTCCTTTTTATAAAAATGATACATGAAAAAAATTGAGATGAACATATCAACATTTACTGGTGGCACTTCTTGATGACTTCTGAAGTCATCAGTATTAATTGTAAAATCCCCTTTTCATGTGACTATTATGCTTGTTATTGACAGGTGTTGGAATATTCAGCATAACTGAGCTTTTAAAATAAATTTGTATTGTTTTTATCTATGCCTAGTGTTTACTTTTGTTGCTGTGACACTTGTGTAAGAAACGTAAAATAATGCAATAAATGAAAGACCAGGTATTTTTTATATGCTCATACAGACAGATTTCATTCACAGTTCCCAAAGTTAAAGGCAAATAACTTCTGTGATTCTAGTATTTTATCAGTAACAGTCATACATAGCTCCTTGCAAGGCACAGGCTGCAGCAGTCTTTCAAACACTGGATGACTGGAATCTCACCGAACGTGTCCCGCTGATGTGTTTTGACACCACTGCCAGTAACACTGGGAACAAACTAGGAGCATGCATTATATTACAGCATAAATTGCTTCATGAACTTATTGTAGCCAAGGCTTTTGATGTCACAATGGGATGTTCCAGTGGGCCAAATATCAAGCTGTTTGAGCGATTTGCTGTGGCGTGGAATAACATCGACAGATCGTCACATGAAGGCGGAATGACAGACAGAGTAATTGCTAATGTACTTGGGCCAGAGAAGCAGGACATTCAAGCGTTCTGTCTGTCACAGTTGCAGGAACAGAATCCAAGAGACGACTACAAAGAACTGCTTCACCTGGTGCTGTTGTTTTTGGGATATGAGTCTACTGAGGCCATCCACATCAATACACCCGGAGTTTATCACAAAGCTCGATGGATGTCAAAACTTATATACTGTTTCAAGATTTACATGTTTCGCTTACAGTTTCACTTGACTGCTCATGAACTATCTGGGCTTAAGCAGTTCAACATGTTTGTGGTGAAGGTGTATATCAAAATGTGGTACACCTGTATCTCCCCAGTGTCAGCCCCACGAAATGACCTCTAGCTGCTGAAAGCCCTGGTGATGTACCGTGATGTAAACAGAACAGTTGCAAATGCAGCAGTACAGACTTTTACATGCCATCTTTGGTACCTGAGTGAAACTTTTGTTGGGCTTTCATTTTTTGATACTCAAATGTGTGTGACAGAAAAAAGAGAACTGGTTGCTACACTAAACAGGAACAGTGATGAAGATCCATCTGTACGAGCAACAATTGAGGAAAGCTGCATCGCTGAAACCCAGCTGGCACACTTTGTATCACATAACACAAGGAAGTTTTTCACTTATATGGAGATTTCACAGGACTTCCTCGTGGACAATCCTGATTCATGGGACAGTAATGAAGCATATATTTCAGCTCAGTGCAATGTCAAACACCTGAAAGTGGTCAATGATGCAGCGGAGAGAGGGGTGGCACTGATTCAGTCATTAAATTCGGCCATCACAAACCAAGAAGAACAGAAACAGTACCTCCTACAAGTTGTGGAAGACCATCGCAAACAGTTTCCAGCACCAACAAAAACTCTGTTAACTGAAAAGCTCTGAAGAGCTGGACAGAACAGTCAGATCAGCACACACGTTTCTGTATAGTGAATATAGAAAAATTCTGGTCTCTTGTGCCACCAGTTAATATTGTTTGATTGTCATAAAACTTAAAAAACTGTGTCATTTATCATGGTAACTAGAGGAACAAAACTGGGGGCTAAGACGTGAGAAAAAAAAAACTTTGATTTTCACTGGCACCCTACTAAAGACCCACCACTTGGCAATAGTAATCATTTTGTCATGGCTCTTAGAATTTTCCTGAATTCTGATGATGGTCTTCTTTTACCTATGTAATGTTTTTTCAGATATTCCTGTTGTTTTAGACCTGTTTAAACCTTTTGAAAACTTATCCAGTTACAAAATTAACTGGACAATATTCTTCTTTTTGCTACCCAACAGTTTAAACAAACAACAGTGTTTACTTCTGTTAATCCCAGTAACTAATTATATAAGTGCCTAGGGGTGGACATAGTGCAATAGCTTCCTCTAATTATCTTTGCACATTTAGTGAAGTTTGATGCTTCTATCCATTGTTGGACCAGCATACCTCTGTCCTATCAATCTTGTCTGGTTGTGATTAAAATTAATGTATCCCCCTGTTTTAACTTTGTGAGCTCCATTATTCTTGTTACTCTACCTTTCAATTACTAATCAGAAGTAAATTATTCATGGAATTGCAAAAGACCCAATCTTAAACATGCAACATTAATTCAGAGTAGATTTAATTGGGGGTGGTGGGTTCCCTTCTCTGTGTCCTCAGTTGTTGTTGCATATTGAATCCTCCATTGTTGTTTCTCACTCAATTGATCCCTTGGTCCTATCATCTCCTGTGTCCTCTACATTTAGCATTTTCAGAAGAAACATATCGATGCAGTGGTGAAATGGCATACTTGTATCCCTGTTTTTGATGACAATGTCCTCAACATTGGTTGCCACACATGTGTTTATTCTGTGTGGCAGACTGAGGAAATTAGTGAACTTCTTGACCTATTTAATGATGCTTGCCTCCTATTCTAATCTGTTTCAGTCTCATTTTCCCTTCTTTCCTCAACTTTTTAATTTTACTTACAAATTAATTAATTAATTGTTAAGAACTTGTAACATTTCTCTTTCCACTGCTTTGCCTGCTCATCCTCTTGACTCACTGTCTTGCTCTTTCTCCCCATCTAAGTGTGCAGTCTCCATGTACAAGGCTCAGAGACCTCTCTTCGTCCTCAGCCCCTCCTGCCTGGGTAACCATATTTCATAATGTAAATTTAATCTCTCTATTATAAAAAAAAATCCTGTGGGAGGGAATGACTAGGAGATGATACGTGATCTTCACGTTAAGATCACGGAAGACAATTAAGAGACCTGCGAGACAAAAGAGAATGGCCACGGAGCGTCTCGTGGGGATATAGAACATGAGATTCTCAGCACATATAAAGCATATAAGGACAATACATTAAGCAAAGAAGAAAGAGCAGCGCGGAGAAAAGAGACCCAAAAGCATTGGAGAGAAAAAAAGGCAGATAAAAGATTATGTAGGCAGTGGAATTCGAAAGGCTCAAACAAACGATGGCACGATACACATGCAGAGAAAGGTAAAGAATACGAAAGCAGTAAAATTCGAAAGTATTGTAGCGGCCCAGCCAGGTTGAAGCCTTTTATGTTTTAAGTGACTGTTAGGTCCGATTGAGGGAGGGCGGAGTACAGCACGGAAGACTGATATCAGCGCGACAATAGATGATCCAACGGCACCTCCTTACATTGCGTTCAGCCACCCCCCCGACAACGCGAGCAGCATTATATGTCCTGAGAAAGAGATTTAACCACGCCCGGGGCCGGAAATAAAGGACAAGCATTGTTTTTACAATGTCACGCGAGACAAGGCAGTGAGACATCATTTAAAACAAGTCCACGGACATCTAACCTAGCAGTTGTTGGAATGCTGTTGGCAGACACGCTTCATGTGCTCCCAGCTCTTAAAACAACGACAAGAGACAAGCAATACATGCATCTCGTTGGCAGCAAAAAGCCTGCAGATGATCAGACTGCTTCTCCTTAGCGTGCGTTCAGCCAAACTAACCCTCGCTACCCCCCCCCACTTCTTTCACAATGTGAGCGACAGAGATGCGAAGTGGCAAAAGGACAGCTGCTGTACAGTCTTTGAAATGATCAGGCAGCGAGACAAGCAGAACAGGCAGCTCGTCAGCAGCAGAAAGACAGCAGATGATCCGACTGCATTTCCTTATCTTGCGTTCAGCCGCACCCCGTCCTGCGAGAAAGAGATGTTTCCACGCCCGGGGCCGGAAATAAAGTATTGTTTTTACAAAAGTTTTAAAATAAAAGTGAAAATAATGCATATGTAACAATTCCCATGAAACTAACAATCTCTTTAAATTGTATATCCGGTAAACCAAACCCGGGGGTAGGCGAGTGAAACAAGCAGCAGGCAGAGCCTCCTAGTCTGAATTATTAACAAACCCAATTAAAGCTCATAAATGCTGTCTGATAGTTCTTAAAACTGATCCTCTTGGCCTACAGGGTGTCCCTGACTCTTTTCTCCACATGTTCTGGTTCTACGCTGCTGTTTTTTGTTTCTTTTGGAGCTTTGGATCTCGCTCCTCATCTTCCTTTCTCTCTGTTGATATTCCACTAATGCCTGACGCTCTAATTCTTTTAGATCTGTCCTCCCTCCATCTCACCTTTTACGACCAGAACATTATCTGTTTAAGCTGAACTTCTCCTTGCGTCATGGTGGAAATCCCCTGAAAATGTCGCAAATAATTAGTATCTAATGGTGCTGCCTTTTTGACAGGTTTAATTTTATGATTGATAATTTTAATTTTATGAACGATAATGCTCACTTTGCTTGATGCAATATAGAATTAAAATTTGATTATTTCTAATATACTCAGTGACTGTATTCTTTGTAAAAAGCACAATATAAAATAGTGTTTAATTACTTAAGTACTTACTGAATAAATTCACTTAGAAAATGTATTAAGTTCATAATGAAGGGCATTGAATAAAATAAATGATTTTTTGAGATTTAACCTTGTGCTGCTTGTATTTGCAGAGTTAAAAAACGGTTAGTTTTCACCAAAGCCTCTTTTAAAAGGCTATCACATTTGCATATTCATATTACTTGACCAAATAGGCAAAAGGGTTGAAAAATATTTTATTATCAACAGTCAGAATGTCAGAATTCAAAGCCAGGGCTGACAGGAAGGAATAAATAGGAATTTTGTATAAGCTCTTAAACTAACCCCATGTAAAAAAGAAAAGAGCCCTAAGGATTCTTTTACATTTGATAGCCAAATTAAGCACAACAATGGTTTCATATCTGTCTAGTTTTTTATTAGTTGCAATGTAAATTATGTTTTTTTTTTGCAGACTCCACAATATCTACATCACCTCCAGAGAGTTGAGTGTCACAACATTGCAAGGTGAATATGCAAATCGGTTCTGCTATTTAACATGAACTTTTGATAAATTATGTATCATTGCTCAGCAACCCATTGCTTCTTTATTCTTTCATTACAATGATAATTCTTTTAAATGTGCATTAAAAATCATTTTTGTACATGCACTCCAGCAACATAAGATGCAATTGATGATAGCCCTTGTTATGTGATGAGTGTTTGTTCTTTTCTGATTGGCGCTAAGCATGCTCAGAGAGGGGGGATTTGTATGCCTCATTCTTTACTTTGACCCATTTTGTAATTCATTTTTAAACTCATCTAATAGTTTCAGGCTCCACTATACAGCTGTGTCTTGGCCAGGATTGGTTCTGTCCATAAGCTAATTTTATTAGCAACTTGAAACTTGACTAATAGAAAGAAAGAAAGAAAGAAAGAAAGAAAGAAAGAAAGAAAGAAAGAAAGAAAGAAAGAAAGAAAGAAAGAAAGAGCGAGAGAGAGAGAGAGAGAGAGAGAGAGAGAGAGAGAGAGAGAGAGAAAGAAAGAAAGAAAGAAAGAAAAAGAAAGAAAGAAAGAAAGAAAGAAAGAAAGAAAGAAAGAGTTAATGGATGGATTGATTACACCTCTGCATAGATTTAGACATAGAAGTTAAATTCTACTACAGTACTAAGTTTGATGAATAGAGCACAGCAGATGGTGTAATTTGATGCAGAACATGATAACTCCGTTGCTTCAGTGTGATCTGTACAAATGGTGGGTTTTTGATTAGACCTAGGAGGTGAGCCCACAAACGTGAAACATATCACCAAGGAAAAAAGAGTCTCCAACATACACTCCTAAAAATTAAGGTTCCAGGGATGTTCATCAGATAAATGCCATAGGGGAACCATTTTTGGTTCCAAAAAGACCCATCCACATAATGATTCCAGAAGGAACCCATTTATTTAGATCCATAACAGGCTCAGTAAGTAACCATGAATAAGTGGTAACAAATTTGTGAAATACCAATGGGTTATGGTTTTAAAAAAAGGTTCTTGCTGCATACAATACACAGCTTTTTCTTAAGCAGTTAGTGTCCTGCTAGGTAACCTACTTTACATTAAACATTGCAGGTTTCTTCTACATATTAGGACGTTTTTTAAAAGTGCGGAGAATCATCTTCATATGGAAGGTACCTTTTTATTACAAAATAGTGCTATGTCAAACAAACGACCAACAAGGAACCACATATCCCAGTAAAGGACCATAAAGTGCCATTAAAGAACCATTATTTTTAAGAGTGTAGGGCAGGAATCGCCACAGGGGCATATTCCATGTTATTCGGATGACTCCAAACATACAGTGGATTCAGAAAGAATTTAGACCTCTTCATTTTCTGCACACTTTATTGTGCTGGAAATTTAATTTTAAATGGATAAATGAACCATTTCTTCCTATTAATCTACACTCAATAACCTATAATGACTCACAAAGATTTGTAAATTTTATTAAAATTAAAAGCTGACATCTCACATTTATGTAAGCATTTAAATCCTCAATTTAGGACTTTGTGGAAACACATTTGGCAGCAGTTACAGCTTTGAGTCCTCCCATGTAAATCTCCATAAGCTTTCCACACCTAGATTTGCACAGTTTATCAATTTCTTCCTGGCAAATCCTCTCACGCTCCATTAGAATGGTTGTGAAGCATCTGTAATCTGCATCTTCAGGTCTCTCTACAGTTGTTCTATGGATTTATGTCTGGGCTTTGGCTGGGCCACTCAATAATAGTGGGTTGACCTTGTTAGTATAGTGGTGAGTATCCCTACCTGTCATGCAGGAGACTGGGGTTCAATTCCCTGACAGAGAGGAGGGTCTTTGCAGGCAGTGTAGGATAATGGTTAAGACACTGGACCTCAGACCCTGAGGTTGTGGGTTCAGATCCCGCTACTGACACTGCATGACTATGTGCAAGTCACTTAACCTGCATATATTTCAACTGGAAAAATGAAATGTAACCAATTGTATCATAAATGTTGTAAGTCGCCTATGATAAATAAGCCAAATAAGTAAATGTAATAGTCAAAGAATTGTCCCAAAGCCATTACAGCTTTGTAAATCATCACCTCATTCTAAGATTATGTGCACACTGGAGCAGTTTTCCTTCAAGGACCTCACACTGTTTCCTTCCCTCAATTCTGACCAATCTCCTTGTCCCTGCTGTGAAGAAGAACCTCCACAGTATGTTGTTGCCACCACCATGTTTGACTGTATTGATGGTATTAGGTGAAGAGTATTACCTGGTTTGCAAATGCATAGTGCTAAGAGTTCTAGTCCATTTTTTCTCAGCAGACCAGAGAATCTTTTTCCTCATGTTCTTGGATTCCTTTAAAGTGTCATGCAACTTTTATTTAAAAGTGGCTTTCATCTATCCACTCTACCATGAGCCCCTGATTGATGGTGTAAATGTTGTTGAACAATATTTAATGTAAAGTTCATGTTCCAGATAATTGATTTATAATGGGTTACATAACTTCATAAATATATAGTTTAAGTTTAAAATATCCAAATTTAAAACATGATGTATATAGTAAATTTATATGTTACTATTCATTTGTTATTGTTAAGTGACAAATATATAGTTTAAGTTTAAAATATCCAAATTTAAAACATGATGTATATAGTAAATTTACATGTTACTATTCATTTGTTATTGTTAAGTGACTTTAAGATAATATGTACTGTATGTAATCGGGAGAACATGAGAAAGACCTGCCCCATGGACCACAGGTGGGCGGATGTCTCTCACGAGGCTCTGCCATGTTGCATTAAAGGTTTCAAACTATAAATGTCTGAAGCTAAAACAGACAATCAAAGTGATTTAAGGACCTATTTTCATGACAAGCGGCAAATGAGGTATTTTATTTGTAAAATGTCTTTTGTTTCATGTTTGCACTAAATGTTTTGTATTTCATCGTGTGTGTATGCAAGTTACTGTGTATTCGTTAATGTGTTTTGTACTGATTACTCACCATGTAGTTCTCACGGCATGGAGGCGTGACGGCGTGAATAAGACGAACCCAAGAAATAAATGCCCGTTTCAAAGAACCAACCTGTGTCTGTGTTGTTGTGAAGAGAGCTTTAGATGGTGTGTTGGTCAGATGGTCATTCTTCCAACATATTATCTCAGCAGTAGACTTGTGAAGCTCTAATTTAGTGACTATTGGGTTTTTCGATACCACCCTTATCAAGGGACTTCTTACACAGTTACTCAGTTTGGGCGGGCAGTCAACTCTTGACAAAGTGCCGGTGGTTCCAAACTTCTTCCATTTCACAGTTATTGAGGTCACTGTACTCCTGGGAACACTCAAAGGTTTTGAAATTGTTTTATCCCCATGTCCTGATCTATGCCTCACCAGTTTTATTGCCGATGTCTACATTCAGTCTGGTTTCAGGGCGCGGCACAGCTGTGAAACTGCTCTGCTATAGGTAGCCAATGATTTGCTTATGGCAGCGGACTCTGGACAAACCAGCATATTAATTCTGTTAGACCTCAGTGCAGCATTTGACACTGTCAGACATGACATCCTACTGTCCAGAATGGAGAACATGCTGGGTATCTCTGGCACTGCCCTCCAGTGGTTCAAGTCCTATCTGACTGATCGGCAAGAGTTTGTTAGTCTTGGCAAGAGCAGATCCAGCTCAGCGCCAGTCACACAAGGAATCCCTCAAGGCTCTGTCCTCGGTCCTCTACTTTTCTGTATTTACCTGCTTCCCCTTGGCCATATTATCCATAGCTATGGACTGGATTATCATTTTTATGCAGATGATACTCAACTCTATTTCAATGTTAAAAGTGGAACTTCATCAGAGCTTTCTCAGCTCACAACCTGCCTTAGTGAAATTAAAACCTGGTTGGAGCAGAACTCTTTAAAATTAAATTGCAATAAAACTGAACTCCTGCAAATTGGGACTAAAACGCAACTTAATAAAATGAGCTCCTTCCCAGTCCATCTTGGCAGTGATCTCATCAGACCTGCCTCTACTGTAAAAAATCTTGGTGTCATTTTTGATTCCTCCCTCTCTTATTCCACCCACATAAATCACATTAAGAAACTTTCTTACTTTCACCTCCGTAACATATCCTGTGTTCGCTCCTTCCTCTCCTTTTCTAACGCTGAGAAACTTTTCCATGCTTTTATCACATCCCGCATCGACTATTGTAATTCCCTACTGGCAGGTGCCCCTTCTAATCTTATATCACAGCTCCAGCTTATTCAAAACTCAGCTGCAAGAATCCTTACTCGAACCAGCAGCAACGAGCACATCACACCCATCCTGCTCCGTCTCCACTGGCTCCCTGTGTCTTACAGAATCGAATATAAAATCCTACTAATAACTTACAAAGCCTTAAATAACCTCGCGCCAAACTACATCAGTGACCTTCTCCATCACTATGTGCCTGCCTGCCCACTAAGGTCCTCTGATTCTGGCAATCTTGTTGTGCCCCTCACTAATCTACACTCCATGGGTGACAGGGCCTTCAGCTGTATAGCGCCCAGACTCTGGAATGACCTACCGAAATTAATCAGATCAGCTGACTCCATGAATTCTTCTAAAAAACAACTCAAAACTCATCTGTTCAGGAAGGCTTTTAGCTCTACTTGACTTTATTGCCCTTCTCTCAGTTTACTTCTCTGTCAAGATGCCAACGTAACCTGTGTGTGTGTGCGAGACCATCAATTATGTTGTCTGTTTCTTTTTTTTTTCAGAATTCACTGTCTTAATCTTCTTTATTTATTTATCTGGTTTGTACAATGCTATATACTGTATACGCTGCCATTTTTTATTATATTCTGTAAGTGCCTTGAGCATGAGAAAGGCGCTATATAAATAAAATGTATTATTATTATTATTATTAAAGAGTTCCTTGGACTTCATGGCTTGGTGTTTCTCCTGACATGCAGTGTGAATTGTGTACCTTTCCAAATGATGTCCAAACAATTCATTTTGGCAAAATAAAGCCAATAGGATGCACATGACCACAATTTGGAGTGCCACACACAGGGTCTGAGTTCTTAAATAAATGAGAGATTTCAGTTTTTGATTTTTAACAGATTTGCCAACCTTTCTGAAAACATGTCTTCACTTTGTCATTATGGGTTATTCAGTCTAGATTGATGAGCAAATTGGCAAATTTATCCATTTAAAATTAAAGCTACAACAACATAAAGTGTGTAGAAACTGAAGGGGTCTGAATATTTTCTGAATCCACTATATGTTTGAGGTTTGTTCTTTTTGGGACTGTTAACCCTAGAGGTTTTTAGTGTGTAGGCGTGAATTCAGAGTAATGTTTTCTGGGGTCTTAAAATATATATAGTACATTTGAGACTGCAAATATCATATTCTTAAGGAATTAGGAAAACCTTGAATTTATCCATCATATACAGTAGGTGCATGTCTGGACAAACTGATCTGTGAAAGTATGTGGAGTCCCTGCACCATATTAAATGGCATGCCATGCTTTTTCACCACTTGGTGGCAGCAGGCTTTTATAAATAAAACAATTGTCAGATACTGTATTTATTGAAAATGGTGGAAATCCGGTGAATGTTCCTGTGAGTTTAATAAACTGGGAATCCACTAGTCTAGCACTCTAGCCAGGATAAACTGAAGGCTGCATCTGACCGATGACAAAAGTCCCAAAGCCATTGTACGGTCCATGTAGTTTACTGTTATGAACAGGTTAAGTAACCAATGCCATAATGATGGGCAGCACTGACTTTATGGAGCCTTTTATTACTCTGACCAAAATTAAACTACTGAAGGGTGACTTTGCACACATATTCCTGTCAAGTCACAAATGGCTGTAAAATTAATTTATTGGTAATAAAAATCAATCAGTGTTTCCACACATCCTGCTCATGCCTCATTTGTCTTTCCACATTTAAGGGCATTGACACTTGCTTAGTGGGACACTTCATCCACGAAACACTAAAGACAAAAATTTACAAATCTAATATATTTACTGCTATATGTATATGTTTCATTCATTAATTTATTCAATTATTCTATTTGCAAAACCAATCCTGTGTTACAGGGTACAAACATCTGTCCTCTGAGGTCTGTGCAGAAAGCAGGAACCAACCCTATATGAAATGCTGACCCAGAGTATATTTACACACACATCTACACTTCTAAAACATAAGTACATTTACTGATAGCATTTACTGATTCATGGTACTGTGTTTGTGTATGTTATATTACTAAAATTTGTGTGTGAATTTATGGCAGTGAAGAGAAACATACATAATAAAATCAAGAAATGGAAGGCCTAAGACTATTGGGTTTAGGAATGAAGGTGGGCATATTTCAGCCTAGAGAATGGTGGTCCCCATCACCTGCTCTACATTCTTATCAGACTTACAAGTAAGACTTTCACTGTAATATGTGCACTATTACCTCTACTATTTATACTACTACTACTACTACTACTACTACTACTACTACTACTCTGAGGTCTGTCCAAACAGTCTTTTGCTGATGTCCTGGAGACAGTATTTAAAGAGCAGTTTAGCATGAGAAACAGAGTTTCATCCAAGACAATAGATGGGTGTAGGTGGGTCCACTCTTGGCTTTCCGATGGTAATGGAAAAGACATAACCCAGTACAAGTGCCTGGGAAAAGGGCTGGCCAGAAGTCAGGAAAAATCCAATGCACTAACAAGTTGATAAAAATGACCTAGGCAAACTGTCTTGTTATTTTCATGTAATTGTGTAAGGTGTGAAAAGAGCAGTTACTTTCAGGAATGGAAGAGTGGCAATTATTATATTTGTTGGTTCGCTTGATTGACTTCTTGCTTGCTGAACTTGCATTTAAATCACTTTGCTGTTTTTGAAAGAGAAGATCTTAGTATTTCTAATGCAGATGCTTAAGGATATAAAATACAATTAAGAATACTTAAGAAGCAAGCCAGTTAACATTTAGGCCAAAGAAATTGTAACGAGCCAACCACTAACCAGCTGGCCTGCCAATATTCAGAACCATTTGGGGCAGAAAAGACATGGCAGGGAGCTATCAGCTGATGTTAAACAAGTTTGTTTTTATTTGCCAACAGAGTTCAATGACAAATATTCACAGTTACTGTGGTGTAAAATGTATGGTGTAAAAAAGCTCACATTAAAAATACAGTTCAATCCCAAAGAACTGAAGTGGGAAATCCAAAATAAAAACACAAAGAAAAAAATTCACCACTGTGCAGTACCTAAACTAAAGTGCTACCAAAAAACAGTACTTACCGATTCTCTAACAAACAACTTCTGATGATCCACTGGCTGGATCTCTTGCTTAAGCCTCCAGATAAAGGCAGAGGAAGGATCCAGCAGCAGTGAATTTAAGGTGGACCCACGAGCTCCACCTACAAAATAGAATGGACTCAGATTTAAATACAGGTCAGTTCAGGTCAGGTTGGGGAGCATGCACTGGTACAGCGTGTTGCCACACCCACCACACAAGGAAACTGCTCGGGAATCCTGGATGGCAGCCCCCCAGGCAGACACGTAGTCCAGTCTCACCCTCCGGAAATGACCCTCTATCTGCTGCAGCTAGGTGTTACGTGTGCATCCCCTTGGCCTGGTCCAGCCACCCGGGTCCTCAAAAATGAGGATCCTGCGAGCCACATCACCCTCAGGGTATTGCGCCATATGGCTATAGTGCCATAATTGATGCTCCCTCACAATGCAGGTAATATGCCTTATTTGGGACTCCATTGAGCAATTGATCATTTGACACAAAATTAAACCAGCGGTACCCAAGGATTCTCCGAAGAGACACAGTACTAATGATGTCCAGTCTTCATCTCAGGTCACTGGATAGTGTCCATGCCTTGCAACCATATAGCAAAACAGGAGGCATCAAGACTCTAAAGACGTGGGCCTTCATCCATTTGCAAAGATGACGGGAGTGTCACAGAACTCTTTCCAGCGACCTCATGATGCCCCGTGCTTTCCCAATGCACCTACGGACTTCATAGGAAGAGTCACCAGAGACATGAATGTCACTGCTGAGGTAAGAAAACCTCTCAACAAAGTTGACACACTCTCCGCAGGCAGACAGACACACAGCTGATGGCTGTGCCTAAGAGGTCATTAAAGGCCTGGATCATGGTTTTAATCCAGGACACTCTCAGGCCCAGACACTCAGAATAGTTAGCAAAGTCAAGATCAGTGAATCTTTCTTCGTCAACAGATGCCCCACAGCTGCTGGACCACACACCCCTGCCCAACACCCAGTCCATACAAGCATTGAACAGAGTAGGAGCAAGAACACACTCCTGACGAACCCCAGAATTAACTGGTAAAAACGCAAAGGTTCTGCCTTCACTCTGCACAGTACTCAAAATACCAGTGTACAAGCTGGCCATGTAATTCAGCAACTTTGAAGGTATCCCGTGAAGTCGCAGAATGTCCCACAGGGCAGCTTGATCAACCGAGTCGAATGCTTTACAAAAATCGACAAAGGCTATAAAGAAACTCTGCTGATATTCGCGTTTGCTCTCCATGAGAACCCTCAGTGACAGGATGCGATCTATGGTAGACTTCTTAGGCGTAAAACCAGACTGCTCCGGACACTGGTAGGTGAGCAAGTGATCATGTATTTTATTGAGTATGACCCTAGCAAGTACCTTACCCGGCACTGAGATCAGTGTTATCCCTCTGTAGTTGCCACAATCCAGGTGATCACCCTTCCCTTTTTGGATAGGGATGACAAGTCCCATTTTCCAGTCAGTTGGGATGACGCCAATCTCCCAAATGGAAGCAAAGATTGCTTGCAATGCCAGGAGAACAGGCTTACCACCAGCCTGGAGAAGTTCACCTCAGATACCACAGATCACTGCAGCCTTCCCAACCCTCAGCTGGTTCACCACCTGTGCAATCTCAGTGAGATTGGGTTGTTCACAGCTAATTGGAGGATCAGCCTCAAGAATCGTGGACCCAGAGATATACGAAGTCCTAGCCGGACGGTCAGCTTTAATCAGCCACTCAAAGTAGCCAGCCCAGCAGGTCACAAGTGCAGTGTCATCCATAAGGACCATTACATCAGCTGCTCTGATTGTGACTCTCCGTGGAACAGATTCGGATGTGCGTAATGCTTCGATTCTTCTGTAAGCTGGACGTGGGTCACTAGACCATAGATGGTGTATCAATTGCTCACAGATTCCTCTAGCAAACACCTCAGAGCCCTCACAGCCATCCTTCTCAGTTCCTGGTACACACCAGAGTTGCCATCAAGCCGTGCTCTGCAACACCTCTCGATGATATCCAGAGTGCCCTGCAAGATGAAACACCTTCTTCTGGCAACATCAGTAACACCAACACACTCCTCAGCAACCTTCAGGGCTTTGTCACGGAAGGTCTCTCACATCACATTAAGATCAGCAGTCACACCCTGTTCCGTAAGTTTCTCACACAAACTGTGTGCAAACTCTTCAGAAACAGCCTTATCTTGGAGTCTGGCCATGTCCAGCCTCATTTTCCTAGTAGGTGGCAACCTACTGGACATAAGATGGGTCTTCAGAGTAGCAACAACAAGTCTGTGGTCAGAATTCACAAACTGGGTACTTCTGTAGACCCTGCAGTTTTGTAAGAGCCTTCAGCGTCTGCCCACGAGGATGTGATCAATCTCCTTCATGCATCACCAGTATTGGGGTACAAAGCCCAACAATGCGGCTCAGGGCACTGGAACTAGGATCCAACAGTTCACAGCCCCTGACCTTTTGCAAAGTCAAGGAACATGGTACCATTTTCACCACGGTCACCAGACCCATGGGGACTGAGACAATCCTCATAGTCAGCCCTGTCAGTGCCAGTGGTCACATTGAAGTCACCCATGACCAGAGGAGTGTCACCTCGTGGACACCCATCAACCACTGAGCGAAGTTGCGAATAAAATGTCTTCCACACCGAGACATCACTCACCACAGTCAGTGCATACACTAGAACAACAGGCAAGGCACCCAGGGAGTGCCGTAATCTGAGTCTCATAACATGCTCGTTGAAAGGAGTGTCATCTGACACCATCAGAAGGAGCTGATCCGCCATAGCAACTGCTACTCCCTGAGCATGACAACCATCAGAGCAACCAAATCAATAAAAGATGTACCCACCTACAGAGATCTGGCCAGTCCCAGATCTGCGTACCTCAGAGAGTGCCGCCACTGAAATACAGAGATAATGAAGCTCTTCCAACAGCAGAGGAAGACGATCATCATGCCGCAGAGACAAGATGTTCCGGATGGGCCACCTTAAACTGGGACCTGAGTGCTACTGTGCAGCATGCAACGCCACACCACACCAGTTCTGATCCCCGAAAGGCCTGACCCCACTGGCTCTGCGATGGTTTTGACTCTTCCGGGGATGGAGCTCCTGAAGGCTTTCCCCCATCCCCTTCATAATGCGAGCTGCCTTCCTATGGTGGCTACAGCAGAGCTACTCCCATGGAGAGCAGAAAGGAGTCCTTTCTTTAGTCTCAGAGATGTGTGAAGTTTTTTTTTACAGTGGCTGGAGTGCCAATCCTGCCACCAACCCCCATGATTTCCCTGCAAATTGGAGGACTGCTTGCAGGGCCAGATGCAGTTTAACATCATACCCAGGAGCAGGATTTATATACACAGTACATAAATACAAACATAACAGAACAAACATAAAAATATCACAAATAATTAAAAAATGACAATAAAACAAAATACACATAAATATAAAACCATATATAACATCATTAGTTTGATGGTCATTCAGATGTTGCACCTCTTTAGATAAAGAGACTGGACTAATAATGAAAACACTTCATGAGAAAAGACTGTAAAATCTGAAGTAACTAAATCAAATTACAAGTGCAGTTACAAACATGAGTCATATTAGTTTGATTATCAATTAGCAGAATGTGGCAGACATAATAAAGGTTTGACAACTAAGCGCTTCAATTTGTGAGTTTTCAAAGTAACATGAGACAACTGATGGAATTTTAAAGAGGCCAAATCATCAGTGCCTGAATTGTTAGTAGACTGTTCACAAAAACTGCAAAATTATTTTTATATCAAGGGGAAACAATTTAAAAAATAATTCCAGCGTACACTAGACAGGGACAAACTGTATTCACAAAGAGATACAGCAGCGCTAAATAGAAAATTGTTTTTCTTCTGTTTTTCTTTCTACTTTAATAGTATGTATATATGTGTTTTACTTAATTTAATATGTTTTCTATTTTTACTTTCATTGTGTCGTAGTTGTTTTTCTTGATAATGGCTTAGTTCAAACAACATTCTGTGGTGTGGTGTCTCATTTTTCTTTTTTTTTTTTTACAGAGTTACAGAGGAATAGTAGGCACAAGTTGAAACTCATCAAAAGTACATTTCACACCATATCTGGTAAATGCCAAAAATTTACAGTTTCAAGAATCAGCATCTCTTTGATCCAATCTCAAAGCTAGAATATACAGCAGAGCTACCATTGTCATGGCGAAAAATTGTCACCAGAAGGCTTTTTACCTGAAATGAAGGCTATTAGGACTCAGGATAGGCAAACAGAGTCTATAATTTTATTGCAATAAAATAACCATAATAATAACACTGACTTAACCCAATACAGCCAAATTGAGCTGAGCCCCGAACAGTTCAGGACTCCAAACTTATACAGTCATTTCTTATCACTCTGACCTCACTCAGATTAGCTCATTTGCTCTTTTTCTCTGACTCCCCTCTGCTCCTGTCTGGCCGATACCTTGAGTTCCCATGGGAACCATTATTATCTCCTGACTTCCCTGCAGCTAATCCCCCACCCCCCGCAACCCCCCCCCCGGGATTTCTGCTGTCTATTATTCATCTCTAGTTTCTGTTTTTGCTTATTTCTTTCACTGGCCAAGGCGTTTCTTCCATTTATGGGCTTCCTCTCATCATTTTCCCTTCCTAACCTATTTGGTGGTCAAAGCTAAGCTTTAATTTAAAGAAAGAAATATGGCATGTGCTTTTATTTAATCATTTACTTGGCAGTCCTGACTTGCATTAGTATCTACACTAAGGTTAATGCTTATATATTTGTCTAAATTTATTTATGCTAATACATGAATACACTAATTTTACTTTCCATACATTACATCATCTTCCTTTTGCTGTTTCTGCTGACTCACTGTTCCAGCTGGCTTCTCACGTGCCTACCAGAACCATTTTTTTTCTATATTATGTCATTGGTATCGTTCCTCAGCTTCCTAACCTTCGAACACAGGTGTCCTGGTCCCCCCTTCTTCTGTCCTCGGGTAGTTTCTGTGCATCATTCTTGTCCTGTTCTATTCTTCCTCTCTTAATACTGGTAATTTTCCTATTTTACTAGAAAATGCAATATGACTGATTTTTTATTTAACCATTTGCTTGATCTATCTTATTTGCTTAATGTTCTAAATTATGCTTAATCTAATGCTTCAGAACTGCGGTGGGTTGGCACCCTGCCCGAGATTGGTTCCTGCCTTGTGCCCTGTGTTGGCTGGGATTGGCTCCAGCAGACCCCCGTGACCCTGTGTTCGGATTCAGCGGGTTGGAAAATGGATGGATGGATAATGCTTCAGAAGCTTTTAATTACTTTTATGGCTATTTATGCTAATATGCTATTTATGCCTAATGTATAAAATGTTTTCCTTCTATACCATTCACAAACTGCTTGTATTCAATGGCAGCAGTCAAAGACTCATAACATGATGTATGAAAACCTGAACCCCTGAGATACTGAAAAGCATAAAATGATCTGATAAGTCATCTCAGTAATTCATTTCCTAAACGCATTTACATTTTTAGAACTCCAAAGAATGCCATCAACCCATAATGACTTTACAAAGTGTTAAACATGGTGGGGAATCTGTAATGGCATGGGTAGCCTTCCTGTGGGAGTCATTAGGTCTGATGCTTGCTGTGCATTGTCATGTAACATCCAAGTAATACAAAGTTAATCTACAGGTCCAGATGCACCTCATGATGTTCACTTTTTCAAGAATGATAATATCCTTATACACTTTGTTTAACTAATTCAAGAGTGCAGTGTTTCATAGAGAAATCTCATCTAGCAGTGGAGACACCCCATTTTCAATGTTTTGATTACATGACCATTTATATATAATATATTGGCGTTTATAATTATGTTTTTAGTGGGTTAATTCAGACATGTACTTAAATGCTGATTATTATTATTTTGCACAATGCTAATTTGAATAACTAAAACAAACACTGAAATTGTAATTTTCCCAGTTATTTTTATTAGCAGTAATCCATCCATCCATTTTCCAACCTGCTATATTCCTAACTACAGGGTCACGGGGGTCTGCTGGAGTCAATCCCAGCCAACACAGGGCACAAGGCAGGAACCAATCCCGGGCAGGGTGCCAACCCACCGCAGGACACACACAAACACACCCACACACCAAGCACACACTAGGGCCAATTTAGAATCGCCAATCCACCAAACCTGCATGTCTTTGGACTGTGGGAGGAAACCCACGCAGACACGGGGAGAACATGCAAACTCCACGCAGGGAGGACCCGGGAAGCGAACCCAGGTCCCCAGATCTCCCAACTGCGAGGCAGCAGCGCTACCCACTGCGCCACCGTGCCGCCCTATTAGCAGTAATAATAAACAGAATTTACATTAATAATTAAATTAATACTTTATAAATAAGAATAAATAAGCACAAAAAGGAATATTCAAATAAAAAAAATAATTTCTCTAAGTAAAAATCAAGTAATTTTAAACATGACCCTTGCAGATGAATAAATAACTAAATAGGTAATATACATTTAATAAATAAGTGCACACTGACAGTTTTCTATGACATGCAACTTTAAATTATCACATAGAAAAGATTGCTGACATTTGTCCACCTTAGAAATCAAATCTGAAATTACTGAGTCATATTTCATCCATCCATCCATTTTCCAACCCGCTGAATCCGAACACAGGGTCACGGGGGTCTGCTGGAGCCAATCCCAGCGCACGAATCAATCCCAGGCAGGGTGCCAACCCACCACAGGACACACACAAACACACACTAGGGCCAATTTAGAATTGCCAATCCACCTAACCTGCATGTCTTTGGACTGTGGGAGGAAACCGGAGCGCCCAGAGGAAACCCATGCAGACACGGGGAGAACATGCAAACTCCACGCAGGGAGGACCCGGGAAGCGAACCCAGGTCCCCAGGTCTCCCAACTGCGAGGCAGCAGCGCTACCCACTGCGCCACCCATCATATTTCATGACAACCTTAATTTTAATTGGCGCAAAGTTTGTTTAAATTGTAGATATGATGCTACAAACAGCTCTATATATTCAAAAGAAGTTCAAATTTTAGAGGTGAGCAGGTTAGAAAGCTATTAACAAATCGCAGTGTCTTTTTTTTTCTTTATTCTTTTATTACGCGTCATTTACAAAAAATACACCTTAATGTTTTAATGTCCGTTGCGAGAGGAATGGTAAACAAAAAATAAAAAAGTTAAGTTATAGCAGAATTCTATTTAAATACAACAAAAATACGTAGCATACCTCAAATCATAGGTTGTGTGTAAATCGTCTCACCTAACATTCTTATTTGTAGCAGCAGTGGCAGTGGTGGAAACTTTTAGAGTGGCAGATCATGGCTGCATTATCTATTTGTGGGAAGCATTGATAGTGGTGTTATAAGTTCTAGAGTGACATCAGATTCCTTCCATGGCTCCACAGAATTAAACATCATTGAACCTTTATGAAAAGTTGTGGCTTGCAATATGCTAACTAAATGTCTTCTTTCTTCATCCCTCAGAGAGCTGGAGCCTCTTCCTCTTCAACAATAGTGCAATAAACCCCTAGAAACAGTTTAAGATGTATAAGGCAGCATTCAAAGATGAACTAGAGGTGTTCTGAAGGCAAAGGGTGGCCCTTATTAGGTCCTTGATTTTAATACTATATATCACTAGGTGTTTCTAATAAGGGCGTACAAGCAAGTTAATCACAAATGCAGTCATATGTTTGTGATCTCACATCATTGTTTATTCATTGTGAAAGAAGTCACCCTCGGACACAGAAAAAGATTTGGGGCAGCCACCCATATATTGCACCTAGCTGCAAAGGTTAATTGAAAATTGTACACATGTGCTCAGGACGAGTTCTCAACATGGCCATCAATGGAAGTGATGTCATCTATGTCGGAAGCAGAAGTGATGTCACCTTTGGGTCCGGAACCGGAAATTACATCGTTCTTGGGGCCAGAACCGGAAGTGACATCTTTCTTGGGGCCGGAAATGGAAGTGACATGCACTCTTGTTGCTGGAACCGGAAGTGATGAGAAATCAGGCAGGATTTCCCGTGTTTGTTCTGTAGAGAAAATAGAGAAAGGTTTAGTGCACCCCGCTGCCCCCTGACCTGGCGTGGAATTACCTTTTCTCGGTCCACTCAGCTTCCTCCTACTTGCACGTGTATGACATCATTTATTTCTAAAACATGCTAAGAGCATCACTAGTCTACCACAGGGCACCCCTAACCCCTGCAGATGACTCCAGATGATAGAGAGCCACATTGGCATGAAAAGAGGTCTTCCTTGTGCCATCGCAGGAGTGGGGAGTCATTTGGGAATGATAAGCCATGTAAATGTGTTAGATACTCTGGAAGGTCAGTATGCAAGGGTCTAGCACAAGTAAAACACCAGGAGCCTGCATTCAATTGCACCTTATAGGAAATGCATAGTTGAGATGTCATTTGAGAGACACATTCCTTTAAAAGAAGGCTCTAGGGTCTCTAGTACAAGTTCTGTCCTGAAGTAAAAAGATTAAAAGAGACACAGGTGCTCAGCTTGTACTGACATTTAGACTGCATTTAAAGCTTTCTGATGGCGACAGCAATTTCCCTCTGAAGTCAGGGGGTGAGCTGGGACAAGGCCTGAACTGGTGGAAGGATGAGAGGCAAGGATTTGGAGAAAGAGAGAGCAAGAGGAGGGTCAGGTGTACACTGCCTCCTTTCAACAGCTCGTCATTACCAGAATTCATGAATAAAAAGCCATTCTGATGGACTGAAATAAGGTCCACCATTCTACAGAGCGCAGCTAGTTTAATAAACCTACACTCTTAAAAATAAAGATGCCAAAGCAGATCTTCAGAGTGTTGCCATAGGGGATCTATTTTTGGTTCCCAAAAGAATCATTGACATGAAAGTTCCAGAAAGAACCTTTTATTTAAATCTGTAATAGATTTCACGAATAGATAACAAAAGATTTGTGAAATACCAAGGGGATCCTGATTTTAAAAGGACTGTAGCTGCATATAACACCACAGGCTAAGTTCAGGTGTTCTTGAGCTGTCATATCCTGCTTGGTAGGCTCCTACACAGTAAAAGTATCTGCTTTATCCATATATTAGGAACCACTTCAAAACCCAAAGAACCAGCTCCATACACTAAAAACTTTTGCCATAATGAAATGGTTCTTTATCAGTCAACAGTTTTACAAGGACCCATACAACCCAGTAAAGTATATTAAAGAACCGATATTTTTAAGAATGTAGGACAATATTCAGATTAATGCGATTGAAATCATGATAAAAAAGTTAAAAATTAACATTCTTATTTAAACAAATTTGTGATTCAAACACAATGCAAAAAAAGACATGCAAGAGATCATTAATAAGGAGGCAGAAAGATACACAGAACAAATCCAAAAAAAGGCAAATATAAAAACAGACAAGACACATGTGAGATGTGAAAGCTGAAAATAAAATCTACAGAGTTTATGTGCATTCTAATGAAAAAACTGGTGTTGTGTGTCTTGAATTTACAAATACATTCAAGCAGTGAAATGCAATGCTACCCAGTCTCAGAGATACTAGAGAAACGTCATGTGGTAAAACTGAGTTTAGAAGTAGAGGTCTGCATTCCCATGGACCCATGAGACCCAACTCGCAGTATGGGTCTAAAATTTAATAGTAGTGAGTGGACATGAATGAGGAAACTTTATTTCTGTAATCATGAATGGGCAGTCAGAACATTGATGAACCTTTGAGAAAATTCTTGAAATATAAATAAATTAAATAAACTGTATGTATATACATAACCGTATAGATAGATAGATAGATAGATAGATAGATAGATAGATAGATAGATAGATAGATAGATATTTTATTAATCCCAAGGCGAAATTCACATACTCCAGCAGCAGTATACTGATACAAAAAACAATATTAAATTAAAGAGAAATAAAAATGTTGGTAAAAACAGACAATAACTTTGAATAATGTTAACGTTTAGTAATGTTGGGAAAACAAATATGATCCCAGTTAGAGTAGGTCTGCAACAGGGATATTTTTTTTACCTTACCACTTTGACCTGGCTACAAATGTGTTGGGTCATGGGATAAAAGATCTATCCCCCATTGCATGCTTTTTGCTGATGACATTTGTATAGCACCAGAAAGGAGGAAGTAGAGATGAAGATGGAAGAATGGAGAAGGGCTTTGGAAGATAGAGGGCTTAAGATAAAAAGGAAGAAGAGAGAATATACTATATGAGGTTTAATGACGATCAGGTTTCAGTAGTTAGTCTGCAGGGAGAGCTATTGAAAAGAGTGGAGAAATTTAAATATCTAGGATCAGTGATAGCAAGAGATGGAAAATTAGATGCAGAGATAACCCATAGGGAGCAGTGTGAATGGAACGATTGGGGGAAAATATGAGGAGACTTGTGTGATTGAAGAATTAATGGGAAGGTTAAAGATAAGGTTTTTAAGACAGTGGTAAGATCAGCATCGATCAATGGAGCTGAGATATGGGCAGTAAAGGAAGTGCATGAGAAGAAGTTGGATGTGGAAGAAATGAAAATGTTGAGATGGATGTGAGAGGTTACAGTAAAAGGACAGATTAAGAAATGAGAGCAATCAGGGTGTGGCAGACAGCTAGGGCCCTTACCTGGCCAGGACACCTCGACAATGGAAGGACTGGGGGAGGGAGCTTGTCCAGGACACTATCTCCATGGAATGATAGAGGGCAGTCCCCCTGGCTTGAAGTGGGGCCACAGATTTGGAGCATGGAAGCTCAACCCTGCTGGGGTCTGTGGCTACTGCCAGGGGGCACCTGGACGTTTATTAAGCCCTGTTTGGCAGCACTTCTACTACACCCAGAAATGCTGCCAGAATTAGGTCGGAAGGACTCCAGGTGTCATTTAAAAGGAGCCAGCCGCCACTATTTGGAGACCAGAGTCAGGAGGAGCTGGATGAAGCTTGCCTGGAGAAGAGTGGAGGTGAAGAAAAGAAAGAAAGAGAAGAAAGGAAAAAGGACTACGAATTGTGCTTTGCCTATTGGTATTGTGCCGCTGTGGTGAGAGAGAAAAAGTGCTTCCTCATGGGAAATAAGTGTGTTGTGTGTTGCACTTGTGTCTCTGCCTGTCTGTGTTGGGGTTTGAGCGGCTGGAGTGCCCCTGGTTTTCACACAGAGGTACAACAAAAATGGAAGAGAGACCTAAGAAAGTACAGGAAAGTATGTTGAAGTGGTATTGACATGTGATGAAGAGCGACAAGGAATGTGTGGAAAAAAAGTGATGGGAATTGAGGTATAGGGAAGAGAAAGTGAGGGAATCCAAAGCAGAGGTGGATGGATAACTAAAAAGAAGCCTTGAAGGAAAAGGGTCTGAGTAGGGAGGAAGTGCAGGACTGAGCTGTTTGAAGAAGATTGATCAAGCACATTGACCCCACACCCAGAGAGAAATGGGAGAAGATCAAGAGGAGGAAGAAGAAGAAATATATGTATATATATTCATATTATATTATATTAATATATTATTTATATATATATTTATATTATATATGATATATGTGATGTATAGTATAGCACCTGCCAAATAATACAAAGCTCTTTGTATTATTTGGCAGATACTATATAACGTCTATGATCTGCTTCTTGCAAATTAGAGAGCCATCCGCTATATGGGGCTCTTGCCCAGCTGGGATGCCTGGAGGATGAAAAGACTGGGAGAGAGACAATACCACCCCTGGGACACAAGAGGGCATCCCCCTGGTTTGCATCAGGGCCACGGGATTAGAGCTTGGATGCTCAACTAAGTTGGGGCCTGAGGCCACCACCAGGGGGAGCCTGGACAATCCCGAAGCCCTGGACTGCAGCTCTTGCGCCACACCAGGAAGTGCTTCCAGAAGAGAATCCAAGCACACCCGGAGTGCTTCTGGTTACCCATGCAGCACTTCCGCCACACCAGGAAGTGCTACAGGAAAATCATTAGGGAGCACCTGAAACACATCCGGGTGCAATATAAAAGGGGTCACTGTTGGTGATTTGTGCATTGTGTGATGCTGTAAAGCACAAGAACAATAAATGTGTGTGATTTTGGATTTGGGTGTCCTGAGTCTGTCTGTATCCGGGATGATCACCACAATATATATATATATATATATATATATATATATATATACTAATAAAAGGCAAAGCCCTCACTGACTGACTGACTGACTCACTCATCACTAATTCTCCAACTTCCCGTGTAGGTAGAAGGCTGAAATTTGGCAGGCTCATTCCTTACAGCTTACTTACAAAAATTAGGCAGGTTTCATTTCGAAATTCTACGCGTAATGGTCATAACTGGAACCTGTTTTTTGTCCATATACTCTAATGGAGGAGGCGGAGTCACATATCGCGTCATCACGCCTCCTACGTAATCACGTGAACTAAAAACAAGGAAGACATTTACAGCATGAGTCAAACGCGGGAACGAAGGTAAATGACGTTAATTTTTGAGTGTCTTTTAATACTGTGTAAGCATACATATTAACACATGTGCAATTAAACGTGTGCATTTACAGGGTGATTTCTCAGGCTTAAAAGCTCGCCTTTTATTAAAGAGGTAAATGCAAACTGTTTTCAATCTGAAGGGCACAAACCACGTTAGATTTCATGCTCAAGAGTAAACTCAGCACACAGCTTGGTCATATTACAACCGGTTCATTTTCCTCAGTTTAAAAAGGTTCACTTTTCTTCTTAATAAAATTTTTAAAGCAGTACTTCGCCGCTGCGAAGCGCGGGTATTTTGATATATCAAAATATATCGCGTCATCACGCCTCCCACGTAAGCACGTGAACTGACCCGCTGCCGTTTGCAATGCCATATTCGCGAGATACAAGTTTAATGAGAAGATACAAGGTATGGACATCGCAACATCACACAAGACAGCGGCTCACGTGAAGTGACTGAACGCAGCAGGAGTGATCACTTCGATGAATCAAACCTGTTCAAAAAACACATTACACAATTGATAAGGTACGAAAACAATATGAAACCGATTGTGGATTTGCGTACAGCCACTGAAACTTTGTGACGGCACGAGACTTCAGGTCACGTGTCTGCAAAAGAATGTCATTGAGGCAACTGTTTTTACTGGCGGTGGCTCAGGAGAGAGAGTTTTTATTCCTCGCATCCCCGTTATACCCTCTGATCTCCCATTTCAATTCAAACGCCTCCAATTTCCACTAAGGCTCTGCTTCGCAATGACAATTAATAAGTCTCAGGGACAGACCCTACAAAAGGTTGGCATTGATTTGAGGCAAGACTGATTTTCACATAGCAAACTGTATGTTGCATGCTCAAGAGTAAGCTTAGCACACAGCTTGGTCATATTACAACCAGAGGGGCGAACTGACAACGTGATATACAAAGAGATCCTTAACAAATAATTATTGATTCATTTTCCCTCAATTTAAAAAGGTTTACTTTTCTTCTTAATAAAATTTTTAAATCAGTACTTCGCCGCTGCAAAGCGCAGGTATTTTGATATATATCAAAATATATCTCATCATCACGCCTCCCACGTAAGCACATGAACTGACCCGCTGCCATTTGCAATGCCATATTCTCGAGATACAAGTTTAATGAGAAGACACGAGGTATAAACGACAGTTTGGATCACTTCGTAACAGAGTTAAAATTGCTGTAGCGAGAAACTTTTAACTGCCGGGTCATTAAATAAACCCGTGGACATCGCAACATCACACAAGACAGCGGCTCACGTGAAGTGACTGAACGCAGCAGGAGTGATCACTTCGATCAATCAAACCTGTTCAAAAAACAAATAACACAATTGATAAGGTACGAACAGAATATGAAACCGATTGTGGATTTGCGTACAGCCACTGAAACTTTGTGACGGCACGAGACTTCAGGTCACGTGTCTGCAAAACAACCTCATTGAGGCAACTATTTTTACTGGCGGTGGCTCAGGGGAGAGAGTTTTTATTCCTCGCATCCCCGTTATACCCTCTGATCTCCCATTTCAAGTCAAACACCTCCAATTTCCACTAAGGCTCTGCTTCGCAATGACAATTAATAAGTCTCAGGGACAGACCCTACAAAAGGTTGGCATTGATTTGAGGCAGGACTGCTTTTCATATGGCCAACTGTACGTTGCATGCTCAACAGTAAGCTACCACACAGCTTGGTCATATTACAAGCAGAGGGACGAACTGACAACATGCTATACAAAGAGATCCTTAACAAATAATTATTGATACATTTTCCCTTGGTTTAAAAAGGTTTACTTTTCTTCTTAATAAAAATTTTAAAGCAGTACTTCGCCATTGCGAAGCGCGGGTATTTTGATATATATATGTAGATATGTGTATATATATATATATATATATATATATATATATATATATATATATATATATATATATATATATATATATATGTAGATATGTGTATATTTATATATATATATATGTATATGTAGATATGTGTATATATATACAGTATATATATATATATATATATATATATATATATATATGTAGATATATATATATAAATGTATATATGTAGATATGTATATATATATATATGGTAAGAAGTACGGCTTGATAGTTAGATTATTTCTCAGTCAATTATCCAAGCCACAGGTCTTGGGAGTGTAGCTGCCGGCTGGGTAAAAGGGGTCGGCCGTTACATAAAGTGGTGCCCTCTCTGAGGAAATCTTAATAAATATCTATCGCTGTCTGCCTTTAAACATTTTCCCCATTTAACATGTCTATAGTGCGTGCTGAGCAGGACAACACCATTGCTTCGCCGCGGTGTGATGATGGAGTAGCCGGGGCGCGGCACGTCACGGTCAGAGCGTGTTCAGTGGTGCGGGAGGTGGTGGATTCATTGCAGTCGCTGTACCTCGAAGATCACCATGGACCTGAGGAGGAATGCCTGAAGGATGTCTCGCCTCCGTGGGAAGATCTGGCGCAACAACTAACCCGGCTGGATGAGAAAGTCCGCGAGGTTGCTGAAAGTGCGCTCGGGCGTGAAGATGCCTTGCGGGCTCGCATCAGCAGCTCCCAGGAGGAAGTAAAAGAATATCTCAATGAGCAAGTTCAACTCCTGGGGCGGGAAACGTGTTGTGCCTCCAGAGGCGGGATCAACGCTGGCAAGAAACTCTTCAGGGGGAGGTCCGAAGGAGTCTCCAGACGTTACATCAGTCACCCTGTCATTCAACGCCGTATGGGTCTCGTGGGGGGGGGTGAATACATCAATCGGCCCTCTGTTCCAGGGGTGCGCCTTTCCTTTCCCAAGTTGGGGGCCCCTTATAACATCGATGATGTCCTCAACTTTGTGGAAGAAGGGGAGGCGTATCTGGCTGTTAACCCTTTAATCCCAGAAGAGCTTATGGGGGTGATAGGGGCATCCTTCTCGGGGCCGGTGCGGAGCTGGTGGCTGACAGCCAAGAAGAACATTAAAGACTGGGGATCCTTTCGTCGATCTTTCCTCGCGGCTTTTCTTCCGGAAGACTATGAATCTGAACTGGAGGACAAGCTGCGATCCATGGTGCAACTGCCTTCGCAATCCATCCTATGAATATCGGGCTTTGTGTTTGAAGTGGCGGCCAGCTATGTCTGAAGAAGAGGTGGTCCGCCGCATCCTTAATGCCTGTAACCCGCGGTTAGCTGGAGGTCTCAGGGGGGTTGTGGGGTTGGTGGAAGACCTGGTGAAGGTGGGCTCACAAGTGGAACGGGACTGGGGAAACTCAAAAACGTACTGGAATAAAGTACAAGCCAGTACACGAGAAACCCAACCCCTAAAACCCCAGCGAGCCAAACCTTGCCGGTCGGAAGCCGATCTCGCCATCATGCAAACGAGTACGTCCCTCCTGATCGTCCCAGTGAAGCTGCGGGGGTGGCAGGTGGATGCGGTGGTGGATACAGGGAGCCATCACACCTTAATCCGCTCAAGCATGTGGAAGAAGATTAGCCGACCGACAGACAACTTAACATCTGCCCCGTCTGTCCGATTTGTATTGGCAGATGGGAGTGAACACAGGGCCCTGGGCAAAGTCCCTTGAGGTACAGTGTACTTTCCACCACCTGGGAGATGGATATGTATGTCCTGGATGATCGGCACCTGTCCGTCCCGTTACTCCTTGGGCTGGACTCTTTAACCACCATGAGGATGACCACCCATCTCAGTCCCAGGGGGTATACGGTGCCAGGGGAAGGGGTATGTGACTTCATTCATAAATCTAAAGAAGATCTGGGCTCGGAATTCATTGGCTTCTACGCGGCAGTGAGGAGTGACGCAAGCACCTCGGCGGCAGCCCCTGTGGAGGAACAGCCCGAAGAGGTAAGGCCGGTGCTGAAGAAGTGGGCCGAGGTGTGGACTGAGAAATTAGGAGTCGCCCGTGGAGTTACCCACGTGATCCAGACCTCGGACGAAGTTCCAATAAGGCACCGAGCCTACCGCGTTTCTCCACTAAAGAAGGGCATAATTAAAGAACACCTTGATCGAATGCTCGCCGAGGGAATAATCGAACCATCTTCCTCCTCCTGGGCGTCCCCTGTGGTCCTCGTGAAGAAGACGGATGACACCTATCGTTTCTGCGTGGACTACAGGGGGGTTAACGGGAAGACGAGCCTGGACGCATATCCCATGCCCCTGGTTCATGAGATTCTGGAGTCACTGCATGGAGCTGCAGTTTTCAGCACACTAGACTTCCGCAGTGGCTATTGGCAGGTGCCGATGGACGAGGGGAGTAAGAAGAAGACGGCAGTCATCACCCCTGAAGGCTTGTTCCAGTTCAAAGTCATGCCTTTTGGGCTTAAAAATGCTGGGGCCACCTTCCAGCGGCTCATGGAGCAAGTCCTGAGGGGGTTGATAGGCAAGATCTGCTTTGTATACATCGACGACGTCATTATTTACTCCCCTTCTATTAAACAACATCTCCAGGACCTGGACATCTTCCAACGATTACATCAAGCGCACCTTACGCTGAACACGAAGAAGTGTACCTTCATTCAACCCCACATACGCTTCCTCGGGCACATTCTTTCATCTGAGGGGGTCGCTGTAGACCCCGAGAAGACCTTAGCCATCCGAGACTACCCCACGCCCACGGATTTGAAATCTTTGAAACGTTTCCTTGGGTTAGTGGGGTGGTATCACAAGTTCATTCCCCGGATGGCTGATATAGCGGCTCCCTTGAACAACCTAAGAAAAAAAGATGTCCCGTGGGAGTGGACAACAGAGTGCCAGGACGCAGTCGAGCAACTAAAGAGCCACCTTCAAGAGCCGCCCGTTCTGGCCCAGCCAGATCCACAGCTCACTTTCCAGGTACAAACAGATGCCAGCAACCTGGGGCTTGGCGCCGTGCTCACTCAGAAAATCCACCAGGCTGAACACGTCATCGCTTGCGCCTCTCAAGCCTTGCACGACGCTGAGCTCAATTATTCGACAGCTGAAAAAGAGTGTTTGCCTGTCGTGTGGGCTGTGGAAAAATGGAGACACTATCTGGAGGGGGTTGAATTTGAAGTGTACACCGACCATCACGCTCTGACCTGGGTATTTAATCACCCGAAGACCTCCTCCCGTCTAACCAGGTGGGTGTTACACCTCCAGAACTTTACTTTCAAGGTGACCTATCGGAAGGGCTGTGGCAATATTGTGCCTGATGCTCTGTCCAGGGTGTCAGAGCCACCGGGGATGGTGTGTTTGGCAGAGGCAAAGAAGATGATCCTCCCTCTGCCAAGAAGCCTGGAAGACCTGGCTCAAGCACAAGCCACCAGTCCATTCTGCCAGAGCATCAGGGAGGGACTGGAACAGCAGCGTACCGACCGGGTACACTTCGTGGACCTCCAGGGGGTTCTGTAT